>NW_027077892.1:0-600000 GCF_963930625.1 Muntiacus reevesi | reverse complement strand
AGCAGTGTAGAAGCACTACAATTCTACCGATCTTACGGGACTTGGCAAAGAAAGTTTTTTTAAAGATTTATGAAGTAAATATAAGTTTCAGTTTTAAAAATATTTATCTATATTGAAAGAAGGAATTAAATTTGTTAGTTTGCCTTGATTTTCCTTTCTCTCTTTCACTTTTATAGTGTTAAGTGTTCATGTTGAACTCTTACTGTGATTCATTCTCTCAATCCCTAAAATGAATCTGTGTATTAGATCTACTCTGAGTAGTGCAAGTGACCCAGAGGTTTCTGATTTGATTGACACAATCCAGTAATGCCAGGTAGATTTGGTTTTGTCATTTTACTTAAGAATAAATTTGGATTGTTTACCCTGTAATAGAAAACATTTATCTTCAGATACTCAGAAATGAAATAATTTTATAGGCTATACATTGCCTTACCTGCTAAAATTCAGCATAAAGCAGGAGGGAGGGACGACATTAAAAAAAGCAGGAAATGGTAGTATAGAATTAGGCAATGCTATCTTCAGTATATCGGGTATTGAAAAGGTCATTGTTTTCTCATCCAAGGTAAGAACTTGAGGATACCGTGTAAGAATAAAAGTCTTGACCCAAGTATTTGGTTTGAGGTTCTAATAAATAAACATCATTGTTACGCCATAAATTTATTCTTGCATATACAGTAGATTTTGTCTTTAATGTCAATTTAAAAATTGGACTTTTTCTTATCAAATCAAATGTATTTCCAGGGCTCTTTTGTGTGCTATAAACTGATAAAATGATTGGCCAAGTGATCTAAGTATTTTAAATGTTAAGGTGATGGTAGTTTTAATTGTGTTTTGGAAAAAAGGCTATTTTTTAAAAACTCATTCTGTGTGCTCCTTTTTCTTGAATTCACAGTGATACCATAAGCATTTGGTGCTGTTTTGGTAATTTAAGTCCCTGAACTCTTTAGTGTTGACATCTCATCTTTATGGAGGAGGGTTTCTAAGTTTGTATTGTAAATTGTACCTTTGGGAGCAGTGTTATAGCTGTTTTAGGTTTTTAGTAAAGATCGAAGCTGAAAACATTAAACAAGACAACAAGACATGATTTTAAAAAGACACATGGGGAGACATAAAATTCTGCTTTAAACATTTATTAAAAAAAAATTAATCAGAATTTGATTTTTTTTTTCCCCCAGACGAAAGATTGCTTAAAACATTGGATGACCAGAAAGTGGAATTTTATCAGATTAGAGCACATTAAGAATTTAGAAAAAACGTTTCCTTTACTAACGAGGAGATGTTTGAATATTTTTTAATTTGGTAAAATGATTGTCAGAGGTGATTTTTTAGTTCTTTGTCTTATTAAAAACATAAATTAGTAAGTATGCTGTCAAAATTGTCAAAATAAGACTAATTAAAACAATTAAGTTTATTATAGAGTGTAAAATTTTGTGTTTTTTTTTCCTGTTGTTATGTTTTTCAATTGAAAAAGTCTTTGGCCATTAGTTTTAACTATAAATTAGTAGTATATGCATATAATGCTTGGTTATTTCTTCTCTAAAGTAAGAAATATCAACTGGTTCTATTAACTTTTGTAAATCTTGCCATAATCATGTATCCTTCCTTATTTGAAATGTCTGTATTTTTCATTGCCTATAAGAAGATGTCTAAAGTTTTTAGCCTACCAGACAAAATGTAAAACTGCCCTAAAATTCCTAAATATCTTTAAAGGCTACTTCTCTTGCTACTTTCTCTCTGAACTCATTCTTGATTGCCTAGCCAGAAATTATCAAATCTCTCATCCTTTGGTACAGATGTTACCTCGTATTAAAACTTTTCTTGTGCACATTTGTAAGTTGATATCTTACTCCTCTTTGTATCATCTACATTCATACATTCAGCAGTGTTATTGGATGTCTGCTGTGCCCCAAACACTCTTGTAGGTGTGAAGGCAACAGCAGTGCATGAGAATCCAGGTCCCTATCCTCATGAAATTTATGTTCTAGTTTGGGAATGATAATGAGGGAGACAAAATTAAATAAACAGATAGATGCCTAGAGCCTTTTAGATGTTAAATGTTTTGAGGAGAAAACAGTGTATATGATAGAAGGTTTAAGGACAGTACCAGTGTTGATTTGATGGCGATGGAAGATCTCTTTGAAGATGTGACATTTATGCCAAAGCTGAACGATAACAGTGGAGCAGTCATTTGAAGATTTGGGAGCAGAGTTCTCGAACTGAAAGACAGACAGTGCAAAGGCATTAGAGAGAGGAAAGAACGGGGGAGGTGGGGGAAGAGGGTGGGAATGGAAGCAGGAGGTAGGTTATACAGTCTTGTAAGCAGAGGTAAGGGATTTGAAATTTATTCTAATTTAATTTCGAAGCCTGAGAATTGTTGTTTAGTCGATAAGTTGTGTTTGACTTTGCAACCCCATAGACTGTAGCCCATCAGGCTCCTCTGTCTGTGGGATTTCCCAGGCAAGGCTACTGAAGTGGCTTGCCATTTCCTTCTCCAGGGCATCTTCCCCACACAGGGATCAAACCTGCATCTCCTACATTGGCAGGCGAGTTCTTTACTACTGAGCCACCAGGGAAGCCCCGCATTTACGGGTTCATGTGATTACATTGGGCCCACTCAGGGCCACCCTCCCCCTCCTTTATTGAGAGTGTACTATACAACCAGCACAGTACTAGGCACTGATGTGTATTGCTGAGCAAGCAAAGATTTTAATCCAAAAGCCACATAAAAACAAGACGGAAGTGACCTCCATTCTCAAGGAAAGTCCATGTCAAAATGTCCAGGACCATAGTGCTCTGGAATTGGCCTACTTGAATCATAGGAGTTTGACTGTGGTTGTAAGAGTTATTCCTTACAAGTTACAAGGTAACTTTCTCATGTCTCTCAGTTCAGCTCAGTTCAGTCACTCGGTCGTGTCTGACTCTGTGCGACCCCATGAACTGCAGCACACCAGGCCTTCCTGTCCATCCCCAAATCCCAGAGTCCATCCAAACCCATGTCCATCGAGTTGGTGATGCCATCCAACCATCTCATCCTCCATCGTCCCCTTCTCCTCCTGCCCTCAGTCTTTCCCAACATCAGGGTCTTTTCAAATGAGTCAGCTCTTCACATCAGGTGGCCAAAGTATTGGAGTTTCAGCTTCAGCATCAGTCCTTCCAATGAACACCCAGGACTGATCTCCTTTAGGATGGACTGGTTGGATCTCCTTGCAGTCCAAGGGACTCTCGAGTCTCCTCCAGTACCACAGTTCAAAAGCATCAATTCTTCGGTGCCCAGCTTGCTTTATAGTCCAACTCTCACATCCGTACATGACCACTGGAAAAACCATAGCCTTGACTAGACGGACCTTTGTTGACAAAGTAATGTCTCTGCTTTTTAATATGCTGTATAGGTTGGTCATAACTTTCCTCCCAAGGAGTGAGCGTCTTTCAATTTCATGGCTGCCATCACCATCTGCAGTGACTTTGGAGCCCAGAAAAATAAAGTCAGCCACTGTTTCCTCATCTGTTTGTCATGATGTGATGGGACCGGATGCCATGATCTTCGTTTTCTGAATGTTGAGCTTTAAGCCAGCTTTCTCACTCTCCTCTATTTCACTTTCATCAAGAGACTCTTTAGTTCTTCTTCACTTTCTGTCATAAGGGTGGTATCATCTGCATATCTGAGGTTATTGATATTTCTCCCGGCAGTCTTGATTCCAGCTTGTGCTTCCTCCAGCCCAGCATTTCTCATGATGTACTCTGCACATAAGTTAAATAAGCAGGGTGACAATGTACAGCTTTGACATACTCCTTTTCCTATTTGGAACCAGTCTGTTGTTCCATGTCCAGTTCATTTTTTGTTTGTTTGTTGTTTTTTGGTTTTTTCCATGTCCAGTTCTAACTGTTGCTTCCTGACCTGCATACAGGTTTCTCAACAGGCAGGTCAGGTGGTCTGGTATTCCCGTCTCTTTCAGAATTTTCCTGTTTGTTGTGATCCACACAGTCAAAGGCTTTGGCAAGTCAACAAAGCAGAAATAGATGTTTTTCTGGGACTCTCTTGCTTTTTCGGTGATCCAGCAGATGTTGGCAATTTGATCTCTGGTTCCTCTGCCTTTTCTAAAACCGGCTTGAACATCTGGAAGTTCACGGTTCACGTATTGCTGAAGCCTGGCTTGGAGAATTTTGAGCATTACTTTACTAGCGTGTGAGATGAGTGCAATTGTGTGGTTGTTTGAGCATTCTTTGGCATTGCCTTTCTTTGGGGTTGGAATGAAAACTGACCCTTTCCAGTCCTGTGGCCACTGCTGAGTTTTCCAAATTTGCTGGCATACTGAGTGCTGCACTTTGACAGCAAGCATCATCTCTTAGGATTTGGAACAGCTCAACTGGAATTCCATCACCTCCACTAGCTTTGTTCATAGTGAGACTTCCTCAGGCCCATTTGACTTCGGACTCCAGGATGTCTGGCTCTAGGTGAGTGATCACACCATCGTGATTATGTGGGTTATGAAGATCTTTTTTCTCATGTCACTACATGGTTCTTTATTGCATCCATACTGGTCTTAACTAAAGCAGATATTTTCAATGCCAGCATTGGATAAATGTCAGCCAAACAGAGCCAAAACAAACTTTGCCATTGTTCTGAGCTTTAGGGCAAGGGTCACAGTGCTCTGGGGCTCATCTTCCCCATGTAAGCTCATTCTTTAGAGTGTGTTCCTTCTTTAGGGTTGCAGGCTACCATATGGCATGCAGAGAAAGTGCCAAACGAGTGACAGTGAATCTTGTCTCCTTTTTTTTAAAGTCTGCTAATTAATAACTTTAGTTAACATCTGCCAAGTCCTTCTTACCATGTAATATAGCGTATTCACTACCGTAACACCAGGGCATACATGTTTGACGTCTTTAATATCATATAAGAGCAGTGAAGCAGAATTAACTCTGACAGAGTTAATTTTTGAGTCATTCCAGTTTTTAAATTTCTTTTACCTTTACTTATATGCCTACCTTCAAGGATTACCTTGATAGTGACGCCTGATAGATTAGCCATACTCCATAAGACAACCCGAAACTGTTTATCTTTAGTTTTAGTTATTTAACTAACTGAACATAAAAATGTGGAAATGCCTCTTGCATTTAGAGATTTTGTTCTAGATATCTTCCAGAGAAAGCTGTGGTTACTCATTGATAAAAAGTTGTGGGTCAAGAGAATTTATTGATACTGTCTAAGCTGTTTGAGATTTTTTGTTTTCACTTATTCTGATTATTTAAAAGATGTATTCACTCAATAAATGTTTATTGAGCAGCGCTAGGTGCTAGGATGATAATAACTGAACACGTAACTTCTTTTGGTAATTAATTAATTTATTTCAATTGGAAGCTAATTACTTTACAGTGTTGTAGTGTGTTTTGCAGCACATTGACATGAATCAGTCATGGGTGTACATGTGTCCCCCATCCTGAACCCCCCTCCCACCTCCCTCCCCATCCCATCCCTCTGGGTCATCCCAGTGCACCAGCCCTGAGCACCGTGCCTCATGCATCAAGCCTGTCCGGGTGATCTGTTTCACATATGATAATATACATGTTTCAATGCTATTCTCTCAAATCATCCCACCCTCGCCTTCTCCCCCAGAGTCCAAAAGTCTGTTCTTCACACATGTGTCTCTTTGGCTGTCTCGCATATAGATAGGGTCATCGTTACCGTCTTTCTAAATTCCATGTATATGCGTTAGTACACTGTATTGGTGTTTTTCTATCTTCACTCTGTATAAATAGGCTCCAGTTTCATCCACCTCATTAGAACTGATTCAAATGCATTCTTTTTAATGGCTGAGTAACATTCCACTGTATATGTGTACCACAGCTTTCTTATCCGTTCGTCTGCCGATGGACATCTAGGTTGCTTCCATGTCCTGGCTATTGTAAACAGTGCTGCGATGAACATTGGAGTACATATGTCTCCTTCAATTCTGGTTTCCTTGGTGTGTATGCCTAGCAGTGGGATTGCTCGGTCGTATGGCAGTTCTATTTCCAGTTTTTTAAGGAATCTCCACACTGTTCTCCACGGTGGCTGTACTAGTTTGCATTCCCACCAACAGTGAAAAGACAGCCTTCAGAATGAGAGAAAATAATAGCAAACAAAGCAACTCGCAAAGAATTAATCTCAAAAACATACAAGCAACTCCTGCAGCTCAGTTCCAGAACAAGAAAAGACCCAATCAATAAATGGGCCAAAGAACTAAACAGACATTTCTCCAAAGAAGACATACAGATGGCTAACAGACACATGAAAAGATGCTCAACATCACTCATTATCAGAGAAATGCAAATCAAAACCACAATGAGGTACCATGTCACGCTAGTCAGAATGGGTGCTATCCAAGAGTCTGCAGGCAATAAGTGCTGGAGAGAGTGTGGAGGAAAGGGAACCCTCTTACACTGTTGGTGGGAATGCAAACTGAACACGTAACTTTTTAGGAATCATGAGACTCTGAAGGAGAAACAAGCTGCTCTGGGAGATAACACAGTCGTCGTTTAGTAACTGTGAGTGGTTGGTTCTGAGACCTTGGAGGATATCAAAACCCAGAGATGCTCAAGTCCCTTTTATTAATATAAAACAGTATAGTATTTACATATAGTCTACATATATCCCTCCCATTATACTTTAAGTCGTCTCTAGGTTTGTTATAATAACCTTGTAAGTGCTATGTAAGTAGTTGCCAGGCTGCTTGGCAAATGCAAGTTTTGTCTTTTGGAACTTTCCCCAGATCTTTTCTGTATATTTTTGACCCGTGGCTGGTTGAATCCACAGTGGTTGAATGGAGAACCCAAGGATACAGAGCACCTACTGTACGTATATCTAGGTAGGTGGTCTAGCATGATCTGCTCATGAGGATTTGACCAACACTGGCTTGCCACTTCACTGTGGGTGGACCTGAATTAACCTTGAAATTTCTTTGAGTGTCAGTTTTCTATGTATGTGAATAGTAATCTTTAATTGGAGTTCCTGTGCCCTTTTGCAGTAGCACTAGCAATTTTGAATTAATTTGTATTAAGAAAGGCTCCCCCACAATTTATATATGTACCCGAATCTGCCTTTGGCTCCCTTACTTTTCTTCTCCTTCAAATGTGATGATTTCAAATTGTGTCCAAACTAGAGGTACTTAACTTTTGGAGGAAAAAATACAGAAATAATGTGTGTTAGTTGGTAGAAGTGTTATAAAATTTAGAAAAATGACGATTTTTATCATTTCTACACCCAGGGAAGACCCTTGACATTTTAGTGATCTTTCAGTCTTCTCTGTGCACATACATAGTTCATTTAAAAAAAGACAAGGCTAGTTGGCTAGATAGTATCATATTACAAATACAGTATGTATTTAACTTTAATTCATAATTATTATGATCACTGTCATTTAATAAATTTATATAATTATTAGATTATATAAATTATACAACTATCATAACATATAATTTAACAAAATATTTATAATATATGTTATCTAGTTATAAATATTTGTGTATTAATAATTTGATAATTCTGCATTTTCACTTAATGCCACATGAATTACATAATACAATTGTATCTAATTATCTTCTATGACATAATTTAATTTTGTTAAGGTTGGAATGATGCATTTCTCAAATGTTTGGTAGAAGGTGTTTATAAAGCCATTTGAATCTGGTGTTTTTGTGTGTGTTGGACAGAGGAAAGGGGAAACATTTAAACTCCTCTAGCTTTCAGTAGTTGTAGAACTATTAAGATTATCTATTTCTTTCTTGAGTCAATTCCCCCCACCTTTAAACTGTGTTCACTTTATATATTTGGGATCTTGTCTGTCTCTAATATTCAATCTTTTAAAGAAACTAACCTTTTGCTCTGATCTTCAAACTTTACAAAAACGTATACAATGAAAAGGAAGGCATCTTCTCAGCAGAGCTGAGACCTTTCCAGAGGCAGTCAGTGTACTTTTTCTCAATGACATTTTTATCTTTTTACAACCCTTTTATTTTTTACTAAAACAGGATGAACAGTATGAGACGTAGTGATCAGTACTCTCTTGTTTTCTCTCTTCTTTTTGTTTGTTTGTACATCAACCTCATTTTTAATGCCAGTGTAATATTCCACTTCATGGATGTATCCTGTTTAATTAAAAGTAGTTATGCTTTTTTCCCAGTAAAAACCTGTCCCATTTGTTTGATATAACCTAAGAACTTGATTTATTAACCCTACTGTAGTAATAGACATAATCATTTCAGAGGTCCAACAAGCCTTCCATGTGCCTTACCCTTTCACAAATAAGTTGAAATTAAAATGTTCGTTGCTCTATAATAGCCTCCTTGGAAGAGGGTATGTTCCATTTAAGTATTTTTAATTACAAACACAACTCTCTTCTGTAATTTAAATGCCATGTGATGTTGTTAGCACTTGAACCCCTGTTTCTTCTATAACTTACCCTAATGTGCAGTTTGAGAGATAGGTGCCGTCTTATGCTTCCTCATGGCTGCCCTTGCCACTTATTTATTTATTTATTTTTCATTTATTTTTATTAGTTGGAGGCTAATTACTTTACAGTATTGTAGTGGGTTTTGTCATACATTGACATGAATCAGCCATGGATACACATGTGTTCGCCATCTCGATCCCCCCTCCCACCTCCTTCTCCACCCGATCCCTCTGGGTCTTCCCAGTGCACCAGCCCCGAGCACTTGTCTCATGCATGCAACCTGGGCTGGTGATCTCTTTCACCATAGATAATATACATGTGTCGATGCTGTTCTCTCGAAACATCCCACCCTCGCCTTCTCCCACAGAGTCCAAAAGTCTGTTCTGTACATCTGTGTCTCTTTTTCTGTTTTGCGTATAGGGTTATCATTACCATCTTTCTAAATTCCATATATATGTGTTAGTATGCTGTAATGTTCTTTATCTCTCTGTCTTACTTCATTCTGTATAATGGGCTCCAATTTCATCCATCTCATTAGAACTGATTCAAATGAATTCTTTTTAATGGCTGAGTAATATTCCATGGTGTATATGGACCACAGCTTCCTTATCCGTTCGTCTGCTGATGGGCATCTAGGTTGCTTCCATGTCCTGGCTATTATAAACAGTGCTGCGATGAACATTGGGGTGCACGTGTCTCTTTCAGATCTGGTTTCCTCGGTGTGTATGCCCAGAAGTGGGATTGCTGGGTCATATGCTTGCCGCTTATTTCAAGTTCATCTTCTTACATGTCTTTGAGATGCTACCTTTACTATGACTAACTTTTCATATACTTCTGGAATTTAAAAAAATGTGTTCCCTTGGTTGATCTGCCAGTATCATAGCTTTTTAAAGTCTTTTTATTTTTAAATGACTTTGTACTTATAAAAGAGAAAAATAAGAGAGTTCCTATGTACCCTTCAGTTAGTTTCTCCTAATGTTAACATCTTATATATCCATAGTATAATGATAAGAGCTAAGAAATTAGCTTACTGATACAGTACATTTGACTTCGTACTCTTTTACTTATAATGGCTTTGCAGCAATTATTTAATATGTCATAGGAATACTCTTGCTCTTCCCTTCATATTTTCCCTTTTTTTTGCTTGTTTTTTCTTTCCAGTTGTCTAGCTGTAGCAAACAAAATAAAAAATTTATATAATATTTATTTAGGGACCATGTAAAATTAACTCAGGGAGAAAGAACATCATTATGCTACTGAATCTTTAGTACAGAAGCAAGATATGTCTTTCCATTTGTTGAAATCTCCCTTTGTGTCTCTCAGAAGTGTTCCATAGTTTTTCTCATACATGTTTTGAACTCTTTATTCAGTTTGTGCCTGTTTTTTTAAAAATTATAGATAAGATCTTTTCTTTCATTTAATCGTTTATCTGGTTTCTCTTTGTACATATAAAGGAAAGATTCCTTTATGATTTGTACTTGACTAAAGTACTAGATTATATTGTTGTAGTAATATTTAGTTGGTTCTTTTGGATATTCTAGTTATTTAATTGTACCCCTACCAGTAGTATTCCTTTCTAATTTCATTCTCTGTGTTGACTGATAAAAATGAGTAACAGTGGTAAAAATGGGGCTTTCCCTGACTCTAGTAATATAGTATATCTAGTATTTCCTCATCGGGTGGTGCTGGCTTATTGTGGGTCTGAAATATATTGTGTTTAAAAAGTGTGCTTTTATATCCAGTATTTTCAGTAAGAATGGGCATTGAGTTTTTAAGGCGCCTTTTCATCACCTTCGGCATGATAATATTTTTCTTCTATGTAGCTCTATTAATGTGTTGGGTGATATCAGTTTTACAACAGTGACTTTTGTTGTAAATTTTTGTTGATCTAAGTCAAATCCCTTGTGACTATACAGTGGAAGTGAGAAATAGATTTAAGGAACTAGATCTGACAGACAGAGTGCCTCATGAACTATGGACGGAGGTTCATGACATTGTACAGAAGACAGGGATCAAGACCATCCCCAAGAAAAAGAAATGCAAAAAGGCAAAATAGCTCTCTGAGGAGGCTTTACAAATAGCTGAGGAAAGAAGAGAAGTCACAAGCAAACAAGAAAAGGAAAGATACACCAATTTGAATGCAGAGTTCCAAAGAATAGCAAAGAGAGATAAGGCAGTCTTCCTCAATGATCAGTGCACAGAAACAGAGGGAAACAATAGAATGGGAAAGACTAGAGATGACTTCAAGAAAATCAGAGATACCAAGGGAATATTTCTTGCAAAGATGGGCTCAATAAAGGACAGAAATGGTATTTACCTAACAGAAGCAGAAGATGTTAAGAAGAGGTGGCGAGAATACACAGAAGAATTGTACAAAAAAAGATCTTCACAACACAGATAACCACCTTGGTGTGCTCACTCACCTAGAGCCAGACATCCTGGAATGTGAAGTCAAGTGGGCCTTAGGAAGCATCACTATGAACAGAGCTAGTGGAGGTGATGGAATTCCAGCTGAGCTACTTCAAATCCTAAAAGATGATGCTGTCAAAGTGTTGCACTCAGTAGGCCAGCAAATAGAGTGGCCACAGGACTGAAGAAGGTCAGTTTTCATTCCAATCCTTAAGAAAGGCAATGCCAAAGAATGCTCAAAGTACTGCACAATTGCACTCATCTCACACACTAGTAAAGTAATGCTCAAAATTCTCCAAGCCAGGCTTCAACAATACGTGAACCATGAACTTCCAGATGTTGAAGCTGGTTTTAGAAACGGCAGAGGAACCAGAGATCAAATTGCCAACATCTGCTGGATCGTCACAAGGGCAAGAGGGTTCCAGAAAAACATCTATTTCTGCTCTACTGACTATGCCAAAGCCTCTGACAGTGTGGACCACAACAAACTGGAAAATTCTGAAAGAGACGGGAATGCCAGACCACTTGACTTGCCTGTTGAGAAAGCTGTATGCAGGTCAGGAAGCAACAGTTAGAACTGACATGGAACAACAGACTGGTTCCAAATAGGAATAGGAGTACGTCAAGGCTGTATCTTGTCACCCTCCTTATTTAACTTATATGCAGAGTACATCATGAGAAACCCTGGGCTGGATGAAGCATAAGCTGGAATCCAGATTCCTGGGAGAAATATCAATAACATCAGATATGCAGATGACACCCTCCTTGTGGCAGAAAGTGAAGAAGAACTAAAGAGCCTCTTGATGAAAGTGAAAGAGGAGAGTGAAAAAGGTGGCTTAATGCTCAACACTCAGAAAACAAAGTTCATGGCATCCGGTCCCATGATGTCATGGCAAATAGATGGGGAAACAGTGGAATCAGTGGTAGACTTTATCTTTCTGGGCTCCAAAATCACTGCAGATGGTGACTACAGCCAAGAAATTAAAAGATGCTTACTCCTTGGATGAAAATTATGACCAAGCTAGACAGCATATTAAAAAACAGAGACATTACTTTGCCAGCAAAGGTCTGTCTAGTCAAGGCTATGGTTTTCCCAGTAGTCATGTATGGATGTGAGAGTTGGACTATAAAGAAAGTTTAGCACCAAAGAATTGATGCTTTGGAACTGTGATGTTGGAGAAGACTCTTGAGAGTCACTTGGACTGCAAGGAGATCCAACCAGTCCATCCTAAAGGAAATCAGTCCTGAATATTCATTGGAAGAGCTGATTTTGAAGCTCAAACTCCAATACTTTGGCCACCTGATTTGAAAAGCTGACTAATATGAAAAGACCCTGGTGCTGGCAAAGGTTGAAGGCAGGAAGAGGAGGAGATAACAGAGGATGAGATGGTTGGATGACACCACCAACTCAGTGGTCATGAGTTTGAGAAAACTCCACCACTTGTTGATGGACAAGCATGCTGCAGTCCATGGGGTAGCAAAAATTCGGACATGATGAGCAACTGAATTGAACTGAACTGAGTGCTTCCTTGGTGGCTCAAATGGTAAAGAATCCACCTGTAATGCAAGAGACCTGGGTTTGATCCCTGGGTTGGAAGATCCCTTGGAGGAGGGCATGGCAACCCACTCCAGTAATGCATCACTAGCTGCATTTCAGCGCCACAGGCTTAAATGATAATTTGGATGCATGTGTGCCTGCTAAGTCATCACTTAGCAGACATCTCAGACTCTTTGGTACCCCATGGGCTATTGCCCATCACGCTCCTTTGCCCATGGGGTTTTGCCAGAAAGAATACTGAGTGGGCAGCCCATCCCCATCTCTTTCCTATGCTTCAAGCCCTGACAGTCACTATCCTTTACTTCACGTACACACACACACACACACACACACACACACACACACACACACACACACACACACACACACACACACACACACACACACACACACACACACACACACACACACACACACACACACACGAAGAGAGAGTGGGGTGTTTTAGACTTTAAGGCCGCTATAACAAATTGCCATGAACTGGGTAGCTTAAAACAATGGATATTTATTGTCTCACAGTTTTGGAGCCTCTAAATCTGATATCAAGTTGTTGACACGACTGTGTTTCCCTGAAATCTGTAGAGAAATCCTCACGTGCCTCTTCCTCAGTATTGGTGGCTGGCCAGCAGTCTTTGGTATTCCTTCGCTTGCAGTTGCACGACACCAATCTTTGCCTTTGCCATCAAACAGCCTTCTCCCCGTGTGTCTCTTCCTCCATTTGGCTGACTTCTTAGAAGGACACTAGTTATTGGATTAGGGGTCCACCTACTCCAGTATGGCCTCATTTGAACTTAATTACATCGGCAATGATCCTATTCCCAAATAAGCTCATATTATTGAGTACTTGAGGTTAGGAATTCAACATATGTTTTGAGGAGTGGGAAAATATTCAACCAACAACAGATGGTAACCATGAGGAGAGCATCCCACAGAAACCAAAGACATTGCCTTGATTCCAGAATTTATTCCAAGAAGGAGTCCTACTACAGTGGGGATAGAAGATCGAAGAATCTTTTAAAGTATGTATTCCCACCTACTATTTGGTTTGCTTATGGACTAACTGGGTTTGATTGACAGGTGCATGCTATCATGATTTAATGATATTTAAAAAACTGAATGCCTTCATATAAAGCCTGAATGGCCGTGGATACAGGATAGCGGCCCTATCCTTTCTCATAGTTTCCCCCAGCTATATTGTTTGGAGGGAAATGATGGTGTATAATTTTGATGAGCAAATGGGAGAAGTGATTGTTGTGATGAGGCTGTCACTCTTTGCCAGAGAACTGTCTTTGATGTCTAAAGTATTACTTGGGACCTAGATGAAAGAGTCATAAAATAACAAGCCTAACCAAGGGGATGCAGCTAGCATTTAGGAAATGCACCCATTTTTCTGTATCTCCTCTTTTCCTTTGATCAAATGTGTACACATTATTAATAAAAATAAACACAAATTTTAAAAAGACATGAAGAGGGAATGGTCAAATGAACCCTGCCAGAGTCCAAAAGAAAAAAAAAAAATGACAGCAATTTCACATCAGGCCGTTTGCTGAGATCCTATACAAGAACAGCAGTATGATTGGGATTCTTAAATGGCAGTGGCTGAAATGGCTAATAAAAGCCTGCTAATGACACAGAATCAAATCACCAAACAAACCCATCTCAAAATCCAGTTTCTCTCGAAGGGAAGGGCATGAACTTTATGGTTGGCACTGTCTCTTAATGTAGGACCTTAGGCAAGTTACTTAATCTCTCTCAAGTTTGCTATGTATAAAACTAAGGATAACTACCTAGCAAGGCTGTAGTGACAATTAAGCCAAATGCAGGACACATGTAACAGGTGCTTCACTAAATCGAAGCCTTCCACCTCCCAGCCCTTCAAATATATGCAAAATACAATCTTTGCCCACTACCCCTCACCTACTCTTCATCTCATTCTCTTCCTCTCTCTCTCTCTCTGCCAAAGTTCTTATTTATAATCTAGCAGAGGGTATATAAACAGGAAATGATTTGCATTTATTTTTAAAAGCCAGTGTAAAACAATGTAGTATACCCCTGGCTACTTAAGTGCTGACAAACTCGACATTCCTAAAAACAGCAAACACATATTGAGTGATCATTCATGCCAGGCATGGTGCTAGGCATGGAGTATTCACTAGTAAGTGAAACATCTTCCCTCCCTGGTGGAGTTCAGTTTAGTGAACTGAATGGTGAAGAAGCAATGAATATATAATTGAAAAATATGTTCAGTGCCCATAAAGAAATGATCAGGTGCAATGATGGAGACTAATGAAAGGGCAGGTGGGATACTTAGTTTAGGAAGGATGGCCTTTCTGAGGTGACATTTAAACTGAAACCTGAAAGATGAGAAGCTAGATGTGTAAAGAACAAGAGCAAGTGTCTTCAAGACAGTGGAATCAGCATGTCCAGCGAGGCAGTCAGGAGCTAGAAGTGTTTGAGGAGGAGTTCTGGCAGTGTCAGCAAGATGGAGGGGCTGCCATGAGGTAAAAATCCAGTTTCTTACCATGGCCTCAATGTCCCACCTAAACTGCCCCTGTCCCCCCCCGCACTCCCCCACATATCCTCCCCAGGTGTCCACATCACCTAGTCTTTCTGTCCTTTATGTGCTGGTCTCACTCCCACCTCAAGAATGAGAGGTTTGCTGCATTTGCTGTTCTTCTGTCTAGAACGCTCTGCCTGGATGACTCTCATAGCTTCTGGCCCCCGTGGTCAGTCAGGCCTCAGATCAAGTGTCATCTCTGGAGAGAGATCGCTAATTACCACCCCTCACCCAGCATAAACTTTTGGTGGTTTTTTCCTCTTCCCATCCCTCACCACTATCAAACGTTATTTCGATGATTTTTTGAAGTTTGTTTTTTTGTTTGTTTGTTTTATACTTTCCCCTAAAATAGAAGTCCCATGAGTTTATATTTCTTATTGCTATAACCTAGAACCATATCTAGACTATAAATGAAACTCAAATAGTACTTGTTGAATTTACAATGAATGAAATAAAGCTTAAAGAGGTAAGGCGAGGTATTAGAAAAGAACTAACCAAATTGTGTGAGAGTAAGGACTTCCTGGAAGAGGTATGTTTTCAGTTATTAAAATCAAAGGGGCAAGAGAGCAAAGGTGGCGTGCAGGTAACAAACAAGAATTGTGGAAGTCACTCGTTCATCCCCGTCCTTTTTCACTAGATTAGGAACACCTTTAGCACTGGACGGAGAAGGCGATGGCACCGCACTTCAATACTCTCATTTGGAAAATCCCATGGACGGAGGAACCTGGTGGGCTGCAGTCCATGGTGTAGCAAAGATTCGGACATGACTGAGCAACTGAATTGAACTGAACTGAGTGCTTCCTTGGTGGTTCAGATGGTAAAGAATCCGCCTGTAATGCAAGAGACCTGGGTTTGATTTCTGGGTTGGAAGATCCCTTGGAGGAGGGCATGGCAACAAACTCCAGTAATGCATCACTAGCTGCATTTCAGCGCCACAGGCTTAAATGATATTTTGCATGCATGTGTGCCTGCTAAATCATCACTTAGCAGACATCTGAGACTCTTTGGTACCCCATAGGCTATTGCCCATCACGCTCCCTTACCCATAGGGTTTTGCCAGAAAGAATACAGGAGTGGGAAGCCCATCCCCATCTCTTTCCTCTGCTTCAAGCCCTGACAGTCTCTTTCCTTTACTTCACGTCCACACACACACACACAGACACACACACACACACACAGACACACACAAAGAGAAAGTGCGGTGTATTAGATTTTAAGGCCCCTATAACATATTGCCATGAACTGGGTAGCTTAAAACAATGGATATTTACTGTCTCACAGTTTTGGAGCCTCTACATTTGATATCAAGTTGTTGACACGAGTGTGTTTCCCCTGAAATCTGTAGAGAAATCCTCACTTGCCTCTTCCTCAGTATTGGTGGCTGGCCAGCAGTCTTTGGTGTTCCTCGGCTTGCAGGTGCACGACACCAATCTTTGCCTTTGCCATCAAACAGCCTTCTCCCCGTGTGTCTCTTCCTCCATTTGGCTGACTTCTTAGAAGGACACTAGTTATTGGATTAGGGGTCCACCTACTCCAGTATGGCCTCATTTGAACTTAATTATATCGGCAATGATCCTATTTCCAAATAAGTTCATATTGTTGAGTACTTGAGGTGAGGAATTCAACATATCTTTTGAGGAGTGGGAGAATATTCAACCAACAACAGATGGTAACCATGAGGAGAGCATCTCACAGAAACCAAAGACATTGCCTTGATTCCAGAATTTATTCCAAGATGGAGTCCTACTATAGTGGGGGTAGAAGAACAAAGAAACTTTTTAAGTGTGTTTATCCAGCTACTATTTGGTTTGCTTATGGACTAACTGGCTTTGATTGACCGGTGTATGCTATCATGAGTTAATGATATTAAAGAAACTGAATGCCTCCATATAAAGGCTGAATGGCCCTGGATACAGGATAGCAGCCCTATTCTTTCTCATAGTTTCCCCCAGCTATCCTGTTTGGAGGGAAATGATGGTGTATAATTTTGATGAGCAAATGGGAGAAGTGATTGTTGTGATGAGGCTGTCACTCTTTGCCAGAGAACTGTCTTTGATGTCTAAAGTATTACTTGGGACCTAGATGAAAGAGTCATAAAATAACAAGCCTAACCAAGGGGATGCAGCTAGCATTTAGGAAATGCACCCATTTTTCTATATCTCCTCTTTTCCTTTGATCAAACGTGTACATATTATTAATAAAAAGAAATACAAATTTTAAAAAGACATGAAGAGGGAATGGTAAAATGAACCCTGCCATAGTCCAAAAGAAAAAAAATCACAGCAATTTCACATCAGGCCCTTTGTTGAGATCCTATACAAGAACAGCAGTATGATTGGGATTCTTAAATGGCAGTGGCTGAAATGGCTAATAAAAGCCTGCTAATGACACAGAATCAAATCACCAAACAAACCCATCTCAAAATCCAGTTTCTCTCGAAGGGAAGGGCATGAACTTTATGGTTGGCACTGTCTCTTAATGTAGGACCTTAGGCAAGTTACTTAATCTCTCTCAAGTTTGCTATGTATGAAACTAAGGAAAACTACCTCGCAAGGCTGTAGTGACAATTAAGCCAAACGCAGGACACATGTAACAGGTGCTTCACTAAATCGAAGCCTTCCACCTCCCAGCCCTGCAAATATATGCAAAATACAATCTTTGCCCACTACCCCTCACCTACTCTTCATCTCATTCTCTTCCTCTCTCTCTCTCTCTCTCTCTGCCAAAGTTCTTATTTATAATCTAGCAGAGGGTATATAAACAGGAAATGATTTGCATTATTTTTTAAAAACCAGTGTAAAACAATGTAGTATACCCCTGGCTACTTAAGTGCTGACAAACTCGACATTCCTAAAAACAGCAAACACATATTGAGTGATCATTCATGCCAGGCATGGTGCTAGGCATGGAGTATTCACTAGTAAGTGAAACATCTTCCCTCCCTGGTGGAGTCAGTTTAGTGAACTGAATGGTGAAGAAGCAATGAATATATAATTGAAAAATATGTTCAGTGCCCATAAAGAAATGATCAGGTGCAATGATGGAGACTAATGAAAGGGCAGGTGGGATACTTAGTTTAGGAAGGATGGCCTTTCTGAGGTGACATTTAAACTGAAACCTGAAAGATGAGAAGCTAGATGTGTAAAGAACAAGAGCAAGTGTCTTCAAGACAGTGGAATCAGCATGTCCAGCGAGGCAGTCAGGAGCTAGAAGTGTTTGAGGAGGAGTTCTGGCAGTGTCAGCAAGATGGAGGGGCTGCCATGAGGTAAAAATCCAGTTTCTTACCATGGCCTCAATGTCCCACCTAAACTGCCCCTGTCCCCCCCCGCACTCCCCCACATATCCTCCCCAGGTGTCCACATCACCTAGTCTTTCTGTCCTTTATGTGCTGGTCTCACTCCCACCTCAAGAATGAGAGGTTTGCTGCATTTGCTGTTCTTCTGTCTAGAACGCTCTGCCTGGATGACTCTCATAGCTTCTGGCCCCCGTGGTCAGTCAGGCCTCAGATCAAGTGTCATCTCTGGAGAGAGATCGCTAATTACCACCCCTCACCCAGCATAAACTTTTGGTGGTTTTTTCCTCTTCCCATCCCTCACCACTATCAAACGTTATTTCGATGATTTTTTGAAGTTTGTTTTTTTGTTTGTTTGTTTTATACTTTCCCCTAAAATAGAAGTCCCATGAGTTTATATTTCTTATTGCTATAACCTAGAACCATATCTAGACTATAAATGAAACTCAAATAGTACTTGTTGAATTTACAATGAATGAAATAAAGCTTAAAGAGGTAAGGCGAGGTATTAGAAAAGAACTAACCAAATTGTGTGAGAGTAAGGACTTCCTGGAAGAGGTATGTTTTCAGTTATTAAAATCAAAGGGGCAAGAGAGCAAAGGTGGCGTGCAGGTAACAAACAAGAATTGTGGAAGTCACTCGTTCATCCCCGTCCTTTTTCACTAGATTAGGAACACCTTTAGCACTGGACGGAGAAGGCGATGGCACCGCACTTCAATACTCTCATTTGGAAAATCCCATGGACGGAGGAACCTGGTGGGCTGCAGTCCATGGTGTAGCAAAGATTCGGACATGACTGAGCAACTGAATTGAACTGAACTGAGTGCTTCCTTGGTGGTTCAGATGGTAAAGAATCCGCCTGTAATGCAAGAGACCTGGGTTTGATTTCTGGGTTGGAAGATCCCTTGGAGGAGGGCATGGCAACAAACTCCAGTAATGCATCACTAGCTGCATTTCAGCGCCACAGGCTTAAATGATATTTTGCATGCATGTGTGCCTGCTAAATCATCACTTAGCAGACATCTGAGACTCTTTGGTACCCCATAGGCTATTGCCCATCACGCTCCCTTACCCATAGGGTTTTGCCAGAAAGAATACAGGAGTGGGAAGCCCATCCCCATCTCTTTCCTCTGCTTCAAGCCCTGACAGTCTCTTTCCTTTACTTCACGTCCACACACACACACACAGACACACACACACACACACAGACACACACAAAGAGAAAGTGCGGTGTATTAGATTTTAAGGCCCCTATAACATATTGCCATGAACTGGGTAGCTTAAAACAATGGATATTTACTGTCTCGTCTCACAGTTTTGGAGCCTCTACATTTGATATCAAGTTGTTGACACGAGTGTGTTTCCCCTGAAATCTGTAGAGAAATCCTCACTTGCCTCTTCCTCAGTATTGGTGGCTGGCCAGCAGTCTTTGGTGTTCCTCGGCTTGCAGGTGCACGACACCAATCTTTGCCTTTGCCATCAAACAGCCTTCTCCCCGTGTGTCTCTTCCTCCATTTGGCTGACTTCTTAGAAGGACACTAGTTATTGGATTAGGGGTCCACCTACTCCAGTATGGCCTCATTTGAACTTAATTATATCGGCAATGATCCTATTTCCAAATAAGTTCATATTGTTGAGTACTTGAGGTGAGGAATTCAACATATCTTTTGAGGAGTGGGAGAATATTCAACCAACAACAGATGGTAACCATGAGGAGAGCATCTCACAGAAACCAAAGACATTGCCTTGATTCCAGAATTTATTCCAAGATGGAGTCCTACTATAGTGGGGGTAGAAGAACAAAGAAACTTTTTAAGTGTGTTTATCCAGCTACTATTTGGTTTGCTTATGGACTAACTGGCTTTGATTGACCGGTGTATGCTATCATGAGTTAATGATATTAAAGAAACTGAATGCCTCCATATAAAGGCTGAATGGCCCTGGATACAGGATAGCAGCCCTATTCTTTCTCATAGTTTCCCCCAGCTATCCTGTTTGGAGGGAAATGATGGTGTATAATTTTGATGAGCAAATGGGAGAAGTGATTGTTGTGATGAGGCTGTCACTCTTTGCCAGAGAACTGTCTTTGATGTCTAAAGTATTACTTGGGACCTAGATGAAAGAGTCATAAAATAACAAGCCTAACCAAGGGGATGCAGCTAGCATTTAGGAAATGCACCCATTTTTCTATATCTCCTCTTTTCCTTTGATCAAACGTGTACATATTATTAATAAAAAGAAATACAAATTTTAAAAAGACATGAAGAGGGAATGGTAAAATGAACCCTGCCATAGTCCAAAAGAAAAAAAATCACAGCAATTTCACATCAGGCCCTTTGTTGAGATCCTATACAAGAACAGCAGTATGATTGGGATTCTTAAATGGCAGTGGCTGAAATGGCTAATAAAAGCCTGCTAATGACACAGAATCAAATCACCAAACAAACCCATCTCAAAATCCAGTTTCTCTCGAAGGGAAGGGCATGAACTTTATGGTTGGCACTGTCTCTTAATGTAGGACCTTAGGCAAGTTACTTAATCTCTCTCAAGTTTGCTATGTATGAAACTAAGGAAAACTACCTCGCAAGGCTGTAGTGACAATTAAGCCAAACGCAGGACACATGTAACAGGTGCTTCACTAAATCGAAGCCTTCCACCTCCCAGCCCTGCAAATATATGCAAAATACAATCTTTGCCCACTACCCCTCACCTACTCTTCATCTCATTCTCTTCCTCTCTCTCTCTCTCTCTCTCTGCCAAAGTTCTTATTTATAATCTAGCAGAGGGTATATAAACAGGAAATGATTTGCATTATTTTTTAAAAACCAGTGTAAAACAATGTAGTATACCCCTGGCTACTTAAGTGCTGACAAACTCGACATTCCTAAAAACAGCAAACACATATTGAGTGATCATTCATGCCAGGCATGGTGCTAGGCATGGAGTATTCACTAGTAAGTGAAACATCTTCCCTCCCTGGTGGAGTCAGTTTAGTGAACTGAATGGTGAAGAAGCAATGAATATATAATTGAAAAATATGTTCAGTGCCCATAAAGAAATGATCAGGTGCAATGATGGAGACTAATGAAAGGGCAGGTGGGATACTTAGTTTAGGAAGGATGGCCTTTCTGAGGTGACATTTAAACTGAAACCTGAAAGATGAGAAGCTAGATGTGTAAAGAACAAGAGCAAGTGTCTTCAAGACAGTGGAATCAGCATGTCCAGCGAGGCAGTCAGGAGCTAGAAGTGTTTGAGGAGGAGTTCTGGCAGTGTCAGCAAGATGGAGGGGCTGCCATGAGGTAAAAATCCAGTTTCTTACCATGGCCTCAATGTCCCACCTAAACTGCCCCTGTCCCCCCCCGCACTCCCCCACATATCCTCCCCAGGTGTCCACATCACCTAGTCTTTCTGTCCTTTATGTGCTGGTCTCACTCCCACCTCAAGAATGAGAGGTTTGCTGCATTTGCTGTTCTTCTGTCTAGAACGCTCTGCCTGGATGACTCTCATAGCTTCTGGCCCCCGTGGTCAGTCAGGCCTCAGATCAAGTGTCATCTCTGGAGAGAGATCGCTAATTACCACCCCTCACCCAGCATAAACTTTTGGTGGTTTTTTCCTCTTCCCATCCCTCACCACTATCAAACGTTATTTCGATGATTTTTTGAAGTTTGTTTTTTTGTTTGTTTGTTTTATACTTTCCCCTAAAATAGAAGTCCCATGAGTTTATATTTCTTATTGCTATAACCTAGAACCATATCTAGACTATAAATGAAACTCAAATAGTACTTGTTGAATTTACAATGAATGAAATAAAGCTTAAAGAGGTAAGGCGAGGTATTAGAAAAGAACTAACCAAATTGTGTGAGAGTAAGGACTTCCTGGAAGAGGTATGTTTTCAGTTATTAAAATCAAAGGGGCAAGAGAGCAAAGGTGGCGTGCAGGTAACAAACAAGAATTGTGGAAGTCACTCGTTCATCCCCGTCCTTTTTCACTAGATTAGGAACACCTTTAGCACTGGACGGAGAAGGCGATGGCACCGCACTTCAATACTCTCATTTGGAAAATCCCATGGACGGAGGAACCTGGTGGGCTGCAGTCCATGGTGTAGCAAAGATTCGGACATGACTGAGCAACTGAATTGAACTGAACTGAGTGCTTCCTTGGTGGTTCAGATGGTAAAGAATCCGCCTGTAATGCAAGAGACCTGGGTTTGATTTCTGGGTTGGAAGATCCCTTGGAGGAGGGCATGGCAACAAACTCCAGTAATGCATCACTAGCTGCATTTCAGCGCCACAGGCTTAAATGATATTTTGCATGCATGTGTGCCTGCTAAATCATCACTTAGCAGACATCTGAGACTCTTTGGTACCCCATAGGCTATTGCCCATCACGCTCCCTTACCCATAGGGTTTTGCCAGAAAGAATACAGGAGTGGGAAGCCCATCCCCATCTCTTTCCTCTGCTTCAAGCCCTGACAGTCTCTTTCCTTTACTTCACGTCCACACACACACACACAGACACACACACACACACACAGACACACACAAAGAGAAAGTGCGGTGTATTAGATTTTAAGGCCCCTATAACATATTGCCATGAACTGGGTAGCTTAAAACAATGGATATTTACTGTCTCGTCTCACAGTTTTGGAGCCTCTACATTTGATATCAAGTTGTTGACACGAGTGTGTTTCCCCTGAAATCTGTAGAGAAATCCTCACTTGCCTCTTCCTCAGTATTGGTGGCTGGCCAGCAGTCTTTGGTGTTCCTCGGCTTGCAGGTGCACGACACCAATCTTTGCCTTTGCCATCAAACAGCCTTCTCCCCGTGTGTCTCTTCCTCCATTTGGCTGACTTCTTAGAAGGACACTAGTTATTGGATTAGGGGTCCACCTACTCCAGTATGGCCTCATTTGAACTTAATTATATCGGCAATGATCCTATTTCCAAATAAGTTCATATTGTTGAGTACTTGAGGTGAGGAATTCAACATATCTTTTGAGGAGTGGGAGAATATTCAACCAACAACAGATGGTAACCATGAGGAGAGCATCTCACAGAAACCAAAGACATTGCCTTGATTCCAGAATTTATTCCAAGATGGAGTCCTACTATAGTGGGGGTAGAAGAACAAAGAAACTTTTTAAGTGTGTTTATCCAGCTACTATTTGGTTTGCTTATGGACTAACTGGCTTTGATTGACCGGTGTATGCTATCATGAGTTAATGATATTAAAGAAACTGAATGCCTCCATATAAAGGCTGAATGGCCCTGGATACAGGATAGCAGCCCTATTCTTTCTCATAGTTTCCCCCAGCTATCCTGTTTGGAGGGAAATGATGGTGTATAATTTTGATGAGCAAATGGGAGAAGTGATTGTTGTGATGAGGCTGTCACTCTTTGCCAGAGAACTGTCTTTGATGTCTAAAGTATTACTTGGGACCTAGATGAAAGAGTCATAAAATAACAAGCCTAACCAAGGGGATGCAGCTAGCATTTAGGAAATGCACCCATTTTTCTATATCTCCTCTTTTCCTTTGATCAAACGTGTACATATTATTAATAAAAAGAAATACAAATTTTAAAAAGACATGAAGAGGGAATGGTAAAATGAACCCTGCCATAGTCCAAAAGAAAAAAAATCACAGCAATTTCACATCAGGCCCTTTGTTGAGATCCTATACAAGAACAGCAGTATGATTGGGATTCTTAAATGGCAGTGGCTGAAATGGCTAATAAAAGCCTGCTAATGACACAGAATCAAATCACCAAACAAACCCATCTCAAAATCCAGTTTCTCTCGAAGGGAAGGGCATGAACTTTATGGTTGGCACTGTCTCTTAATGTAGGACCTTAGGCAAGTTACTTAATCTCTCTCAAGTTTGCTATGTATGAAACTAAGGAAAACTACCTCGCAAGGCTGTAGTGACAATTAAGCCAAACGCAGGACACATGTAACAGGTGCTTCACTAAATCGAAGCCTTCCACCTCCCAGCCCTGCAAATATATGCAAAATACAATCTTTGCCCACTACCCCTCACCTACTCTTCATCTCATTCTCTTCCTCTCTCTCTCTCTCTCTCTCTGCCAAAGTTCTTATTTATAATCTAGCAGAGGGTATATAAACAGGAAATGATTTGCATTATTTTTTAAAAACCAGTGTAAAACAATGTAGTATACCCCTGGCTACTTAAGTGCTGACAAACTCGACATTCCTAAAAACAGCAAACACATATTGAGTGATCATTCATGCCAGGCATGGTGCTAGGCATGGAGTATTCACTAGTAAGTGAAACATCTTCCCTCCCTGGTGGAGTCAGTTTAGTGAACTGAATGGTGAAGAAGCAATGAATATATAATTGAAAAATATGTTCAGTGCCCATAAAGAAATGATCAGGTGCAATGATGGAGACTAATGAAAGGGCAGGTGGGATACTTAGTTTAGGAAGGATGGCCTTTCTGAGGTGACATTTAAACTGAAACCTGAAAGATGAGAAGCTAGATGTGTAAAGAACAAGAGCAAGTGTCTTCAAGACAGTGGAATCAGCATGTCCAGCGAGGCAGTCAGGAGCTAGAAGTGTTTGAGGAGGAGTTCTGGCAGTGTCAGCAAGATGGAGGGGCTGCCATGAGGTAAAAATCCAGTTTCTTACCATGGCCTCAATGTCCCACCTAAACTGCCCCTGTCCCCCCCCGCACTCCCCCACATATCCTCCCCAGGTGTCCACATCACCTAGTCTTTCTGTCCTTTATGTGCTGGTCTCACTCCCACCTCAAGAATGAGAGGTTTGCTGCATTTGCTGTTCTTCTGTCTAGAACGCTCTGCCTGGATGACTCTCATAGCTTCTGGCCCCCGTGGTCAGTCAGGCCTCAGATCAAGTGTCATCTCTGGAGAGAGATCGCTAATTACCACCCCTCACCCAGCATAAACTTTTGGTGGTTTTTTCCTCTTCCCATCCCTCACCACTATCAAACGTTATTTCGATGATTTTTTGAAGTTTGTTTTTTTGTTTGTTTGTTTTATACTTTCCCCTAAAATAGAAGTCCCATGAGTTTATATTTCTTATTGCTATAACCTAGAACCATATCTAGACTATAAATGAAACTCAAATAGTACTTGTTGAATTTACAATGAATGAAATAAAGCTTAAAGAGGTAAGGCGAGGTATTAGAAAAGAACTAACCAAATTGTGTGAGAGTAAGGACTTCCTGGAAGAGGTATGTTTTCAGTTATTAAAATCAAAGGGGCAAGAGAGCAAAGGTGGCGTGCAGGTAACAAACAAGAATTGTGGAAGTCACTCGTTCATCCCCGTCCTTTTTCACTAGATTAGGAACACCTTTAGCACTGGACGGAGAAGGCGATGGCACCGCACTTCAATACTCTCATTTGGAAAATCCCATGGACAGAGGAACCTGGTGGGCTGCAGTCCATGGTGTAGCAAAGATTCGGACATGACTGAGCAACTGAATTGAACTGAACTGAGTGCTTCCTTGGTGGTTCAGATGGTAAAGAATCCGCCTGTAATGCAAGAGACCTGGGTTTGATTTCTGGGTTGGAAGATCCCTTGGAGGAGGGCATGGCAACAAACTCCAGTAATGCATCACTAGCTGCATTTCAGCGCCACAGGCTTAAATGATATTTTGCATGCATGTGTGCCTGCTAAATCATCACTTAGCAGACATCTGAGACTCTTTGGTACCCCATAGGCTATTGCCCATCACGCTCCCTTACCCATAGGGTTTTGCCAGAAAGAATACAGGAGTGGGAAGCCCATCCCCATCTCTTTCCTCTGCTTCAAGCCCTGACAGTCTCTTTCCTTTACTTCACGTCCACACACACACACACAGACACACACACACACACACAGACACACACAAAGAGAAAGTGCGGTGTATTAGATTTTAAGGCCCCTATAACATATTGCCATGAACTGGGTAGCTTAAAACAATGGATATTTACTGTCTCGTCTCACAGTTTTGGAGCCTCTACATTTGATATCAAGTTGTTGACACGAGTGTGTTTCCCCTGAAATCTGTAGAGAAATCCTCACTTGCCTCTTCCTCAGTATTGGTGGCTGGCCAGCAGTCTTTGGTGTTCCTCGGCTTGCAGGTGCACGACACCAATCTTTGCCTTTGCCATCAAACAGCCTTCTCCCCGTGTGTCTCTTCCTCCATTTGGCTGACTTCTTAGAAGGACACTAGTTATTGGATTAGGGGTCCACCTACTCCAGTATGGCCTCATTTGAACTTAATTATATCGGCAATGATCCTATTTCCAAATAAGTTCATATTGTTGAGTACTTGAGGTGAGGAATTCAACATATCTTTTGAGGAGTGGGAGAATATTCAACCAACAACAGATGGTAACCATGAGGAGAGCATCTCACAGAAACCAAAGACATTGCCTTGATTCCAGAATTTATTCCAAGATGGAGTCCTACTATAGTGGGGGTAGAAGAACAAAGAAACTTTTTAAGTGTGTTTATCCAGCTACTATTTGGTTTGCTTATGGACTAACTGGCTTTGATTGACCGGTGTATGCTATCATGAGTTAATGATATTAAAGAAACTGAATGCCTCCATATAAAGGCTGAATGGCCCTGGATACAGGATAGCAGCCCTATTCTTTCTCATAGTTTCCCCCAGCTATCCTGTTTGGAGGGAAATGATGGTGTATAATTTTGATGAGCAAATGGGAGAAGTGATTGTTGTGATGAGGCTGTCACTCTTTGCCAGAGAACTGTCTTTGATGTCTAAAGTATTACTTGGGACCTAGATGAAAGAGTCATAAAATAACAAGCCTAACCAAGGGGATGCAGCTAGCATTTAGGAAATGCACCCATTTTTCTATATCTCCTCTTTTCCTTTGATCAAACGTGTACATATTATTAATAAAAAGAAATACAAATTTTAAAAAGACATGAAGAGGGAATGGTAAAATGAACCCTGCCATAGTCCAAAAGAAAAAAAATCACAGCAATTTCACATCAGGCCCTTTGTTGAGATCCTATACAAGAACAGCAGTATGATTGGGATTCTTAAATGGCAGTGGCTGAAATGGCTAATAAAAGCCTGCTAATGACACAGAATCAAATCACCAAACAAACCCATCTCAAAATCCAGTTTCTCTCGAAGGGAAGGGCATGAACTTTATGGTTGGCACTGTCTCTTAATGTAGGACCTTAGGCAAGTTACTTAATCTCTCTCAAGTTTGCTATGTATGAAACTAAGGAAAACTACCTCGCAAGGCTGTAGTGACAATTAAGCCAAACGCAGGACACATGTAACAGGTGCTTCACTAAATCGAAGCCTTCCACCTCCCAGCCCTGCAAATATATGCAAAATACAATCTTTGCCCACTACCCCTCACCTACTCTTCATCTCATTCTCTTCCTCTCTCTCTCTCTCTCTCTCTGCCAAAGTTCTTATTTATAATCTAGCAGAGGGTATATAAACAGGAAATGATTTGCATTATTTTTTAAAAACCAGTGTAAAACAATGTAGTATACCCCTGGCTACTTAAGTGCTGACAAACTCGACATTCCTAAAAACAGCAAACACATATTGAGTGATCATTCATGCCAGGCATGGTGCTAGGCATGGAGTATTCACTAGTAAGTGAAACATCTTCCCTCCCTGGTAGAGTCAGTTTAGTGAACTGAATGGTGAAGAAGCAATGAATATATAATTGAAAAATATGTTCAGTGCCCATAAAGAAATGATCAGGTGCAATGATGGAGACTAATGAAAGGGCAGGTGGGATACTTAGTTTAGGAAGGATGGCCTTTCTGAGGTGACATTTAAACTGAAACCTGAAAGATGAGAAGCTAGATGTGTAAAGAACAAGAGCAAGTGTCTTCAAGACAGTGGAATCAGCATGTCCAGCGAGGCAGTCAGGAGCTAGAAGTGTTTGAGGAGGAGTTCTGGCAGTGTCAGCAAGATGGAGGGGCTGCCATGAGGTAAAAATCCAGTTTCTTACCATGGCCTCAATGTCCCACCTAAACTGCCCCTGTCCCCCCCCCGCACTCCCCCACATATCCTCCCCAGGTGTCCACATCACCTAGTCTTTCTGTCCTTTATGTGCTGGTCTCACTCCCACCTCAAGAATGAGAGGTTTGCTGCATTTGCTGTTCTTCTGTCTAGAACGCTCTGCCTGGATGACTCTCATAGCTTCTGGCCCCCGTGGTCAGTCAGGCCTCAGATCAAGTGTCATCTCTGGAGAGAGATCGCTAATTACCACCCCTCACCCAGCATAAACTTTTGGTGGTTTTTTCCTCTTCCCATCCCTCACCACTATCAAACGTTATTTCGATGATTTTTTGAAGTTTGTTTTTTTGTTTGTTTGTTTTATACTTTCCCCTAAAATAGAAGTCCCATGAGTTTATATTTCTTATTGCTATAACCTAGAACCATATCTAGACTATAAATGAAACTCAAATAGTACTTGTTGAATTTACAATGAATGAAATAAAGCTTAAAGAGGTAAGGCGAGGTATTAGAAAAGAACTAACCAAATTGTGTGAGAGTAAGGACTTCCTGGAAGAGGTATGTTTTCAGTTATTAAAATCAAAGGGGCAAGAGAGCAAAGGTGGCGTGCAGGTAACAAACAAGAATTGTGGAAGTCACTCGTTCATCCCCGTCCTTTTTCACTAGATTAGGAACACCTTTAGCACTGGACGGAGAAGGCGATGGCACCGCACTTCAATACTCTCATTTGGAAAATCCCATGGACAGAGGAACCTGGTGGGCTGCAGTCCATGGTGTAGCAAAGATTCGGACATGACTGAGCAACTGAATTGAACTGAACTGAGTGCTTCCTTGGTGGTTCAGATGGTAAAGAATCCGCCTGTAATGCAAGAGACCTGGGTTTGATTTCTGGGTTGGAAGATCCCTTGGAGGAGGGCATGGCAACAAACTCCAGTAATGCATCACTAGCTGCATTTCAGCGCCACAGGCTTAAATGATATTTTGCATGCATGTGTGCCTGCTAAATCATCACTTAGCAGACATCTGAGACTCTTTGGTACCCCATAGGCTATTGCCCATCACGCTCCCTTACCCATAGGGTTTTGCCAGAAAGAATACAGGAGTGGGAAGCCCATCCCCATCTCTTTCCTCTGCTTCAAGCCCTGACAGTCTCTTTCCTTTACTTCACGTCCACACACACACACACAGACACACACACACACACACAGACACACACAAAGAGAAAGTGCGGTGTATTAGATTTTAAGGCCCCTATAACATATTGCCATGAACTGGGTAGCTTAAAACAATGGATATTTACTGTCTCGTCTCACAGTTTTGGAGCCTCTACATTTGATATCAAGTTGTTGACACGAGTGTGTTTCCCCTGAAATCTGTAGAGAAATCCTCACTTGCCTCTTCCTCAGTATTGGTGGCTGGCCAGCAGTCTTTGGTGTTCCTCGGCTTGCAGGTGCACGACACCAATCTTTGCCTTTGCCATCAAACAGCCTTCTCCCCGTGTGTCTCTTCCTCCATTTGGCTGACTTCTTAGAAGGACACTAGTTATTGGATTAGGGGTCCACCTACTCCAGTATGGCCTCATTTGAACTTAATTATATCGGCAATGATCCTATTTCCAAATAAGTTCATATTGTTGAGTACTTGAGGTGAGGAATTCAACATATCTTTTGAGGAGTGGGAGAATATTCAACCAACAACAGATGGTAACCATGAGGAGAGCATCTCACAGAAACCAAAGACATTGCCTTGATTCCAGAATTTATTCCAAGATGGAGTCCTACTATAGTGGGGGTAGAAGAACAAAGAAACTTTTTAAGTGTGTTTATCCAGCTACTATTTGGTTTGCTTATGGACTAACTGGCTTTGATTGACCGGTGTATGCTATCATGAGTTAATGATATTAAAGAAACTGAATGCCTCCATATAAAGGCTGAATGGCCCTGGATACAGGATAGCAGCCCTATTCTTTCTCATAGTTTCCCCCAGCTATCCTGTTTGGAGGGAAATGATGGTGTATAATTTTGATGAGCAAATGGGAGAAGTGATTGTTGTGATGAGGCTGTCACTCTTTGCCAGAGAACTGTCTTTGATGTCTAAAGTATTACTTGGGACCTAGATGAAAGAGTCATAAAATAACAAGCCTAACCAAGGGGATGCAGCTAGCATTTAGGAAATGCACCCATTTTTCTATATCTCCTCTTTTCCTTTGATCAAACGTGTACATATTATTAGTAAAAAGAAATACAAATTTTAAAAAGACATGAAGAGGGAATGGTAAAATGAACCCTGCCATAGTCCAAAAGAAAAACAATCACAGCAATTTCACATCAGGCCCTTTGTTGAGATCCTATACAAGAACAGCAGTATGATTGGGATTCTTAAATGGCAGTGGCTGAAATGGCTAATAAAAGCCTGCTAATGACACAGAATCAAATCACCAAACAAACCCATCTCAAAATCCAGTTTCTCTCGAAGGGAAGGGCATGAACTTTATGGTTGGCACTGTCTCTTAATGTAGGACCTTAGGCAAGTTACTTAATCTCTCTCAAGTTTGCTATGTATGAAACTAAGGAAAACTACCTCGCAAGGCTGTAGTGACAATTAAGCCAAACGCAGGACACATGTAACAGGTGCTTCACTAAATCGAAGCCTTCCACCTCCCAGCCCTGCAAATATATGCAAAATACAATCTTTGCCCACTACCCCTCACCTACTCTTCATCTCATTCTCTTCCTCTCTCTCTCTCTCTCTCTCTGCCAAAGTTCTTATTTATAATCTAGCAGAGGGTATATAAACAGGAAATGATTTGCATTATTTTTTAAAAACCAGTGTAAAACAATGTAGTATACCCCTGGCTACTTAAGTGCTGACAAACTCGACATTCCTAAAAACAGCAAACACATATTGAGTGATCATTCATGCCAGGCATGGTGCTAGGCATGGAGTATTCACTAGTAAGTGAAACATCTTCCCTCCCTGGTGGAGTCAGTTTAGTGAACTGAATGGTGAAGAAGCAATGAATATATAATTGAAAAATATGTTCAGTGCCCATAAAGAAATGATCAGGTGCAATGATGGAGACTAATGAAAGGGCAGGTGGGATACTTAGTTTAGGAAGGATGGCCTTTCTGAGGTGACATTTAAACTGAAACCTGAAAGATGAGAAGCTAGATGTGTAAAGAACAAGAGCAAGTGTCTTCAAGACAGTGGAATCAGCATGTCCAGCGAGGCAGTCAGGAGCTAGAAGTGTTTGAGGAGGAGTTCTGGCAGTGTCAGCAAGATGGAGGGGCTGCCATGAGGTAAAAATCCAGTTTCTTACCATGGCCTCAATGTCCCACCTAAACTGCCCCTGTCCCCCCCCGCACTCCCCCACATATCCTCCCCAGGTGTCCACATCACCTAGTCTTTCTGTCCTTTATGTGCTGGTCTCACTCCCACCTCAAGAATGAGAGGTTTGCTGCATTTGCTGTTCTTCTGTCTAGAACGCTCTGCCTGGATGACTCTCATAGCTTCTGGCCCCCGTGGTCAGTCAGGCCTCAGATCAAGTGTCATCTCTGGAGAGAGATCGCTAATTACCACCCCTCACCCAGCATAAACTTTTGGTGGTTTTTTCCTCTTCCCATCCCTCACCACTATCAAACGTTATTTCGATGATTTTTTGAAGTTTGTTTTTTTGTTTGTTTGTTTTATACTTTCCCCTAAAATAGAAGTCCCATGAGTTTATATTTCTTATTGCTATAACCTAGAACCATATCTAGACTATAAATGAAACTCAAATAGTACTTGTTGAATTTACAATGAATGAAATAAAGCTTAAAGAGGTAAGGCGAGGTATTAGAAAAGAACTAACCAAATTGTGTGAGAGTAAGGACTTCCTGGAAGAGGTATGTTTTCAGTTATTAAAATCAAAGGGGCAAGAGAGCAAAGGTGGCGTGCAGGTAACAAACAAGAATTGTGGAAGTCACTCGTTCATCCCCGTCCTTTTTCACTAGATTAGGAACACCTTTAGCACTGGACGGAGAAGGCGATGGCACCGCACTTCAATACTCTCATTTGGAAAATCCCATGGACAGAGGAACCTGGTGGGCTGCAGTCCATGGTGTAGCAAAGATTCGGACATGACTGAGCAACTGAATTGAACTGAACTGAGTGCTTCCTTGGTGGTTCAGATGGTAAAGAATCCGCCTGTAATGCAAGAGACCTGGGTTTGATTTCTGGGTTGGAAGATCCCTTGGAGGAGGGCATGGCAACAAACTCCAGTAATGCATCACTAGCTGCATTTCAGCGCCACAGGCTTAAATGATATTTTGCATGCATGTGTGCCTGCTAAATCATCACTTAGCAGACATCTGAGACTCTTTGGTACCCCATAGGCTATTGCCCATCACGCTCCCTTACCCATAGGGTTTTGCCAGAAAGAATACAGGAGTGGGAAGCCCATCCCCATCTCTTTCCTCTGCTTCAAGCCCTGACAGTCTCTTTCCTTTACTTCACGTCCACACACACACACACAGACACACACACACACACACAGACACACACAAAGAGAAAGTGCGGTGTATTAGATTTTAAGGCCCCTATAACATATTGCCATGAACTGGGTAGCTTAAAACAATGGATATTTACTGTCTCACAGTTTTGGAGCCTCTACATTTGATATCAAGTTGTTGACACGAGTGTGTTTCCCCTGAAATCTGTAGAGAAATCATCACTTGCCTCTTCCTCAGTATTGGTGGCTGGCCAGCAGTCTTTGGTGTTCCTCGGCTTGCAGGTGCACGACACCAATCTTTGCCTTTGCCATCAAACAGCCTTCTCCCCGTGTGTCTCTTCCTCCATTTGGCTGACTTCTTAGAAGGACACTAGTTATTGGATTAGGGGTCCACCTACTCCAGTATGGCCTCATTTGAACTTAATTATATCGGCAATGATCCTATTTCCAAATAAGTTCATATTGTTGAGTACTTGAGGTGAGGAATTCAACATATCTTTTGAGGAGTGGGAGAATATTCAACCAACAACAGATGGTAACCATGAGGAGAGCATCTCACAGAAACCAAAGACATTGCCTTGATTCCAGAATTTATTCCAAGATGGAGTCCTACTATAGTGGGGGTAGAAGAACAAAGAAACTTTTTAAGTGTGTTTATCCAGCTACTATTTGGTTTGCTTATGGACTAACTGGCTTTGATTGACCGGTGTATGCTATCATGAGTTAATGATATTAAAGAAACTGAATGCCTCCATATAAAGGCTGAATGGCCCTGGATACAGGATAGCAGCCCTATTCTTTCTCATAGTTTCCCCCAGCTATCCTGTTTGGAGGGAAATGATGGTGTATAATTTTGATGAGCAAATGGGAGAAGTGATTGTTGTGATGAGGCTGTCACTCTTTGCCAGAGAACTGTCTTTGATGTCTAAAGTATTACTTGGGACCTAGATGAAAGAGTCATAAAATAACAAGCCTAACCAAGGGGATGCAGCTAGCATTTAGGAAATGCACCCATTTTTCTATATCTCCTCTTTTCCTTTGATCAAACGTGTACATATTATTAGTAAAAAGAAATACAAATTTTAAAAAGACATGAAGAGGGAATGGTAAAATGAACCCTGCCATAGTCCAAAAGAAAAACAATCACAGCAATTTCACATCAGGCCCTTTGTTGAGATCCTATACAAGAACAGCAGTATGATTGGGATTCTTAAATGGCAGTGGCTGAAATGGCTAATAAAAGCCTGCTAATGACACAGAATCAAATCACCAAACAAACCCATCTCAAAATCCAGTTTCTCTCGAAGGGAAGGGCATGAACTTTATGGTTGGCACTGTCTCTTAATGTAGGACCTTAGGCAAGTTACTTAATCTCTCTCAAGTTTGCTATGTATGAAACTAAGGAAAACTACCTCGCAAGGCTGTAGTGACAATTAAGCCAAACGCAGGACACATGTAACAGGTGCTTCACTAAATCGAAGCCTTCCACCTCCCAGCCCTGCAAATATATGCAAAATACAATCTTTGCCCACTACCCCTCACCTACTCTTCATCTCATTCTCTTCCTCTCTCTCTCTCTCTCTCTCTGCCAAAGTTCTTATTTATAATCTAGCAGAGGGTATATAAACAGGAAATGATTTGCATTATTTTTTAAAAACCAGTGTAAAACAATGTAGTATACCCCTGGCTACTTAAGTGCTGACAAACTCGACATTCCTAAAAACAGCAAACACATATTGAGTGATCATTCATGCCAGGCATGGTGCTAGGCATGGAGTATTCACTAGTAAGTGAAACATCTTCCCTCCCTGGTGGAGTCAGTTTAGTGAACTGAATGGTGAAGAAGCAATGAATATATAATTGAAAAATATGTTCAGTGCCCATAAAGAAATGATCAGGTGCAATGATGGAGACTAATGAAAGGGCAGGTGGGATACTTAGTTTAGGAAGGATGGCCTTTCTGAGGTGACATTTAAACTGAAACCTGAAAGATGAGAAGCTAGATGTGTAAAGAACAAGAGCAAGTGTCTTCAAGACAGTGGAATCAGCATGTCCAGCGAGGCAGTCAGGAGCTAGAAGTGTTTGAGGAGGAGTTCTGGCAGTGTCAGCAAGATGGAAGGGCTGCCATGAGGTAAAAATCCAGTTTCTTACCATGGCCTCAATGTCCCACCTAAACTGCCCCTGTCCCCCCCCCCCCCCGCCCCCCCACATATACTCCCCAGGTGTCCACATCACCTAGTCTTTCTGTCCTTTATGTGCTGGTCTCACTCCCACCTCAAGAATGAGAGGTTTGCTGCATTTGCTGTTCTTCTGTCTAGAACGCTCTGCCTGGATGACTCTCATAGCTTCTGGCCCCCGTGGTCAGTCAGGCCTCAGATCAAGTGTCATCTCTGGAGAGAGATCGCTAATTACCACCCCTCACCCAGCATAAACTTTTGGTGGTTTTTTCCTCTTCCCATCCCTCACCACTATCAAACGTTATTTCGATGATTTTTTGAAGTTTGTTTTTTTGTTTGTTTGTTTTATACTTTCCCCTAAAATAGAAGTCCCATGAGTTTATATTTCTTATTGCTATAACCTAGAACCATATCTAGACTATAAATGAAACTCAAATAGTACTTGTTGAATTTACAATGAATGAAATAAAGCTTAAAGAGGTAAGGCGAGGTATTAGAAAAGAACTAACCAAATTGTGTGAGAGTAAGGACTTCCTGGAAGAGGTATGTTTTCAGTTATTAAAATCAAAGGGGCAAGAGAGCAAAGGTGGCGTGCAGGTAACAAACAAGAATTGTGGAAGTCACTCGTTCATCCCCGTCCTTTTTCACTAGATTAGGAACACCTTTAGCACTGGACGGAGAAGGCGATGGCACCGCACTTCAATACTCTCATTTGGAAAATCCCATGGACGGAGGAACCTGGTGGGCTGCAGTCCATGGTGTAGCAAAGATTCGGACATGACTGAGCAACTGAATTGAACTGAACTGAGTGCTTCCTTGGTGGTTCAGATGGTAAAGAATCCGCCTGTAATGCAAGAGACCTGGGTTTGATTTCTGGGTTGGAAGATCCCTTGGAGGAGGGCATGGCAACAAACTCCAGTAATGCATCACTAGCTGCATTTCAGCGCCACAGGCTTAAATGATATTTTGCATGCATGTGTGCCTGCTAAATCATCACTTAGCAGACATCTGAGACTCTTTGGTACCCCATAGGCTATTGCCCATCACGCTCCCTTACCCATAGGGTTTTGCCAGAAAGAATACAGGAGTGGGAAGCCCATCCCCATCTCTTTCCTCTGCTTCAAGCCCTGACAGTCTCTTTCCTTTACTTCACGTCCACACACACACACACAGACACACACACACACACACAGACACACACAAAGAGAAAGTGCGGTGTATTAGATTTTAAGGCCCCTATAACATATTGCCATGAACTGGGTAGCTTAAAACAATGGATATTTACTGTCTCACAGTTTTGGAGCCTCTACATTTGATATCAAGTTGTTGACACGAGTGTGTTTCCCCTGAAATCTGTAGAGAAATCCTCACTTGCCTCTTCCTCAGTATTGGTGGCTGGCCAGCAGTCTTTGGTGTTCCTCGGCTTGCAGGTGCACGACACCAATCTTTGCCTTTGCCATCAAACAGCCTTCTCCCCGTGTGTCTCTTCCTCCATTTGGCTGACTTCTTAGAAGGACACTAGTTATTGGATTAGGGGTCCACCTACTCCAGTATGGCCTCATTTGAACTTAATTATATCGGCAATGATCCTATTTCCAAATAAGTTCATATTGTTGAGTACTTGAGGTGAGGAATTCAACATATCTTTTGAGGAGTGGGAGAATATTCAACCAACAACAGATGCTAACCATGAGGAGAGCATCTCACAGAAACCAAAGACATTGCCTTGATTCCAGAATTTATTCCAAGATGGAGTCCTACTATAGTGGGAGTAGAAGAACAAAGAAACTTTTTAAGTGTGTTTATCCAGCTACTATTTGGTTTGCTTATGGACTAACTGGCTTTGATTGACCGGTGTATGCTATCATGAGTTAATGATATTAAAGAAACTGAATGCCTCCATATAAAGGCTGAATGGCCCTGGATACAGGATAGCAGCCCTATTCTTTCTCATAGTTTCCCCCAGCTATCCTGTTTGGAGGGAAATGATGGTGTATAATTTTGATGAGCAAATGGGAGAAGTGATTGTTGTGATGAGGCTGTCACTCTTTGCCAGAGAACTGTCTTTGATGTCTAAAGTATTACTTGGGACCTAGATGAAAGAGTCATAAAATAACAAGCCTAACCAAGGGGATGCAGCTAGCATTTAGGAAATGCACCCATTTTTCTATATCTCCTCTTTTCCTTTGATCAAACGTGTACATATTATTAATAAAAAGAAATACAAATTTTAAAAAGACATGAAGAGGGAATGGTAAAATGAACCCTGCCATAGTCCAAAAGAAAAAAAATCACAGCAATTTCACATCAGGCCCTTTGTTGAGATCCTATACAAGAACAGCAGTATGATTGGGATTCTTAAATGGCAGTGGCTGAAATGGCTAATAAAAGCCTGCTAATGACACAGAATCAAATCACCAAACAAACCCATCTCAAAATCCAGTTTCTCTCGAAGGGAAGGGCATGAACTTTATGGTTGGCACTGTCTCTTAATGTAGGACCTTAGGCAAGTTACTTAATCTCTCTCAAGTTTGCTATGTATGAAACTAAGGAAAACTACCTCGCAAGGCTGTAGTGACAATTAAGCCAAACGCAGGACACATGTAACAGGTGCTTCACTAAATCGAAGCCTTCCACCTCCCAGCCCTGCAAATATATGCAAAATACAATCTTTGCCCACTACCCCTCACCTACTCTTCATCTCATTCTCTTCCTCTCTCTCTCTCTCTCTCTCTCTGCCAAAGTTCTTATTTATAATCTAGCAGAGGGTATATAAACAGGAAATGATTTGCATTATTTTTTAAAAACCAGTGTAAAACAATGTAGTATACCCCTGGCTACTTAAGTGCTGACAAACTCGACATTCCTAAAAACAGCAAACACATATTGAGTGATCATTCATGCCAGGCATGGTGCTAGGCATGGAGTATTCACTAGTAAGTGAAACATCTTCCCTCCCTGGTGGAGTCAGTTTAGTGAACTGAATGGTGAAGAAGCAATGAATATATAATTGAAAAATATGTTCAGTGCCCATAAAGAAATGATCAGGTGCAATGATGGAGACTAATGAAAGGGCAGGTGGGATACTTAGTTTAGGAAGGATGGCCTTTCTGAGGTGACATTTAAACTGAAACCTGAAAGATGAGAAGCTAGATGTGTAAAGAACAAGAGCAAGTGTCTTCAAGACAGTGGAATCAGCATGTCCAGCGAGGCAGTCAGGAGCTAGAAGTGTTTGAGGAGGAGTTCTGGCAGTGTCAGCAAGATGGAGGGGCTGCCATGAGGTAAAAATCCAGTTTCTTACCATGGCCTCAATGTCCCACCTAAACTGCCCCTGTCCCCCCCCCCCCCGCCCCCCCACATATACTCCCCAGGTGTCCACATCACCTAGTCTTTCTGTCCTTTATGTGCTGGTCTCACTCCCACCTCAAGAATGAGAGGTTTGCTGCATTTGCTGTTCTTCTGTCTAGAATGCTCTGCCTGGATGATTCTCATAGCTTCTGGCCCCAGTGGTCAGTAAGGCCTCAGATCAAGTGTCATCTCTGGAGAGAGATCGCTAATTACCACCCCTCACCCAACATTAACTTTTGGTGGTTTTTTCCTCTTCCCATCCCTCACCACTATCAAACGTTATTTCGTTGATTGTTTGAAGTTTGTTTTTTTTTGTTTGTTTGTTTTATACTCTCCCCTAAAATAGAAGTCCCATGAGTTTATATTTATTATTGCTATAACCTAGAAGCATATCTAGAATATAAATGAAACTCAAATAGTACTTGTTGAATTTACAATGAATGAAATAAAGCTTAAAGAGGTAAGGCGAGGTATTAGAAAAGAACTAACCAAATTGTGTGAGAGTAAGGACTTCCTGGAAGAGGTATGTTTTCAGTTATTAAAATCAAAGGGGCAAGAGAGCGAAGGTGGCGTGCAGGTAACAAACAAGAATTGTGGAAATCACTCGTTCATCCCCGTCCTTTTTCACTAGATTAGGAACACCTTTAGCACTGGACGGAGAAGGTGATGGCACCCCACTCCAATACTCTCATCTGGAAAATCCCATGGACGGAGGAACCTGGTGGGCTGCATTGCATGGGGTTGCTAAGAGTCGGACAGGGCTGAGCGAGTTCACTTTCAGTTTCATGCATTGGAGAAGGAAATGGCAACCCACTCCAGTGTTCTTGCCTGGAGAATCCCAGGGACCGGGGAGCCTGGTGACCTGCCATCTATGGGGTGGCACAGAGTCGGACTCAACTGAAGCGATTTAGCAGCAGTGGCAGTTAGCGCTGAAGCCGCGTTTTACTAATCTTTCACCAGCGCCTGTCCCGGGACCTGGCACACAGATAGGGTTTTACACAATGACTGACTGTGAGGTGCGCAGAAGGGTCTATTAACTCGGCTGCGGTGCAGTTTGTGGCTGGCCACTAAGCCTGGCAGCACCCGTGCGAGGGAGCAGACGGCTTTGCGGAAGACGGCCTCGGCGGGTGGGGGTGGGGGGTGGGGTGGGAAGCGCCCCCCGCGCCTGCGCGTTATGGCGGGGAGCCGGCAGCGTCGGCGCGCGCCTGCGCAGTGCGGTCTTTCCCGCCTCCGACAAGATGGCGGCGGCCGAGTAGCGCGGGGGCGGTTTGTGGCCGCAGGAAGCCCGGCCGCTGCAGCGGGCCGAGGCGGGATGCTGTTCCCAGGGAGCGCCGTTGGCCACCGGTGAGGAAGGTCAAGCACAGAGCTGCCTTCCCGAGCCCCCCGGCGCCCCCTACGTACACCCCCGTCTGCTCGAGTGCGGTCGCCGCTTTGCCTACTTCGCTACCGCCCTGTGCTGTCGGGTCCGGAGCTCCGGCGGCGGCAGGGGCTGTGTCCGGCAGGAGAGGAAGCGCCCGGGCTGCGTCCGTGCTTCTGTCCGCGGGGCGAGCGTCTGGCAGGTGGGTGAAGCTGCAAGCTTCGGTGTCTCCTCTTGGGGCAAAGCTTTCTCGGCTTTGCCCCGCCGTGGCTCAGACCCTGGTGGTGTTCAGCCGGAGTCCACCGCTGCTTTGTCTCCACATCCCGCCCCCTCTCCGCGCCCCGCTCCAGGCCTCCGGCTGGACCCTGACTTTGCGTGCCCTCCATTCCCACGCAGGGGCCAGGGGTCGCAGCGCCGGCCGCCCTCCGCAACCTTTCCTGCCTCCTGCTGAAGCGTCAGCCCTTGCAAGCGGTCCCTCCTTTGCGTTAGGTGGGTGGGTCGTCTGCCTGTTTTAGTCACCTCCCCATCTTCCTGGTCTCGACCTTTTGCTTCCTTGAGAAGTCTTTTTAACTGTCTGGAAAGCTTTCCCAGGCTTATAGACTTACAGAGAAAAGCTTGCTATCCAGACGCCAGTGGATTTTGTTTATCTTGTCGGGGGGATCCAGCCCCCAGGAGACTTTGATGGTTTTGAGGAATGGTGCCAGTGACGGCAAGTGATTCTTCATCTAAATTAATCCTTTTCTGATTACAGCGAGTCTTTGGTCTCTAAACTTTTTTTGGAGGTGGGGGGGGCGGACGGAGGGACATATGTATACTAGATCCAGGGAAAGAATTGAGAAGTGGTCCTGGTTTTAAAAGAAGGCTTTGTGAGGGTAAGAAATGTAATAGCCCAAGAAAGGATAAGCGATTTTAGTGATTCTTTTATTCACTGTTAGGCTAAATCGTCCGTTGAAGCTTCACAATCTTGTGTTGTCCAAGCCCTTTGTTTTATTTGGAAAGGACTGAAATGGAGAAAACGCTTTTTAAACTTGAAACTTCTCAAATTTCTTGGGTTCTCAATTGTTATTAGTACTACTTGGCAATCTTTCTTGTACTTGATATTTTCTGCAAAATTTAGGTTGTGCCAGTGTCATTTCTTCTTCATTTATTACTAGGGCAAGAGTAGTCAGAATTAATGGTGTAAAAAGTGCAAACTGAAGGAGGGATGTGGTAGTGGAGGTTGCCATGTCTGATTTTTCCCAATTTTTTCCTGTAATTGGATAATGTGTCAAGAGCAGCAGAATGGTGAAAAATGAAGCTATGAGTATAAATGGTAGTGTATCCACTGAGATTGCAATGGGTGGAGCTTTTAAAATTAAATTGAGTGATATCCTTTTTTTGAAGCCATGCTAGGTGCTCTCCAGAGTTTCTAAAGCACAGACTGTTGTTGCCTTATTGGAAATTTATGCTAAAAGTCTTTTAACAGGTGGGTTACAATTGGCCTGACAGATTTAACTTTTTGTTCTACCTCCTGACACACATCTGCCTTAACCTTTATTGTAGACTTTTAGCCTCTTGATGAATTTCTTAAATTTGGAGATAGAATTGTTCATTTTAAAAGGAGAGGAGATATTTTAAGTGTTTGATTCCTGTATGGGCAGATTCATTCACTTGTTTGTTGCTGTGCTATGCTAAGTCGCTTCAGTCACGTCCATCTCCTTGCAGTCTCCACAGGACCGCCAGACTCCTCTGTCCATGGGACTTCTCCAGCCACGAATATTGGAGCAGGTTGCCATTTCCTCCTCCACAGGACCTTCCCGACCTAGGGATCAGAGCCACATCTCTTCTGTCTCCTGCGTTGGCAGGTGGGTTCTTTACCACTAGCGCCACCAGGTAAGCCTGTTTGTTTCCTGCACCCGAGGACTGCGTGTTTTTACAGGCACTTGTCTCTCAATTCTGTGCTTTTAGCTGACGGGGTAGTGCTCAGCCCTAGGCAGTAGCTCATTGCCTGAGACATTGTGTCAAGACCTGTCTGACCACAAACAAGCACTCTTCCACACTTATGGAACCCGTTTTCTCTCTCTCTTTCTTCCCCTCTTCCTGTCTTTAGGAACCCTCCCGTCTTTGTGTCTATTCATTCAATTCTTTAGCCTACTGCTCTTTTCATTTGCCTCCCCTAGTCACCAGGATCCCATGGTCATCAGTTTTTACCAGCCCATCATTGATACCTTAGAATACTTAACTTTATGTCAATTTATCTTTCTAGTGCCCAGTTCTGAACAGGCCTAATCACTATCTTGATCCCTGAAGGATACAAGAGACAGTTGTGTGAGGATTTTGGATTGTTTTCATACCAGTTAGTGTTCTGTTATCCTCCAGATCTATAATGTCGATTGTGAGGGGTTTTTTTTTGTCTTACTTCATGAAAGTGTTTATAGCAAATAACTTGATCTTTTCCTTTCCTGAGAAAAATCTCAAGCATCTGAGGTATAATCTTTTCTATCCTGATATCATTTCTTTATTTACTCTTCTCTGAAAAGAAGGAATTGTCCTTCCTTTCCTTCAAGAGCAACCTTCTCCAGATGTGTCCATGATCATCCCTCTTTATCTTTCTTTCTCAGTAATTATCCATGATCACTCCTTTTTAAGTTTTGCCCTCTCTAGCCTCCATGCATGCTTAAATATACCTTTGCCAGGGCTGCCAAACACCGTGCTGTGTGCTGTGCAGCTCACAGAAGCCAGTCTGAATTTTGAGCCTGCTGTGCCACTGTATTTTTATTCTTTAATCCTAGGAGCCTGGTGTAGTTGTTGTTCAGTCGCTCAGTTGTGTCCAACTCTTTGCAACACCAAGAACTGCAGCATGGCAGGCTCCTCTGTCCTCCATTACCTCCTGGGGTTTGCTCAAATTTATGTTCATTGAGTCGGTGACACTACCTAGCCATCTCATCCTCTACCACCTCCTTCTCCTTTTGGCTTCAGTCTTTCCTAGCATCAGGGTCTTTTCCAGTGAGTTGGCTTTTCGCATCAGGTGGCCAAAGTATTGGCGCTTCAGCTTCAGCATCAGTGATTCCAGTAAATATTCAGGGTTGATTTCCTTTAGGATTGGTTGATCTTCTTGCAGTCCCAGGACGCTTAAGAGCCTTCCCCAGCACCACAATTCTCAATTCTTTGACACTCAGTCTTTATGGTCCAACTCTCACATCCATACATGACCACTGGAAAAACCATAGCCTCGACTCGACGGACCTTTGTCGGCAAAGTGATGTCTCTGCTTTTTAGTATGTTGTTGAGGTTTGTCATAGCATTTCTTCCAAGGAGCAAGCATCTTTTAATTCCATGGCTGCAGTCACCATCCACAGTGATTTTGGAGCCCCCAAAAATAAAGGTCTGACACTGTTTCCACTGTTTCCCCATCTATTTCCCATGAAGTGATGGGACCAGATGCCATGATCTTAGTTTTCTGAATGCTGAGTTTCAAGCCAACTTTGTCATGCTCTTCTTTAACCCTTATCAAAAGGCTCGTTAGTTTCTCTTCACTTTCTGCCCTTAGAGTGATATCATCTTCATATCTGAGGTTATTGATATTTCTCCCAGCAGTCTTGATTCCAGCTTGTGCTTCATCCAACCCAGTGTTTCTCATGATGTACTCTGCGTAGAAGTTAAATAAGCAGGGTGACAAGATACAGCTTTATTATAACTCTTTCCCAGTCAGTTGTTCAATGTCCGATTCTAACTTGCTTCTTGACCTGCATACAGGTTTCTCAGGAGGCAGGTAAGGTGGTCTGGTACTGGTGTTTCTTTAAGAATTTTCCACAGTTTGTTACGATCCACACATTCAAAGGCTTTAGCGCAGTCAATGAAGCAGAAGCAGACGTTTTTCTGGAATTCTGTTGCTTTCTCTAAAATCGAACAAATGTTGGCAGTTTGCTCCCTGGTTCCTCTGCATTTTCAAAACCTAGCTTGTACATCTGAAAGTTCTAGGTTCACATTCTTTTGAAGCCTAGCTTGAAGGATTTTGAGCGTAACCTTGTTAGCATGTGAAATGAGTGCCGTTGTATGGTAGTTTGAACATTCTTTGACATTACCTTTCTTTGGGATTGGAATGAAAACTGTGACCTTTTTCAGTCTTGTAGCCACTACTGAGTTTTCCAAATTTGTTGACATATTGAGTGCAACACTTTAGCAGAATCATCCTTTAGAATTTCAAATAGCTCAACTGGGATTCCGTCACCTCCACTAGCTTTGTTGGTAGTAATGTTTCCTAAGGCCTCCTTGACTTCACGCTCCAGGATGTCTGGCTCTGGGTGAGTGACCACAGTGACTGGTGTACTGTTCTCTGTGTATTCGTGCCACCTCTTCTTGATATCTTTTCCTTCTATTAGGTGCGTACCATTTCTGTCCTTTATGGTGTCCATCCTTGCATGAAATGTTCCCTTGATGCCTCCAGTTTTCTTGAAGAGATCTCTAGTCTTTCCCATTGTGTTGTTTTCTTTGCATTGTTCACTTAAGAAGGGTTTCTTATCTCTTCTTGGTATTCTCTGGATCTCTGCACTCAGTTGAGTATATCTTTCCCTTTCTCCCTTGCCTTTCACTTCTCTCCTTTCCTCAGCTCTTTCTAATGTCTCCTCAGACAATCACTTAAGCTTCTTGCATTTCTTTTTCTTGGACTAGTTTGGTCACTGCCTCCTATACAATGTTACGAACCTCTTTCCAGTGATGAACCTCGTATATAAACTCATATAAAACATATGAATCTTTTTCAATAAACTCATATATGAACCTCTTTCAGTTTTATGAATCTGGTAGACACTTTCTCTACCAGATCTCATCTCGAATCCATTTGTCACCTCCACTGTATAATCATAAGGGATTTAATTTAGGTCATATCTAAATGACCTAGTCGTTTTCCCTACGTTCTTCACTTTAAACCTGAATTTTGCTATTAGGAGCTCACGACCTGAGCCACAGACAGCTCCAGGTCTTCTTTTTGCTGTCTGTGTAGAGCTTTTCCATCTTCAGCTGCAAAGAACATAATCTGATTTTGGTATTGACCATCTGGTGATGTCCGTGTGTATAGCTGTCTCTTGGTTGTTGGAAAAGGGTGTTTGCTATGACCAGCGTGTTCTTTTGACAAAACTCTGTTAGCCTTTGCCCTGCTTTTGCCCTCCAAGGCAAAACTTGCCCATTATTCTGGGTGTCTCTTGGCTTCCTATTTTGTATTCCAATCCCCTGTGATGAAAAGGACATCTTTTTTTTTTTTTTTTTGGTGTTTGTTCTAGAAGGTGTAGTTCGAGAACTACAGCAGTTCTACTTCATAGAACTGTTCAGCTTCAGCTTCTTTGGCATTAGTGGTTGGGGCAGAGACTTAAGATAACACTGATATTGAACAGTTTGCCTTGGAAATGAACTTAGATTATTTTTTTTTTCCTGAGGTTGCACCCAAGTACTGCATTTAGAACTCTTGTTGACTATTAAGGGCTACTTCCTTTCTCCTAAGGGATTCGAGCCCACAGTAGTAGATATAACAGTCATCTGAATTAAATTCGCCCATTCTCATCCATATTAGTTCAGTGATTCCTAAGATGTTCATTCTTGCCATCTGCTTCACCACATCCGATTTGCCTTGATTCACGGACCTGCCGTTCCAGGTTCCCATGCAAAAAAAGAGCAATAGCTCTTTACAGCGTCGGACTTGACTTTAACCATCAGACACATCCACACAACTGAGCGTCATATCCGCTTTGGTCCAGCCACTTCATTCTTTCTGGAACTAACGACTGCCCTCCACTCTTCCCCAGGAGCATATTGGACACCTTTTGATTGTGGTGCTCATCTTCGGTGTCTTATTTTTCTGCCTCATGCTGTTCGTGGGGTTCTCGCAGCAGGACTGCTGGAGTGGTTTGCCGTTCCCTCCTCCAGTGGGCCACGTTTTGTCGGAACTCTTCACCAGGACCCGTCTGTCTTGGCTGGCCCTGCACGGCATGGCTCATGGCTTCACTGAGTTACACAAGCCCCTTCACCACGACGAGTCTGTGATCCATGAAGGGGTATAGTAGGAAGGACATTTACTTTTAAGCTTCAAAGATCTGATTTTGAAGTCTACTGAAACCAGTTACTGTCTGTGAGGCTGTGGGCAACTTACTACTCAGGCTGTGTTCTTTGTCTGTAAAGTAGAATGTTATACGAGGAAGACATGGCAACCCAATGCAGTATTCTTGTTGGAGAGTCAGCATGGACAGAGGAGCTTGGTGGGCTATAGTCCATGGGGTCACAAAGAGTCGGACAAGACTGAGCGACTAAGGACACCACAGAATGTTATACTTACCTCACAGAGTTGTAATCGACGGAGTTTAACACACGTTACATGTCTTTCCAAGGGTTTGGTGCATTATGGAGTTCTTAAAAGTGTAAATTATTCTTTCCTTTGCACTCTGACTTCCCTTACCATCGCAGCACCGAAATTGGTTTTTAAAAAATCATCTTGATGATCTAATTACCAAAGCTAACGGCCTTATCTCAATCATCCATGGTTTTCTTAGACCGCTTCTGAAATATACTCCATAGGAATGAAATGATCTGATTTCTTGTTTCTTGGCTTTATAGTTCCTGATTCTCTTATGTCTGAAAGTTTCTTTACATTCCCTGCAGTGTCTCGATTTTGCTCTTTCCCCTAAACATAGCTGTTTCCTGTATCAGTTAGGATGCAAATAGGATTTAAAAACAGAAGAAGTGTATTAGCTCAGGTAATTGGCAAAGGCATAGGTAGGATTAGTTTAAAGGGCAGTTTGTGCATAAGCTTTGCTTTGCTCAGTCCTCAGTCCTCAGTCAGCACAGAGGTTCTGTGTTTCCGTTTCCTCTAAACTGCCCTCCCATTTGGGTTCCTGCTCAGACTGGCTTCCCCTCTAGATTGAATCCAAGTGCTTTCCATCTTTATCTGTAGTGTGGCGACCTTTGTGCTCAGGTTTATCCTTTCATAGTTGCATGTTTCTCTTTCTGCTCCAGGCATCACATTCTGACACAACCACCAAAGACGGGAGGAAGTTTGCCCTCTCATCTCTTGATGAGGCAAGTAAACCTTTTACAGAAAGCCTGTATCAGATTTCATTTTGGACTAGCATTTCAGTCTAGGAAGAAATTAAATGAATGGCTACAGGGAAGATAACCAACATTGTCAGTGACATATATTGATAATATTGTATGGAGAAGTAAGCTTAAATGAATGAGAATTTTCAGATAGTAGTGGCATTCTTAAAGCACTGCTTATCTCAAGAGCAGGTATAAGCTGTGCTTAGGACTGAATCAGTCATTTAGATAGTCATGAATGACTAATTAAAATGGATTACTATATAAAATTAGTATATTTGAGTGGTATATCCCAGTTCTTTTAAGGTTGTTGTTAAGAACATTTACGCGTGCACTGTGAGGAATGGATACAGGTAGCAACTAACAGGGAATAGACCTGTGGTTCTTCTTGAAGATGAGTGGTGTTTGGAAATCTGTGGGTCTGGTAGAGACGAGATATACCAAGTGTCCTGTGATGTTTGCCTGCAAAACAAGAATTGTCCCTTCCAGAATACCAATAGTGCCCCTGAACACTGAAAAAACAAATGCTTTGGTTCTTTTCAAAGAATTCGCTGAGATTCCTCTGTATACTTATATTGCAAGTGACAGAAAACCAAATTCAGACTGGCTACACAGTAAAGGGCATGATTAGGTCTTGTCCTTGAACTTCATCTGGGGCTTCATCCAGTCTGAAATCATCAAGGACTTGGCTTAGTTTCTCTGGTCCTGCTCTGGCATTCCTCTTGTTTTGGTTTCGCTCTCAAGCGAGCTTATCTCATGGTAGCAAATTACTGTAGCACTTTCAGACTTAATACTCTCATTTCATATGTAAAGTAAAATGAAGCATATCTTTTGTTATTTGGTTTTGCAAGTGTTTGTTGAATGTCATCACTGTTGAAACTTCCCTGAACACCTGCCCCTAAAAGTGGATTACTTCCTCTGTTATGTTACAACTTCACAGAACTCTGTTGCATGCCATGTTCTATGGTTATTATGCTCATATGTCTCATGCATTAACTTGCCTAAATTGTCTGTGTGTTCTTAATGTGTAGAATACTCTCTGACTTAGTGGTACACAGTAACCATTTATGGATGAATGAGAGGAAGGAAGGATATGGAAAGGGGCAGGGAAACATAAGAAGTCCCCATTCCTTCCTGTTACTGAACCCTGAATTGTGAACATTGTACTCCTACCACCAAAGTATGTGTGTAATGCTCTTGTGATTGAGAATGAATTCATTTGAAAGCTTTACTGAATTCTAGTAGTGTTCCATCATTATTTTCTCAGCAAAACTAAAACCAGTTACCATCTTTTGTTCTTTCAACAAGTATTTTTGAAAGCCTGCTATTGGCAGGTAATGTGACACAATGGTAAACAAAGTAGAGCTGTGCTTCCTGAGCTTAAATATCAGCGAGGGGCATAGACATTATTCATGTGTGCACACTCAGTTGCACACACACGTCAGGGAGCTCACAGGTTTTGAAGCAGAATAAGATAGATTCAGGGGATTAAAAAGTAACAGGATACTGTAATACTTCAGGTAGTTTGGTGAGAAAAGGCTTTTTGAGAAGCCCTTTTCTGAGTGAAGTGGATTAAGCCATGGAACTATCTGGAAGGAAATGTTCGGGCAGAGCAAGCAGCAGCTTCTAACGTGGAAATGTCCTTGGCATGTTGGAAGAGCAGCATGTGGGAGGCCGTGGCTGAAGCGGGGGTGGGGGGTGTGTGGCAGGGCAGGTCAGAGGGTAGGTGTGGGCAGGGTAGACCAAGGGGAGTTCTGAAGGTCATTTAAAGACTTGATTTTATTAGCTAGAAAGTCTGGAGAAGGCAATGGCACCCCACTCCATTACTCTTGCCTGGAAAATCCCATGGATGGAGGAGCCTGGTGGGCTGCAGTCCATGGGGTCGTGAAGAGTCAGACACGACTGAGCGACTGCTCTTTCACTTTTCACTTTTGTGCTTTGGAGAAGGAAATGGTAACCCACTCCAGTGTTCTTGCCTGGAGAATCCCAGGGATGGGGGAGCCTGGTGGGCTGCCGTCTATGGGGTTGCACAGAGTTGGACACGACTGAAGCGACTTAGCAGCAGCAGCAGCTAGCTAGAAAGTCACTCAGTCGTGTCTGACCTTTGTGACCCCATGGACTGTACCAGGTCTCCCACATTGCAGGCGGATTCTTTATCAGCTGAGCCACAGGGAAGCCTCAAGGGAACTTCCCTGGTGGCTCAGATGGTAAAAGCATCTTCTTGCAATGCAGGAGACCCGGCTTTGATCCCTGGGTGGGGAAGATCCTCTGGAGAAGGAAACAGCAACTCTCTCCAGTACTCGTGCCTGGAAAATTCCGTGGATGGAGGAGCCTCGTAGGCTACAGTCCATGGGGTCGCAAAGAGCTGGAGACAGCTGAGGGGCTTCACTTTCACTTTTCACTTTCTAGCTAGAAAATTGGAGATGATATATCTTTGGAAATCTAATTATTATTTTTAAGTTATATTATTTTAAGTACTAATTATGATTAGAAGTTCTCTCTGTGCTAAGTAACTAGCATATGATAGACTTAACACAATTTAAATGTTAAATAATTTATCTGAATAAAATGGTACTGAGATAAAAGTTGAAATTTTAAAGTTACCCTTTGAAGGAACTTTTTAAAATATTTAGGATACTTTACTTAGGTTTGTGATTATTTTCTTCAGCTCTTATGTACCCCATTACTAAAGTTTTCTGTAGTCATTAAAGAAAATTCAGGAAATACAGAAGTACAGATGACATTCATAAGCTCAACATATGAAGAAAACCAGTTGAGTTTTCGTCTCTCCCAACCCTTCCCTCCCGCTTTCAGTACCCTCTGTCCCTCTCTTCTTCCCTCTGTCTTTCACTTTCTTCTTTGTGCCTATGACTTTTTCCCCCTGTTACAGTGTAAACATGTGTATATGTCTAATTTTTTAAAAATTAGGTTATATTCATTTCTTGGAATATTTGATAAATCTTATTTTTATTGACTGTATAATCCCATTGTAAAAATTATTTTTCTTAATTGTTTCCTGGAGGTGGTTATTTAGTTTAGGTTTTCTATTTTATCATCATGTGGGCAGTGAATGTCTTAACACATGGATTTTTTTCTCTTTGTCTTTTTCCTTAGAATGGAATGATTGGCACTGGAGTAATGTAATGGAATAAGGTTTCATCTTAGACATTGTTAAGGTTCATGATACATGTTGCCACATTGTACCATGTCTTGTAAGCCCAATAAATGTTAACTGGTTTGAAAGTAACGGTAGCTGGGTGGTGGTGGGGAGGTGAGGACCTACGGAGTTGCCAAGCTTGAGTGATAGGCTAGGTTAGCCTTTTATTTCCAAATATTTCTTTCTTTTTTATCTTTAATATATATTTCAAGGTGTATATAAAAGCACCATGGAGAACTTTACATGTTACTGCAAACACACAAACACACATGAACTTATTGCTCAGGTCAAGACGCACAGCGCTGCCGCCACCCCAGAGCTCCTGCCCTTCTGGTTCCCGGTCTCCAAGAGGAAGCTTTCAGCATTTCCCTCCAGGCCTGTTTGCTCAAGTTCGTTTTGTTTTGTTTCTGTGAAACCCTTCATCATGTTTAAAGACGTTCCCTTCTGTACCGGTTTACTAAGAATTTTGTGTTTTGTTCTGTTTGTTTGAATTTAATGCTTTTTTTGTTGTTGTTGCAGCTTTTCATTACTGTATGACTTTTCTCCTTCACTATGTTAATATATTGAATTACATATTATTTAAAATCTTAAACCTAACCTGATTTCTGAGGTAAACCTAATTTGGTTTTACAGTATTACTCTTTTAATGTATTTCTGGATTCAGTTTGATATTCTGTTAATAGTTTTGTATCAGTGAGGTGGCCTATATTGTCCTTGTCAGGATTTGAAATCAGCGGTTATCTCATACTAGCCTTATAAAATGAGCTGACCCTCATTTTCTATTCTGAAAAAGTTTAAGTAGGACTGAATTGTTCCATTAAATTTCTGTGAGAATCTGGCCGAGAAGCCATCTGGGCTGGTAATTTTCTTTGTGGAAAGATTTTTAATTACTCCTTTGATTTTTAATTTTTAACCTTCTCAGATTTTCTGTTGATTATTTTGGTAGTTTTCCCCCTAAGAAGTTGTCCTTTTCATCTAAACTTTTTAAATTTACTAGCATAAAATTATTTATAATAAATATTAGTATCCGTTTAATGGTTGCAGTAAAGAATTATCTTATTGTATCTGTTATAGGCTAAAACTGCCTTCTGTTTTTCCTCATTCAGTCTCCCTGGGAATTTAGTAGTCATTCAAAGGAACCAAATTTTGAATCCTGCTGATTCCTTTTCTTTTTATTACATATTTGTTCTCTATTGCATTGATTTCCGCTCTTTATTTCCTTCCTTCTACTTTTTGGGATTTACTTTTTTGTTCTTTTGCTAACTTCTTGTAGATCACTACTTTTCAGCATTTCTCCCTTTTAAATATATGCATTTAAGGCTGAGCATTTCCCTCTAAGTACTGTTTCAGCTAGCAACATTACTCAAATTTTAATATATAGTACTTTTATAATTCACTTTAAAATGGTTTCTAATTTTCACTGGTATCTACTTTAACACTTGGATAAGTTGAATGTATTATATTTCTCGATTTCTGAACACATGGAGATTTTCTAGTTGTTTTCAAATGTCTTTTATTTCTAACAATATAAGATATGTCATCAGAGAACTCTTAACAACATAGCAATGTCATCAGAGAACAATCTCAGTGTTTCAAAGGTCTGTGATTTCAGACCTTTAACATTTGAGATCTGCACTGTGGCCCCAGTATATTATTTTTTTCCCTATAGCTATTGAATGTGGTGTTCTAATATATTTACATTGGATCTTGCTGGTTAATCCCGTATTTCAAATCTTCAGGGTCATAAGTGACCTTTTGTTTGCTTGTATCAATTACACAGACAAGAGTGTATTAAAATATCCCGTTTACCACTGTAGATATTTCCCCTTGTATTCTCTCAGCTTTTGCTTTATTTATTTGAGACATTGCTAGTAGATGAACATATATATATACACTGTGCTTGGTTGCTCAGTCATGTCTGACGCTTTGCAACCCTTTAGACTGTAGCCCTCCGAACTCCCCTCTCCTTGGGATTTTTTAGGCAAGAATACTGGAGTGGGTTGCCATTTCCTTCTCCAGGGGATCTTCTCGACCCAGGGATTGAACCCACATCTCCTGTGTCTCATGCGTTGCCAGCAGATTCTTCCCCTGCTGAGCCATCAGGGAAGCCTAGTATTTGGATAGAAATGTGTAATAGTTATATCTGCTTAGTGACTTACTGTTACGAAGTATTCCACTTTTATTCTGAAAGTGCTTTTTGCATGAAGGTCTAGTTCGTCTGGGATTGATATAACAACACCAGTTTTCTTGTTATTGTTTTCTAAGGCTGATCTACATATGTGGTTTTAAAAAATCATATTCTGCTTTTATGTTATCAAAGCCTGATTGTTTCTTGTCGTATCATCTTGGGTGTTTCTAGCATTGTAACATGTAACTTGCTTCAAATGTAGGCACTAATAAGATACTGAGATAATGTCTTACTTGTTTGAATTTAAAAAGTAATGAGCATGATTTTGAATAAGTACTGAAGTTGTTTTAGGTTTCTCTTATTTTAAACGTTAAAAAATGTAGTTTTGTCAGGAAGAGACTTAAAGATTTATATTCTTGAGCAGATATTACCGGCGTGCAGTATACATATCAAAACCTGCAAGAGAAAATGAAATGAACATAAATATGCTGTCCCTGTCTCTTCCCTGGTGGCTTAGACGGAAAAGAACCTGCCTGCAATGCAGGAGACCCTGCTTCAGTCCCTGGGTTGGGAAGACACGCTGGAAAAGGAATGGCAACCCACTCCAGTATTCTTGTCTGGAGAATTTCCTGCACAGAGGAGTCTGGTGGGCTATAGTCCATGGGGGTCACAGAATCAGACACAACTGAACGACTCACACTTTGACTTTTCATCCCTGTCTCTTAGTTACACATGTCCCCTCCACAGAAGCAATCACTGTGTGATTAACACAGGTAACAGTGTAATCACTGTGACCAGTTTCTTGATTAGCTTTTCACACTGTAGTCCACAGAAACCCAAATTTTGCAAATTCAGCTTGTTAGGTGGGCAAATATATACACTACTGTGGTAAACTCTAATTTGTGTCTTCATCACAAGGTAGCATTCTAGAACATGCATTTTAAATCATAATGATAACTCTCATTCAAGCTCCAGAACAGTTTTTTTTTACTTCAAAAGTTACAAAGCAGATACTGGAAGAGGATAAACAGCTTTCTGCTTCAGTCTGATTAGCCAGTCCTTCAGTTTCGAAATCCTACTGGTTTGGGCTTTAACAGAAGTGGTCCCGTGGTTAAGATAATTGGGGAAATTCTGACAAGGATGGCTCATTTGCTAGTTATTCAAGGGGGTGGTTAGGAGGAATTTCTGTTATGGATTACAGTAAGGTGAAAGAATCTGTGTATTTTGCTTATTCTCTGTCTACATGAGCAACAAGTGCTGAGTAGGGCTAGAGGATCGGCTTCCGGGGTCATTCACTCACTCATCTGGCTGGCAAGTTGGTAGTCATTGTAAGGACACTCAGGTAACCTTATGGAAAGGCCATCCTGGGACCCAAATGTTGACCTTTCCATAAGGTTACCTGAGTGGCCTGAGTGTCCTGATAACCCAGAGGCTGGCTCCACAGTAAGCAATCCAAGGGACCAGGGTAGAAGCCACAGTGTCTTACAGTGACGTAGCCTCAGAAGTCACACGCTTCTGCAATGTTTTATTGGTCACTCATGTGTGCTTAGTCATGTTCAATTCTTTGTGACCCTGTGAACAGTAGCCCAGCAGGCTCCTTTGCTCTTGGGATTCTCCAGGCAAGAATACTGGAGTGGGTTGCCATGTCCTCTTCCAGGGGATCTTCTGACCCAGGGACCGAATTCGAGTCTCCTGCGTCTCCTGCATTGGCAGGTGGATTCTTCACCGCTGAGCCACTGGGAAGCCACTGGTCACTCAGGTCAGCTCTGTTCAGCATAGGTGAACACTGTGCTAAAGCTTGCATATCAGAATTTAAAGATTTTTAAGGATAGTCTTTGAAAGTGGCTCTGGTGCCACTCCCCATTTAAATAAGCATTGGATCAGCGATCTTACAGCTGGTGCTTTTGGTAATCTCAAGGTGAATTTATTCAAAAAAGTAATGCTTTTAGGGTGCTGCATACTTTTCTATTATGCATTGCTCAGGAAAATGCCTGTTTGATTGCCAACGTTTTCACAGTGATTTATTTTTTGTTGTATTTGATGCCTGATAAGAACAACATTCACGTAATCTGGGAATATCTAAAGAATTAGTATTCTGGCTTCCTCTTAGAAATTGTAGAATACATCCTCGAGCTTTAATGTGGTGCTGAGATCTTGCCTGCCTTATCTATTGATGTTACTGCTTTAATCTAGCCATTGGATCCAGGTGTCATTCAGAACCCTCACTGTATATAGGGCGTTTTTATTCAGAAAATAATGAATTCTGACTATACTCTTCACAAAATAAGGTGGTGTCAGTGGTAAAGAACCCACCTGCCAGGGCAGGATATGGAAGATACGTGGGTTCAATCCCTGGGTTGGGAAGATCCCCTGGAGGAGGACATGGCAGCCCACTCCAGTATTCTTGCCTGGAGAATCCAATGGACAGAGGAGCCTGGTGGGTTACTGTCCATAGGGTCGAAAGAGTCAGACGCGACTGAAGTGACTTAGCACATACATACTCAGGCTGCTGTAATAGTGTGGAAGAGCAAGGCTGCCCCTGTAAGAGAAGAAAAAAAATTGTCCCTGTATTCTTTGTGACAGAAATCTTCAGAGGAGTAGGTATTTGAAGATTTAAGTCTCATAGGGAGAGGGCCAGGAAATTTGTGAATCAGGTATCTGTTTATTTTAAATGTATCCAAGTGAAATATCAGATAGATAGTTGGATATTCACAGAAGAGGGTTAGGATTTAAATTCGAGATTTAACATCATTCAGTTCAGTTCAGTCACTCAGTCGTGTCCGACTCTTTGCGACCCCATGAACTGCAACACGCCAGGCCTCCCTGTCCATCGCCAACTCCTGGAGTCCACCCAAACCCATGTCCATCGAGTCAGTGATGCCATCCAACCATCCCATCCTCTGTCTTCCCCTTCTCCTCCTGCCCCCAATCCCTCCCAGCATCAGGGTCTTTTCCAATGAGTCAACGCTTTGCATGAGTTGGCCAAAGTACTGGAGTTTCAGCTTCAGCATCAGTCCTGCCAATGAACAGCCAGGGCTGATCTCCTTTAGGATGACCTGGTTGGATCTCCTTGCAGTCCAAGGGGCTCTTCAGGAGTCTTCTCCAACACCACAGTTCAAAAGCATCAATTCTTCGGCGCTCAGCTTGCTTTATAGTCCGACTCTCACATCCATACATGGCCACTGGAAAAACCATAGCCTTGACTACGCGGACCTTTGTTGGCAAAATAATGTCTTCTTTTTAATAGGCTGTCTAGGTTGGCCATAACTTTCCTTCCAAGGCGCAAGCGTCTTTTAATTTCATGGCTGCAATCACCATCTGCAGTGATTTTGGAGCCCCCCAAAATAAAGTCAGCCACTGTTTTGACTGCTCCCCCATCTATTTGCCATGAAGTGATGGGACCAGATGCCATGATCTTAGTTTTCTGAATGTTGAGCTTTAAGCCAACTTTTTCACTCTCATCAAGAGGCTCTTTAGTTCTTCCTCACTTTCTGCCATAAGGGTGGTGTCATCTGCATGTCTGAGGTTATTGACGCTAAAGCCTTGGGAGTAGGTGAGAAAACAGGAGAGAAAGCAGTCCTGGGGCACTCATGTTTTAGAAGACGCCTGAAGAGACAAAACAAACCAACAGAGGAAATCAGAGGGAGGAGGAAAGCCAGAAGAACAAGTAGAGGACAAGAGAAGACATCTACTTCAAGTAGAAGAGAGTGGTCTGCTTGGTCTAATGTTCCTGAAGAGGTTACTGTACTAAGATGAGGCAATGGAATTAGGCCGCTGGGTAGTCATTAGTGACCTTGACAATTGAGTTTCAGGAGATTGTTTAGGATTAGGGTGGGTTAAAGAGTAAATTAAAGGTGAGAAAATAGAGATAGGAAATGAAGGCCACTAGATGAAGAAGTTTTGCTGTGAGTAGAACAAAGAAATGGTCATATCTAATTGGTGGGGCGGGGGAGGTGAAGGGGAGCTGAGGTCAGGAGAGGAATTTCCTGGCCCAGAGATCGAAACCAGGTCTCCTGCATTGCAGTCAGATTCTTTACCATCTGAGCTATCGGGAAGTCCTGAGGAATTTCTTAAGATGTGTAATAATAGAGCACATTTGTTCATGATAGTGGTTCAGTAGAAGAGGAGAAACTGACTATACGGGAGAGAGAGAGGTTAGTCAGTGGTTTTCTTGCAAAGACAGGAGTAGTTGGACTCCATGCCCACGTTAGGGTATTGATCTTTGATAGAAGCAGTGCTGCTTTTTCTATTTTAATAGAAGAGAAGCAGTGTAGAAGCACTACAATTCTACCGATCTTACGGGACTTGGCAAAGAAAGTTTTTTTAAAGATTTATGAAGTAAATATAAGTTTCAGTTTTAAAAATATTTATCTATATTGAAAGAAGGAATTAAATTTGTTAGTTTGCCTTGATTTTCCTTTCTCTCTTTCACTTTTATAGTGTTAAGTGTTCATGTTGAACTCTTACTGTGATTCATTCTCTCAATCCCTAAAATGAATCTGTGTATTAGATCTACTCTGAGTAGTGCAAGTGACCCAGAGGTTTCTGATTTGATTGACACAATCCAGTAATGCCAGGTAGATTTGGTTTTGTCATTTTACTTAAGAATAAATTTGGATTGTTTACCCTGTAATAGAAAACATTTATCTTCAGATACTCAGAAATGAAATAATTTTATAGGCTATACATTGCCTTACCTGCTAAAATTCAGCATAAAGCAGGAGGGAGGGACGACATTAAAAAAAAGCAGGAAATGGTAGTATAGAATTAGGCAATGCTATCTTCAGTATATCGGGTATTGAAAAGGTCATTGTTTTCTCATCCAAGGTAAGAACTTGAGGATACCGTGTAAGAATAAAAGTCTTGACCCAAGTATTTGGTTTGAGGTTCTAATAAATAAACATCATTGTTACGCCATAAATTTATTCTTGCATATACAGTAGATTTTGTCTTTAATGTCAATTTAAAAATTGGACTTTTTCTTATCAAATCAAATGTATTTCCAGGGCTCTTTTGTGTGCTATAAACTGATAAAATGATTGGCCAAGTGATCTAAGTATTTTAAATGTTAAGGTGATGGTAGTTTTAATTGTGTTTTGGAAAAAAGGCTATTTTTTAAAAACTCATTCTGTGTGCTCCTTTTTCTTGAATTCACAGTGATACCATAAACATTTGGTGCTGTTTTGGTAATTTAAGTCCCTGAACTCTTTAGTGTTGACATCTCATCTTTATGGAGGAGGGTTTCTAAGTTTGTATTGTAAATTGTACCTTTGGGAGCAGTGTTATAGCTGTTTTAGGTTTTTAGTAAAGATCAAAGCTGAAAACATTAAACAAGACAACAAGACATGATTTTAAAAAGACACATGGGGAGACATAAAATTCTGCTTTAAACATTTATTAAAAAAAAATTAATCAGAATTTGATTTTTTTTTCCCCCAGACGAAAGATTGCTTAAAACATTGGATGACCAGAAAGTGGAATTTTATCAGATTAGAGCACATTAAAAATTTAGAAAAAACGTTTCCTTTACTAACGAGGAGATGTTTGAATATTTTTTAATTTGGTAAAATGATTGTCAGAGGTGATTTTTTAGTTCTTTGTCTTATTAAAAACATAAATTAGTAAGTATGCTGTCAAAATTGTCAAAATAAGACTAATTAAAACAATTAAGTTTATTATAGAGTGTAAAATTTTGTGTTTTTTTTTCCTGTTGTTATGTTTTTCAATTGAAAAAGTCTTTGGCCATTAGTTTTAACTATAAATTAGTAGTATATGCATATAATGCTTGGTTATTTCTTCTCTAAAGTAAGAAATATCAACTGGTTCTATTAACTTTTGTAAATCTTGCCATAATCATGTATCCTTCCTTATTTGAAATGTCTGTATTTTTCATTGCCTATAAGAAGATGTCTAAAGTTTTTAGCCTACCAGACAAAATGTAAAACTGCCCTAAAATTCCTAAATATCTTTAAAGGCTACTTCTCTTGCTACTTTCTCTCTGAACTCATTCTTGATTGCCTAGCCAGAAATTATCAAATCTCTCATCCTTTGGTACAGATGTTACCTCGTATTAAAACTTTTCTTGTGCACATTTGTAAGTTGATATCTTACTCCTCTTTGTATCATCTACATTCATACATTCAGCAGTGTTATTGGATGTCTGCTGTGCCCCAAACACTCTTGTAGGTGTGAAGGCAACAGCAGTGCATGAGAATCCAGGTCCCTATCCTCATGAAATTTATGTTTTAGTTTGGGAATGATAATGAGGGAGACAAAATTAAATAAACAGATGGATGCCTAGAGCCTTTTAGATGTTAAATGTTTTGAGGAGAAAACAGTGTATATGATAGAAGGTTTAAGGACAGTACCAGTGTTGATTTGATGGCGACGGAAGATCTCTTTGAAGATGTGACATTTATGCCAAAGCTGAACGATAACAGGGGAGCAGTCATTTGAAGATTTGGGAGCAGAGTTCTCGAACTGAAAGACAGACAGTGCAAAGGCATTAGAGAGAGGAAAGAACGGGGGAGGTGGGGGAAGAGGGTGGGAATGGAAGCAGGAGGTAGGTTATACAGTCTTGTAAGCAGAGGTAAGGGATTTGAAATTTATTCTAATTTAATTTCGAAGCCTGAGAATTGTTGTTTAGTCGATAAGTTGTGTTTGACTTTGCAACCCCATAGACTGTAGCCCATCAGGCTCCTCTGTCTGTGGGATTTCCCAGGCAAGGCTACTGAAGTGGCTTGCCATTTCCTTCTCCAGGGCATCTTCCCCACACAGGGATCAAACCTGCATCTCCTACATTGGCAGGCGAGTTCTTTACTACTGAGCCACCAGGGAAGCCCCGCATTTACGGGTTCATGTGATTACATTGGGCCCACTCAGGGCCACCCTCCCCCTCCTTTATTGAGAGTGTACTATACAACCAGCACAGTACTAGGCACTGATGTGTATTGCTGAGCAAGCAAAGATTTTAATCCAAAAGCCACATAAAAACAAGACGGAAGTGACCTCCATTCTCAAGGAAAGTCCATGTCAAAATGTCCAGGACCATAGTGCTCTGGAATTGGCCTACTTGAATCATAGGAGTTTGACTGTGGTTGTAAGAGTTATTCCTTACAAGTTACAAGGTAACTTTCTCATGTCTCTCAGTTCAGCTCAGTTCAGTCACTCGGTCGTGTCTGACTCTGTGCGACCCCATGAACTGCAGCACACCAGGCCTTCCTGTCCATCCCCAAATCCCAGAGTCCATCCAAACCCATGTCCATCGAGTTGGTGATGCCATCCAACCATCTCATCCTCCATCGTCCCCTTCTCCTCCTGCCCTCAGTCTTTCCCAACATCAGGGTCTTTTCAAATGAGTCAGCTCTTCACATCAGGTGGCCAAAGTATTGGAGTTTCAGCTTCAGCATCAGTCCTTCCAATGAACACCCAGGACTGATCTCCTTTAGGATGGACTGGTTGGATCTCCTTGCAGTCCAAGGGACTCTCGAGTCTCCTCCAGTACCACAGTTCAAAAGCATCAATTCTTCGGTGCCCAGCTTGCTTTATAGTCCAACTCTCACATCCGTACATGACCACTGGAAAAACCATAGCCTTGACTAGACGGACCTTTGTTGACAAAGTAATGTCTCTGCTTTTTAATATGCTGTATAGGTTGGTCATAACTTTCCTCCCAAGGAGTGAGCGTCTTTCAATTTCATGGCTGCCATCACCATCTGCAGTGACTTTGGAGTCCAGAAAAATAAAGTCAGCCACTGTTTCCTCATCTGTTTGTCATGATGTGATGGGACCGGATGCCATGATCTTCGTTTTCTGAATGTTGAGCTTTAAGCCAGCTTTCTCACTCTCCTCTATTTCACTTTCATCAAGAGACTCTTTAGTTCTTCTTCACTTTCTGTCATAAGGGTGGTATCATCTGCATATCTGAGGTTATTGATATTTCTCCCGGCAGTCTTGATTCCAGCTTGTGCTTCCTCCAGCCCAGCATTTCTCATGATGTACTCTGCACATAAGTTAAATAAGCAGGGTGACAATGTACAGCTTTGACATACTCCTTTTCCTATTTGGAACCAGTCTGTTGTTCCATGTCCAGTTCATTTTTTGTTTGTTTGTTGTTTTTTGGTTTTTTCCATGTCCAGTTCTAACTGTTGCTTCCTGACCTGCATACAGGTTTCTCAACAGGCAGGTCAGGTGGTCTGGTATTCCCGTCTCTTTCAGAATTTTCCTGTTTGTTGTGATCCACACAGTCAAAGGCTTTGGCAAGTCAACAAAGCAGAAATAGATGTTTTTCTGGGACTCTCTTGCTTTTTCGGTGATCCAACAGATGTTGGCAATTTGATCTCTGGTTCCTCTGCCTTTTCTAAAACCAGCTTGAACATCTGGAAGTTCACGGTTCACGTATTGCTGAAGCCTGGCTTGGAGAATTTTGAGCATTACTTTACTAGCTTGTGAGATGAGTGCAGTTGTGTGGTCGTTTGAGCATTCTTTGGCATTGCCTTTCTTTGGGGTTGGAATGAAAACTGACCTTTTCCAGTCCTGTGGCCACTGCTGAGTTTTCCAAATTTGCTGGCATACTGAGTGCTGCACTTTGACAGCAAGCATCATCTCTTAGGATTTGGAACAGCTCAACTGGAATTCCATCACCTCCACTAGCTTTGTTCATAGTGAGACTTCCTCAGGCCCATTTGACTTCGGACTCCAGGATGTCTGGCTCTAGGTGAGTGATCACACCATCGTGATTATGTGGGTTATGAAGATCTTTTTTCTCATGTCACTACATGGTTCTTTATTGCATCCATACTGGTCTTAACTAAAGCAGATATTTTCAATGCCAGCATTGGATAAATGTCAGCCAAACAGAGCCAAAACAAACTTTGCCATTGTTCTGAGCTTTAGGGCAAGGGTCACAGTGCTCTGGAGCTCAACTTCCCCATGTAAGCTCATTCTTTAGAGTGTGTTCCTTCTTTAGGGTTGCAGGCTACCATATGGCATGCAGAGAAAGTGCCAAACGAGTGACAGTGAATCTTGTCTCCTTTTTTTTAAAGTCTGCTAATTAATAACTTTAGTTAACATCTGCCAAGTCCTTCTTACCATGTAATATAGCGTATTCACTACCGTAACACCAGGGCATACATGTTTGACGTCTTTAATATCATATAAGAGCAGTGAAGCAGAATTAACTCTGACAGAGTTAATTTTTGAGTCATTCCAGTTTTTAAATTTCTTTTACCTTTACTTATATGCCTACCTTCAAGGATTACCTTGATAGTGACGCCTGATAGATTAGCCATACTCCATAAGACAACCCGAAACTGTTTATCTTTAGTTTTAGTTATTTAACTTACTGAACATAAAAATGTGGAAATGCCTCTTGCATTTAAAGAGATTTTGTTCTAGATATCTTCCAGAGAAAGCTGTGGTTACTCATTGATAAAAAGTTGTGGGTCAAGAGAATTTACTGATACTGTCTAAGCTGTTTGAGATTTTTTGTTTTCACTTATTCTGATTATTTAAAAGATGTATTCACTCAATAAATGTTTATTGAGCAGCGCTAGGTGCTAGGATGATAATAACTGAACACGTAACTTCTTTTGGTAATTAATTAATTTATTTCAATTGGAAGCTAATTACTTTACAGTGTTGTAGTGTGTTTTGCAGCACATTGACATGAATCAGTCATGGGTGTACATGTGTCCCCCATCCTGAACCCCCCTCCCACCTCCCTCCCCATCCCATCCCTCTGGGTCATCCCAGTGCACCAGCCCTGAGCACCGTGCCTCATGCATCAAGCCTGTCCGGGTGATCTGTTTCACATATGATAATATACATGTTTCAATGCTATTCTCTCAAATCATCCCACCCTCGCCTTCTCCCCCAGAGTCCAAAAGTCTGTTCTTCACACATGTGTCTCTTTGGCTGTCTCGCATATAGATAGGGTCATCGTTACCGTCTTTCTAAATTCCATGTATATGCGTTAGTACACTGTATTGGTGTTTTTCTATCTTCACTCTGTATAAATAGGCTCCAGTTTCATCCACCTCATTAGAACTGATTCAAATGCATTCTTTTTAATGGCTGAGTAACATTCCACTGTATATATGTACCACAGCTTTCTTATCCGTTCGTCTGCCGATGGACATCTAGGTTGCTTCCATGTCCTGGCTATTGTAAACAGTGCTGCGATGAACATTGGAGTACATATGTCTCCTTCAATTCTGGTTTCCTTGGTGTGTATGCCTAGCAGTGGGATTGCTCGGTCGTATGGCAGTTCTATTTCCAGTTTTTTAAGGAATCTCCACACTGTTCTCCACGGTGGCTGTACTAGTTTGCATTCCCACCAACAGTGAAAAGACAGCCTTCAGAATGAGAGAAAATAATAGCAAACAAAGCAACTCGCAAAGAATTAATCTCAAAAACATACAAGCAACTCCTGCAGCTCAGTTCCAGAACAAGAAAAGACCCAATCAATAAATGGGCCAAAGAACTAAACAGACATTTCTCCAAAGAAGACATACAGATGGCTAACAGACACATGAAAAGATGCTCAACATCACTCATTATCAGAGAAATGCAAATCAAAACCACAATGAGGTACCATGTCACGCTAGTCAGAATGGGTGCTATCCAAGAGTCTGCAGGCAATAAGTGCTGGAGAGAGTGTGGAGGAAAGGGAACCCTCTTACACTGTTGGTGGGAATGCAAACTGAACACGTAACTTTTTAGGAATCATGAGACTCTGAAGGAGAAACAAGCTGCTCTGGGAGATAACACAGTCATCGTTTAGTAACTGTGAGTGGTTGGTTCTGAGACCTTGGAGGATATCAAAACCCAGAGATGCTCAAGTCCCTTTTATTAATATAAAACAGTATAGTATTTACATATAGTCTACATATATCCCTCCCATTATACTTTAAGTCGTCTCTAGGTTTGTTATAATAACCTTGTAAGTGCTATGTAAGTAGTTGCCAGGCTGCTTGGCAAATGCAAGTTTTGTCTTTTGGAACTTTCCCCAGATCTTTTCTGTATATTTTTGACCCGTGGCTGGTTGAATCCACAGTGGTTGAATGGAGAACCCAAGGATACAGAGCACCTACTGTACGTATATCTAGGTAGGTGGTCTAGCATGATCTGCTCATGAGGATTTGACCAACACTGGCTTGCCACTTCACTGTGGGTGGACCTGAATTAACCTTGAAATTTCTTTGAGCGTCAGTTTTCTATGTATGTGAATAGTAATCTTTAATTGGAGTTCCTGTGCCCTTTTGCAGTAGCACTAGCAATTTTGAATTAATTTGTATTAAGAAAGGCTCCCCCACAATTTATATATGTACCTGAATCTGCCTTTGGCTCCCTTACTTTTCTTCTCCTTCAAATGTGATGATTTCAAATTGTGTCCAAACTAGAGGTACTTAACTTTTGGAGGAAAAAATACAGAAATAATGTGTGTTAGTTGGTAGAAGTGTTATAAAATTTAGAAAAATGACGATTTTTATCATTTCTACACCCAGGGAAGACCCTTGACATTTTAGTGATCTTTCAGTCTTCTCTGTGCACATACATAGTTCATTTAAAAAAAGACAAGGCTAGTTGGCTAGATAGTATCATATTACAAATACAGTATGTATTTAACTTTAATTCATAATTATTATGATCACTGTCATTTAATAAATTTATATAATTATTAGATTATATAAATTATACAACTATCATAACATATAATTTAACAAAATATTTATAATATATGTTATCTAGTTATAAATATTTGTGTATTAATAATTTGATAATTCTGCATTTTCACTTAATGCCACATGAATTACATAATACAATTGTATCTAATTATCTTCTATGACATAATTTAATTTTGTTAAGGTTGGAATGATGCATTTCTCAAATGTTTGGTAGAAGGTGTTTATAAAGCCATTTGAATCTGGTATTTTTGTGTGTGTTGGACAGAGGAAAGGGGAAACATTTAAACTCCTCTAGCTTTCAGTAGTTGTAGAACTATTAAGATTATCTATTTCTTTCTTGAGTCAATTCCCCCCACCTTTAAACTGTGTTCACTTTATATATTTGGGATCTTGTCTGTCTCTAATATTCAATCTTTTAAAGAAACTAACCTTTTGCTCTGATCTTCAAACTTTACAAAAACGTATACAATGAAAAGGAAGGCATCTTCTCAGCAGAGCTGAGACCTTTCCAGAGGCAGTCAGTGTACTTTTTCTCAATGACATTTTTATCTTTTTACAACCCTTTTATTTTTTACTAAAACAGGATGAACAGTATGAGACGTAGTGATCTATACTCTCTTGTTTTCTCTCTTCTTTTTGTTTGTTTGTACATCAACCTCATTTTTAATGCCAGTGTAATATTCCACTTCATGGATGTATCCTGTTTAATTAAAAGTAGTTATGCTTTTTTCCCAGTAAAAACCTGTCCCATTTGTTTGATATAACCTAAGAACTTGATTTATTAACCTATTGTAGTAATAGACATAATCATTTCAGAGGTCCAACAAGCCTTCCATGTGCCTTACCCTTTCACAAATAAGTTGAAATTAAAATGTTCGTTGCTCTATAATAGCCTCCTTGGAAGAGGGTATGTTCCATTTAAGTATTTTTAATTACAAACACAACTCTCTTCTGTAATTTAAATGCCATGTGATGTTGTTAGCACTTGAACCCCTGTTTCTTCTATAACTTACCCTAATGTGCAGTTTGAGAGATAGGTGCCGTCTTATGCTTCCTCATGGCTGCCCTGCTGCCCTTGCCACTTATTTATTTATTTATTTTTCATTTATTTTTATTAGTTGGAGGCTAATTACTTTACAGTATTGTAGTGGGTTTTGTCATACATTGACATGAATCAGCCATGGATACACATGTGTTCCCCATCTCGATCCCCCCTCCCACCTCCCTCTCCACCCGATCCCTCTGGGTCTTCCCAGTGCACCAGCCCCGAGCACTTGTCTCATGCATGCAACCTGGGCTGGTGATCTCTTTCACCATAGATAATATACATGTGTCGATGCTGTTCTCTCGAAACATCCCACCCTCGCCTTCTCCCACAGAGTCCAAAAGTCTGTTCTGTACATCTGTGTCTCTTTTTCTGTTTTGCGTATAGGGTTATCATTACCATCTTTCTAAATTCCATATATATGTGTTAGTATGCTGTAATGTTCTTTATCTCTCTGTCTTACTTCATTCTGTATAATGGGCTCCAATTTCATCCATCTCAGTAGAACTGATTGAAATGAATTCTTTTTAATGGCTGAGTAATATTCCATGGTGTATATGGACCACAGCTTCCTTATCCGTTCGTCTGCTGATGGGCATCTAGGTTGCTTCCATGTCCTGGCTATTATAAACAGTGCTGCGATGAACATTGGGGTGCACGTGTCTCTTTCAGATCTGGTTTCCTCGGTGTGTATGCCCAGAAGTGGGATTGCTGGGTCATATGCTTGCCGCTTATTTCAAGTTCATCTTCTTACATGTCTTTGAGATGCTACCTTTACTATGACTAACTTTTCATATACTTCTGGAATTTAAAAAAATGTGTTCCCTTGGTTGATCTGCCAGTATCATAGCTTTTTAAAGTCTTTTTATTTTTAAATGACTTTGTACTTATAAAAGAGAAAAATAAGAGAGTTCCTATGTACCCTTCAGTTAGTTTCTCCTAATGTTAACATCTTATATATCCATAGTATAATGATAAGAGCTAAGAAATTAGCTTACTGATACAGTACATTTGACTTCGTACTCTTTTACTTATAATGGCTTTGCAGCAATTATTTAATATGTCATAGGAATACTCTTGCTCTTCCCTTCATATTTTCCCTTGTTTTTGCTTGTTTTTTCTTTCCAGTTGTCTAGCTGTAGCAAACAAAATAAAAAAATTTTTTTATATAGTATTTATTTGGGGACCATGTAAAATTAACTCAGGGAGAAAGGACATCATTATGCTACTGAATCTTTAGTACAGAAGCAAGATATGTCTTTCCATTTGTTGAAATCTACCTTTGTGTCTCTCAGAAGTGTTCCATAGTTTTTCTCATACATGTTTTGAACTCTTTATTCAGTTTATGCCTGTTTTTTTTAAAATTATAGATAAGATCTTTTCTTTCATTTTATCGTTTATCTGGTTTCTCTTTGTACATATAAAGGAAAGATTTCTTTATGTTTTGCACTTGACTAAACTACTAGATTATCTTGTTGTAGTAATATTTAGTTGGTTCTTTTGGATATTCTAGTTATTTAATTGTACCCCTACCAGTAGTATTCCTTTCTAATTTCATTCTCTGTGTTGACTGATAAAAATGAGTAACAGTGGTAAAAATGGGGCTTTCCCTGACTCTAGTAATATAGTATATCTAGTATTTCCTCATCGGGTGGTGCTGGCTTATTGTGGGTCTGAAATATATTGTGTTTAAAAAGTGTGCTTTTATATCCAGTATTTTCAATAAGAATGGGAATTGAGTTTTTAAGGCGCCTTTTCATCACCTTCGGCATGATAATATTTTTCTTCTATGTAGCTCTATTAATATGTTGGGTGATATCAGTTGTACAACAGTGACTTTTGTTGTAAATTTTTGTTGATCTAAGTCAAATCCCTTGTGACTATACAGTGGAAGTGAGAAATAGATTTAAGGAACTAGATCTGACAGACAGAGTGCCTCATGAACTATGGACGGAGGTTCATGACATTGTACAGAAGACAGGGATCAAGACCATCCCCAAGAAAAAGAAATGCAAAACGGCAAAATAGCTGTCTGAGGAGGCCTTACAAATAGCTGAGAAAAGAAGAGAAGCCACAAGCAAACAAGAAAAGGAAAGATACACCAATTTGAATGCAGAGTTCCAAAGAATAGCAAAGAGAGATAAGGCAGTCTTCCTCAATGATCAGTGCACAGAAACAGAGGGAAACAATAGAATGGGAAAGACTAGAGATGACTTCAAGAAAATCAGAGATACCAAGGGAATATTTCTTGCAAAGATGGGCTCAATAAAGGACAGAAATGGTATGGACCTAACAGAAGCAGAAGATGCTAAGAAGAGGTGGCGAGAATACACAGAAGAATTGTACAAAAAAAGATCTTCACAACACAGATAACCACCTTGGTGTGCTCACTCACCTAGAGCCAGACATCCTGGAATGTGAAGTCAAGTGGGCCTTAGAAAGCATCACTATGAACAGAGCTAGTGGAGGTGATGGAATTCCAGCTGAGCTACTTCAAATCCTAAAAGATGATGCTGTCAAAGTGTTGCACTCAGTAGGCCAGTAAATTGAGTGGCCACAGGACTGAAGAAGGTCAGTTTTCATTCCAATCCTTAAGAAAGGCAATGCCAAAGAATGCTCAAAGTACTGCACAATTGCACTCATCTCACACACTAGTAAAGTAATGCTCAAAATTCTCCAAGCCAGGCTTCAACAATATGTGAACCATGAACTTCCAGATGTTGAAGCTGGTTTTAGAAACGGCAGAGGAACCAGAGATCAAATTGCCAACATCTGCTGGATCATCACAAAAGCAAGAGGGTTCCAGAAAAACATCTATTTCTGCTCTACTGACTATGCCAAAGCCTCTGACAGTGTGGACCACAACACACTGGAAAATTCTGAAAGAGACGGGAATGCGAGACCACTTGACTTGCCTGTTGAGAAACCTGTATGCAGGTCAGGAAGCAACAGTTAGAACTGGACATGGAACAACAGACTGGTTCCAAATAGGAATAGGAGTACGTCAAGGCTGTATCTTGTCACCCTCCTTATTTAACTTATATGCAGAGTACATCATGAGAAACCCTGGGCTGGATGAAGCATAAGCTGGAATCCAGATTCCTGGGAGAAATATCAATAACATCAGATATGCAGATGATACCCTCCTTGTGGCAGAAAGTGAAGAAGAACTAAAGAGCCTCTTGATGAAAGTGAAAGAGGAGAGTGAAAAAGGTGGCTTAATGCTCAACACTCAGAAAACAAAGTTCATGGCATCCGGTCCCATGATTTCATGGCAAATAGATGGGGAAACAGTGGAATCAGTGGTAGACTTTATCTTTCTGGGCTCCAAAATCACTGCAGATGGTGACTACAGCCAAGAAATTAAAAGATGCTTACTCCTTGGATGAAAATTATGACCAAGCTAGACAGCATATTAAAAAACAGAGACATTACTTTGCCAGCAAAGGTCTGTCTAGTCAAGGCTATGGTTTTCCCAGTAGTCATGTATGGATGTGAGAGTTGGACTATAAAGAAAGTTTAGCACCAAAGAATTGATGCTTTGGAACTGTGATGTTGGAGAAGACTCTTGAGAGTCACTTGGACTGCAAGGAGATCCAACCAGTCCATCCTAAAGGAAATCAGTCCTGAATATTCATTGGAAGAGCTGATTATGAAGCTCAAACTCCAATACTTTGGCCACCTGATCTGAAGAGCTAACTCATATGAAAAGACCCTGGTGCTGGCAAAGGTTGAAGGCAGGAAGAGAAGGGGATAACAGAGGATGAGATGGTTGGATGGCATCACCGACTCAGTGGTCATGAGTTTGAGAAAACTCCAGGACTTGTTGATGGACAAGCATGCTGCAGTCCATGGGGTAGTAAAGATTCAGACATGACTGAGCAACTGAATTGAACTGAACTGAGTGCTTCCTTGGTGGCTCAAATGGTAAAGAATCCACCTGTAATGCAAGAGACCTGGGTTTGATCCCTGGGTTGGAAGATCCCTTGGAGGAGGGCATGGCAACCCACTCCAGTAATGCATCACTAGCTGCATTTCAGCGCCACAAGCTTAAATGATAATTTGGATGCATATGTGCCTGCTAAGTCATCACTTAGCAGACATCTCAGACTCTTTGGTACCCCATGGGCTATTGCCCATCACGCTCCTTTGCCCATGGGGTTTTGCCAGAAAGAATACTGGAGAGGGCAGCCCATCCCCATCGCTTTCCTATGCTTCAAGCCCTGACAGTCACTTTCCTTTACTTCACGTACACACACACACACACACACACACAAACACACACACACACACACACACACACACACACACACACACACACACGAAGAGAGAGTGGGGTGTTTTAGACTTTAAGGCCGCTATAACAAATTGCCATGAACTGGGTAGCTTAAAAGAATGGATATTTATTGTCTCACAGTTTTGGAGCCTCTAAATCTGATATCAAGTTGTTGACACGACTGTGTTTCCCCTGAAATCTGTAGAGAAATCCTCACTTGCCTCTTCCTCAGTATTGGTGGCTGGCCAGCAGTCTTTGGTGTTCCTCGGCTTGCAGGTGCACGACACCAATCTTTGCCTTTGCCATCAAACAGCCTTCTCCCCGTGTGTCTCTTCCTCCATTTGGCTGACTTCTTAGAAGGACACTAGTTATTGGATTAGGGGTCCACCTACTCCAGTATGGCCTCATTTGAACTTAATTACATCGGCAATGATCCTATTCCCAAATAAGCTCATATTATTGAGTACTTGAGGTTAGGAATTCAACATATGTTTTGAGGAGTGGGAAAATATTCAACCAACAACAGATGGTAACCATGAGGAGAGCATCCCACAGAAACCAAAGACATTGCCTTGATTCCAGAATTTATTCCAAGAAGGAGTCCTACTACAGTGGGGATAGAAGATCGAAGAATCTTTTAAAGTATGTATTCCCACCTACTATTTGGTTTGCTTATGGACTAACTGGGTTTGATTGACAGGTGTATGCTATCATGATTTAATGATATTAAAGAAACTGAATGCCTTCATATAAAGCCTGAATGGCCCTGGATACAGGATAGCGGCCCTATCCTTTCTCATAGTTTCCCCCAGCTATATTGTTTGGAGGGAAATGATGGTGTATAATATTGATGAGCAAATGGGAGAAGTGATTGTTGTGATGAGGCTGTCACTCTTTGCCAGAGAACTGTCTTTGATGTCTAAAGTATTACTTGGGACCTAGATGAAAGAGTCATAAAATAACAAGCCTAACCAAGGGGATGCAGCTAGCATTTAGGAAATGCACCCATTTTTCTGTATCTCCTCTTTTCCTTTGATCAAATGTGTACACATTATTAATAAAAAGAAATACAAATTTTAAAAAGACATGAAGAGGGAATGGTCAAATGAACCCTGCCAGAGTCCAAAAGAAAAAAAAAAATGACAGCAATTTCACATCAGGCCGTTTGCTGAGATCCTATACAAGAACAGCAGTATGATTGGGATTCTTAAATGGCAGTGGCTGAAATGGCTAATAAAAGCCTGCTAATGACACAGAATCAAATCACCAAACAAACCCATCTCAAAATCCAGTTTCTCTCGAAGGGAAGGGCATCAACTTTATGGTTGGCACTGTCTCTTAATGTAGGACCTTAGGCAAGTTACTTAATCTCTCTCAAGTTTGCTATGTATGAAACTAAGGAAAACTACCTCGCAAGGCTGTAGTGACAATTAAGCCAAACGCAGGACACATGTAACAGGTGCTTCACTAAATCGAAGCCTTCCACCTCCCAGCCCTTCAAATATATGCAAAATACAATCTTTGCCCACTACCCCTCACCTACTCTTCATCTCATTCTCTTCCTCTCTCTCTCTCTCTGCCAAAGTTCTTATTTATAATCTAGCAGAGGGTATATAAACAGGAAATGATTTGCATTTATTTTTAAAAACCAGTGTAAAACAATGTAGTATACCCCTGGCTACTTAAGTGCTGACAAACTCGACATTCCTAAAAACAGCAAACACATATTGAGTGATCACTCATGCCAGGCATGGTGCTAGGCATGGAGTATTCACTAGTAAGTGAAACATCTTCCCTCCCTGGTAGAGTTCAGTTTAGTGAACTGAATGGTGAAGAAGCAATGAATATATAATTGAAAAATATGTTCAGTGCCCATAAAGAAATGATCAGGTGCAATGATGGAGACTAATGAAAGGGCAGGTGGGATACTTAGTTTAGGAAGGATGGCCTTTCTGAGGTGACATTTAAACTGAAACCTGAAAGATGAGAAGCTAGATGTGTAAAGAACAAGAGCAAGTGTCTTCAAGACAGTGGAATCAGCATGTCCAGCGAGGCAGTCAGGAGCTAGAAGTGTTTGAGGAGGAGTTCTGGCAGTGTCAGCAAGATGGAGGGGCTGCCATGAGGTAAAAATCCAGTTTCTTACCATGGCCTCAATGTCCCACCTAAACTGCCCCTGTCCCCCCCCCCGCACTCCCCCACTTATCCTCCCCAGGTGTCCACATCACCTAGTCTTTCTGTCCTTTATGTGCTGGTCTCACTCCCACCTCAAGAATGAGAGGTTTGCTGCATTTGCTGTTCTTCTGTCTAGAACGCTCTGCCTGGATGACTCTCATAGCTTCTGGCCCCCGTGGTCAGTCAGGCCTCAGATCAAGTGTCATCTCTGGAGAGAGATCGCTAATTACCACCCCTCACCCAGCATAAACTTTTGGTGGTTTTTTCCTCTTCCCATCCCTCACCACTATCAAACGTTATTTCGATGATTTTTTGAAGTTTGTTTTTTTGTTTGTTTGTTTTATACTTTCCCCTAAAATAGAAGTCCCATGAGTTTATATTTCTTATTGCTATAACCTAGAACCATATCTAGACTATAAATGAAACTCAAATAGTACTTGTTGAATTTACAATGAATGAAATAAAGCTTAAAGAGGTAAGGCGAGGTATTAGAAAAGAACTAACCAAATTGTGTGAGAGTAAGGACTTCCTGGAAGAGGTATGTTTTCAGTTATTAAAATCAAAGGGGCAAGAGAGCAAAGGTGGCATGCAGGTAACAAACAAGAATGGTGGAAATCACTCGTTCATCCCCGTCCTTTTTCACTAGATTAGGAACACCTTTAGCACTGGACGGAGAAGGCGATGGCACCGCACTTCAATACTCTCATTTGGAAAATCCCATGGACGGAGGAACCTGGTGGGCTGCAGTCCATGGTGTAGCAAAGATTCGGACATGACTGAGCAACTGAATTGAACTGAACTGATTGCTTCCTTGGTGGTTCAGATGGTAAAGAATCCGCCTGTAATGCAAGAGACCTGGGTTTGATTTCTGGGTTGGAAGATCCCTTGGAGGAGGGCATGGCAACAAACTCCAGTAATGCATCACTAGCTGCATTTCAGCGCCACAGGCTTAAATGATATTTTGCATGCATGTGTGCCTGCTAAATCATCACTTAGCAGACATCTGAGACTCTTTGGTACCCCATGGGCTATTGCCCATCACGCTCCCTTGCCCATAGGGTTTTGCCAGAAAGAATACAGGAGTGGGAAGCCCATCCCCATCTCTTTCCTCTGCTTCAAGCCCTGACAGTCTCTTTCCTTTACTTCACGTCCACACACACACACACAGACACACACACACACACACAGACACACACAAAGAGAAAGTGCGGTGTATTAGATTTTAAGGCCCCTATAACATATTGCCATGAACTGGGTAGCTTAAAACAATGGATATTTACTGTCTCACAGTTTTGGAGCCTCTACATTTGATATCAAGTTGTTGACACGAGTGTGTTTCCCCTGAAATCTGTAGAGAAATCCTCACTTGCCTCTTCCTCAGTATTGGTGGCTGGCCAGCAGTCTTTGGTGTTCCTCGGCTTGCAGGTGCACGACACCAATCTTTGCCTTTGCCATCAAACAGCCTTCTCCCCGTGTGTCTCTTCCTCCATTTGGCTGACTTCTTAGAAGGACACTAGTTATTGGATTAGGGGTCCACCTACTCCAGTATGGCCTCATTTGAACTTAATTATATCGGCAATGATCCTATTTCCAAATAAGTTCATATTGTTGAGTACTTGAGGTGAGGAATTCAACATATCTTTTGAGGAGTGGGAGAATATTCAACCAACAACAGATGCTAACCATGAGGAGAGCATCTCACAGAAACCAAAGACATTGCCTTGATTCCAGAATTTATTCCAAGATGGAGTCCTACTATAGTGGGGGGTAGAAGAACAAAGAAACTTTTTAAGTGTGTTTATCCAACTACTATTTGGTTTGCTTATGGACTAACTGGCTTTGATTGACTGGTGTATGCTATCATGAGTTAATGATATTAAAGAAACTGAATGCCTTCATATAAAGGCTGAATGGCCCTGGATACAGGATAGCAGCCCTATTCTTTCTCATAGTTTCCCCCAGCTATCCTGTTTGGAGGGAAATGATGGTGTATAATTTTGATGAGCAAATGGGAGAAGTGATTGTTGTGATGAGGCTGTCACTCTTTGCCAGAGAACTGTCTTTGATGTCTAAAGTATTACTTGGGACCTAGATGAAAGAGTCATAAAATAACAAGCCTAACCAAGGGGATGCAGCTAGCATTTAGGAAATGCACCCATTTTTCTATATCTCCTCTTTTCCTTTGATCAAACGTGTACATATTATTAGTAAAAAGAAATACAAATTTTAAAAAGACATGAAGAGGGAATGGTAAAATGAACCCTGCCATAGTCCAAAAGAAAAACAATCACAGCAATTTCACATCAGGCCCTTTGTTGAGATCCTATACAAGAACAGCAGTATGATTGGGATTCTTAAATGGCAGTGGCTGAAATGGCTAATAAAAGCCTGCTAATGACACAGAATCAAATCACCAAACAAACCCATCTCAAAATCCAGTTTCTCTCGAAGGGAAGGGCATGAACTTTATGGTTGGCACTGTCTCTTAATGTAGGACCTTAGGCAAGTTACTTAATCTCTCTCAAGTTTGCTATGTATGAAACTAAGGAAAACTACCTCGCAAGGCTGTAGTGACAATTAAGCCAAACGCAGGACACATGTAACAGGTGCTTCACTAAATCGAAGCCTTCCACCTCCCAGCCCTGCAAATATATGCAAAATACAATCTTTGCCCACTACCCCTCACCTACTCTTCATCTCATTCTCTTCCTCTCTCTCTCTCTCTCTCTCTGCCAAAGTTCTTATTTATAATCTAGCAGAGGGTATATAAACAGGAAATGATTTGCATTATTTTTTAAAAACCAGTGTAAAACAATGTAGTATACCCCTGGCTACTTAAGTGCTGACAAACTCGACATTCCTAAAAACAGCAAACACATATTGAGTGATCATTCATGCCAGGCATGGTGCTAGGCATGGAGTATTCACTAGTAAGTGAAACATCTTCCCTCCCTGGTGGAGTCAGTTTAGTGAACTGAATGGTGAAGAAGCAATGAATATATAATTGAAAAATATGTTCAGTGCCCATAAAGAAATGATCAGGTGCAATGATGGAGACTAATGAAAGGGCAGGTGGGATACTTAGTTTAGGAAGGATGGCCTTTCTGAGGTGACATTTAAACTGAAACCTGAAAGATGAGAAGCTAGATGTGTAAAGAACAAGAGCAAGTGTCTTCAAGACAGTGGAATCAGCATGTCCAGCGAGGCAGTCAGGAGCTAGAAGTGTTTGAGGAGGAGTTCTGGCAGTGTCAGCAAGATGGAAGGGCTGCCATGAGGTAAAAATCCAGTTTCTTACCATGGCCTCAATGTCCCACCTAAACTGCCCCTGTCTCCCCCCCCCGCCCCCCCACATATACTCCCCAGGTGTCCACATCACCTAGTCTTTCTGTCCTTTATGTGCTGGTCTCACTCCCACCTCAAGAATGAGAGGTTTGCTGCATTTGCTGTTCTTCTGTCTAGAACGCTCTGCCTGGATGATTCTCATAGCTTCTGGCCCCAGTGGTCAGTAAGGCCTCAGATCAAGTGTCATCTCTGGAGAGAGATCGCTAATTACCACCCCTCACCCAACATTAACTTTTGGTGGTTTTTTCCTCTTCCCATCCCTCACCACTATCAAACGTTATTTCGTTGATTGTTTGAAGTTTGTTTTTTTTTGTTTGTTTGTTTTATACTCTCCCCTAAAATAGAAGTCCCATGAGTTTATATTTCTTATTGCTATAACCTAGAAGCATATCTAGAATATAAATGAAACTCAAATAGTACTTGTTGAATTTACAATGAATGAAATAAAGCTTAAAGAGGTAAGGCGAGGTATTAGAAAAGAACTAACCAAATTGTGTGAGAGTAAGGACTTCCTGGAAGAGGTATGTTTTCAGTTATTAAAATCAAAGGGGCAAGAGAGCGAAGGTGGCATGCAGGTAACAAACAAGAATTGTGGAAATCACTCGTTCATCCCCGTCCTTTTTCACTAGATTAGGAACACCTTTAGCACTGGACGGAAAAGGTGATGGCACCCCACTCCAATACTCTCATCTGGAAAATCCCATGGACGGAGGAACCTGGTGGGCTGCATTGCATGGGGTTGCTAAGAGTCGGACAGGGCTGAGCGAGTTCACTTTCAGTTTCATGCATTGGAGAAGGAAATGGCAACCCACTCCAGTGTTCTTGCCTGGAGAATCCCAGGGACCGGGGAGCCTGGTGACCTGCCATCTATGGGGTGGCACAGAGTCGGACTCAACTGAAGCGATTTAGCAGCAGTGGCAGTTAGCGCTGAAGCCGCGTTTTACTAATCTTTCACCAGCGCCTGTCCCGGGACCTGGCACACAGATAGGGTTTTACACAATGACTGACTGTGAGGTGCGCAGAAGGGTCTATTAACTCGGCTGCGGTGCAGTTTGTGGCTGGCCACTAAGCCTGGCAGCACCCGTGCGAGGGAGCAGACGGCTTTGCGGAAGACGGCCTCGGCGGGTGGGGGTGGGGGGTGGGGTGGGAAGCGCCCCCCGCGCCTGCGCGTTATGGCGGGGAGCCGGCAGCGTCGGCGCGCGCCTGCGCAGTGCGGTCTTTCCCGCCTCCGACAAGATGGCGGCGGCCGAGTAGCGCGGGGGCGGTTTGTGGCCGCAGGAAGCCCGGCCGCTGCAGCGGGCCGAGGCGGGATGCTGTTCCCAGGGAGCGCCGTTGGCCACCGGTGAGGAAGGTCAAGCACAGAGCTGCCTTCCCGAGCCCCCCGGCGCCCCCTACGTACACCCCCGTCTGCTCGAGTGCGGTCGCCGCTTTGCCTACTTCGCTACCGCCCTGTGCTGTCGGGTCCGGAGCTCCGGTGGCGGCAGGGGCTGTGTCCGGCAGGAGAGGAAGCGCCCGGGCTGCGTCCGTGCTTCTGTCCGCGGGGCGAGCGTCTGGCAGGTGGGTGAAGCTGCAAGCTTCGGTGTCTCCTCTTGGGGCAAAGCTTTCTCGGCTTTGCCCCGCCGTGGCTCAGACCCTGGTGGTGTTCAGCCGGAGTCCACCGCTGCTTTGTCTCCACGTCCCGCCCCCTCTCCGCGCCCCGCTCCAGGCCTCCGGCTGGCCCCTGACTTTGCGTGCCCTCCATTCCCACGCAGGGGCCGGGGGTCGCAGCGCCGGCCGCCCTCCGCAACCTTTCCTGCCTCCTGCTGAAGCGTCAGCCCTTGCAAGCGGTCCCTCCTTTGCGTTAGGTGGGTGGGTCGTCTGCCTGTTTTAGTCACCTCCCCATCTTCCTGGTCTCGACCTTTTGCTTCCTTGAGAAGTCTTTTTAACTGTCTGGAAAGCTTTCCCAGGCTTATAGACTTACAGAGAAAAGCTTGCTATCCAGACGCCAGTGGATTGTGTTCATCTTGGGGGGATCCAGCCCCCAGGAGACTTTGATGGTTTTGAGGAATGGTGCCAGTGACGGCAAGTGATTCTTCATCTAAATTAATCCTTTTCTGATTACAGCGAGTCTTTGGTCTCTAAACTTTTTTTTGGGGGGGGGGGCGGACGGAGGGACATATGTATACTAGATCCAGGGAAAGAATTGAGAAGTGGTCCTGGTTTTAAAAGAAGGCTTTGTGAGGGTAAGAAATGTAATAGCCCAAGAAAGGATAAGCGATTTTAGTGATTCTTTTATTCACTGTTAGGCTAAATCGTCCGTTGAAGCTTCACAATCTTGTGTTGTCCAAGCCCTTTGTTTTATTTGGAAAGGACTGAAATGGAGAAAACGCTTTTTAAACTTGAAACTTCTCAAATTTCTTGGGTTCTCAATTGTTATTAGTACTACTTGGCAATCTTTCTTGTACTTGATATTTTCTGCAAAATTTAGGTTGTGCCAGTGTCATTTCTTCTTCATTTATTACTAGGGCAAGAGTAGTCAGAATTAATGGTGTAAAAAGTGCAAACTGAAGGAGGGATGTGGTAGTGGAGGTTGCCATGTCTGATTTTTCCCAATTTTTTCCTGTAATTGGATAATGTGTCAAGAGCAGCAGAATGGTGAAAAATGAAGCTATGAGTATAAATGGTAGTGTATCCACTGAGATTGCAATGGGTGGAGCTTTTAAAATTAAATTGAGTGATATCCTTTTTTTGAAGCCATGCTAGGTGCTCTCCAGAGTTTCTAAAGCACAGACTGTTGTTGCCTTATTGGAAATTTATGCTAAAAGTCTTTTAACAGGTGGGTTACAATTGGCCTGACAGATTTAACTTTTTGTTCTACCTCCTGACACACATCTGCCTTAACCTTTATTGTAGACTTTTAGCCTCTTGATGAATTTCTTAAATTTGGAGATAGAATTGTTCATTTTAAAAGGAGAGGAGATATTTTAAGTGTTTGATTCCTGTATGGGCAGATTCATTCACTTGTTTGTTGCTGTGCTATGCTAAGTCGCTTCAGTCACGTCCATCTCCTTGCAGTCTCCACAGGACCGCCAGACTCCTCTGTCCATGGGACTTCTCCAGCCACGAATATTGGAGCAGGTTGCCATTTCCTCCTCCACAGGACCTTCCCGACCTAGGGATCAGAGCCACATCTCTTCTGTCTCCTGCGTTGGCAGGTGGGTTCTTTACCACTAGCGCCACCAGGTAAGCCTGTTTGTTTCCTGCACCCGAGGACTGCGTGTTTTTACAGGCACTTGTCTCTCAATTCTGTGCTGTTAGCTGACGGGGTAGTGCTCAGCCCTAGGCAGTAGCTCATTGCCTGAGACATTGTGTCAAGACCTGTCTGACCACAAACAAGCACTCTTCCACACTTATGGAACCCGTTTTCTCTCTCTCTTTCTTCCCCTCTTCCTGTCTTTAGGAACCCTCCCGTCTTTGTGTCTATTCATTCAATTCTTTAGCCTACTGCTCTTTTCATTTGCCTCCCCTAGTCACCAGGATCCCATGGTCATCAGTTTTTACCAGCCCATCATTGATACCTTAGAATAGTTAACTTTATGTCAATTTATCTTTCTAGTGCCCAGTTCTGAACAGGCCTAATCACTATCTTGATCCCTGAAGGATACAAGAGACAGTTGTGTGAGGATTTTGGATTGTTTTCATACCAGTTAGTGTTCTGTTATCCTCCAGATCTATAATGTCGATTGTGAGGGGTTTTTTTTTGGTCTTACTTCATGAAAGTGTTTATAGCAAATAACTTGATCTTTTCCTTTCCTGAGAAAAATCTCAAGCATCTGAGGTATAATCTTTTCTATCCTGATATCATTTCTTTATTTACTCTTCTCTGAAAAGAAGGAATTGTCCTTCCTTTCCTTCAAGAGCAACCTTCTCCAGATGTGTCCATGATCATCCCTCTTTATCTTTCTTTCTCAGTAATTATCCATGATCACTCCTTTTTAAGTTTTGCCCTCTCTAGCCTCCATGCATGCTTAAATATACCTTTGCCAGGGCTGCCAAACACCGTGCTGTGTGCTGTGCAGCTCACAGAAGCCAGTCTGAATTTTGAGCCTGCTGTGCCACTGTATTTTTATTCTTTAATCCTAGGAGCCTGGTGTAGTTGTTGTTCAGTCGCTCAGTTGTGTCCAACTCTTTGCAACACCAAGAACTGCAGCATGGCAGGCTCCTCTGTCCTCCATTACCTCCTGGGGTTTGCTCAAATTTATGTTCATTGAGTCGGTGACACTACCTAGCCATCTCATCCTCTACCACCTCCTTCTCCTTTTGGCTTCAGTCTTTCCTAGCATCAGGGTCTTTTCCAGTGAGTTGGCTTTTCGCATCAGGTGGCCAAAGTATTGGCGCTTCAGCTTCAGCATCAGTGCTTCCAGTAAATATTCAGGGTTGATTTCCTTTAGGATTGGTTGATCTTCTTGCAGTCCCAGGATGCTTAAGAGCCTTCCCCAGCACCACAATTCTCAATTCTTTGACACTCAGTCTTTATGGTCCAACTCTCACATCCATACATGACCACTGGAAAAACCATAGCCTCGACTCGACGGACCTTTGTCGGCAAAGTGATGTCTCTGCTTTTTAGTATGTTGTTGAGGTTTGTCATAGCATTTCTTCCAAGGAGCAAGCATCTTTTAATTCCATGGCTGCAGTCACCATCCACAGTGATTTTGGAGCCCCAAAAAATAAAGGTCTGACACTGTTTCCACTGTTTCCCCATCTATTTCCCATGAAGTGATGGGACCAGATGCCATGATCTTAGTTTTCTGAATGCTGAGTTTCAAGCCAACTTTGTCATGCTCTTCTTTAACCCTTATCAAAAGGCTCGTTAGTTTCTCTTCACTTTCTGCCCTTAGAGTGATATCATCTTCATATCTGAGGTTATTGATATTTCTCCCAGCAGTCTTGATTCCAGCTTGTGCTTCATCCAACCCAGTGTTTCTCATGATGTACTCTGCATAGAAGTTAAATAAGCAGGGTGACAAGATACAGCTTTATTATAACTCTTTCCCAGTCAGTTGTTCAATGTCCGATTCTAACTTGCTTCTTGACCTGCATACAGGTTTCTCAGGAGGCAGGTAAGGTGGTCTGGTACTGGTGTTTCTTTAAGAATTTTCCACAGTTTGTTACCATCCACACATTCAAAGGCTTTAGCGCAGTCAATGAAGCAGAAGCAGACGTTTTTCTGGAATTCTGTTGCTTTCTCTATAATCGAACAAATGTTGGCAGTTTGCTCCCTGGTTCCTCTGCATTTTCAAAACCTAGCTTGTACATCTGAAAGTTCTAGGTTCACATTCTTTTGAAGCCTAGCTTGAAGGGTTTTGAGCGTAACCTTGTTAGCATGTGAAATGAGTGCCGTTGTATGGTAGTTTGAACATTCTTTGACATTACCTTTCTTTGGGATTGGAATGAAAACTGTGACCTTTTTCAGTCTTGTAGCCACTACTGAGTTTTCCAAATTTGTTGACATATTGAGTGCAACACTTTAGCAGAATCATCCTTTAGAATTTCAAATAGCTCAACTGGGATTCCGTCACCTCCACTAGCTTTGTTGGTAGTAATGTTTCCTAAGGCCCCCTTGACTTCACGCTCCAGGATGTCTGGCTCTGGGTGAGTGACCACAGTGACTGGTGTACTGTTCTCTGTGTATTCGTGCCACCTCTTCTTGATATCTTTTCCTTCTATTAGGTGCGTACCATTTCTGTCCTTTATGGTGTCCATCCTTGCATGAAATGTTCCCTTGATGCCTCCAGTTTTCTTGAAGAGATCTCTAGTCTTTCCCATTGTGTTGTTTTCTTTGCATTGTTCACTTAAGAAGGGTTTCTTATCTCTTCTTGGTATTCTCTGGATCTCTGCACTCAGTTGAGTATATCTTTCCCTTTCTCCCTTGCCTTTCACTTCTCTCCTTTCCTCAGCTCTTTCTAATGTCTCCTCAGACAATCACTTAAGCTTCTTGCATTTCTTTTTCTTGGACTAGTTTGGTCACTGCCTCCTATACAATGTTACGAACCTCTTTCCAGTGATGAACCTCGTATATAAACTCATATAAAACATATGAATCTTTTTCAATAAACTCATATATGAACCTCTTTCAGTTTTATGAATCTGGTAGACACTTTCTCTACCAGATCTCATCTCGAATCCATTTGTCACCTCCACTGTATAATCATAAGGGATTTAATTTAGGTCATATCTAAATGACCTAGTCGTTTTCCCTACGTTCTTCACTTTAAACCTGAATTTTGCTATTAGGAGCTCACGACCTGAGCCACAGACAGCTCCAGGTCTTCTTTTTGCTGTCTGTGTAGAGCTTTTCCATCTTCAGCTGCAAAGAACATAATCTGATTTTGGTATTGACCATCTGGTGATGTCCGTGTGTATAGCTGTCTCTTGGTTGTTGGAAAAGGGTGTTTGCTATGACCAGCGTGTTCTTTTGACAAAACTCTGTTAGCCTTTGCCCTGCTTTTGCCCTCCAAGGCAAAACTTGCCCATTATTCTGGGTGTCTCTTGGCTTCCTATTTTGTATTCCAATCCCCTGTGATGAAAAGGACATCTTTTTTTTTTTTTTTTTGGTGTTTGTTCTAGAAGGTGTAGTTCGAGAACTACAGCAGTTCTACTTCATAGAACTGTTCAGCTTCAGCTTCTTTGGCATTAGTGGTTGGGGCAGAGACTTAAGATAACACTGATATTGAACAGTTTGCCTTGGAAATGAACTTAGATTATTTTTTTTTTCCTGAGGTTGCACCCAAGTACTGCATTTAGAACTCTTGTTGACTATTAAGGGCTACTTCCTTTCTCCTAAGGGATTCGAGCCCACAGTAGTAGATATAACAGTCATCTGAATTAAATTCGCCCATTCTCATCCATATTAGTTCAGTGATTCCTAAGATGTTCATTCTTGCCATCTGCTTCACCACATCCGATTTGCCTTGATTCACGGACCTGCCGTTCCAGGTTCCCATGCAAAAAAAGAGCAATAGCTCTTTACAGCGTCGGACTTGACTTTAACCATCAGACACATCCACACAACTGAGCGTCATATCCGCTTTGGTCCAGCCACTTCATTCTTTCTGGAACTAACGACTGCCCTCCACTCTTCCCCAGGAGCATATTGGACACCTTTTGATTGTGGTGCTCATCTTCGGTGTCTTATTTTTCTGCCTCATGCTGTTCGTGGGGTTCTCGCAGCAGGACTGCTGGAGTGGTTTGCCGTTCCCTCCTCCAGTGGGCCACGTTTTGTCGGAACTCTTCACCAGGACCCGTCTGTCTTGGCTGGCCCTGCACGGCATGGCTCATGGCTTCACTGAGTTACACAAGCCCCTTCACCACGACGAGTCTGTGATCCATGAAGGGGTATAGTAGGAAGGACATTTACTTTTAAGCTTCAAAGATCTGATTTTGAAGTCTACTGAAACCAGTTACTGTCTGTGAGGCTGTGGGCAACTTACTACTCAGGCTGTGTTCTTTGTCTGTAAAGTAGAATGTTATACGAGGAAGACATGGCAACCCAATGCAGTATTCTTGTTGGAGAGTCAGCATGGACAGAGGAGCTTGGTGGGCTATAGTCCATGGGGTCACAAAGAGTCGGACAAGACTGAGCGACTAAGGACACCACAGAATGTTATACTTACCTCACAGAGTTGTAATCGACGGAGTTTAACACACGTTACATGTCTTTCCAAGGGTTTGGTGCATTATGGAGTTCTTAAAAGTGTAAATTATTCTTTCCTTTGCACTCTGACTTCCCTTACCATCGCAGCACCGAAATTGGTTTTTAAAAAGTCATCTTGATGATCTAATTACCAAAGCTAACGGCCTTATCTCAATCATCCATGGTTTTCTTAGACCGCTTCTGAAATATACTCCATAGGAATGAAATGATCTGATTTCTTGTTTCTTGGCTTTATAGTTCCTGATTCTCTTATGTCTGAAAGTTTCTTTACATTCCCTGCAGTGTCTCGATTTTGCTCTTTCCCCTAAACATAGCTGTTTCCTGTATCAGTTAGGATGCAAATAGGATTTAAAAACAGAAGAAGTGTATTAGCTCAGGTAATTGGCAAAGGCATAGGTAGGATTAGTTTAAAGGGCAGTTTGTGCATAAGCTTTGCTTTGCTCAGTCCTCAGTCCTCAGTCAGCACAGAGGTTCTGTGTTTCCGTTTCCTCTAAACTGCCCTCCCATTTGGGTTCCTGCTCAGACTGGCTTCCCCTCTAGATTGAATCCAAGTGCTTTCCATCTTTATCTGTAGTGTGGCGACCTTTGTGCTCAGGTTTATCCTTTCATAGTTGCATGTTTCTCTTTCTGCTCCAGGCATCACATTCTGACACAACCACCAAAGACGGGAGGAAGTTTGCCCTCTCATCTCTTGATGAGGCAAGTAAACCTTTTACAGAAAGCCTGTATCAGATTTCATTTTGGACTAGCATTTCAGTCTAGGAAGAAATTAAATGAATGGCTACAGGGAAGATAACCAACATTGTCAGTGACATATATTGATAATATTGTATGGAGAAGTAAGCTTAAATGAATGAGAATTTTCAGATAGTAGTGGCATTCTTAAAGCACTGCTTATCTCAAGAGCAGGTATAAGCTGTGCTTAGGACTGAATCAGTCATTTAGATAATCATGAATGACTAATTAAAATGGATTACTATATAAAATTAGTATATTTGAGTGGTATATCCCAGTTCTTTTAAGGTTGTTGTTAAGAACATTTACGCGTGCACTGTGAGAAATGGATACAGGTAGCAACTAACAGGGAATAGACCTGTGGTTCTTCTTGAAGATGAGTGGTGTTTGGAAATCTGTGGGTCTGGTAGAGACGAGATATACCAAGTGTCCTGTGATGTTTGCCCGCAAAACAAGAATTGTCCCTTCCAGAATACCAATAGTGCCCCTGTACACTGAAAAAACAAATGCTTTGGTTTTTTTTCAAAGAATTCGCTGAGATTCCTCTGTATACTTATATTGCAAGTGACAGAAAACCAAATTCAGACTGGCTACACAGTAAAGGGCATGATTAGGTCTTGTCCTTGAACTTCATCTGGGGCTTCATCCAGTCTGAAATCATCAAGGACTTGGCTTAGTTTCTCTGGTCCTGCTCTGGCATTCCTCTTGTTTTGGTTTCGCTCTCAAGTGAGCTTATCTCATGGTAGCAAATTACTGTAGCACTTTCAGACTTAATACTCTCATTTCATATGTAAAGTAAAATGAAGCATATCTTTTGTTATTTGGTTTTGCAAGTGTTTGTTGAATGTCATCACTGTTGAAACTTCCCTGAACACCTGCCCCTAAAAGTGGATTACTTCCTCTGTTATGTTACAACTTCACAGAACTCTGTTGCATGCCATGTTCTATGGTTATTATGCTCATATGTCTCATGCATTAACTTGCCTTAATTGTCTGTGTGTTCTTAATGTGTAGAATACTCTCTGACTTAGTGGTACACAGTAACCATTTATGGATGAATGAGAGGAAGGAAGGATATGGAAAGGGGCAGGGAAACATAAGAAGTCCCCATTCCTTCCTGTTACTGAACCCTGAATTGTGAACATTGTACTCCTACCACCAAAGTATGTGTGTAATGCTCTTGTGATTGAGAATGAATTCATTTGAAAGCTTTACTGAATTCTAGTAGTGTTCCATCATTATTTTCTCAGCAAAACTAAAACCAGTTACCATCTTTTGTTCTTTCAACAAGTATTTTTGAAAGCCTGCTATTGGCAGGTAATGTGACACAATGGTAAACAAAGTAGAGCTGTGCTTCCTGAGCTTAAATATCAGCGAGGGACATAGACATTATTCATGTGTGCACACTCAGTCGCACACACACGTCAGGGAGCTCACAGGTTTTGAAGCAGAATAAGATAGATTCAGGGGATTAAAAAGTAACAGGATACTGTAATACTTCAGGTAGTTTGGTGAGAAAAGGCTTTTTGAGAAGCCCTTTTCTGAGTGAAGTGGATTAAGCCATGGAACTATCTGGAAGGAAATGTTCAGGCAGAGCAAGCAGCAGCTTCTAACGTGGAAATGTCCTTGGCATGTTGGAAGAGCAGCATGTGGGAGGCCGTGGCTGAAGCGGGGGTGGGGGGTGTGTGGCAGGGCAGGTCAGAGGGTAGGTGTGGGCAGGGTAGACCAAGGGGAGTTCTGAAGGTCATTTAAAGACTTGATTTTATTAGCTAGAAAGTCTGGAGAAGGCAATGGCACCCCACTCCATTACTCTTGCCTGGAAAATCCCATGGATGGAGGAGCCTGGTGGGCTGCAGTCCATGGGGTCGTGAAGAGTCAGACACGACTGAGCGACTGCTCTTTCACTTTTCACTTTTGTGCTTTGGAGAAGGAAATGGTAACCCACTCCAGTGTTCTTGCCTGGAGAATCCCAGGGATGGGGGAGCCTGGTGGGCTGCCGTCTATGGGGTTGCACAGAGTTGGACACGACTGAAGCGACTTAGCAGCAGCAGCAGCTAGCTAGAAAGTCACTCAGTCGTGTCTGACCTTTGTGACCCCATGGACTGTACCAGGTCTCCCACATTGCAGGCGGATTCTTTATCAGCTGAGCCACAGGGAAGCCTCAAGGGAACTTCCCTGGTGGCTCAGATGGTAAAAGCATCTTCTTGCAATGCAGGAGACCCGGCTTTGATCCCTGGGTGGGGAAGATCCTCTGGAGAAGGAAACAGCAACTCTCTCCAGTACTCGTGCCTGGAAAATTCCGTGGATGGAGGAGCCTCGTAGGCTACAGTCCATGGGGTCGCAAAGAGCTGGAGACAGCTGAGGGGCTTCACTTTCACTTTTCACTTTCTAGCTAGAAAATTGGAGATGATATATCTTTGGAAATCTAATTATTATTTTTAAGTTATATTATTTTAAGTACTAATTATGATTAGAAGTTCTCTCTGTGCTAAGTAACTAGCATATGATAGACTTAACACAATTTAAATGTTAAATAATTTATCTGAATAAAATGGTACTGAGATAAAAGTTGAAATTTTAAAGTTACCCTTTGAAGGAACTTTTTAAAATATTTAGGATACTTTACTTAGGTTTGTGATTATTTTCTTCAGCTCTTATGTACCCCATTACTAAAGTTTTCTGTAGTCATTAAAGAAAATTCAGGAAATACAGAAGTACAGATGACATTCATAAGCTCAACATATGAAGAAAACCAGTTGAGTTTTCGTCTCTCCCAACCCTTCCCTCCCGCTTTCAGTACCCTCTGTCCCTCTCTTCTTCCCTCTGTCTTTCACTTTCTTCTTTGTGCCTATGACTTTTTCCCCCTGTTACAGTGTAAACATGTGTATATGTCTAATTTTTTAAAAATTAGGTTATATTCATTTCTTGGAATATTTGATAAATCTTATTTTTATTGACTGTATAATCCCATTGTAAAAATTATTTTTCTTAATTGTTTCCTGGAGGTGGTTATTTAGTTTAGGTTTTCTATTTTATCATCATGTGGGCAGTGAATGTCTTAACACATGGATTTTTTTCTCTTTGTCTTTTTCCTTAGAATGGAATGATTGGCACTGGAGTAATGTAATGGAATAAGGTTTCATCTTAGACATTGTTAAGGTTCATGATACATGTTGCCACATTGTACCATGTCTTGTAAGCCCAATAAATGTTAACTGGTTTGAAAGTAACGGTAGCTGGGTGGTGGTGGGGAGGTGAGGACCTACGGAGTTGCCAAGCTTGAGTGATAGGCTAGGTTAGCCTTTTATTTCCAAATATTTCTTTCTTTTTTATCTTTAATATATATTTCAAGGTGTATATAAAAGCACCATGGAGAACTTTACATGTTACTGCAAACACACAAACACACATGAACTTATTGCTCAGGTCAAGACGCACAGCGCTGCCGCCACCCCAGAGCTCCTGCCCTTCTGGTTCCCGGTCTCCAAGAGGAAGCTTTCAGCATTTCCCTCCAGGCCTGTTTGCTCAAGTTCGTTTTGTTTTGTTTCTGTGAAACCCTTCATCATGTTTAAAGACGTTCCCTTCTGTACCGGTTTACTAAGAATTTTGTGTTTTGTTCTGTTTGTTTGAACTTAATGCTTTTTTTGTTGTTGTTGCAGCTTTTCATTACTGTATGACTTTTCTCCTTCACTATGTTAATATATTGAATTACATATTATTTAAAATCTTAAACCTAACCTGATTTCTGAGGTAAACCTAATTTGGTTTTACAGTATTACTCTTTTTATGTATTTCTGGATTCAGTTTGATATTCTGTTAATAGTTTTGTATCAGTGAGGTGGCCTATATTGTCCTTGTCAGGATTTGAAATCAGCGGTTATCTCATACTAGCCTTATAAAATGAGCTGACCCTCATTTTCTATTCTGAAAAAGTTTAAGTAGGACTGAATTGTTCCATTAAATTTCTGTGAGAATCTGGCCGAGAAGCCATCTGGGCTGGTAATTTTCTTTGTGGAAAGATTTTTAATTACTCCTTTGATTTTTAATTTTTAACCTTCTCAGACTTTCTGTTGATTATTTTGGTAGTTTTCCCCCTAAGAAGTTGTCCTTTTCATCTAAACTTTTTAAATTTACTAGCATAAAATTATTTATAATAAATATTAGTATCCGTTTAATGGTTGCAGTAAAGAATTATCTTATTGTTATCTGTTATAGGCTAAAACTACCTTCTGTTTTTCCTCATTCAGTCTCCCTGGGAATTTAGTAGTCATTCAAAGGAACCAAATTTTGAATCTTGCTGATTCCTTTTCTTTTTATTACATATTTGTTCTCTATTGCATTGATTTCCGCTCTTTATTTCCTTCCTTCTACTTTTTGGGATTTACTTTTTTGTTCTTTTGCTAACTTCTTGTAGATCACTACTTTTCAGCATTTCTCCCTTTTAAATATATGCATTTAAGGCTGAGCATTTCCCTCTAAGTACTGTTTCAGCTAGCAACATTACTCAAATTTTAATATATAGTACTTTTATAATTCACTTTAAAATGGTTTCTAATTTTCACTGGTATCTACTTTAACACTTGGATAAGTTGAATGTATTATATTTCTCGATTTCTGAACACATGGAGATTTTCTAGTTGTTTTCAAATGTCTTTTATTTCTAACAATATAAGATATGTCATCAGAGAACTCTTAACAACATAGCAATGTCATCAGAGAACAATCTCAGTGTTTCAAAGGTCTGTGATTTCAGACCTTTAACATTTGAGATCTGCACTGTGGCCCCAGTATATTATTTTTTTCCCTATAGCTATTGAATGTGGTGTTCTAATATATTTACATTGGATCTTGCTGGTTAATCCCGTATTTCAAATCTTCAGGGTCATAAGTGACCTTTTGTTTGCTTGTATCAATTACACAGACAAGAGTGTATTAAAATATCCCGTTTACCACTGTAGATATTTCCCCTTGTATTCTCTCAGCTTTTGCTTTATTTATTTGAGACATTGCTAGTAGATGAACATATATATATACACTGTGCTTGGTTGCTCAGTCATGTCTGACGCTTTGCAACCCTTTAGACTGTAGCCCTCCGAACTCCCCTCTCCTTGGGATTTTTTAGGCAAGAATACTGGAGTGGGTTGCCATTTCCTTCTCCAGGGGATCTTCTCGACCCAGGGATTGAACCCACATCTCCTGTGTCTCATGCGTTGCCAGCAGATTCTTCCCCTGCTGAGCCATCAGGGAAGCCTAGTATTTGGATAGAAATGTGTAATAGTTATATCTGCTTAGTGACTTACTGTTACGAAGTATTCCACTTTTATTCTGAAAGTGCTTTTTGCATGAAGGTCTAGTTCGTCTGGGATTGATATAACAACACCAGTTTTCTTGTTATTGTTTTCTAAGGCTGATCTACATATGTGGTTTTAAAAAATCATATTCTGCTTTTATGTTATCAAAGCCTGATTGTTTCTTGTCGTATCATCTTGGGTGTTTCTAGCATTGTAACATGTAACTTGCTTCAAATGTAGGCACTAATAAGATACTGAGATAATGTCTTACTTGTTTGAATTTAAAAAGTAATGAGCATGATTTTGAATAAGTACTGAAGTTGTTTTAGGTTTCTCTTATTTTAAACGTTAAAAAATGTAGTTTTGTCAGGAAGAGACTTAAAGATTTATATTCTTGAGCAGATATTACCGGCGTGCAGTATACATATCAAAACCTGCAAGAGAAAATGAAATGAACATAAATATGCTGTCCCTGTCTCTTCCCTGGTGGCTTAGACGGAAAAGAACCTGCCTGCAATGCAGGAGACCCTGCTTCAGTCCCTGGGTTGGGAAGACACGCTGGAAAAGGAATGGCAACCCACTCCAGTATTCTTGTCTGGAGAATTTCCTGCACAGAGGAGTCTGGTGGGCTATAGTCCATGGGGGTCACAGAATCAGACACAACTGAACGACTCACACTTTGACTTTTCATCCCTGTCTCTTAGTTACACATGTCCCCTCCACAGAAGCAATCACTGTGTGATTAACACAGGTAACAGTGTAATCACTGTGACCAGTTTCTTGATTAGCTTTTCACACTGTAGTCCACAGAAACCCAAATTTTGCAAATTCAGCTTGTTAGGTGGGCAAATATATACACTACTGTGGTAAACTCTAATTTGTGTCTTCATCACAAGGTAGCATTCTAGAACATGCATTTTAAATCATAATGATAACTCTCATTCAAGCTCCAGAACAGTTTTTTTTTACTTCAAAAGTTACAAAGCAGATACTGGAAGAGGATAAACAGCTTTCTGCTTCAGTCTGATTAGCCAGTCCTTCAGTTTCGAAATCCTACTGGTTTGGGCTTTAACAGAAGTGGTCCCGTGGTTAAGATAATTGGGGAAATTCTGACAAGGATGGCTCATTTGCTAGTTATTCAAGGGGGTGGTTAGGAGGAATTTCTGTTATGGATTACAGTAAGGTGAAAGAATCTGTGTATTTTGCTTATTCTCTGTCTACATGAGCAACAAGTGCTGAGTAGGGCTAGAGGATCGGCTTCCGGGGTCATTCACTCACTCATCTGGCTGGCAAGTTGGTAGTCATTGTAAGGACACTCAGGTAACCTTATGGAAAGGCCATCCTGGGACCCAAATGTTGACCTTTCCATAAGGTTACCTGAGTGGCCTGAGTGTCCTGATAACCCAGAGGCTGGCTCCACAGTAAGCAATCCAAGGGACCAGGGTAGAAGCCACAGTGTCTTACAGTGACGTAGCCTCAGAAGTCACACGCTTCTGCAATGTTTTATTGGTCACTCATGTGTGCTTAGTCATGTTCAATTCTTTGTGACCCTGTGAACAGTAGCCCAGCAGGCTCCTTTGCTCTTGGGATTCTCCAGGCAAGAATACTGGAGTGGGTTGCCATGTCCTCTTCCAGGGGATCTTCTGACCCAGGGACCGAATTCGAGTCTCCTGCGTCTCCTGCATTGGCAGGTGGATTCTTCACCGCTGAGCCACTGGGAAGCCACTGGTCACTCAGGTCAGCTCTGTTCAGCATAGGTGAACACTGTGCTAAAGCTTGCATATCAGAATTTAAAGATTTTTAAGGATAGTCTTTGAAAGTGGCTCTGGTGCCACTCCCCATTTAAATAAGCATTGGATCAGCGATCTTACAGCTGGTGCTTTTGGTAATCTCAAGGTGAATTTATTCAAAAAAGTAATGCTTTTAGGGTGCTGCATACTTTTCTATTATGCATTGCTCAGGAAAATGCCTGTATGATTGCCAACGTTTTCACAGTGATTTATTTTTTGTTGTATTTGATGCCTGATAAGAACAACATTCACGTAATCTGGGAATATCTAAAGAATTAGTATTCTGGCTTCCTCTTAGAAATTGTAGAATACATCCTCGAGCTTTAATATGGTGCTGAGATCTTGCCTGCCTTATCTATTGATGTTACTGCTTTAATCTAGCCATTGGATCCAGGTGTCATTCAGAACCCTCACTGTATATAGGGCGTTTTTATTCAGAAAATAATGAATTCTGACTATACTCTTCACAAAATAAGGTGGTGTGAGTGGTAAAGAACCCACCTGCCAGGGCAGGATATGTAAGATACGTAGGTTCAATCCCTGGGTTGGGAAGATCCCCTGGAGGAGGACATGGCAACCCACTCCAGCATTCTTGCCTGGAGAATCCAATGGACAGAGGAGCCTGGTGGGTTACTGTCCATAGGGTCGAAAGAGTCAGACGCGACTGAAGTGACTTAGCACATACATACTCAGGCTGCTGTAATAGTGTGGAAGAGCAAGGCTGCCCCTGTAAGAGAAGAAAAAAAAAATTGTCCCTGTATTCTTTGTGACAGAAATCTTCAGAGGAGTAGGTATTTGAAGATTTAAGTCTCATAGGGAGAGGGCCAGGAAATTTGTGAATCAGGCATCTGTTTATTTTAAATGTATCCAAGTGAAATATCAGATAGATAGTTGGATATTCACAGAAGAGGGTTAGGATTTAAATTCGAGATTTAACATCATTCAGTTCAGTTCAGTCACTCAGTCGTGTCCGACTCTTTGCGACCCCATGAACTGCAGCACGCCAGGCCTCCCTGTCCATCGCCAACTCCTGGAGTCCACCCAAACCCATGTCCATCGAGTCAGTGATGCCATCCAACCATCCCATCCTCTGTCTTCCCCTTCTCCCCCTGCCCCCAATCCCTCCCAGCATCAGGGTCTTTTCCAATGAGTCAACTCTTTGCATGAGGTGGCCAAAGTACTGGAGTTTCAGCTTCAGCATCAGTCCTGCCAATGAACAGCCAGGGCTGATCTCCTTTAGGATGACCTGATTGGATCTCCTTGCAGTCCAAGGGGCTCTTCAGGAGTCTTCTCCAACACCACAGTTCAAAAGCATCAATTTTTCGGCGCTCAGCTTGCTTTATAGTCCGACTCTCACATCCATACATGACCACTGGGAAAACCATAGCCTTGACTACACGGACCTTTGTTGGCAAAATAATGTCTTCTTTTTAATAGGCTGTCTAGGTTGGCCATAACTTTCCTTCCAAGGCGCAAGCGTCTTTTAATTTCATGGCTGCAATCACCATCTGCAGTGATTTTGGAGCCCCCCAAAATAAAGTCAGCCACTGTTTCCACTGCTCCCCCATCTATTTGCCATGAAGTGATGGGACCAGATGCCATGATCTTAGTTTTCTGAATGTTGAGCTTTAAGCCAACTTTTTCACTTTCATCAAGAGGCTCTTTAGTTCTTCCTCACTTTCTGCCATAAGGGTGGTGTCATCTGCATGTCTGAGGTTATTGACGTTAAAGCCTTGGGAGTAGGTGAGAAAACAGGAGAGAAAGCAGTCCTGGTACAAGTCCTCAGGCACTCATGTTTTAGAAGACGCCTGAAGAGAAAAAACAAACCAATAGAGGAAATCAGAGGGAGGAGGAAAGCCAGAAGAACAAGTAGAGGACAAGAGAAGACATCTACTTCAAGTAGAAGAGAATGGTCTGCTTGGTCTAATGTTCCTGAAGAGGTTACTGTACTAAGATGAGGCAATGGAATTAGGCCGCTGGGTAGTCATTAGTGACCTTGACAATTGAGTTTCAGGAGATTGTTTAGGATTAGGGTGGGTTAAAGAGTAAATTAAAGGTGAGAAAATAGAGATAGGAAATGAAGGCCACTAGATGAAGAAGTTTTGCTGTGAGTAGAACAAAGAAATGGTCATATCTAATTGGTGGGGCGGGGGAGGTGAAGGGGAGCTGAGGTCAGGAGAGGAATTTCCTGGCCCAGAGATCGAAACCAGGTCTCCTGCATTGCAGTCAGATTCTTTACCATCTGAGCTATCGGGAAGTCCTGAGGAATTTCTTAAGATGTGTAATAATAGAGCACATTTGTTCATGATAGTGGTTCAGTAGAAGAGGAGAAACTGACTATACGGGAGAGAGAGAGGTTAGTCAGTGGTTTTCTTGCAAAGACAGGAGTAGTTGGACTCCATGCCCACGTTAGGGTATTGATCTTTGATAGAAGCAGTGCTGCTTTTTCTATTTTAATAGAAGAGAAGCAGTGTAGAAGCACTACAATTCTACCGATCTTACGGGACTTGGCAAAGAAAGTTTTTTAAAGATTTATGAAGTAAATATAAGTTTCAGTTTTAAAAATATTTATCTATATTGAAAGAAGGAATTAAATTTGTTAGTTTGCCTTGATTTTCCTTTCTCTCTTTCACTTTTATAGTGTTAAGTGTTCATGTTGAACTCTTACTGTGATTCATTCTCTCAATCCCTAAAATGAATCTGTGTATTAGATCTACTCTGAGTAGTGCAAGTGACCCAGAGGTTTCTGATTTGATTGACACAATCCAGTAATGCCAGGTAGATTTGGTTTTGTCATTTTACTTAAGAATAAATTTGGATTGTTTACCCTGTAATAGAAAACATTTATCTTCAGATACTCAGAAATGAAATAATTTTATAGGCTATACATTGCCTTACCTGCTAAAATTCAGCATAAAGCAGGAGGGAGGGACGACATTAAAAAAAGCAGGAAATGGTAGTATAGAATTAGGCAATGCTATCTTCAGTATATCGGGTATTGAAAAGGTCATTGTTTTCTCATCCAAGGTAAGAACTTGAGGATACCGTGTAAGAATAAAAGTCTTGACCCAAGTATTTGGTTTGAGGTTCTAAGAAATAAACATCATTGTTACGCCATAAATTTATTCTTGCATATACAGTAGATTTTGTCTTTAATGTCAATTTAAAAATTGGACTTTTTCTTATCAAATCAAATGTATTTCCAGGGCTCTTTTGTGTGCTATAAACTGATAAAATGATTGGCCAAGTGATCTAAGTATTTTAAATGTTAAGGTGATGGTAGTTTTAATTGTGTTTTGGAAAAAAGGCTATTTTTTAAAAACTCATTCTGTGTGCTCCTTTTTCTTGAATTCACAGTGATACCATAAACATTTGGTGCTGTTTTGGTAATTTAAGTCCCTGAACTCTTTAGTGTTGACATCTCATCTTTATGGAGGAGGGTTTCTAAGTTTGTATTGTAAATTGTACCTTTGGGAGCAGTGTTATAGCTGTTTTAGGTTTTTAGTAAAGATCAAAGCTGAAAACATTAAACAAGACAACAAGACATGATTTTAAAAAGACACATGGGGAGACATAAAATTCTGCTTTAAACATTTATTAAAAAAAAATTAATCAGAATTTGATTTTTTTTTCCCCCAGACGAAAGATTGCTTAAAACATTGGATGACCAGAAAGTGGAATTTTATCAGATTAGAGCACATTAAGAATTTAGAAAAAACGTTTCCTTTACTAACGAGGAGATGTTTGAATATTTTTTAATTTGGTAAAATGATTGTCAGAGGTGATTTTTTAGTTCTTTGTCTTATTAAAAACATAAATTAGTAAGTATGCTGTCAAAATTGTCAAAATAAGACTAATTAAAACAATTAAGTTTATTATAGAGTGTAAAATTTTGTGTTTTTTTTTTCCTGTTGTTATGTTTTTCAATTGAAAAAGTCTTTGGCCATTAGTTTTAACTATAAATTAGTAGTATATGCATATAATGCTTGGTTATTTCTTCTCTAAAGTAAGAAATATCAACTGGTTCTATTAACTTTTGTAAATCTTGCCATAATCATGTATCCTTCCTTATTTGAAATGTCTGTATTTTTCATTGCCTATAAGAAGATGTCTAAAGTTTTTAGCCTACCAGACAAAATGTAAAACTGCCCTAAAATTCCTAAATATCTTTAAAGGCTACTTCTCTTGCTACTTTCTCTCTGAACTCATTCTTGATTGCCTAGCCAGAAATTATCAAATCTCTCATCCTTTGGTACAGATGTTACCTCGTATTAAAACTTTTCTTGTGCACATTTGTAAGTTGATATCTTACTCCTCTTTGTATCATCTACATTCATACATTCAGCAGTGTTATTGGATGTCTGCTGTGCCCCAAACACTGTTGTAGGTGTGAAGGCAACAGCAGTGCATGAGAATCCAGGTCCCTATCCTCATGAAATTTATGTTCTAGTTTGGGAATGATAATGAGGGAGACAAAATTAAATAAACAGATAGATGCCTAGAGCCTTTTAGATGTTAAATGTTTTGAGGAGAAAACAGTGTATATGATAGAAGGTTTAGAACAGTACCAGTGTTGATTTGATGGCGATGGAAGATCTCTTTGAAGATGTGACATTTATGCCAAAGCTGAACGATAACAGTGGAGCAGTCATTTGAAGATTTGGGAGCAGAGTTCTCGAACTGAAAGACAGACAGTGCAAAGGCATTAGAGAGAGGAAAGAACGGGGGAGGTGGGGGAAGAGGGTGGGAATGGAAGCAGGAGGTAGGTTATACAGTCTTGTAAGCAGAGGTAAGGGATTTGAAATTTATTCTAATTTAATTTCGAAGCCTGAGAATTGTTGTTTAGTCGATAAGTTGTGTTTGACTTTGCAACCCCATAGACTGTAGCCCATCAGGCTCCTCTGTCTGTGGGATTTCCCAGGCAAGGCTACTGAAGTGGCTTGCCATTTCCTTCTCCAGGGCATCTTCCCCACACAGGGATCAAACCTGCATCTCCTACATTGGCAGGCGAGTTCTTTACTACTGAGCCACCAGGGAAGCCCCGCATTTACGGGTTCATGTGATTACATTGGGCCCACTCAGGGCCACCCTCCCCCTCCTTTATTGAGAGTGTACTATACAACCAGCACAGTACTAGGCACTGATGTGTATTGCTGAGCAAGCAAAGATTTTAATCCAAAAGCCACATAAAAACAAGACGGAAGTGACCTCCATTCTCAAGGAAAGTCCATGTCAAAATGTCCAGGACCATAGTGCTCTGGAATTGGCCTACTTGAATCATAGGAGTTTGACTGTGGTTGTAAGAGTTATTCCTTACAAGTTACAAGGTAACTTTCTCATGTCTCTCAGTTCAGCTCAGTTCAGTCACTCGGTCGTGTCTGACTCTGTGCGACCCCATGAACTGCAGCACACCAGGCCTTCCTGTCCATCCCCAAATCCCAGAGTCCATCCAAACCCATGTCCATCGAGTTGGTGATGCCATCCAACCATCTCATCCTCCATCGTCCCCTTCTCCTCCTGCCCTCAGTCTTTCCCAACATCAGGGTCTTTTCAAATGAGTCAGCTCTTCACATCAGGTGGCCAAAGTATTGGAGTTTCAGCTTCAGCATCAGTCCTTCCAATGAACACCCAGGACTGATCTCCTTTAGGATGGACTGGTTGGATCTCCTTGCAGTCCAAGGGACTCTCGAGTCTCCTCCAGTACCACAGTTCAAAAGCATCAATTCTTCGGTGCCCAGCTTGCTTTATAGTCCAACTCTCACATCCGTACATGACCACTGGAAAAACCATAGCCTTGACTAGACGGACCTTTGTTGACAAAGTAATGTCTCTGCTTTTTAATATGCTGTATAGGTTGGTCATAACTTTCCTCCCAAGGAGTGAGCGTCTTTCAATTTCATGGCTGCCATCACCATCTGCAGTGACTTTGGAGCCCAGAAAAATAAAGTCAGCCACTGTTTCCTCATCTGTTTGTCATGATGTGATGGGACCGGATGCCATGATCTTCGTTTTCTGAATGTTGAGCTTTAAGCCAGCTTTCTCACTCTCCTCTATTTCACTTTCATCAAGAGACTCTTTAGTTCTTCTTCACTTTCTGTCATAAGGGTGGTATCATCTGCATATCTGAGGTTATTGATATTTCTCCCGGCAGTCTTGATTCCAGCTTGTGCTTCCTCCAGCCCAGCATTTCTCATGATGTACTCTGCACATAAGTTAAATAAGCAGGGTGACAATGTACAGCTTTGACATACTCCTTTTCCTATTTGGAACCAGTCTGTTGTTCCATGTCCAGTTCATTTTTTGTTTGTTTGTTGTTTTTTGGTTTTTTCCATGTCCAGTTCTAACTGTTGCTTCCTGACCTGCATACAGGTTTCTCAACAGGCAGGTCAGGTGGTCTGGTATTCCCGTCTCTTTCAGAATTTTCCTGTTTGTTGTGATCCACACAGTCAAAGGCTTTGGCAAGTCAACAAAGCAGAAATAGATGTTTTTCTGGGACTCTCTTGCTTTTTCGGTGATCCAGCAGATGTTGGCAATTTGATCTCTGGTTCCTCTGCCTTTTCTAAAACCGGCTTGAACATCTGGAAGTTCACGGTTCACGTATTGCTGAAGCCTGGCTTGGAGAATTTTGAGCATTACTTTACTAGCGTGTGAGATGAGTGCAATTGTGTGGTCGTTTGAGCATTCTTTGACATTGCCTTTCTTTGGGGTTGGAATGAAAACTGACCTTTTCCAGTCCTGTGGCCACTGCTGAGTTTTCCAAGTTTGCTGGCATACTGAGTGCTGCACTTTGACAGCAAGCATCATCTCTTAGGATTTGGAACAGCTCAACTGGAATTCCATCACCTCCACTAGCTTTGTTCATAGTGAGACTTCCTCAGGCCCATTTGACTTCGGACTCCAGGATGTCTGGCTCTAGGTGAGTGATCACACCATCGTGATTATGTGGGTTATGAAGATCTTTTTTCTCATGTCACTACATGGTTCTTTATTGCATCCATACTGGTCTTAACTTAAGCAGATATTTTCAATGCCAGCATTGGATAAATGTCAGCCAAACAGAGCCAAAACAAACTTTGCCATTGTTCTGAGCTTTAGGGCAAGGGTCACAGTGCTCTGGGGCTCATCTTCCCCATGTAAGCTCATTCTTTAGAGTGTGTTCCTTCTTTAGGGTTGCAGGCTACCATATGGCATGCAGAGAAAGTGCCAAACGAGTGACAGTGAATCTTGTCTCCTTTTTTTTAAAGTCTGCTAATTAATAACTTTAGTTACATCTGCCAAGTCCTTCTTACCATGTAATATAGCGTATTCACTACCGTAACACCAGGGCATACATGTTTGACGTCTTTAATATCATATAAGAGCAGTGAAGCAGAATTAACTCTGACAGAGTTAATTTTTGAGTCATTCCAGTTTTTAAATTTCTTTTACCTTTACTTATATGCCTACCTTCAAGGATTACCTTGATAGTGATGCCTGATAGATTAGCCATACTCCATAAGACAACCCGAAACTGTTTATCTTTAGTTTTAGTTATTTAACTAACTGAACATAAAAATGTGGAAATGCCTCTTGCATTTAGAGATTTTGTTCTAGATATCTTCCAGAGAAAGCTGTGGTTACTCATTGATAAAAAGTTGTGGGTCAAGAGAATTTATTGATACTGTCTAAGCTGTTTGACATTTTTTGTTTTCACTTATTCTGATTATTTAAGAAATGGATTCACTCAATAAATGCTTATTGAGCAGCGCTAGGTGCTAGGATGATAATAACTGAACACGTAACTTCTTTTGGTAATTAATTAATTTATTTCAATTGGAAGCTAATTACTTTACAGTGTTGTAGTGTGTTTTGCAGCACATTGACATGAATCAGTCATGGGTGTACATGTGTCCCCCATCCTGAACCCCCCTCCCACCTCCCTCCCCATCCCATCCCTCTGGGTCATCCCAGTGCACCAGCCCTGAGCACCGTGCCTCATGCATCAAGCCTGTCCGGGTGATCTGTTTCACATATGATAATATACATGTTTCAATGCTATTCTCTCAAATCATCCCACCCTCGCCTTCTCCCCCAGAGTCCAAAAGTCTGTTCTTCACACATGTGTCTCTTTGGCTGTCTCGCATATAGATAGGGTCATCGTTACCGTCTTTCTAAATTCCATGTATATGCGTTAGTACACTGTATTGGTGTTTTTCTATCTTCACTCTGTATAAATAGGCTCCAGTTTCATCCACCTCATTAGAACTGATTCAAATGCATTCTTTTTAATGGCTGAGTAACATTCCACTGTATATGTGTACCACAGCTTTCTTATCCGTTCGTCTGCCGATGGACATCTAGGTTGTTTCCATGTCCTGGCTATTGTAAACAGCGCTGCGATGAACATTGGAGTACATATGTCTCCTTCAATTCTGGTTTCCTTGGTGTGTATGCCTAGCAGTGGGATTGCTCGGTCGTATGGCAGTTCTATTTCCAGTTTTTTAAGGAATCTCCACACTGTTCTCCACGGTGGCTGTACTAGTTTGCATTCCCACCAACAGTGAAAAGACAGCCTTCAGAATGAGAGAAAATAATAGCAAACAAAGCAACTCGCAAAGAATTAATCTCAAAAACATACAAGCAACTCCTGCAGCTCAGTTCCAGAACAAGAAAAGACCCAATCAATAAATGGGCCAAAGAACTAAACAGACATTTCTCCAAAGAAGACATACAGATGGCTAACAGACACATGAAAAGATGCTCAACATCACTCATTATCAGAGAAATGCAAATCAAAACCACAATGAGGTACCATGTCACGCTAGTCTGAATGGGTGCTATCCAAGAGTCTGCAGGCAATAAGTGCTGGAGAGAGTGTGGAGGAAAGGGAACCCTCTTACACTGTTGGTGGGAATGCAAACTGAACACGTAACTTTTTAGGAATCATGAGACTCTGAAGGAGAAACAAGCTGCTCTGGGAGATAACACAGTCATCGTTTAGTAACTGTGAGTGGTTGGTTCTGAGACCTTGGAGGATATCAAAACCCAGAGATGCTCAAGTCCCTTTTATTAATATAAAACAGTATAGTATTTACATATAGTCTACATATATCCCTCCCATTATACTTTAAGTCGTCTCTAGGTTTGTTATAATAACCTTGTAAGTGCTATGTAAGTAGTTGCCAGGCTGCTTGGCAAATGCAAGTTTTGTCTTTTGGAACTTTCCCCAGATCTTTTCTGTATATTTTTGACCCGTGGCTGGTTGAATCCACAGTGGTTGAATGGAGAACCCAAGGATACAGAGCACCTACTGTACGTATATCTAGGTAGGTGGTCTAGCATGATCTGCTCATGAGGATTTGACCAACACTGGCTTGCCACTTCACTGTGGGTGGACCTGAATTAACCTTGAAATTTCTTTGAGCGTCAGTTTTCTATGTATGTGAATAGTAATCTTTAATTGGAGTTCCTGTGCCCTTTTGCAGTAGCACTAGCAATTTTGAATTAATTTGTATTAAGAAAGGCTCCCCCACAATTTATATATGTACCTGAATCTGCCTTTGGCTCCCTTACTTTTCTTCTCCTTCAAATGTGATGATTTCAAATTGTGTCCAAACTAGAGGTACTTAACTTTTGGAGGAAAAAATACAGAAATAATGTGTGTTAGTTGGTAGAAGTGTTATAAAATTTAGAAAAATGACGATTTTTATCATTTCTACACCCAGGGAAGACCCTTGACATTTTAGTGATCTTTCAGTCTTCTCTGTGCACATACATAGTTCATTTAAAAAAAGACAAGGCTAGTTGGCTAGATAGTATCATATTACAAATACAGTATGTATTTAACTTTAATTCATAATTATTATGATCACTGTCATTTAATAAATTTATATAATTATTAGATTATATAAATTATACAACTATCATAATTTATATAATTTAACAAAATATTTATAATATATGTTATCTAGTTATAAATATTTGTGTATTAATAATTTGATAATTCTGCATTTTCACTTAATGCCACATGAATTACATAATACAATTGTATCTAATTATCTTCTATGACATAATTTAATTTTGTTAAGGTTGGAATGATGCATTTCTCAAATGTTTGGTAGAAGGTGTTTATAAAGCCATTTGAATCTGGTATTTTTGTGTGTGTTGGACAGAGGAAAGGGGAAACATTTAAACTCCTCTAGCTTTCAGTAGTTGTAGAACTATTAAGATTATCTATTTCTTTCTTGAGTCAATTCCCCCCACCTTTAAACTGTGTTCACTTTATATATTTGGGATCTTGTCTGTCTCTAATATTCAATCTTTTAAAGAAACTAACCTTTTGCTCTGATCTTCAAACTTTACAAAAACGTATACAATGAAAAGGAAGGCATCTTCTCAGCAGAGCTGAGACCTTTCCAGAGGCAGTCAGTGTACTTTTTCTCAATGACATTTTTATCTTTTTACAACCCTTTTATTTTTTACTAAAACAGGATGAACAGTATGAGACGTAGTGATCTATACTCTCTTGTTTTCTCTCTTCTTTTTGTTTGTTTGTACATCAACCTCATTTTTAATGCCAGTGTAATATTCCACTTCATGGATGTATCCTGTTTAATTAAAAGTAGTTATGCTTTTTTCCCAGTAAAAACCTGTCCCATTTGTTTGATATAACCTAAGAACTTGATTTATTAACCTATTGTAGTAATAGACATAATCATTTCAGAGGTCCAACAAGCCTTCCATGTGCCTTACCCTTTCACAAATAAGTTGAAATTAAAATGTTCGTTGCTCTATAATAGCCTCCTTGGAAGAGGGTATGTTCCATTTAAGTATTTTTAATTACAAACACAACTCTCTTCTGTAATTTAAATGCCATGTGATGTTGTTAGCACTTGAACCCCTGTTTCTTCTATAACTTACCCTAATGTGCAGTTTGAGAGATAGGTGCCGTCTTATGCTTCCTCATGGCTGCCCTGCTGCCCTTGCCACTTATTTATTTATTTATTTTTCATTTATTTTTATTAGTTGGAGGCTAATTACTTTACAGTATTGTAGTGGGTTTTGTCATACATTGACATGAATCAGCCATGGATACACATGTGTTCGCCATCTCGATCCCCCCTCCCACCTCCCTCTCCACCCGATCCCTCTGGGTCTTCCCAGTGCACCAGCCCCGAGCACTTGTCTCATGCATGCAACCTGGGCTGGTGATCTCTTTCACCATAGATAATATACATGTGTCGATGCTGTTCTCTCGAAACATCCCACCCTCGCCTTCTCCCACAGAGTCCAAAAGTCTGTTCTGTACATCTGTGTCTCTTTTTCTGTTTTGCGTATAGGGTTATCATTACCATCTTTCTAAATTCCATATATATGTGTTAGTATGCTGTAATGTTCTTTATCTCTCTGTCTTACTTCATTCTGTATAATGGGCTCCAATTTCATCCATCTCAGTAGAACTGATTGAAATGAATTCTTTTTAATGGCTGAGTAATATTCCATGGTGTATATGGACCACAGCTTCCTTATCCGTTTGTCTGCTGATGGGCATCTAGGTTGCTTCCATGTCCTGGCTATTATAAACAGTGCTGCGATGAACATTGGGGTGCACGTGTCTCTTTCAGATCTGGTTTCCTCGGTGTGTATGCCCAGAAGTGGGATTGCTGGGTCATATGCTTGCCGCTTATTTCAAGTTCATCTTCTTACATGTCTTTGAGATGCTACCTTTACTATGACTAACTTTTCATATACTTCTGGAATTTAAAAAAATGTGTTCCCTTGGTTGATCTGCCAGTATCATAGCTTTTTAAAGTCTTTTTATTTTTAAATGACTTTGTACTTATAAAAGAGAAAAATAAGAGAGTTCCTATGTACCCTTCAGTTAGTTTCTCCTAATGTTAACATCTTATATATCCATAGTATAATGATAAGAGCTAAGAAATTAGCTTACTGATACAGTACATTTGACTTCGTACTCTTTTACTTATAATGACTTTGCAGCAATTATTTAATAAGTCATAGGAATACTCTTGCTCTTCCCTTCATATTTTCCCTTGTTTTTGCTTGTTTTTTCTTTCCAGTTGTCTAGCTGTAGCAAACAAAATAAAAAAAAAATTTTATATAGTATTTATTTGGGGACCATGTAAAATTAACTCAGGGAGAAAGAACATCATTATGCTACTGAATCTTTAGTACTGAATCAAGATATGTCTTTCCATTTGTTGAAATCTACCTTTGTGTCTCTCAGAAATGTTCCATAGTTTTTCTCATACATGTTTTGAACTCTTTATTCAGTTTATGCCTGTTTTTTTTAAATTATAGATAAGATCTTTTCTTTCATTTTATCGTTTATCTGGTTTCTCTTTGTACATACAAAGGAAAGATTTCTTTATGTTTTGTACTTGACTAAACTACTAGATTATCTTGTTGTAGTAATATTTAGTTGGTTCTTTTGGATATTCTTGTTATTTAATTGTACCCCTACCAGTAGTATTCCTTTCTAATTTCATTCTCTGTGTTGACTGATAAAAATGAGTAACAGTGGTAAAAATGGGGCTTTCCCTGACTCTAGTAATATAGTATATCTAGTATTTCCTCATCGGGTGGTGCTGGCTTATTGTGGGTCTGAAATATATTGTGTTTAAAAAGTGTGCTTTTATATCCAGTATTTTCAATAAGAATGGGCATTGAGTTTTTAAGGCGTCTTTTCATCACCTTCAGCATGATAATATTTTTCTTCTATGTAGCTCTATTAATGTGTTGGGTGATATCAGTTTTACAACAGTGACTTTTGTTGTAAATTTTAGATTTTCCATCTCTTGCGGTTAGTTTTTATCAAAGTAGTTTGTATCAAAAGTACACTTTCTAGTAAATTATCTATTTCATTTGGTTTTCAAGTTTGCTTACATAGACTTGAGCAAAGTAGTCTTCTATGATTTTTTTGGTTTCTTTTTGTATTGATTTTTCTTTTTTTTTTTTTTTCATTACCATCTGATAGTACTGACAAATACATCTTTTTTAAAATTCATTAAACCAAAAGAATAAAAGCAGTTTAACTAATTTTTTTAAAATCCCAAACTTCTTAATTTATAATAAAGAATCTTTCAGATTTAATTCTAATTGTGTATCCCTTACCTACCTAAACTTTTCTGCCTCCTTGCGTTAATATCTTAGGGTCCTTGTAGATTTGTTTCTAGTGACCATTTGGATAAAAGTCTAGATAACAGTCCTTTTATAAAACTCTCTTCTCCCCTACCCTGCTCTTAAGAGGTGAGAATCCTTTTAGTGCACACCCTGTCTCCCTGGTGACTCAGAAAGAATCCAATGCTGGAGACCTGAGTTCTGTCCCTGGATCAGGAACATCAATTGAAAAAGAGATTGACTCCCTTCTCCAGTATGCTTGCCTAGAGAATTCCGTCGACAGAGGAGCCTGGCGTGCTCCAATCCATGGCGCTCAAAGAGTTGGACAGGACTGAGCAGCTAACCCTTTCGCTTACTGAGAAGCATGTTTTAAAGATTCAGAGATTTTTCCCATTTCATCAGATAAATTTTGAGTTTGTTTTTTTTTTAAATGATGCTGGGTGAGTTGCATTTACGATATATTTGGTATGAAATTCTTGTGATTGTTTAAAAGGCTTTCTAAAACAAATTTATGATTTTTTAAATTTTGCATTAAGCAATTTTGACTTAGGTATGGCGGCAACATATTAAAAGGACATAAGGCAAAGTATTACCTCGAAACATCTTATTTTTCTCATAAAATTATATGAGAACATCCTGTTTTCTAAAGCAGAAATGACTTAAATGTTTTGATTCTGGAGGGAGAGAGAAAAAAAATAATGGTATGTTTTAATTGTCCACCTAAAGGGTTGAATTCTTTTTTGTTCCAGTAAAAAGCACTTTTAGTAGTCTCTTGCTCATTTTGTCCATCTGGCTCTTTTTGTGATTGTATGTGGTTATAGCCTCTGTGTCTAAACATAATTCCAGTAATTTTCTCTTTCCCTGTATTATTACTTTTTCTCTTATTTATACTATTTTAGTGGAAAATTGCCTGTTAGGATTTTATTTGGAGTGAGGAATTTTAGGTCTTACGTTACTAAATGCTGTCAGATTCCCACCTTTGTCACATGATTTTTAATGTACTGCCTCTTTGTAGGTAGAGCTGCTTCTTAGTGGTATGGTATAAAATAGATAGGGCTTCCCAGGTGGCTCAGTAGTAGAGAAACCGCTTGCCAGCACAGGAGACTGGGGTTCAATCCCTGGGTCAGGAAGATGCCCTGGAGGAGGAAATGACAACCCACACCAGTATTTTTGCCTGGATCATCCCATGGACAGAGGAGCCTGATCGGCTGCAGCCCATGGAGTTGCAAAGAGTCAAACCCAACTGAGCATGCATGCACACAAAACAGATAAGTGATCCCACCTATGAATTTCTCCTTTGTTTCTCATGTACCTTCTCAGTCCTTTTTCAAAAGAGTGAATTACTTCTTCACCTCTTGTCGATTGGTCAGAGGACTAAGGCTTTTAACAGTAGATTAACTTTAGGTCTTACTAAGGAAGTTACATAGTAAGTGTATTTTCATGATATAACTTACACAGGACTTTTATTTTTAGACCATCCTTTTGTTTCTCAATTCTAACAATATCCCTGTAAATTATATTAGAAAAGGTAGTAAATGTCCATTTTACGAATGGTGAAATGAGTTAAAATTCAGGGGCAAAGGTGAAGGCACGACCAAGACTGAAACTGAGACCCGGATCCCCAAATACTAGTCTAGCGCTCACTCTTTTCAGTCATGAAGGTTTTTGAGGGTGATCCCCACCACCCAGGACTCTTGTTTCCTTCCAGATTTATTGTCCCTAGCTGTTGGAGAACAGATGGAGACCTGTGTCACTTGATTTCCCTTGTTAGGGTATCCCTTCCAGTTGCTGAACTACAATATTGTCATGACTAGCCAGTGTTGTAATTTGTCTGTCTTATTTCGTATAGTGGATTTTTACTGCAGAAACATTTTTTTTATGTCCAGATCTATTAAGTATTGCTTGAGTACAGACTCTGTTATACTTTTTAACTCTTAAGAGATAGGTAGAATTTTATTCCATAGAAATTAAACTACAAAGAGGATCTGGGTCTTTGGAACTTCGGTAGTCTGAACATAATTTCTAACATTCTCTAATTCTTCAGGCCAAGGACCTCTTATTACCTGACTATCATCTGTATCTTTCTTTTCTCCCCTTTTCTTTCATGGTAATGTAATTAATAGCAAGGCTGTGCTTCGCTTCTCTTTGACAGTCTCTACTCCTAAAATCATCTGTTTTCTTCAAGTGTCTTTCAGCCTCAATGTGAGCACAGTGGGTCCTGTGATACGTATGCCATAACATGGCCTATTGTATTCATCCTTTTGGATAAATGTAATATAATTTATATTAGCAGTTTTTATCATCTTTCTTTCCAAAAGAGTTGAAGTCTCAATCCAATCCTCTCCCTTGTGTCTGTTTTGTTTAATGACCGCCTTTTTAATGAGGCCTTTTTGGAACTTCATATTTCCCCATGGATAATGTTTAAGACTAGCCTTTTATCAAATGAAAAGTGGTAGACTGCAATACCTAATCTCATTAATCTATTTGGGCTATAAAATTATGTGACTGTTGGGCAAAATCCAGAAATAAATTAATATGACCAATATATTTCTTATCAATAACTGCATTTCCCAAATCTTGTCTGTAAGACCATTTAAAATATCTCTGAAACCTCAGAAAAATTCTAACTTGATAGAAATCTTACCCACCTGTGAAAAGGCAGGTGTTTTTCAAACACTACTGACGTTCTCTTCTATGTTAACTCTTATTTGTCTTTCATTAAACCCCGGTATTTCGGCTTCTCAGAAAGGCCCTGCCACTCACACAGTGTTGTTTTGGTACTGAAACTGCTACATTAACACAGTTCTTGTTAAATGTCTCTGAGGTTTTATTTCTTTATCCCTTTCTTTGTAACAAGCAGCCACTCTATTTTTTCAGTAGTGAATTTCAAAATCCTTTTTAACCTTATAGGTCCAGGGGTAGCCAAGGATGGCTGCAGCTTCCTATGGTCAGTTGTTAAAGCAAGTTGAGGCCCTGAAGATGGAGAACTCAAATCTTTGACAAGAGCTAGAAGATAATTTCAATCATCTTACAAAACTGGAAACTGAGGCATCTAATATGAAGGTATCAAGACTGTGACTTTAAATTGTAGTTTATCCATTTTTATTCCATGTTTCTTCCTGTAAACTTTGGGTTAGACACTTCACTTACTTAGAAGTGTATTTTTTAAGTTAAGCAGTAATCTGTAAACTCTTCCTTGCAAAAGTTAACATTGATATTTTCAGTCCAGATGTTTTTAACTCATCCAGCAAATCATATAAAGAAAATGATTATAAAACCACAGTGACTAAGTAGTTAGTCCTTAGTTATTTTTAAGCTTAAAAATGAGAGACCAACTTTACCATCACTATAGTGAGGCTGAGCATTCTATGTAATTCACAGAAACTAGCCTCACAGCTGCCAAATTTATCTTAAGGATTAAAACAAAGCATAGTCATCATCCCCAACCCCCTCAGATCTTGTCATCACTTAAGTGCTGCAGTGATAGATCGTCAAGAAATTTGGGGTGACCTAATGAGAAGAGTCCCGAAGTGAAGATTAGTACCTGATTCTATTTCTGGTTTTGCCATAAGCTGAGCTACAGACTGTCGGGTGCCCTTCTGGAATTAAATTGCTTTATTTGAAAAAGTAGTCATTGCACTAACAGAAGATGTCCACGACACTCAAGCCCTGAAATTGGTTTGCTGTATAGCATTGCAAACCTGTGATAACCTCCATGAAAAGTTATAAAATATTCAGTGTTCACTGGGAAAATATGTTCTTATTTCAAAATAATTGCAGTCAAAACTTTAACTGTTTTAATTTCCAGTTAGGCAGATTTTCCTCTCACTGAATTTAATAGAACTGGAGGTCATCAACAAAACTGTTACCTCCTTCTCTTTTAAAAAAATCCTTCTTGCTACGTGTTTTTTCTGCGCCTTGGCCATTTTACCATCTGGGTTTCTGACCCTCTTCTTCCTGTCTGCTTACTACTCTTATTCCTTATTCATTTATTATTCTCTTCTATTTCTTTTTCCATGCATTTTGAGGTCTCTCTTATTCTTCAAGCTTCTGTGTATTACTGAACTATTGAGCTGCTCCTCTTTTGCCTTTTTATTCACTATCAAAGCAGTTTAGCCTTTTACTCATTTGAACCTTTCTTTCTTTTTCTCTCTCTCTTTCTCTTCTATGCATAAATCTTTTCTACTGTGTTGCCTATTTCTGTGGCAGTAGCAATGACAGATCTCCAAGATACCGATCTCAGATCCTTCATAAAGAAATATTTTTTTCTATAGACTATAAAGAAGCATTTTTTTTCTCACTGCAAACCATGAAAACAGCTGTGAATCAATTACCTACTAGGTTAAAAAAGCGTAGCTTGATATTTTAACACTGATCAGCATAATGTATCTAAAATTATTGTTCATGACACGTCGTTTTAAAAGTTTAAAGATACAAAATTTAAATTCCCCAGCAAGACTAATGGTTTATCTGCTTCAGAAGTATATTTTGTAGAGAATTCTTCCTAGCACACCTATCTGAATGTCTCTTGTGCAGAATTCTGAGTCCCTTTTTCAAGTTTTTTATTTTTATAAACTACTTGAGCAAATTGAAACTTCATTTTGGTGAAACATTTTAACATACCTTTAGATCTATCTCCATGGATGGAAATGCTGAAATGTGGAATGTCTCTCAGAGTAACACTATAAGGCAGATCCTTAAGTTTCTGCAATGGAATACCAGGTTGGCCTCTTAGGAATGAGGTCATGAATATACATCATGAATATTAGTATTTAAGATATGTCTGAATTCAACCATGAATTGATTACTGCTCAGTGAGTGTTTTTACAGACATCCTTGCAAAGCCATCCACATATTTCTTCAGGATTTAGTGTATGGTATCATAGCAATTATGCCCTTATACTGAAGTTATTTATGTATCTCCTTTCAAGAAGCTTTTTGAAAAAAAAGAAGCAGCAGCAGCTTTATAGTACTAACAGGAAACCATGCTCTGTTTATTTTGTCTTAAAATACTGATGTGTGAATGAAGACACTTGGAAACATTGGAACTTACTACATTGGATTAAAGTTAATCCGAAACAATGGTTATTTTTCAAAAAAATAACTTTTTAGACTTTGTAATACATCATATGATCTTGTATTATGTTTGCTGATCGTTCCTGTGTAATGTGTCCACCCTGTGGATGGCAAGGTGTGTCTCTTTCAACTACATTATTTCAGGATTTCTGAAATTTATACAGTAGTGCCATCTAGTGGCAAAAGAGAATACTGCTTTGTTATTGATTACATGTCATTGATAGTATAAAAATATTCTGTGTGTGTGTGACAGTCAGGGAAATATGTGTACAGCAGTTAAGGAAATGTGAGCATTGACTGTATTTGAGAATATTAAGAAAATGTTTATTTTGTAGTTCTAATGATGGCATTGTGGTTGTGTTTAGGAAGAATCCCTTTTTAAATATACATGTAGAATTTTTTTAGAGAAGAAACAGTATGATGACTGAGATTTGTTTTTCAAATAAATTTGGGTTGAGGGGGAATGGACGAAGTGGTTATAAGCATAGATGAAAGAAGCCCATGAGTTGATAATGTTTGAACTAACATGAGGATACATAGGAGTTCATTACATTATTCTCTACATTTATGGATATACTTGATGCTTCTGTGATTAAAATAAACTGCAGATTTTGTGGGATTTAGAATAAGAATGCAGCAATTATAGCTAAACTTAAGGGAAATTATATAGTATACTTCTTACTCCAGGGCAGGAAGTCAATGTGATTTACTTTAAAATGCTGAGCATCGCAGCATGATAAATATGGTGAAAAATTAAGTTAGTTGCACGGTCATATCCGACTCTCTGTGACTCCATGGACTGCACCTGTCCCGCTCCTCTGTCCACGGAATTCTTCAGGCAGGAGGACTGGATTGGTTGCCATTTTCTTCTCCAAAATATGGTGAAGTATGAAGCATTTAAATTGAAAGATGGCATGGTGTAGAAAAATATATCTAGGTAAAATATTAACCAACCATTTATATCTCTTGTATTTTAGCAAAATGAAGTATTTATAAATTGTTTTAACTATAAAACCATGTATATGGAGAGTATCTTGTATTTTCAGAGTGTAAGAAAAAAATGAGAAGTAAAAATTCAAATTGGCACAGTTCATAATTTATTTTGAAGATTTAATTACCAAGTATACTTTTATCTAGTAATAAAAAATATCAGTAACTGTGACATAGTGAGGAAAACAGAAGTGGATCAAGTTGAAAACTCCCTTGAAATGACACAGTTACTCATTCATATTTTCTATTCACTTATATGACCACAGTATATTTGTCTGTAATAATTAATTCTCTCATGTTTCTAAAATCTTAACTTTTTAAAAATAATGTTTGATTATATGATTAATTTTTTAAAACCAAACTTCCAGAATTTATAAATACAAATGAATATTCTCTCCTTTAAAATTACATATTTATTTTAAAAACTGTCATTTCTCAAAACATTTTTTGAAATATTTTGTTTGGAATTGCTTTGTAGTTGTGCTGCATCTTTTAAAAACCTCTTTGAAATTAAGGACTTCTTTTTAGGCTGTATTCAGTATGCAACCCCAAGCAATTGATCAGCCCTACCGCAGCAATTAGAAAACACTGGATAAAAACAAAAACCATTCTTTTAAAGACATTGGAGAACTGTGAAATCATCAAGAACTATACTAACTAAAATTCCTAAGAGGAAAGAGTCCTTTCTAGATGAGCTGAGATCACCAGTAATTTTCTTCCCCAGGGGTATTTACTGATTCTGTAACACACCGATAATTAATCATTGACACAGGCATTGAGACTCCACTGGAGGAAGGAAACCGTTGGGCAAAGACGTGGACATGTGCAAAGCATTGACAGTTAGCAGGGCTCCAAGTGTATGACTAGTGTCTCACATTCTCTCCAAATGCATGGGGTGTTAGCTGAGTCTTGTTGGGGGGAAGATGCCCGGGAGGACTAGGAAGCAGATCACTAAGAGGCAGTGTCCTGCTAAAGCAGGTCTCAGCCTCAGTGTAAGAGAAGAGATACATTCAGAGAACTCAGCAAACCAAATCAGATGTGAAAGCGAAAGTCGTTCAGTCATGTCCAACCCTTTGCAACCCCATGGACTATCCAGTCCATGGAATTCTCCAGGCCAGAATACTGGAGTGGGTAACCTTTCCCTTCTCCAGGGGATCTTCCCAACCCAGGGATCGAACCCAGGTCTCCCACATTGCAGGCAGATTCTTCACCAACTGAGCTATTAGGGAATCTCATATGAATTTCACTTAAACTGCATCTGCAACCCATTTTCAGTTATTGGTTGAAGGAAATCAGACCCCAATGGTGGAAAGGGCAAACTCTGTAAGGGAAACTCTAATTTCAAGTCTTTCCTGCTCTTGTATGTATAATGACTGGCATACGGTTAAAAGTTACAAGAAATACAAAGAAATAGGAAAATGACTGATAACCAACAGAACAAATAGTTAATAGAAGCAAATCCCAAGATGATCCACATGTTGTAAGCAAGTAACAGTCAAGGATTTTAACATAATTATTTTAAATGTTTTGATAAAAATGATGGATTAAGTGGATAAAGAGTCAGAAAATCTCAACAGAGAATTGGAACCTATAATTAAGAAGACTCAAACTTAAACCTTGCTGGTAGGAGTATAAAATGGCACAAACACTTTGAAAAACCACTCAGCAGTTTCTTTTAATCACTGTGACTCAGGGTTTAAACCTCCAGATATATATTCAAGAGAAGTGAGTACGTGTGTCCACCTGGAGATAAGTGCAAGAACGTACATAGTAGCATTCTTCACAATAGCCTCCAAACTGGCAACAACCCAAATGCCCATCAAAAGGATAAGGGATGTATCAGTGGAGATCTATTCATACAGTGGACAACTACACAGTATTAAATAACTGATACATACAACAGCATGGATGAGTGTCATAGAGATTTTGATGAGCAAAAACCACGAGACACAAAAGGCTGTATACTGTATAATTTCATTTATATGCAATTCACAAGGAGGCCAACTAACTGATAACAAAAATCAGAGTACTGATTACTTCTGGAGAATGAATACTGATTGATAAGGGGCAAAAGGGAACCTTCTGTGATACTGGAAATGTTTTGTGTCTTCCCTGGGTGGCAATTACATGGATACTTGGATTATATAAGAAATTTAAGATTGGCGTGCTTTTCACATGTATGTTCTGTCTCAGTAAAACAGAAAAGAAATGAGCTTAATTTTTATTATGGAATAGACACAAACTGTTCACAAGAAAATAGTAATGTAGTCATGCTGGGTGGTGTCATCTTGAGACAAAGTAACTGGATCTATAAATGAACTGCGTATTTTTGAGATTCATAACTCAGAATTTACAAGAATAATTTAAGAGAACACATTGGAATAAGTAGCTTTTCCAAGATAGATGCTTTGAAATTTTAATTTTCTAAACTTTATAAATTTCCATAATTTTATTTACTTTATGGTTATTGCTTTTATCAATAGACTTCTAGCCATATGCACAGAAACTTAAAACTTACAAGTTATGTATATTCACTATCTTTAAAATTTAGGAAATACAGACAGAAAGAGATCAAGCTCACCCATTTAAAAACATTTTTTTAATGTTGGTAACCTTTGATAATGTGTATATTTTTCTCTCTGCATTTTATGCAAGCATGCATTCAATGGGATCATATTTTGCAGCATGCTTTTTAATTTAATATAGCTATCATTTCATGTCATTAAGTATTTTATAGTATTTTCACAGATGTATAATATGCCGTTGTTCGGCTAATGCCATAAATTTATTTAATCCTTTATTGTTGTACATCGCCTTTTCATTTCTGTTGTTGGTGTTATTTTAATTTTTCCTTCTTTTTAATATGTTTTTTAAAAACCAATAATGTGCCATTAATTTTCAAAAATTAAGTATATGTCCTATGACATATATACTATGACATATAATTTTCAAAAATTAAGTATATGTCCTATGACATATACAGGGATTTCTTTTAATTGTTGCTTTTGAATTCTTAAATGCTTGTACTTTTTCTGAAAACAGTATTTGTTTTGATAATATCTGTTGTTTTAAAATGAGGAAACCAAAAACAAAAATTGCTTGTAATCCCAACTTCTATAGAATACTCACTGTTAACACCTTGATGATAGGCTGTAGAGAAGGATCATCTATAAAGAAAGACCTGATCAGAGCTGTGCTTTAAAAGTCTTATTAATCTGTTAGTTCTATGCAAGGTAGGACCATTTAGATTATTTTAGTAGTTTTGGTGGGGTCAATAGTCAGGATAATGACATAAAAATAGAGAAGAGATGGCTAATAAGAGATATTAAGCCTAGAATGCATACCACTGATAGTTCCTTGAGAAAGGTAGCTGTTGAATTGTGAGCCTGAGAATTGTAAGAAATAGGATAAGATTAAAAGATCTTTGAATTACAAGCTGCAGTGGATGGAAGGAGACCCAGGATCCTGAAAACTGCAGGTAGTTTTCAGTGGTAATTCTCAAACTTTGTGGAAGAGAATTGTGTCCTGATGTTTATAGTAATCTACATTCATTCAAGAAAGACATCCCTGTGCAAATTTATTTCCTATCCCACAGTTGTGATACACTGACACAATTTCTGACTATAAATAACAGTCACCTCCACGTTCCCACATCTACTTATCTAAGCCTTTTAACTTCCAACATGGTCTTTATTTGAAGGTCAGATCATTAAGGTCACAGGCTATTTCTTATTGTTAACATAGGAATTCTTTTCTTAATGCTTCTAATGTCACTATCAAGGTAAACCACTGACATAGTCTTTACTATATTTACTCTTTTTGACAGATTTTCTTTTCAATCTATTTATGGATCCTTTTTCACATAGAGGAACACTGCCCATAGCTATAGGATTGTAACTGTTCAAATACATTGTTTTGCATTTGGAATCCTACTTGGCCAGCAAAGATTTTGCTGTGAACTAGAGTGGGATGCCTCAGAATATGTAAAATGTAAAAATATGTATAAATTATTGTTAAGGAATATACAGAAAAACTAGTAGAAAGTGAAAGTTTTTGACCTCCTCTGACAAAAATTTGTTGAGAGAAGGCTTTAGATGGGAAAGGAAGCAATGGACCAAAAGTCAGGAGACAGCATACAGTCACTTAACTGCTGAGTATAAATCAATGTAGTAGAATGTATATAAATTTAGTATATAACTGCTTGGTATTTATTGGGGTGTTAAATGTGTTAATTTGCTGTCTTTCATGGCCATGTTGGTACAAGCTTAGTTTTTCTGTCTTCAGCAAATCTTTTGAGTCTCAGTTGGTCTGTCTGAAAAATGAGAGTAATCCACCTTGTTATGTTATTTCAGAAGTTACAAATATCTTAACTATTCCGTGTATACTGTATGGAGACTATTTGTAATCACCATCACCACAAAGTATCACTGTTGTTGTTGGGCTGTAATTTATTATTTATAATTAGTAATAGGTAATATATGTAAAGTACTTTGCATTTTATATGTTTTCAGATAGATCTGAAATAACTTTTTTCCCCCAGCAGACCTAAATGCCAAGAAAGTTAAAATCATATCTTCAAAAAGTCATTTAGAATTTCATCATATTGAGATACTGTGTTCTTTTTTACAGGAAGTACTTAAACAACTACAAGGAAGTATTGAAGATGAAGTTATGGCTTCTTCTGGACAGATTGATTTATTAGAGCGTCTTAAAGGTAAATTTTTTAAAAGTGTTTTAAAGTAATTTTTTTAAGCTCCAGTTGTCAGCTTTAGGTGTGTGTGTCCAAATACAGCTTCTCTTGATTAGAATGTTGGTGTTGGATTTTCTTAGCCTCATGCATTAGGATGTAATTTTTAAAGTACAAATACGTAAAAAGTCTATTTGCTTGTCATTTTTTCAGTTATAACATTTAACTGCCTTTAAATAAACTATTTTAGATACCTTTCTTGACAATTTTCAGCTCTTTCTAAAACGCATTGCTCTTTTGCCAGTCATTAAGTAGGCCTTTATTAAGCTTTATGCTATAGACTGGACCCATTGCTTCATTTGAAGGAGTCAGTGCCCTTCTTTGTTCCATTCAGAATAGAAGTGCTTTATCTTTGCACTTATATACACACAACACTGATTTTAAGCCATTTTAAATAGAATTTTAAAAGAATGTCTTTCTTGTTTTATCACTTAAAAATTCAAATGTCAAATCAGTAAGTTTTAATTGTAATTGAAGATGGGCAGAGAAATTACTTTTGGATCCCCAAATATATTATTACTTAGTAGGAATCTAAGAAAGCACATTCTGTCTAATTTTTCTTTAACATACTTTTTCCCCACCAGACTGACTCAAGCTATCTTGGAGGGAAAGTTTAGCTATTCTGTTCATAAATAATTGTTCATTCACTCATATACATTTGTGGCTTTCTCTGATAGAAATCTATAGTTGCAGGCCTCTAAACCAAAAGGTGAACACTTTTTATTTTTTAATGACCCAATATTTGTGTATATTGCAAGATGGTCACCACCACAAATGTACCCTTTTATAAGTGCTTTGACCTGGTGTTTTTTTTTTTTTTTTTTTTTTCAGGACGTTTCTGTTTTAGAACCAGTAGTCAGTGAACTTTTCTGGTCATCAGCATTTGAGATAAGGATTTCTTCTGTCCCTGTATAGATCTGCTGCTCAATAACTGCAATAATTTAGTACTCCTGCATACTTTATGTGATATATATATATAATGTATTTCAATTATAAAATGGTTTAAAATTTGAGGGCTAAATGTGAACCTAAGGTTTCATTATTAAAAGATAATATAATACATTAGCAATATTTTAGATCACTTAAAGCAGTTGTTTTATTAAAAACTTGTCTGTATTTTATTTAGAACTTAACTTAGATAGCAGTAATTTCCCTGGAGTGAAACTACGGTCCAAAAATGTCCCTCCATTCTTACGGAAGCCGAGAAGGATCTGTATCTAGTCACTCAGGAGAGTGCAGTCCCGTTCCTATGGGTTCATTTCCATGAAGAGGGTTTGTAAATGGAAGCAGAGAAAATACCGGTTATTTAGAAGAACTTGAAAAAGAGAGGTAACATTTCTTCATTAAGTAGTAAACTTTTATGCTCCAATTTTTGCTAGATTTTGTCGTTTTGTGGCAATACAGAATAGGAGTTATGAAGCGTGTGTTGGAGGATCACAAGCAGCACTTAGAGAGCATTTTCCATTCATTGTCTCAGAGTGATGAATTACTGGGCGTCCTTACCTTACACCTGAAAACGTGAAGGAGGCAGCTTCTTGGGACTCCAGTGCTCAGATGCTCTGTACAGTGAATAATGTACGAATAGTATGCATAATCACAGTGGCTAAAATATGTAATGCGTTTTGATTGACTTTTTGGTTATCTTTTCAAATGAATTAAATGACTACCAGATTCAGTATAAGGTGACTGGTTTCCATTATTAAAGACCTATTTCAAGGAGTCACAAATGAAGCAATTTATCAGTTTTGGTTTCTTAAAAAAATGTTGCCTGATAGAGAATCAGTTCTCCTTTCTAAGAGCTAGTGTGTTAATTCTTTTCTTCTTGAAGTTAAAATCATCACACTACAAGTATCAGAATATATAGTTACCAAGCACTTGGTCAAGTATTTTTGTACGTCCTATGAGATTATAAATTCCTTTTGCATGATTAATACCATATTATATTGATATTCCTAAAAGTTCTATTAGACTTTCAAGAAATACTCAAATGTATAAATGTTAATTTGCATAAATGTCCAAATGTATAAATTCTCTGGGATCTTGGTCAAGTCTTTAAATTTTTGTGTCATTTCCTTCTGTAAAATAGGAATATGGTTCTACCTTGTGGAGTTATGAACAATGGATATTAACATATGGAAAATACCCAGCATATCTCATTGAGAGGCAAAAGACCTTTTACTACTTTCTCTCTGGTTTTAGATGTGTACATCTCTAAAAATAACAATAATCATGGGCCAGAAATAGTGTTAAGCTTTCTTTAATCTCTTGAGTTTCAGTGAATCTCTGTTTCATATCTTGAACCAGGACTCTTTCTGAGAGTCTAGGAAACAGTGTCCTGAAAAACCAGAAGCTAATTGGAGTGTACATTCTTCCATCGCTTTGTCCCCTTTGAACTCTGTCAAGAGGCATGTGAGCATGCCAGTTTTCCTAAGAACTTACTTTGCTTTATGTGATAAAGGCCTAATTTTATTCACAAAGAGTGTGTGTGTATGTAGTTGTCAATACCCTGTGTCCTCCTGGCTCCCACCGTTGTTTGAAGGTAGATTTAGCCCTTGTTTATGGGACAAAATCTGTGTTTTGCTCTTGTACTTGAATGATAGTTTGGCTAGGTCTAGGCTCAAACTCATTTTCCTTCTTTATAATCAGTGTCACTGATGAGAAATTGCATATCAGTCTTAATTCACGTTCCTTTGCAGGAAGTCATTTTTCTGAAGTTTTTAGAGTACCTTGATATGTGTTTTCTTGATTCATCATACTGGATACTACTCACTGTGCCCTTTTGATCTGGAAATTTATTTTCTTCAACTTTTGAAAATTCTGTTATTTCTTTGATGATTTTACCCCCTCTGTTTTTCTGTTCTTTCTTTCTAGACATCCCTTAAGTCAGAGAACTATCTCTGTATCTTTTTTTCCTTGTTCTCTGTATTACCTATAGATACAGTAAGTTTAAGTGACGTAAGTGTTAGAAAACACTCAAGCCAGAACTCAAGCCCAGATGCATACCCTTTTTTTTTTCTTAATTTATTTTTGTTTTTGACTGTGTTGGGTATTCCTTGCTGCACAGGTGCTTTCTCTAGTTGCAGAGAATGGGGTCTTGTTCTGCCACACGGGCTCTAGGGAGCACAGGCTTCAGTGGTTGTGATGCGTGGGCTTAGTTACCCTCTGGGCATGTGGGATCTTCCAGGACCAGGGGTCAGACCTGAGTCCCTGCACTGGCAGGAGGATTCTTAACCGCTCTGCAGCCAGGGAAGCTCCATGACCTTTTTGAACCTCAGTTTTCCAGTTAAAAGATGTTGTGAGGATGAAATTAGATATTTTTAAAAAACTCCTTAGTACTCTTGTCTGATACACCCAAATAGTTATTGTCACATTAGCCAGTAATACTTTTTAACAAATATTTAAATGCCTGATACATGTGCCATGTTCTTCTAGATGATCCTGAGTTAGCTAGAGGACTAAGAAGACTTGAAATTTATGTCAGATCAGTTTATTTATCTTCCTTGGTTCTTGTCTCATTGCAGCAAAAATTTGGAGCAATGGACCAAAAGGTATAGAACATCAGGCAAGTTACAGCTCAGTTCAGCTCAAGCGGACAGACCTTTTATTAGTAAGATACTCCCAAAGGAGCCCTCCTCATCTTCCCTGTGGATCCCTCTTGGTCCTCTTTTATGTGTCCAGTCTCCTCCTTTTGGCCATGCCTGGTGCAGAGTAGGGCTTGTACCCGCCACCAATCAATGAGAGGAATGCAAATGGTCAAACATTCAAGGCCGATTGACAGTTTCAAGTTATATAACAGCAGGCTGTGTTGTTTATGCCTTCCCATGTGTCTTCGCCTAATGCCATCTTATAATTAGATGTAGAATATTCATGAGCCCTTAATGGTCCCCTAACTGCCTAAAGTTACTTGGAGAAGTCCCTATGGTGGTTTTCTGTCCACTGTGTGCCCAGGGCCCATGTGTTGAAAAGTCTCTGTGGTTATTTTGTAGCATCTGTGAGCTCTCATGGGTGTGTCTGGGATGGAGGTCAGAGATCAGTTTGCATCCCTTTCAGCCAGGCCTCCCCTTGTTTATGTCTAACTTCCTAGCTAACATTTACATTTTAAAGAAGACTGTTGACAGTCACTAAATACGCCTTCAATATGCTAAACAACAAAGACCCACCAGCTTCTGAGTCTGTGCCTTGTTTCAGTTTTGAGCCTTAAATACAGTGATTTGAGTTATAAGATCAGTTCCTATCAGTTAGCCACTTGTTACCATGTTGGCTCTTGACTTTGGCTTCCCAAGAGTATTTTGCCAGAGTTCAGTCTTAAAACTTGATAGCAACAACTTGGCCCTATTCTCCTTAACGTTTTTCTCACTCCACTACCATCACTAAAATTAGCTTATTCATTTGAGCACTTTTAGCACCAGATCTTGATTAAATAGGCCAATTTATTGAAGATTAATCAGAAGAAATAGCATCTCCCTCTGTCCCTTGTTCCCTTGCCTTGGTCCTGGTGGGTCCTGCAGGTGCTCACCAGGGATCATTAAAAAAATAGGATCAGATCTCATGTTTTTGCTAGTGGTAATACCCAGCCTGTGGAAGGGGTTCAGGATTTCTGCACTGCTTTCTCCTGCTCCTGTTGTCAAAAATGGAAGGGAGAGGGCAGCTTCTCATTGGTCAGCACCTCTGCCCCAGGTTGGCACATCGTAACCAGGAGCTGGCTTCTTCCCATGAATTCCCCCACTACTGAGGTTGCCGCAGCAAAAAGTGAAGGCTTATTCTTATTTTTTAAGTTGCTTCTCAGTAAAGAATGGAAAGTTTAGCAAGAGTAGAACCTTCCACATACATGCATACTTATTCATCAAGAAAATACAATCAAATAGAATTTTAAAGTATTAATAACAGAGTCAGAGTGGGGAATGACTCGGTAAGAGTGAAGCCCAGAAGCTGTAATAAAAAATATCCTCATATTCAAGTGATTCACTGAGAAAATGTATTTATAACTGACAGAGTACTATCATTCTTAATACAGAAGAGGTCCTATAAATAAGAAAAAGTCACAGAAAAGGAAATAAAAATGGGTTTTAAACTTGGAAAAATGCTTACACTTACCTATACTAAAAGAAATCAAATTAAAACCATAGTGAAAAAAAAAAAAACAACAAACAAACCCATAGTGATAGGGAATTCCCTTTTGGTCCAGTGGTTAGGACTCCGCACTTCTAATGCCATGAGCTGGGGTTCCATCCATGGTCTGGAAACTAAGATCCCACAAGCTGTGCAGTGTGGCTGAAAACAAGGAAGTCCATAATGATATACCATTTTTTAAACCCTAGAAATGTAAAAGAATCTAAAAGGTTTGATGAAGCATTTATATTGTCAAAGGTGGCAGAAGCATAAATTGGTACAATATCTAGTAAGGACAGTAAGTTAAAAGTTTACATATCCTAGGAATTTGTCATCTACACATGCTTGCATATTTGTACAATGAAGTTATATATAAGTATATTCAATGAAGCACTGTTTATAATAGCAAAAGATTAGAAAGACCCTAAATGCCCTCTAACATAGAACCAGTTATTATTTATTCTTTTATGGATTCATAAATATCTTTGCAGCTAGCAAAAAACCACATAGGACCTTTTTATATTCTGGTACAAGAATGATCTCCAAGATAGACTTTTAAGTGGTAAAAAGTTATAAGACAGCACAGATAATAATATGCTATTATTTATGTTTTAAAATGTACATGTACATATGTACACATATATTCTTTCATTTTTATAGAATGTCTCTGGAAATAAATATAAGAGAATAATAGTGGTCGCTTAGGGAAGGAGTCACAAAAAAGGACATAGATCATATATACTTCTTGTACCTACTGATTTTTTCCTCTTAACCCTTTATTTTGCATTTATGTTTATATTGATCAGATACGGAGTATTGATATAGAATATTGATATAGGTTGTTATTGAGGACATCATCGATTGGGTTGTCAGAAATTATGTAACAAGTTCATCTTCAGATTCCAAGCCTAAGAAAATGTCTCTCTCCCTCAGAACAACCTCCTGTTACCACACAGTGATAATATATTTCTTATTTTGACTAATAAGAAGCTGAAAGCTACGTGCAATAGTTCCCTATACTCTAAATTTATTTTTTGCATAATTACTGCTTTTCTTTGCTCCTTTATTATACTTTTTATTCTTATATTTGAGTTTTATTAAATCTATACTTTTAACTGTATACCAACATCAAATTCGTAGACTCTACATGTGAAGAAAGCATTTGGTTGAAATGTAAATATTCTAGTAAGAATGGTTGCCATCTTATTTAGCTGAAAAAGTTTAAAACTTTTAATATTCAAATTTTAATGACTGTAATCTAAGTCCCACCTTCAGAAATCTAAAATTAGTAAAATTCTCACTTATTTATTATATTACTTTAAATAGAAAACATTACAGTTATAGCTTATGAGAGTTGCTGTTATGTGCTCCATATTAGCATTGTGTAAACTTAACTTTTTTTTGAAAAACAGATCATTGCTTCTTGCTGACCTTGACAAAGAAGAAAAGGAAAAAGACTGGTATTATGCTCAACTTCAGAATCTCACTAAAAGAACAGATAGCCTTCCTTTAACTGAAAATGTAAGTAACTTGACAAAATAACTTATTTTTATATCTGAAAGTGTATATAAGTTTATAACTATATAGTTATTTGTAAACTGTAATATGTTTTATCCAACTTCAACATAAATATATAGTCAATGAATTTTGTATGTAGAGATGATAAAACTAAAAGATTCAGGATTCAACTAGGTGTTTTATTATTTGACGTGTTGAATTACCAAAGATACTCTGTAGAAATGTTTATTACCATCTGTCTGTTTTTTGAACTATATTACAGGACTCGTGCCAGATGGTTTTTGCAGTGAAAGTATCTTTGAGATAACCTGAGTCCTATTCTAGTTATTGTAAATGACAGTAGCTGTTGGCACAGATGTTAGAGCTTTTTGCAAGCACTAAAAGTTGTTTGTTTTGCTAATATAACTATGTAAAAAATAACTTAATTCTGTCAGCCTCTCCCTCCCCACCCAAGCTCTCCAAGTCAACTGTTCTATTCATGGGGTGACACGTATAAGAACATTTCTGAAATACATTAATAATTTTAAATAAGACTTTATTTTAACTGTTACCCATAAATTTTAAAACAATTTTTTAGAAATAGGCCAGTTAAAATTAATCTTCCACTCTTAGCTTAGATTTTTCATTTTCTAATAGTTTTGAGAGGACATTATAAAAGAAAAAGTAACAATGAAGGAAAAACCTTTTCCAGAACACGCAGTTAATCACATTCCTGCGTGGGTGGGCATTGTCTGGCGGGAGCTAGAACTAGAAACTTCAGTGGTCAGCCTCCTGAGCACAAACTTATCCAGGTTGTGAGAGGGAAAGAATCTCCCTTCCTGACAATGTCGTTAACATCATTTTGGGAGCTAAGGAGACACCACAAGTGAAAGAACAGTTCATAGAGAGTGTGGACGTATGAGAATTAGGAACTCAGTAGGGTTTGGAGGGATCGTTGCTCTTAATATTAAAGCACTGTTTTGCTTAACATTCACTTTGGTAATTAAAATGTACAGTATTTAGAGTCTAGCTGTCTGCATGCAGTTGTGTATGAAACAGTTCAAGAGCAATTGGTTAATACCTGAAACAAAGATCAGTTGTCAGCTCATTCCCATATTAATTTACCATATAGTCAGTCACATTTATTTAAGAGGATATGTAAGACATTATAGACCATTAAGCAACATTAGCAAATGTAAATTGCTTATATTTCATAAATATTTTTAAATTCACAAAATTTTTATTTTATATTGGGAAGGCAGGTTAAGAATGCTTTCATATAGAAATACTTGTCAGGTTACCAGGCATTGCTTAAAACATCAAATATAAACCACATTATTGTAATATAATGTGTCATCTTCAACCTTTTGCGCAAGGGATTTTTGGAAGTGGAGGACAAATAAGTGTAGTTATAACATGACTCACAGCATGGAGACTATTTCAACTGTGTTGCAACACATAATGTGGATATGCCTATAGGAACGCATCCTGCATATGTCGTCTGTATATTGCAAGGGGAAAGGGTGAAAGCTTCTCTAACTTAACCTGACAACACATTTTGGGATTCTTAGGCCTACAGAATGCTATTCTGAGTCAGACACATACACATGCAGCTTTTGTCTGTGTGTGTGTGTGTGTGTGTGTGTGTGTGTGTGTGTGTGTGTGTGTGTATGTAGGATCTTAGTTTCTGATCAGGGATCAGACCTTCACCCTTGACAGTGAGTGTGTGGAGTCCTAACCCCTGGACCTCCAGGGAATTGCCCACATGCAGCTTTTTATTGGACTTACAGAGCATGAAGAATCTACAGCACTTCCTTATTCCCTTCGTGGTCTGTTATAACTGTCACTCATTATTTTGTCCAGCTGTTCTTTTAGCCTTGGAGCATGTCTTTGTAAGTTTCTTTGCCTTCTCCTTTTTTCATTTTTTATACCTAGCAGTTACCACAACATCTGGAATTGTAGTTAAGAGGGCTAATAAAGTTTTGAATGCACTAACACCCACTCCATGAAGAAGTACTTTTTTTGGTTTGTTTCAACTTTGGTTCATATTTATATTTTTACCAAAAAGTTTGTGTTATCTTGCAATTTATTTTTATATAAAAGCTTTTCTTTATTCTGTCTTCTTTATTTTACATGTGGGAAAGTTCTCTCTATTTAGTCTCCATGTACATAAGAATCCTGAAGTGAGGTATAAACTTAAGGATGATGGACCTGATCCTTGATTTTTCTATTTTGTCCACATTAATATTCTAATTTTTAACAGTTCAAAGTAGTGCTTCTTCAGGGCAGAAGAATTGTAAGGTAACTGAAAATAGGCTTACCTTAACTGGATAAATATATATATTTTAAAGAGCTAGTACAATTTAATTAAAACTATTTGTGACTGTGGGGCAGTAAAAGTGTTTCAACTCTTCACTTCACATCAGAAAGCCAGGCTGAGCCTGGCAGTGATCATCAAGTTTTAGGACTTCTTAGAGTAAAAAATAACTTTCTTATGATAACTTATGTATTTGTTTATTCATTTTCTTTATGGATACTTATATGCTTTTTTATTTTTACTGATAAACACAAGATATTAACATTTCCATTTTACTTGTGGTTTTAGTTTTCCTTACAAACAGATATGACCAGAAGGCAGTTGGAATACGAGGCAAGGCAAATCAGAGTTGCAATGGAAGAACAACTAGGTAGTTGCCAGGATATGGAAAAACGAGCACAGGTAACATATTTATTATTAAACTATGAAACAGTAGTAGCTAGATTTCTATGAAGAATCTAATGAATTACAGCTCTGTTAACTTTGGTTAAGTTTTATTCTTAAAGATTTTTTAAAGTCTATCTTTACTTTGGCACTAGTTCAAAATAAGAATAGTTTACTATGGCTGCTGGGAAGCATAACCAGTATTCACATAATTCTGCCTTCATATTTCAATTCTCGGATACTGTTCTGCTATGCCTTGGAATTATAAGAGGGAAGAAGAATTCAATTCTGGTCATCTTATTAGTTGCTAGCTAACTTCAGTTATCCTTTGAGATTTTTACTTCTGTGTTTGTGTAATGAAAAAAGGAAAGTCTCATTCGAGGAGAGAAACATATAAAAAGAACCTTGGGAAGAGAAACAAATTGAATGGAGAACATTCTCATGTTTCTACCCTCAACTATGTAAAGAAAGAATATTGGCATAAGAAAGGATTTCTTAAGACATTAGACTAATTATAAAGACTGGTAAAATTCTACTATTTTAAAATTAAGAATTTATCTTATATTAGGTACCTTAAAGAAAATGAAAAGGGGAAAAAGCATGTTTGGGAATTCCCTGTCTGTCCATTTGTTTGGACTCAGTGCTGTCACTGCCAGGCCCTGAGTTCAGTCTGTGGTCAGAGAACTAAGATCCCGCAAGCCAAAATGGCACGGCCAAAAGAAGAAAATAAAAAGGTGAAAAGATAAGTTACATATTGGGAGAAGGTATTTATCACCATATAAGTGGTATGGAATCAAGAATATATAATGAATTTCCAAAGATACTTTAAATTATATGATACAATTAATACAGATTTAGTATTTGTAACTGTTGGTGTTTTCATGAAATTATTTTAAAATACCAGGCAGATTTTGTTTGTTGATAGAAAAACTATGAGAAATTTTACTCTGGTTTATATGAATTTACGTTTTTAGAATGTGAATTTATGGAATACTGTATACATGTTTTTCTATATCTGTTAATGTGTTTGCTTTTAGAGGTTCTTAAGAAATGAGATGTTGATATGAAAATGTCTGTATTAATGTATAAATATAAATAAGTATATTCCAGACAGCTTACTCTAGAACAGGTTAACTTGAGTTCTTTCTTGGCCATTTTGTCCAGATATGTGCAGATGTATTCATTTTAATTTTGTTCTGGAATATAGTGTTCTTTTGCTAGTTAATATTCTAAGGAATTTTTAGTCCATATTTTATAAATACAGCAAACATTCATTTATTCTGGAAATATATTAAGCTTAGGGCTAAAGAGATATTGTACACAAAGCAAAAATGGAAGTATTTGCAGTACATATGAGGAGTTACTATCCCTAATATACAGGAAGCACCTACAAATCAATTGAAAACAAGACAACCAAAGAGGAAAATAATCAGAAGGTATGAGTAGTCCCATCACAAAAGTACAAGTGGTTAATAAATCATTGTTAAAATATACTTAAACGTCACTAGTTATCAGGGAAAAGTAACATACAATAATGTTGTTTTTTGTTTGTGGTGGTGGTTTCTTGTTTGGTTGGTTAATTTTCTGCCTATCAGGCTGGCAAAAGCTTTAAAGTTTAGTGTCATGTAATACTGGTGAGATTTTGAGAGATTGTAATATGAAGCATCGTTGTCTGCCTGTTGTAATAAACTGGTACAGTCCTGAAGGACTCTGTAGCACTACCTGTCAAAGTTAAAATGTTTGTACCCTCTGACATAGTAATTCTGTAAGACTCTCAGAATATGTCCTCCAGGAATGTCGAGTTAAAGCAGCAAGAATATAAGTATGGATTTTATGCTATTCATCACAACACTGTAAGACAGAGAGAGAGAGACGATTGCAGTGTCCACCATTTGGGTAGTTATTAAATTATTACATTAGTAGTATGCAACTCTTACAAACACTAATAATTAGGTAATGGGAATAATGAAAATAATTGTCCATAGTAATTCTCTCCCTCATAACTCTGCTTGAGTGACTCAGCACGTAAGACTAGAATGGTCAGCTAACGAACATGAAAGTGAATTCCAAGAAGGCCTGAGGCCATGAGAAAAAAATGTGTTACCTCCTTTGCAAGGAAAAGATGGATAAAAATTCCAAGTAAAATAAAAATAGAGTGAAAGTTTTTTTAAAAAACAATCATGTACCAGAAACAGAAGCCAACATTATATTAGATTGAGAAAATAGAGAAATAATTAGATTATTACCTTTGCAGTCATTAACATGGTTTGCCGCTTGCTCTCATCACTATTACTTAACTTTGTTTGGAGGTTCCACTAATTCAGGTAGAAAGAAAACAAATTGTTTAACTACTGCACTATTTTCCAACTAGAAGGGAAGAGAGCAAATAATTGTCATTTGTAAACTACATTGTTGTCTACCTAGAAAAACCATGGTGAAGAGCCAAAAAGTTTTTCAGCTAATGAGAGAACTCAGTAGGGTGGCTGGAGTTAAGATACATTAGGGTTTCTCTATTAGCAATGACTACCATTTGGAAATGGAAATTGGGTAGAATGATCTCTTCATAATGACAGGAAATTTTAAAATACCAAACACAGACCACATGAAGAAAAATATAAAATTGCTAAAGGACACACTATGGGGCCCTAGAAGTAGAAAAGCCTGTGTGGCTCTCTGCATTGTATTTGTGTTATCTGGTTGCAGCGATGCCAGGGATATCACAGAAGAGGGGCCAACTAAGATTGTAAGGTCCTGCAGGGTATGGAGGAGTGAAGTGAGTAGTCAGACCACTCTTGCTGTCTGTACATCCTGTGAATGCCTGCTTCCCCTGCACCCTGCATACAAGCCTGACCTTCCCACACACTTGCCCCTGGCCCCAGCTATTGTCTGTGCTGATCACTGGGGCAGTGAAGGGCATTCCCCCTCTGTGGCTTTCCCTGGCAACTGATGAGCCAGCCTGACATCACTGTGTAACTGGCACTCTCCCCTTCCACCCAAGAGGGAAGCCTGCTGCGTGTCCTGCCTGCCATCCGTCACACATGGTAGGGTATCACTCCAGGACTTTGTTTCAGGTGTGTAAGATCCCCCTTCCATTAAACCACTGATGTCTCTGTTGCTAAAAATAAATAAGATCCCTGGGTGAGAAGATTTTAATATCCTAATAATGTCTTTCTTTAAAAAGTTGATATAGAAATATAATATGATTCTAGTCATAATCTTAATTTTTTTAGAGCCCAGAAAAATGATTTTTAAGTTTGTAAAGTAAGAATTTCCAAAAGTATTTAAGAAAATTATAGTGAGTGAGGATTTACCTTACCATTTGGTAAAATTTGCTGTAAAGGTGTTGCAGTAATCACAGTATGATATTAATAGCACAGGAATAGACATAGGCAAATAGAACAGAATAGAGACTAGAAAAAGATGTAAGAAAATCTGGAATCTTTTAATGATAGAAGTTGCAAGTTTGGGGGGGGGGAATGGTAAATAACTCAGTGAGAACATAGATGATAACTGGGAACCTTTCTGGTGGTGGTTGTTTTTTAGTCACTAAGTCGTGTCCGATTCTTTCGTGACCCTGTGAACTGTAGGCCGTCAGCCTTCTCTGTCCATGGGATTTCTCAGGCAAGAATACTGGAATGGGTCGCCATTTCCTTCTCCAGGGGATCTTCCTGACCCAGGGATTGAACCCACATCTCCTTCATTGGCAGGCAGATTCTTTACCACTGAGCCACCAAGGAAGCCCTATCTAGTAGTAGAGAAATTAAATTAGATCCCTACCTCACATCTTGTACATGAAGAGTTACAGGTGAGTTAAATATCTAAATGTAAAAAATAAAATTAATAGAAGAAAATATAGGACAAGAGAGATCTTAATTAAGAATGGAAACTCAAAAGCAATAGGAGGGGACAGGATTTATTTTGTAAAATTTTAAAGCATTCATCCTGCAGGAAAAAAAAATACGGGAAACTATTTGTGACACATCAAGGGGGAAAGGTTTAATATCCCTGTACTGTAAGAATTCTACAAACTAAGAAGAAAAAGACAACTTTTTATATGGGCAGAGGATGTAATCATTCAGTTTATTGAAAAGAAAATGCAGATGACCAATAAAACACATACAAATGACTGTGGAACAGTTTTGGGGAAATTGAAACAAAATCCACTCTTGCCCATGCCTATTTGAATTAGTCTCTGCCTGTCTCCATTAACAGTTTGGTTATTTATTTATTTGTTTCTTTATTTGTTCAACACAAATTTGGGCTCATAGTATGGTGCTCCCTACTCTCCTCTATGCGTGTAAGAAAAGGTTGGATAAATGTACATCAGCTTATTCATAAGAGCTTTTTCTGGGAGTTGGAGATTGGTAGAACGAAAGTTACTTATCCTTCTGTGCTGCCGTAATGTTTTATAAATACATGGATGACATAGTTCTGTGTAGCTTTACCTGTTTTCTGCTTGACATATATTTAGGTGATTTATAATTTCTCACTGTTGAAACAACTCTGATAAACATACTTATCCATATCCTATAAACGTGCACAAAAGTTTTTCTAGGTCAAGAGTCTTTTCCTTAGAGGGCTGTATGGTAAGTAGCTTAGACTTTGTCAGACATGTGGTCTGTTGCAACTACTCAACTCTGCCTTTGTAGCAAGAAAGCAACCATAGACAACAGTATATGAGCAAATGAGCATGACTGTGTTTCAGTAAAACATGATTCATAAACAGATGACTGGCAAGCCTTAACTTGCTGACCTCTGCTCTGGTACACATACCTGAAAGCATAATTGCTGGTCCTAAGGTAGGAGTGTTCTGAATAGTGTTGGCCAGATTGCCCTCAAAATGATTTTATCAGTTTGCGTTTCTCCCAGGAGTATATGAGAATTCTGTTTCCTTTGACTCTTGTTTTCTTTTTTTCCTTCAGAAATTGTGAGTCAAACTTTATAATTAACAATCAATGAGCATATGAAACATTATCTTGTCATTTAGTTTATACTTTCATGAGTACTACTGAAGTTGAATATCTTTTCATATATGTATTAGACTTTTAAGATTTTCTTTTTGCTGTTTTTTTCATATTGTTAGATGTCTTATTCATTTATATTTGAGAGATATTTTAATATACTCTTAATACCCATCTGTTATACATGATGTATTTCATAACTGTTCCCTGCCAAATCTGTTACCTACTTTTGCTTAATGATAACAAAAAATTATTTTTTATTGTAATGCTAAATTAGTTATATTGTCGTATTTGTGCTTTCTTCAACCTATTTTTACATCTTTTCCTATCTTTAAATATACCCTATTTTTTTCTAGTAAGTCTAATGTTTTATTTTTCAATTAGATCGTTAATTCATCTCAGATTTGCTATTATATATGTTTTAGAGGTCAGTAAGTCAGTTCAGTTGCTCAGTGATGTCCGACTCTTTGCGACCCCATGAACCGCAGCACGCCAGGCCTCCCTGTCCATCACCAACTCCCGGAGTCCACCCAAACCCATGTCCATTGAGTCGGTGATGCCATCCAGCCATCTCATCCTCTGTCATCCCCTTCTCCTCCCGCCCTCAATCTTTCCCAGCATCAGGGTCATTTCAAATGACTCATTTCTTCACATCAGGTGGCCAAAGTATTGGAGTTTCAGCTTCACTATCAGTCCTTCCAATGAATACACAGGACTGCTCTCCTTTAGGATGGACTGGTTGGATCTCCTTGCAGTCCAAGGGACTCTCAAGAGTCTTCTCCAGGGAGGTGGGAGAGGGGATCGGGATGGGGAATAAAAAAAAAAAAAAAAAAGAGTCTTCTCTTTTGAACACCACAGTTCAAAAGCATCAATTCTTCGGCACTCAACTTTCTTTATAATCCAACAATCCATACATGACCATTGGAAAAACCATAGCCTTGACTAGACGGATGTTTGTTGGCAAAGTAATGTCTCTGCTTTTTAATATGCTGTCTAGGTTGGTCATAACTTTCCTTCTAAGGAGTAAGTGTCTTTTAATTTCATGGCTGCAATCACCATCTGCAGTGATTTTGGAGCCCCAAAAAATAAACTCAGCCATTGTTTCCCCAACTATTTTCCATGAAGTGATGGGACCAGTTGCCATGATCTTAAGTTTTCTGAATGTTAAGCTTTAAGCCAACTTTTTCACTGCCCTCTTTCACTTTCATCAAGAGGCTCTTTAGTTCTTCACTTTCTGCCATAAGGGTGCTGTCATCTGCATATCTGAGGTTATTGATATTTCTCCTGGCAGTCTTGATTCCAGCTTGTGCTTCATCCAGCCCAGCGTTTCTCATGATGTACTCTGCACATTAGTTAATTTTAGCATATGTGCTGCCAAAGCGAGCACTGCACTTTAGTTAAATAAGTAGGGTGACAATATACAGCCTTGACGTACTCCTTTTCCTATTTGGAACCAGTCTGTTGTTCCATGTTCAGTTCTAACTGTTGTTTCCTGACCTGTATACAGGTTTCTCAAGAGGCAGGTCAGGTGGTCTGGTATTCCCATCTCTTTCAGAATTTTCCTCAGTTTGTGGTGATCTACACAGTCAGAGGCTTTGGCATAGTCAATAAAGCAGAAATAGATGTTTTTCTGGAACTCTCTTGCTTTCTCGATGTTCCAGCAGATGTTGGCGATTTGATCTCTGGTTCCTCTGCCTTTTCTAAAACCAGCTTGAACATCTGGAAGTTCACAGTTTATGTATTGTTGAAGCCTGTCTTGGAGAATTTTGAGCATTACTTTACCAACGTTTGAGATGAGTGCAATTGTGAGGTAGTTTGAGCATTCTTTGGCATTGCCTTTCTTTGGGATTGGAATGAAAACTGACCTTTTCCAGTCCGATGGCCACTGCTGAGTTTTCCAGATTTGCTGACATATTGAGTGCAGCACTTTCATAGCATCATCTTTTAGTTTTAGAGGTAGGAATCTAATTTTATGTATATATATATATAAACACTCATGCATATGATTTTTAAATGTGTGTATATAGTATATGTTATATGCAGTATAATTTCTATTCAATAATTATATAATTAGTGATATATACAGACATACAGATACACACAGATAGATATATATTTATGTTGTTAACAGAATTTTCCATTAACATTTATTGGATGCATCTCTGTTTCCCCATGGATTAGTAATGCTGTTTTTGGCATTTGAGAAGTTGTATTTGCTGAATATTTGTGAACTCTGTTCCATTAGTCTGTTTTAGCTTCTCTGGATACCACACTTGTTTTATTTGCTATAATTTTATTAATCTTAAGTCTTGTAGTATGAGTCCTACTTATTTACGTCTGTAAAAATGTGTTTATATTCTGTTTCATTACTCTTTTATTTGAAATTTAGTATCAGCTTATTTTCTTCAAGGAAAAACCTTATTGACTTTTGATTAGTTATACATTGAATTTATAAATTAATTTCAGGAGAATTTATATCTTTACAGTATGAAGATTGGATCTTGGTTGAAAGATTGGTCTCTGGATTCTAATTCCGTGTCACTTATCAGCACAGTGATCTTGTTTAAACTCTGCCTCAGTTTTCTCATTGGTAAAATGTAGAAAATGATTCCCTGTAAAAAATGTAAGGATTAAATGAGTTAATATGCATAAAACCCTTGGAGTTTAGCAAATTCCAAGTAAATATTAGGTACTGTTACTCGTTTTGTATCTCATTCATTTGGGTCTTATTTTATGCCCTTCAGAAAAGCTTTATAACATTCTTCATAAAACCCTTGTTGTTCAATTGTTAAGTCATGTCCAACTCTTTACAGCCTCATGGTCTACAGCATACCAGACTTCCCTGTCCTTCACTTTCTCCCACAGTTTGCTCAAATTCATGTCCAGTGAGTCTGTGATGCTATCCAAACATCTCATTCTCTGTAGTCCATATTCTTCATGATCCTCTTACACATCTTTTTTTTTTTTCATTTATTCCTAGATATCTTAGTTTTTGTTGCTATTGTGAATGGAATTTTCTCTAGTTTACATTACTAAATTTGATGTATCCAGGAGTCTTCCTGAACTCTTTTGTTAGATTGTCTCAGTAGTTTAAGATTTTCTTGGATTTTTTCATTTAGATGTTAAATTGTCTCCAAGTAATGACAGTTTTGTCTTTTCCAGTCCTTTTTTCCCTCTTTGTATTATATAAGAAATGTAATACATCTTTGAATAAAGCAATGATAATTGGTCTTCTTCATCTCACCTTGGCTTTAAAGAGAATTCTGAAATTTCACGATTAAGTATGCTGTTTACTTAAGGTTTTTGATACCATTTATCACGTTAAGGAATTTACCTTCTATTCCTAATTTCTTGAGAGCTGTCCTGAATTCATACTGAACTATTCAGTTCACTTCTGTTCAGTGGCTCAGTTATGTCGGACTCTGCAACCCCATGGACTGCAGCACACCAGGCCTCCCTGTCCATCACCAGCTCCCGGAGTTTACTCAAGCTCATGTCCATTAAGTCAGTGTTGCCATCCAACCATCTCATCCTCTGCCGTCCCCTTCTCCTCCCGCCTTCAGTCTTTCCAGCATCAGGGTCTTTAAATGAGTCAGTTCTTCGCATCAGGTGGCCAAAGTCTTGGAGTTGAATCTTCAGCGTCAGTCCTTCCAATGAATATTCAGGACTGATTTCCTTTAGGATGGACTGGTTGGATCTCCTTGCAGTCCAAGGGACTCTCAAGAGTCTTCTCCAACACCACAGTTCAAAAGCATCTATGCTTCGGCACTCAGCTTTCTTTAAGTCCTACTCTCATATCCATGCATGACTACTGGAAAAGCCATAGCTTTGACTAGACGGGCCTTTGTTGGAAAAGTGATGTTTCTGCTTTTTAATGTGCTGTCTAGGTGGGTCATAAATTTTCTTCCAAGGAGCAAGCGTCTTTCCTTTCACGGCTGCAGTCACCATCTGCAGTGATTTTGGAGTCCCAAAAAATAAAGTCTGTCACTGTTTCCATTGTTTCCCCCATCTATTTGCCATGAAGTGATGGGACCAGATGCCATGATCTTAATTTTGATGTTGAGTTTAGAGCCAACTGTCTCGCTCTCCTCTTTCACTTTTATTAACAGGCTTTTTAGTTCTTCTTCACTTTGTGCCATAAGGGTGGTGTCATCTGCATATCTGAGGTTATTGATATTTCTCCCAGCAGTCTTGATTCCAGCTTGTGCTTCATCCAGCCCAGCATTTCTCATGATGTACACTGCACATTAGTTAAATAAGCAGGGTGACAATATACAGCCTTGACGTACTCCTTTTCCTATTTGGAACCAGTCTGTTGTTCCATGTCCAGTTCTAACTGTTGCTTCCTGACCTGTATACAGATTTCTCAAGAGGCAGATCAGGTGGTCTGGTATTCCCGTCTCTTTCAGAATTTTCCACAGTTTGTTGTGATCCACACAGTCAAAGGCTTTGGCATAGTCAATAAAGCAGAAATAAATGTTTTTTCTGGAACTCTCTTGCTTTTTTGATGAGTCAGCAGGCGTTGGCAATTTGATCTCTGGTTCCTCTGCCTTTTCTAAATCCAGTTTGAACATCTGGAAGTTCATGGTTCACATACTGTTGAAGTCTGGTTTGGAGAATTTTGAGCATTACCTTGCTAGCATGTGAGATGAGTGCAATTGTGTGGTAGTTTGAGCATTCTTCAGCATTGCCTTTCTTTGGGATTGGAATGAAAACTGACCCTTTCCAGTCCTGCAGTCATTGCTGAGTTTTCCAAATTTGCTACCATATTGAGTGCAACACTTGCATAGCATCGTCTTTGAGGATTTGAAATAGCTTAACTGGAATTCCATCACCTCCACTAGCTTTGTTCGTAATGATGCTTCCTAGGGCCCACTTGACTTCGCATTCCAGGATGTCTGCTCTAGGTGAGTGATCATATCATTTTGATCATCTGGTTTGTGAAGATCTTTTTGTACAGTTCTTCTGTGTATTCTTGCCACCTCTTCTTAATACATTCTGCCTCTGTTGGTCCATACCATTTCTGTCCTTTATTGTGCCCATCTTTGCATGAAATATTCCCTTGGTATCTCTAATTTTCTTGACGAAATCTCATCTTTCCCTTTCTGTTGTTTTCCTCTATTTCTTTGCATTGGTCACTAAGGAAGGCTTTCTTATCTCTCCTTGCTATTCATTGGAACTCTGCATTCAAATGAGTGTATCTTTCCTTTTCTCCTTTGCCTTTCACCTCTCTTCACAGCTATTTGTAAGGCCTTCTCAGACAACCATTTTGCCTTTTTGCATTTCTTTTTCTTGGGGATGGTCTTGCTCCCTGTCTCCTGTATAATGTCACGAACCTCCGTCCATAGTTCCTCAGGCAGTCTTGTCTATCAGATCTAATCTCTTGAATCTATTTCTCACTTCCACTGCATCGTCATAAGGGATTTGATTTAGGTCATATCTGATTGGTCTGGTAGTTTTTCCCTACTTTCTTCAGTTTAAGTCTGAATTTGGCAATAAGGAGTTCATGATCTAAGCCACAGTCAGCTTCCGGTCTTGTTTTTGCTGACTCTATAGAGCTTCTCCATCTTTGGATGCAAAGAATATAATTAGTCTGATTTCAGTGTGGACCGTCTGGTGAAAACCATGTGTAGAGTCTTCTCTTGTGTTACTGGAAGAGGGTGTTTGCTATGACCAGTGTGTTCTCTTGGCAAAACTCTATTAGCCTTTGCCCTGCTTCATTCTGTACTCCAAGGCCAAGTTTGCCTGTTACTCCAGGTGTTTCTTGACTTCCTACTTTGCATTCTAGTCCCATGTAATGAAAAGGACATCTTTTTTTGGGTGTTAGTTCTAGAAGGTCTTGTAGGTCTTCACAGAACCGTTCAACTTCAGCTTCCTCAGCATTACCGGTCGGGGCACAAGCTTGGATTACCATGATACTGAATGGTTTGCCTTGGAAATGAACAGAGATCATTCTGTCATTTTTGAGACTGCACCCAAGCATTTCGAGTGCTTTTGTTGACTTATGACATTTCTTCTAAGGGATTCTTTCCCACAGTAGTAATAATGGTCATCTGAATTAAATTCACCCATTCCAATCCATTTTAGTTTGCTGATTCCTAAAATATTGACGTTCACTCTTGCCATCTCCTGTTTGACCACTTCCAGTTTGCCTTGATTCATGGACCTAGCATTCCTATGCAGTATTGCTCTATCAGCATTGGACTTTGCTTCCGTCACCATCACATCCACAACTGAATGTTGTTTTTGCTTGGCTCCATCTCGTCAGTCTTTGTGGAGTTATTTCTAGGAGCATAGTGGGCACCTACCAACCCAGGGAGTGCATCTTTCAGTGCCCTGTCTTTTTGCATTTTCATGTTGTTGTTGGGGTTCTCAAGGCAAGAATAGTGAAGTGGTTTGCCTTTCCCTTCTCCAATGGGCCATGTTTTGTCAGAACTCTCCACCATGACCCATCCATCTTGGTTGACCCTACAAGGCATGCTCATAGTTAGACTGAGTTAGACAAGGCTGTGGTCCATGTGATCAGTTTGGTTAGTTTTCTGTGATTGTGGTTTTGAGTCTGTTTGCCCTCTGATGGATCAGGATAAGAGGCTTATGAAGCTTCCTGATGGGAGAGACTGACTGAGGGGGAAACTGGTTCTTGTTCTGTTTGGCCATGCTCTGTGAACCTTTAATCCAATCCTCTGTTGAAGGGCAGGGCTATGTTCCCTCCCTGTTATTTATCTGAGGCCAAAGTATGGTGGAGGTAGTGAAGATAATGGCGACCTCGCTCAAAAGGTCACATGCCTGCACTGCTACATCCAGTGCCCCTGACCCTGCAGCAGGCCACCGCCGACCCCTGCCTCTGCCAGAGACTCCTGGACACTCATGGGCAAGTCTGGGTCAGTCTCTTGTGGGGTCACTGCTCCTTTCTCCTGGGTCCTAGTGCACACGAGGTTCTATTTGTGCCCTCCCAGAGTCTGTTTCCCCAGTCCTGTGTGAGTTCTGGCAGCTCTATGTTGGGTTAATGGTGACCTCCTCTGAGACAGCTTATGCCATACTCAGGTCTACTGTACTCAGAGCCCCTGCCTCTGCAGCAGTCCACTGCTGACCCACATGTTCACAGGAGACACCCAAACACAGTTCTGTCTCCGTCTCTGTGGAGTCTCTGGGTCCTGGTGCACATAAAGTTTGTTTGAGCCCTCTGAGTGTCTCTGGCGAGTATGGGGTTTGATTCTACATGGTATTTCAATATATATATCAAACTATATTACTAAATAATTTTTATATCAGTTTTTCAAAAGTCATACCATGTCTATATGCCTGAACAATTAAGCATGTTGCATTTTATTTAATTTCATAAATATTCAAGATTGTCATACAGAGAATGGAAAGAAGTGCTACTGACTTCTTCCATTTTATGTTGAGTAACGAAAGCACAAATGTTATTGTGGAAGCAGTCATCAAGGTGCAGACTTGATTACAGGGTCTAGTGACCTAATAGCAATACAGAAATACAGTTCTGTGAAGAGGAATGTTAGGTATATTTTCCTGTTTTCACCCTCTAAATATTAAAAATTTTGACTTGGGACTTTATTGGTGACGGGGAGCTGGTTATATAGAGAGAGGAAAACAATGAAATATTATGAAACTAATAAGTGTAGATAGTTTTGTTGTTTCTGTAATGCCAGGATGTATTTGGTGTCTGATGTAGAAGTAATCACTCATCTCTGCAGAATCTTTAGAGAGCTACTAAAAATATTTCTTCTTCAGCATGTTTTCATGGTGAAAATTGGACATGGTAAAATGTCTTAAATAGAAAATATTATTTACCTTCAGTTCAGTTCAGTCGCTCAGTCATGTCCAACTCTTTGTGACCCCATGAATCACAGATCACCAGGCCTTCCTGTCCATCACCAGCTCCCGGAGTTTACCCACATTCATGTCCAGCGAGTCGGTGATGCCATCCAGCCATCTCATCCTCTGTCATCCCCTTCTCCTCCTGCCCCCAATTCCTCCCAACATCAGGGTCTTTTCCAGTGAGTCAACTCTTCGCATGAGGTGGCAAAAGTATTGGAGTTTCAGCTTCAGCATCAGTCCTTCAATGAATATTCAGGACTGATCTCCTTTAGGATGGACTGGTTGGATCTCCTTGCAGTCCAAGGGACTCTCGAGTCTGCTCCAGTACCACAGTTCAAAAGCATCAATTCTTCGGTGCTCAGCTTTCTTCACAGTTCAACTCTCACATCCATACACGACCACTGGAAAAACCATAAGCTTGACTAGACGGACCTTTGTTGACAAAGTAATGTCTCTGCTTTTTAATATGCTATCTAGGTTGGTCATAACTTTCCTTCCAAGGAGTGAGCGTCTTTTAATTTCATGGCTGCAGTCACCATCTGCAGTGATTTTGGAGCCCAGGAAAATAAAGTCAGCCACTGTTTTCACTGTTTCCCCATCTATTTGCCATGAAGTAATGGGACCAGATGCCATGATCTTAGTTTTCTGAATGTTGAGCTTTAAGCCAACTTTTTCACTCTCCTCTTCCACTTTCATCAAGAGGCTCTTTAGTTCTTCACTTTCTGCCGTAAGGGTGGTGTCATCTCCGTGTCTGAGGTTATTGATATTTCTCCCAGCAGTCTGGATTCCCGCTTGTGATTCTTCAAGCCCAGCATTTCTCATGATGTACTCTTCATATAAGTTAAATAAGCACAGTGACAATATACAGCCTTGATGTACTCCTTTTCCTATTTGGAGCCAGTCTGTTGTTCCATGTTCAGTTCTAACTGTTGTTTCCTGACCTACATATAGGTTTCTCAAGAGGTGGGTCAGGTGGCCTGGTGTGACCATCTGTTTCAGAATTTTCCACAGTTTTTTGTGATCCACACGGTCAGAGGCTTTGGCATAGTCAATAAAGCAGAAATAGATGTTTTTCTGGAACTCTCTTGCTTTCTCGATGTTCCAGCAGATGTTGGCAGGTTGATCTCTGGTTCCTCTGCCTTTTCTAAAACCAGCTGGAACATCTGGAAGTTCACAGTTTATGTATTACTGAAGCCTGGCTTGGAGAATTTTGAGCATTACTTTACTAGCGTGAGAGAGGAGTGTGATTATTTACCTTAAGTTCACTATTTTCAGAATTGTGATAGAGAATTAGCATAGTTGTAGTGATACAACTGAGGGACTGAGAGAGGAAGGTTTCTTTTTTGGTGAGCACATCTGTTTTGAACTTTTCCAAAAAACAGCAACAATAATGATTCCTACTATGGCAATAAAATCATAAGGACATTGTATTTAAACAAAACTATGTATGATTCAAGGGTAAGTTTTGTATGTAAGCTTTTTAGCTGTATATACTTAAAGCTATTCGTTATAATACTTTAATTATCTATTGAAGTATACATGCTCAAAAATCTTTCATTGATGGGTGCATAATCATAAAAAGTTTGCAAATCACTCCGTCTATTTTCTGACACTTTTTCCTCATTGAAACAATTACTCTTACAATACAGTTTCTTATACCAATGTTACAGTGTCAACTATGGAATTCTGGCAGTTGATGATAAAATATTGGCAGTACTTATTTTTAAAACATTTCCCACATTTTTCACTTCCACATTGTTTGATCTGTAGTTACTGCTTTGTGTTCACTTGAAGATCTCAGTATATGGGGGAAGCAATAACTCCTACCATCATTGTGATCTTTAGTGTTTGGAGTAATGTTTAGCTGAAGTATTTGGGAAAGCTAACTCTGAAAGGTACTGCTGACCTGTAATAGGAATAACTTTAGGGAAGATTGTTCTTATTGTTTACGTACTGGTGCTTCTTAAAAAAAGCAGATGCTCTTTCTCTTTACAGGATGCCATACTTTACATAAACTCATTATACTGTACTGACATCTGAATTAATATAAAAGTTTAAATTCAGATGTAATTTTCTTTTTGAAAGTTTTTGAGAACAGCTTTTATATACCAGTTTCACACTGTTATGTATCATGTGTTGTTCAGTTGCTCAGTCATGTCCAGGTCTTTGCTACTCTGTGAACTGCAGCATTGCCAGGCTTTCCTGTCCTTCACTGTCTCCCTGAGTTTGCTCAAACTCATGTCCATTGAAATCCATGATACCATCTAACCATCTTATCCTCTGTTGTCCCCTTCTCCTTCTGCCTTCAATGTTTCTCAGCATCAAGATCTTTTCCAGTGAGTTGGCTCTTCGCATCAGGTGGCCACAGTATTGGAGCTTCAGTTTCAGCATTAGTCCTTCCAGTGAATATTCAGGACTTTAGGATGGGCTGGTTGGATCTCCTTGCGGTCCACTGGACTCTCAAGAGTCTTCTCCAACACCACAGTTCAGAAGCATCAGTTCTTCAGCCCTCACCTTTCTTTATGGTCCAAGTAGATACATAACTTGCATTTGTACAGTTTTCCTAAATTTAGGGATCTGTTTTATAAAGTTAGATATGTTAAAAAGTTGAACTGATGCACTGATGTCCTCAGTATATGAATATGTATATGTATATGTATCTAATTCTCACATAAGAATGACTTGGCATAGAAAAAAGAATGATTTGATATAATCCTACTTTTAAATGGTAACCATAGAATGGTTAATGTTAAATTAATATTAAAAACTAATGTTTTTTTTTAATAAAAATAGATCTAACTTGGTTACTTATTTTATTTTAGCGAAGAATAACCAGAATTCAACAAATAGAAAAGGACATACTTCGTATACGACAGCTTTTACAGTCCCAAGCAACCGAAGGTTAGTGAATTGTCTCTTTTGTTTGTAGTTATAATGATAGGTGGTTGTTCTAAGAAAAGAAAATATGTATAATTAGCATGGCATCATTGAAATAGATGCTCTAGAGAATTGAGACACTTGATAAGCTTTTTCATTAAATTAAGTATAGATTTCAAAAATCTATACTAGTATGATTTCTTCATAACTTTTATGCAATTAAAGCTTATAGAGCCATAAATAGATACCTTACTTCAGTTATCTGTTTACATATAATTTGGCTACTAACAGTTTGTAAATAAGCTATCTCCTTGTGTAATCCATAGTAAAAGTTGATCATATACATTTATCTGTGCTTACTTTACAAACTTCATTAAAATGACAGTAAAAGGGTAAAATGAAAAAGCACAAATACCAGGGAAGGTGACAATAAAATTTGGAGAACTGCAAAGCAGATAAACAAATAATTCTTCTAGATTATGGTAGAGAGCTGACCCCAGAGTGAGCAGTAGGAGGTCACAAAGCAACTCATTTTACACTGTGGAGTCCTGAAAGTTTCCAGAGTTGGTTACACTAGGTACTTCTGGAAATGAGGATTAAAAAGGGGGTTAAAACCATATTTGTCAGCTCTTCAGCTGAAATTTGGTTTTGATCACTACACAGAAGGATGGGGTATAAAAAACCATCCCTTCAGCTATCTGTTTATAGCCACTGAATTTGGGCACTTGTCACTTTGTTTATGGGTAAATAAAAAGAAAACCTACATGGAACTTAAATGAACTATTGCTGAATAAGGAAAAATAGCATGTGGGAGGCTCAGAGAAAATAAAGTATTTCTTCTTAAGTCAACTACAGGATGACCTGTCTCTCTGCAATAAGAGCAAAAAGTGTTGAATAAAAGTCCTCATTGAACAATACAGAATTGTTGCTAGGAAAAATTGGCTCAGTATTTGGGGATATACCAATGCAAAGTTTCTAATATGCAGCCAGATTGAGACTCACATTCCAGATCATACAGGAAAAAAGAAGAGAATGCAAAGAATGAAATATCAACCTAGTGCTTTTTTCTAACTATAATTACTAAAAACATGATGAAGTGCTTGTTGATATTTTAAAATGTTTATGAGATACAAAATAGTATGTACACTTTGATCCCATTTTTTAATATGCACAAACAGTCTTTCAGAAATAATATGAAAAGGCAGGTAACCACTGCTAATACCTCCTTGTTTTCTTAGTTTGGCCAGTTTTGTAATGTTTTTATAGTAGCTGCACAGCTTTTAGAGTGAGAGAAAACTTTTGTATGCGAAACAAATCTGACGTGTCCTTTCATCACCAGCATGCTTCCCAAGTAGCTCGATGGTAAAGAATCCGCCTGCCAGCCCAGGAGACGCAGGTTCTATCACTGGGTCGGGAAGATTCCCTGGAGAACGAAATGGCAACCCACCCCAGTAGTCTTCCCTAGTAAATCCAGTAGAAAGAGACACCTGGTGGACTACCGTCCATGGGGTTGCAAAAGAGTCGGACATGACTTGGCAAGTAAACCACAGCAACAGCACTTACTGCCAGCCCTGAGAATCTGACCGGATAATGAACAGTTCTGTTTGGAGGCAGAAACTTAGTGCAAGCCCATTTACACACAGAGAAGACAACTAATTCTAATGTCAAAAAGTATAATTTTGAAAACAGTGTCTTTTAAGACTCTGGTCATGCATGCCTTGCTTTTTAAATCTCTTAGAAGCTTTGGCTTCAGTACATTTGAATTTGAAATATGTAGAAACATGTACTTGCTAAGTAGTCAAGTTCAGTGTAATAGTCATATTGCTAAAAGTAGTTTAATCTGGATGTTTTAAGTCAGTATGAACCAAATATTTGTAATATACAGACTGTGTCCTTTTTGCAATATTAACTCTTCAGTACTGTTTTTTTCTTTCCAAAATAAAACAAAACTATCTCTTTACTCCTTTTTCAATGTCATTGGCATTGCTGTATGTGGCATTCTGGTTATTATGGCCCCTTTGGGTTTCCAGGGTAGTTTATCTGTGGTGTTTTGTTTTTTTTTCCCCTTGATCAAAATTACTATACTCTATTTTTAAAACTGTTTTTAGAGAGGCAACTTTTGTTTTTTATTGAGCAGCACTGCATTTATATTTTCTTTTTATATATATTTTTTCTGCTTTGAGTGTTTGCTGTTGTTTTTCTAGCTTCTTTAGTTATAGTTAGCTTTTATTCACCATCTTTCTTGTATTATGATTTTTACTGTTTGGCTGCATCAACAGGGTTGTTTTTTTTTTAATTTCTAAATCAATATTTACACTTATTTTTTCTACTTGATTGACTCTTTCATGTGTGTTAAATAGCCTTCTTTGCTGTTAGTATTGCTGCACGGGGCTTCTTTTGGTCATCATTTGCCTGGTATAATATACTCACTGTCAGTACATTTCCAAACGTTACCAACATTCTGGCCTCTAGAAATTCCTAAGAAAAATTGTCATTTGTTAATAATAGTTCTCATTATCAGTACAATTATAAGTTTATTGCAGGTTGGGGGCTTGTTTGTGTTTTTTTATCTGTTCAAGATTTCATTTATATCATTGGATTTGGGACCAACTGTCTACCACCATAACCTAGTCTATTCTTGTTTCTTTTTGTTATAAAAATGGCCATATTTTTCATAGCCTTAAGTCGTTACATTTATTCAGTGAATATAAACTAAAAGAAGGTATCATGTCTTATTTAAGAAAGAAAGGTTTTTAATTTTACTGTTTGCTGTTTCTTTATTACTATCAGAAGGAGAAGCTAGAAAATGGAGAAAACGGGATCAGATACTCATAAATTAGTTCACATACAGTACTGAGAAGAAAAGATGTCTGCCAAATAATTTCTCCACCATGAAGCATCTTATAACACTATCTTTGCCCTACCTGCTAACAATTCTGGTTTAAGATCTAGATGCAGGATATAACTCAGATGATATAACTATTGCACTTGATTCAAATCTCAGAAGTTCCAAGAGGGTACATGAGGCAACCAGTCCTACCACTTTCTTTTGTATTCTATAGGTTATTTACTGACAAATGTATACCATTTGGGGGGGAGGGGCCCCAAAAGATGGGAGCTATAAGGAAAATTGTGGCATGATTTAATAGTCTCTAGAAAATAGCCAATGAGAAATAGTTTTTAAAATCCCATGCAGAGTACTCTTATAACTCATTAATAAAGAGACAACCCAACTTACAAATGGGCTAAAGATTTGAATACACATTTCACCAGAAAAATTCATAGGAATGGCTAATAAGCACATGAAAATAGGCTCGACATCATTGGATGTTAAGGAAGTCAAGTTAAAACCACAATGCTATATCACTCTATACTCACTAGGATGGCTGTAATCATGAGGAAAACAATAAGCATTGGCACGGATGTGGATAAATAGAAGCTGTCATATGTTGCTGATGGGAATGTAAAATGGTTCAGCCACTTGGAAAAGTTTGGCAGTTATCTAAAGTATTAAAGGTATAGTTACCATATGACCCAGCAATTCCACTTCTAGCTATCTAAGAGAAATGAGCACATATGTCCACACAGAGACTTTAATTTGAATATTCATGGAAGTATTATTCACAGTAGCCCAAAAGTAGAAAAATGCAAAAGTGTATCAACTGGTAAATCAATAAATAAAATGTATACCGTTACAATGTAATACTACTCGGCAATTAAAAGGAACAAATTGTTGACACACACTATAACTGAGGTGAACCTCAAAAACATTATACTGAGTAAAAGTAGCTAGACATGTAAGTCCGTATATTCCATTTACAATAAACGTACAGAAAAGACGAGTTTACAGAGCAGAGTCATAGTTACTTGGAGCTGTGAGTGGGAATGGGGATTACCTATAAATGAGCATGAAGGATCTTTTTAGAATGATGAAAATGGTCTAAAACTGAAATATAGTGATTCTTGGTAAGTTTATTCAATGTCATTGAGTTGTACACTTAAAGTGGGTGAATTGTCTTAAAGGCATTTTAAATCCAACGTAACCAAAGCACAACTAATGATGGTCTCCTCCTAAGTCCTCCTTGTGACCCCCACATCCTCCAAATCCTCCTTCTCCTTTAGTATTATCTGTCTCCATGAATGGTACCACCATTATTCAGCTGTGTGAGCTAAGAAACAGAAGAGTAGTTTGTGACCCCAGATCTCTTCTTCCACTCACTGTATCCAGTCTGTCGTGCAGTCCTTCAGGTTGACCTCTGTCTCCAAGCATCAGTGCTTCCCTGGGTGTAAAGGACTGTCATCTCCCACTTACTTTAATATTTAGTCTGCAAGTTGATCTCTTGTGTTTCCCATCTTCTTAGACCATTCAAAATTTGAGTTTAAACGATCAGAATACATGCACCTTTTTCCTTTAGAGTATTGGTTATGTGGGGGCATGAGTGCCATCTGAGAATCACACTAAAATTCAACAAAATCATTAAGTTCCTTTTTTTAACCATCTCTCTGTTCTACTCTTCACACTGTAATTCTTTGATATCCTAGAGCAAACCACGTTTCTCCCATCACAGCTCCTTTGCATATGGTCTCTATTTCCCTAAATTTTTGCATGTGGTCTCTGTTTCCTTCATCCTCTGCCATATCCCGTTTCCTAGAACTCCTGTTTATATTTTAGATCTCAGTCCAAACAATACTTCCTAAGAGAGCACTTCCCCTGACTCCCACAATGTCTGATGTCCCTCTGTTATATATCCTTATAAGCAACTTGTGCTCTTTTTTCAGAGTGCTTGTCGAAGTGTTTAACTTTACTGTTGTTTCTTTCATTATTTGATAGCATCCCTGACTAGACTAAATCTGGAAGAGTGCGTTGAACGATGCCTGGGTTTGTCAGTACTGTGTTCTCCAGCCCTATTGCAAGTAACTGACATAGCACATACTCAATAATTACTTTTATATTGACATCTTCAGTGATGTCAGTGTCAAATCTTTGTAGATTTAGTGCTCGTTGATTCATTTTTTCTCTTCACTGACTTTGTATTCTCTGCTTTAGATGATTTTGTTGAATTTTGTGGTATCACTTTCCCAAGGTACTGTTTTTTCTTGTTTCTGAATTATTGGGACTACTTCTCTTTTGCCTATGTATAACTTACACTTGTTTATTGATGGAAATAGTATATGTAAATTATTTTAAAGTCACATTTTAAATGGTCTAGGAAAGCTTTATGTTTAAATAAATTCCAGTGGAAGCCATTTTGTAACATAGTTTTCCATTATTATGTCACAATTTTTAATGTGTAATTTTTAATTTTGCCTATAATGTTCCTAGAGGAGGCACACTGGTAATTGTTTCTATAAAAGATACTTGATTATTTTCTTTCTTTGATTCTGTGGTGATAGTTTTCAAAGTGACTGCTTTGTACTAGATATAATCTGTCTTGAAATTACTGCTTTTACTGGATATAATCTTGCCCTTTCACTTTACCTAACAGATGGTGGTTACATTAGAAAAGGTTTTGGTTTTATTCATATTAGAATCTAAGAGCTTATCTGTTGGTTTCATATTACTTTTATTAGCAGATGTATATAAAAATATATGTGTGTGTAAGTATAAATATACTTACATAGAAGGTATTTATAAGCTATAGTAACTGCTATATTTGCAGCTCTATTAAATACCAGAACCATGTGACCTTGCGGAAAAGACAGTTATTTGCTCTAGTTGGGTTATGTCCCCGATAGTGATGTGAGCACAGCTGGTGGAGGATGGTGTTTCTGTGGGTCTCAGAAAACCCTTTGCCTTGTGCAGCCCTAGTGTTCGAGGGACACACTTCACTTTGCTGTGACCGAGACAGGCAGCTGACAGCCCGCTGGAGGCTATGGAGTGCAGCTCCGTGCTTTTGTGAACCTGTGTCATTGAGGCCTTCAGAGCTTTAGAGCAAGAAAGAAGGAAAGCTGTGGGCTGAGAAAGCATGCACCGTTTTTGTATGTATTGATGTTAACTCCATATTAACAGAGGTCATCTCAGAGCAAGCATGAAGCTGGCTCACATGAAGCCGAACGGCAGAATGAAGGTCAAGGAGTGGCAGAAATCAACATGGCAACTGTGGGTAGCGGTCAGGTAAATAGATTATTTTATTAATTTCTTTTCTAGTTAACTATTTAAATATTTTAAAAGAAATACTGAGTGAGATGATTCTCACATGACCTGTTTCCTTCCTAAATGGATATCTCCAGAAGAATTCAGTACTAAAATGCTATGTCATTTTTCTTTATTATATTTAACTATGAAGCTTTCAAATTTCCAAGTATATTTTATAGCTCTAAAGTATGTGTCTCTGTTTTAGCCTAAAATGATTAATGTGAGTGGAGTTTCTTTGAAAAATAAATACTAAGCTGCATTTTGGTCATATGTGATTTGACCTAGTTATTACTGCTTGCATTGAATAGATTTGCTCTTTCTCTGTGGCATTCTAAGATATTTTTGTGTTTTTTAAAAAAATCATAAAGAGTTAATATTTTCATCTTCAGTTGTATTCCAGGATTATAGAAACCTAGCATTTAAATAAACAATTCTAATGCCCATTAAAATAAAAGTAAATAAATACCCTAGTCATATTTACTATTATCATCTTTAGCAAAATTATGGAAGACAATTTTTTAAAATGTAGAACATTATCTTGTTGTGCTGCCATCAGTTTTCTATTAGAGTTTGATTGGAATGTATCCTAATGAGTATTTTTCTTTGGAGTGTTCTGTATTCTCCACATTTTTTCAAGCAATATTTTATGTTTTAAATGAATGATTTTTTAAAATACAGTTTCAACTAAGTTGATTTTAAGGAAATTTTCTTACTGTTGATATAAAATATTCCTTTAGTGCCTATAGATTACTTTTAATGATACTATTTATTTGTTCTATTAGTTCATTAAAATTTAAAGCTTAAAATGTCTCATACTTAATTTAAATATTTAAATTTACCACATTTAAACAAAAATATACTTCATTTTAATATTACTGGTCCACATTGTACTGGATAATACTCTACAGATGGTAAATTAGGGCAAAAAAAATTATATTCCAATAGTACATTTGGGTTCTTTGTCTACTACTTAGGGAGTTCTCTGGGATTATCATGTGTTCCTACACATATGTAGAAAGAAGTTCTGTCTTCTTGACAAAAATCTTTTTTTTTTGCTTTAGGATTAAGACCCACTATTAATACTTTGGGGTCATATTTCAATTATTATATCCTTTAAAGCCTCACCTAGCCAATAAGCTCAATATTTATTTTTTTAATTGAATTCTTATCTCATTTCTTATATCAGAATTTAACTCTGAATATATTAGATTTAATGTCAAAGATGAAAACTTTAAAAAACAGTTTACTTATTTACCTATGTTGTGTCTCAGTCGTGGCATGTGAGATCTTCTTCCCTGCGGCATGCGGGATCTTCTGTTACGCCGTGCAGGCCCAGAAGTCGTGGCCCTCGGACTTAGTTGCCTTGCAGTATGTGGGATCTTAGTTCCCAGACCAGGGGTCAAACTCGCATCCCCTGCATTAGAAGGCAGATTCTTAATCACTGAATCACCAGGGAAGTCCCCCAAATGAAAACTGTTAGAAATATTAAAAGTTAAGGAAATGAGCATAGAGTTTTTATAATCATGAAGTGAGTAGGAAACCATAAAAGAACCATAGGCTTCATTTAAAAATGTAAGACTTTAGTGTGCGATAAAATCATAACAAACTTACAAGACAAAAACCAAAATCACATTAATGACGCTACAGCTACTTCCAGATCTTAATGTAGATAAGAGGTGTGTCTGTGAGACTGTGATCCAGTTATGCCAAAATCCCTTTACCTGTCAGACGCTTGGGGTTTGTTCATTTCTTTTGTTATTTGCTCCAGAGACAAAACAGTTGACACTAACAAAACTGAAAATAATCTCTTTGACTTTCTCAGAATCACAGTAATATGATCCATCAAGCTCCTGCCCTAGTGCCCTTGGGGAAGGAAGTTCATTGTACCTCACCTGGTTTCCTGCCCACAGCCACTCTGCCAGAATGATCTTTCACGAGTAAATCACCCTCTTGGTAAAATCCTTTGTTGGCATCCATTGATTCTCAGAAAAAGACAAGCCTTACTACGACCTGTATAACCTGGCTCCTGCCTAAACTTGCCAGCTGTCTGTCACCCTTTGCTCTCAGCACGCCTGCCACGCTGGCCCTTCAGGACTTCCCCTTGACGGCTTCCTCTGCTGCAGCCTGCACACCATCTGCCCATTCCCTCTTGTGCCTTCTCATCCCACTTCACTCAGTTAACAGCAGTTTGTGTGTGTCTGAACTTTAGCGTGATTTCTCTCAAGAGGCTTGAACTGTTCACATCCCATTACAGGCTGTCCTCGCTTGTTCTTCTCACCTTGAAGACCACATTTGCAGTTTTATATTTATTTATGTGGTTATTTCTGTTCTCCCTACTAAATTGTAAGCTCCAGAAAGACAAAGATTCTTTCCAGTTTTATTCATTTTTATATCCCCACAGTCCCTGATAAATAAATAGTAGATAATAGCAATGAATATATGTAGGTTGGAAGGGATAACTAACATCCCTTCTAGAAAGAGGGATTTTTGATCTGTGATTAATCTCCCTTGAATGTTAAATGAAAAGAGAAAGCTAGAAATAAATTATATGGGCTAGATCCCTACTTGCTTAGTATATAACTTTATGTGTAATTCATTTATGAATCGATCTCAGCTTTTCCATTTAATGTTTAGAACCAGATCTCTAGTGAGACAACCAGTAAGTAGTGATGAAGTTCAAACAAGACTGGGAAAGAGATGAAATGGTAGGAGAACCTTTTCCACTGCCAATAATATGTTTTTAAGCCTGTTATTATGGAAAATTTCAAATATATACAGAGGCAAACAGAGTAATAGAGTAATCTGCAGGTACCCTATATACTTTGTCCTCTGATTTTATTTTTGGAAAAGATCCCAGACATCATCATTTTTTGCTTAAATATTAAATACTTCACTGTGTATTTACAGAATATAACATTTTTTTAATTGAAATGTAGTTGATTCCTAACATTGTTAGTTTCAGGTATACAGCAAAGTGATTCAGTTATATTGTATTTTTCCAATTCTTTTCCATTTTAGGTTATTACAAGATATTGAATAAAATTCGCTAGGGCTTCCCAGGTGGTGCTAGTGGTAAAGAACTTGCCTGCCAGTGCAGGAGACAAAAGAGCTGCGGGTTTGATCCCTGGGTTGGGTAGATCTTGAGGGCATGGCAACCCACTTCAGTGTTGTTGCCTAGAGAATCCCACGGACAGAGGAGCCTGGCGGGCTATGGTCCATAGGGTCACAAAGAGTTGGATGTGACTGAAGCGACTTAGCATGCACACATGCACATACTATAAAGTAAATCCTTGTTTATTTTATATATATCAAAGTGTATGTATCTGTTAATCCCATACTCCTAATTTATCCCTCCTCCCATTTCCCCTTTAATAACTATAAGTTTGTTTTCTGTGTCTAAGAATACTTTCTTTTAAATTGAAAATACAGTTGATTTACATTATTGTGTTAGTTTTAGCTCTACAGCAAAGTGATTCAGTAACATATACATATTTTTTGGATTATTTATATCTGTTGATCCCATACCTTTAATTTGTCCTTCTCTGTCATCTGTGGTAACCGTAAGTTTGTTTTCTGTGTCTGTGAGTCTATTTCTGTTTTGTGTGTAGATATATTTGTATTATTTTTTAGACTGTACATATAAGTGATCTCATATAATGTCTGTCTTTGTCTGACTCCCTCACTTAGTATGGCATTCTCTAGCTCCATCCATGGTGCTGCAAGTGGCAGTATTTCATTCTTTTTTGTGACTTCTTAAACCATTGTATCTTCTTAAAACCATCATCTGTTGATGGGTACTTGGGTTCTTTCCAGGTCTTGGTTAATATAAATAGTGTTGCTGTGAACATTTGGGTGCATTTATCTTTTCAGATTAGAGTTTTCATCTTTTTTGGATTTATGCCCAGGAGTGAGATTGCTGGATCATGTGGTAACTCTATTTTTAGTTTTTTAAGAAACCTCCATACCGGTTTTCATTGTGGCTGTACCAATTTATATTCCCACTAACAGTGTAGAAGGATTTCCTTTTCTCCACATGCTCTCCAGACTTTTTGCTTTGATGGTGGCCATTTTTAATTTGAATTTCTCAGTAATCAGTGATGTTGAGCATCTTTTCATGATTTGTTGGCTATCTGTATGCCTTTTGAAGGAATGTCTGTTTAGGTCTTCTGTCCATCCTTTGATTTTTGTTGCTTTTATTTTTTATTTTTATTTTTTTGATACTGAGTTGTATGAGCTGTTTGTACATTTTGGATATTGACTGTCAATCAAATATTTTCTCCCAGTCTGTAGGCTGTGTTTCTGTTTTGTTGATAGTTTTCTTTACTGGAAAAAAATCTTTTAAGTTTGACTAGGTCCCGTTTATTTATTTTTGCTTTTATTTGTTTTCCCTTGGGAGGCTGATCTAAGAAAATATTGCTATAATTTGAGACTATGAGACTATTTTGCCTATGTTTTCTTCCAGAAGTTTTATGGTATCATGTCTTATACTTATGTCTTTAAAACAATTTGAGGGATTTGGGGGGCTTGTTTGTTTATGGTGTGAGGGTGTGTGCTGACTTCACTGATTTACATGTAGCTGTCCAGCTTTCCTAGTGTCACTGGCTGAAAAGACCGTCTCTTCTCCGTTGTGTGTTCTTATCTCCTTTGTCAAGGATTAACTGACTGTAGGTATGTGGGTTTACTTCTGGGTTCTCTATCCTGTTCTTTTGGTCTGTGTGTCTATCTGTCATGTTTCTGTACAAATGCCATGCTGTTTTGATTACTGTAGCTTGGTAGTATTGTCCGAAGTCCCAAAGCACTCTGCAGATTTAATGCAATTCCTGTCAAGATGCCTATGACATTTTTCACAGAACTAGAACAAATAATACTAAAATTTCTATGGAACTACAAAAGGCCCAGAATTGCTAAAGCAGTCCTGCAGCCAGAGGACACCTAGAATACATAACTATTATGCCATTATTACACTCCCAAAGAAACTAACAGTAGTTCCTCGGTAGCATCAGATTTCAAATTTGCAGTTGCTTCGTAAATGTCATAATTTTTAAATTTATTTGACACAAGGGCCAGATAAAGTTCATGCACAGAGATTGGTTAGTGTGTCTTTGAAATTTCTTTTAATCTATAGATTTCTTCTTTGTCTCTTAGATTTTTGCTGTATATTTATTGAATAACCAAAGTTATTTGTCTTCTCAAGTTTTCCATAGTCTGAATTTTGCTAGGAACATCTGCATGGTGAAGTTTGACCTATCTCTCTGTCTTCTGTATTCCCTGTAAATTGGTATTGGGTCTAGCAATGTGATCAGATTTGGTCTCAGGCCCTCATTCTATGCCTGAGACTTTCATAGGTAGCATAGTGGTCTTCCACCAGAAAGCACATAACATCTTTTTGTGATATTCACAGCATTTATACTTAATGTCTACCTTTATTAATTCACTAAGGGTTGTAGAATTAGCTGTAGTACTTTAATAAAGAGAAACTTCTCATCTACTGTTGGGCCACTTCCGTGTACCATCTGTATGAAAAAAGGCAAGGTGAGGAGGGTGCTTGCTTCTTTTGCTTCTTCTCCCTCTTACACAGTTTCACAGAGAGTTGGAGACTGTTGCTACCTTTATGGTGAACTTCTTAGAGTCACTTTGTTTTGTTTTGTTTTCTCAGAAAAATACTGTTTTTTGAGTCCCTTCCTAAAGTGAGCAAGTAGATAATAGAAGAGGGATTTGTACCCAGCAAGTGTAGTTGAAATTGACTGTGTCCCAGCTGTACTGATTGAACTGCCAGGCATAGTCCTTCTTGGGCCCCTCGGCACACATTTGAGTGCCTCTGATGGCAGTGGATATTGAAAGGTGGATAAAGGAGGACCAGAAGATAGAGAAGTGCTTGATTCTAATGTGTGTTGAAAAGGAGATGCAGGTCAGAAGCAACAGTTAGAACCAGACATGAAACAACAGACTGGTTAAAAATCTAGAAAGGAGTACATCAAGGCTGTATATTGTCACCCTGCTTATTTAACTTATATGCAGAGTACATCATGAGAAATGCCAGGCTAGGAGACTCACAAGCTGGAATCAGGATTGTTGGAAGGAATATCAGCAACCTCAGATATGCAGATGATACCACTCTAATGGCTGAAAGTGAAGAGGAACTAAAGAACCGCTTGATGAAGGTGAAAGAGGAGAGTGAAAAGGCTGGCTTAATATTCAACATTCAAAGAATGAAGATCATGGCATCCTGTCTTATCATTTCATGGCAAGTCGATGGGAAAAGTGGGAACAGTGGCAGATGTTATTTTCTTGGGTTCCAAAATCACTGCGAATGGTGACTACAGCCATGAAATTAAAAGACACTTGCTCCTTGGGTGAAAAGCTATGACCAACCTAGACAGCATATTAAAAAGCAGAGGCGTCACTTTGCTGACAAAGGTTCATATAGTCAAAGCTATGGTTTTTCTAGTAGTCATATACGGATGAGAGATTTGGACTGTAAAGAAGGCTGAGCAGTGAAGAATTGATGCTTTTGAACTGTGGTGTTGGAGAGGACTCTTGAGAGTCCCATGGACTACAGGGAGATCAAACCAGTCAATAGTAAATGAAATCAACCCTGAATATTCATTGGAAGAACTGATCTGGAAGCTCCAATACTTTGGCCACCTGATGCAAAGAGGCAAGTCATTGAAAAAGACCCTGATGCTGGGAAAGATTGAGCACAAGAGGAGAAGGGGCAAAGGAGGATGAGATTGTTGGATGGCATCACCAACTCAAAGGACATGAGTTTGAGTAAACTCCAGGAGATAGTGAAGGACAGCTTGGCATGCTGCAGTCCATGGGGTCACAGAGAGTCAGACTTGGCTTAGCGACCGAACAACGATAACCATTTCTTACAGGTTACTGCTTCTCTGGTCCCTCTGAAGGATGTTGGTGCAGACTTAATCATAATAAAAAGGCCCAGGAAAGATTCTCAAGACTCAAGTTCTGGCTTATAGGTAGTATGGGTATGGGAATGTTCTCTTGGAATCTCCTTATAATAAATCCATCTAGGTTTCTAGCTAGAGAGTTTGGGAGAGCAGAGTGGAGAGTGTCCCAAAATCAAGAATCTATATAGAAAGATACTAAGTCTGAAGCTTAAAGGTGATTGATGTCTACACTGAAATGAATGTCAGAACATGTTTCATCGTAGACATGGGTTTTTCCTTGCTTTGTAATGTAACCTCTTGTTTCTCTTCTGTTTCAAACAATATGTTAGTTATCTATTGCTGCCTGACAAATTTAGCAGCTTAAATCAGCAACCATTTATTGTCTTTGTAGGTCAGGAATCCTGGTGCAGCTTAGCTGAGTGCCTCTGGTTCAGGGTCTCTCATAGGCTGCAGTTGCCATGTTGGCTGGGGCCACAGTCATTTCAAGATTTGATGAGGGGAGGATCTGCTTCTAAACTCACCATATGACTGTTAGCAGGCCTGAGATGTCCAGGCTGTCGGCCAGTGGTATCATTTCTTGCCACCAAGGCCTCTGCAAAGAGCAGTTCATAGTGTAGTATCTGGCAATCCCTCAGAGAAGAACAAGAGAGGGTGTCCAGGATGGAAGCCACAGTTTTTGTAAACTTATCTTGAAAGTGACTTCTCATCATATCTATAGCAGTCTGTTCGCTAAAAGCCTTACACAAAATCTGGCCTACACTTAACCACAGGAGTAGTTCACAAGGTGGTGAATTCTAGAAGACAAGGCTCCTTACGGGTTGTGTTACATCCTCACCACCAGAAACAGTCAAAGTATTTAGATATCCTTAAAGACAGTATGCTTGCTTCAGCATAAGGAGTCATTCATTTCCTCCTGTAGATCAAAAGCAGCCCTTTGCCAAAATTTCCTTAAAAGTCTCCCACCTGCTCTCTTTATCTTGAGTCTTGGTCCCTCAACTCCATCCTCCTTATTGCAATCAGAAGAAGCTCTTAATCTCCAAGTGAGTCAGTTTCTCTGTCTCTCTCTCTCTCTCTCTCTCTCTCTCTCTCTCTCTCTCTCTCTCTCTCTCACAGGCACACACACACGTACACATTCTTTGTGACCTGTGCTTAGGGCCTCTGCCTCATCTGAGCTGCTGTGTGGCTGACCCTCCTCTTTTTTAAGGAGACACCTCTCTGTCGTTCACAGTCAGACAGCCCTTTACTCTACAATCCTGAGCTGAGTGCCCGCCACTCCTGTCTGCACACCTGCGCTCGTCACGGCACTGTGTGTTTACATGTTGAGCAACCTGTCCAGGCTCCATATGCAGCGAGGGTGGGGGTGTCTTACTCACTTACATTCCTACAGACTAGCATTGCACCAAGAAAGGACAGAAATGGTATGGACATAACAAGCAGAAGATGCTAAGAAGAGGTGGCAAGAATACACAGAAGAAGTGCACAAAAAAGACCTTCATGACCCAGATGACCACGATGGTGTGGTCACTCACCTAGAGCCAGACATCCTGGAGTGTGAAGTCTAGTGGGCCTTGGGAAGCATTTCATCACTCAATGGGGCTTTCTTCCAGCCAGTGTATATTTAGCTGAATATGGTTTCATGCCTTTTGATTTGGGAAAGAATATTACTCTTAGAATGTCTTCAGTGTTTGGTTTCTTCTACATTGTACTTTGTCTTTTACAACAGTTTTTTTTTTTCCTCCTTCAGTCTTTCTCTAAATTCTACTCAAGTTTATAGATAAAAATACTCATTTTGAGCAGTTATAAATGTTCACACTTTAATGGTATATTTAGCTATTTACCCTAAAGACAGTTCATTTGGAGTATCTTAGCATGAAGCTAGCTATATTTATCTATAATCTAAATTATACTGTCTATAATTTGCTTAATTTCTAGGGGTCAAGTACACGAATAGATCATGAAACAGCCAGTGTTTTGAGCTCTAGTAGCACACATTAAGCTCCTTGAAGGCTGACCAGTCATCTGGGAACCAAGGTAACGGATTATAGAGTCTTGTCGCTAGAACTCTGAGTGCTCTACTAAAACATTCTTCATGCTTCTTTTAATTTTGGCTTAAGTATTCTTTTGTTTCCATCATCGCAGTCTCTTAAAGAAATGACAGCCAGGTCTCTGCAAGCATCCTGAGGTGCAGCCCACAGCTGGCTCGCCCCCCTGAGCTCTCCCCTCCCCGTGACTTTCTGCCTGGCTGCCCTGGCTGCAGTGGTGCAGCCCTCCACTTCCCACCCTGCTGCACAGTGACCCTCAGGGTCCTCGCCAGCCTGCAGAGCTCTTCTTGGGCTTTCCTTCTTTACAGAGCGTTTTCTGACCCAGGGCCCTCGCGCCTGCCCATGCAGTCTGTGTCTGCCTCCTTTGAAGCACTACATTTGGAGCACGGGGACTATTTTTTAAACAGTATATTTTCCATTACATCTAAATACTTCCTTGTTTTCATAGCATATTCTACATACTCTTTCTTTACTTTAGTAATATAATGGCTCTGAGGAAAAGCATTACATAACTAATGTCGATATAAGAAATGAATTTTAGAGTAGCAGTGATATTATTAATATAAAACTTAATCCTTTTAGTAACTCACAATAGTTACTACTTGGGATCACTAATATGCCAGTAACTGCTAAGACTTGTACGTAAACTATCTCTGATCTTTTCCAAAACCCTTTGAATGTGTTATTCTTGCCCCTCTTTTAAGTGAGAATACTAAAGCCAAAAAGATGGTAATTAAATTAGAATTCCACCCCAGTCTGTCCAACACGAGTAGTTTTTACTGTAAAGAAAACCTTTAATATATAAGAGTACTATTGCTTGAAAACTGGCAGCTTGAATACCATTTCCTTTTGGAGTGATTTTTGCATGATAATATTAAGACCTTACTACATTTTTGAATGCCAGCTACTGTCCTGTATACATGTGTGACTTTAGTTAATCTTCACAAAGAAAACCCTATTAGGTAAATTACTCTGTTTGGCAGCTGAGACAGCTGGACCTCAGAGAACTCTGGTAACCTGCTTGTGTCACACAGCTCACTTGCAAATAGTAGGACATTACCAGAAGAGTCTCAAGGTGGCTAAAGTTGCCCCTGGTTTGGAACCACTAATTTATAGATATGATGCATTTCTATAATAGCCTCAACTTTCACACAGTAGCTCTTGCTTTTAAAAAATGCGGTTGATCACAGGACAGGATGACTGGGTGCTATTTCCTGTTTCTGATCTGCTTCTGAGTAAATTCTTGGAATTTACAGGAAGGGAGTAATGATGCTTACCAGCTGCTTAAAAAAAATTAAATAAGAATATTGACTTTGTATCTCTATATGATCAGGGATCATCCCTATATGATCCCTTTATGAGAAAATACTTTTACATGTATAAGGGAGATATCATAATTTTAACAATATTATAATCTGGTGACGGTTAGCAATTGCTTAGAACCAGTACTTAGTAAATAGTAATTGCTAAAAAACATTTTACTGATTATGGTTGTAGATTTTAAAAAGTAAAATTTTTAATTGTGTAAAGAATTTTAGATAAACCACATTTCTTGCTCTGTATGTGTTGGTAGGTGTGTGTGTGTGTGGTGGGTGGGGGAGATGTGAGAAAGAGAAAAATCAGTTGATTGTCTTTCATTATGATAACAGATTTTCACCCACTGATCCAGATAATAGCAGTTTAGGTATGCAAGAACCTACTGTCTCCTTATGACTATATACTACCACTACTAATATTTACTCATAAAGAAGATGGTGATAATGATTATAGCAATATGGATTTTGAAATAACGCTCATTACTTCATCCTGGAAAGAGATTTTTGTTTTTGTTTCTGTTTTTGTTTGAGTTACAGCTAATATCCCATTCATCACTTCATTGGTGTTGGCTTTTGGCTATTAAAGTCATAATTTTGTTTCTAAACTCATTTGGCCCACAGGTGGAAATGGTGTATTCATTGTTGTCAATGCTTGGTACTCATGATAAGGATGATATGTCGTGAACTTTGCTAGCTATGTCTAGCTCCCAAGACAGCTGTATATCCATGCGACAGTCTGGATGTCTTCCTCTCCTCATCCAGCTTTTACACGGCAATGACAAAGACTCTGTGTTGTTGAGCAATTCCTGGGGCGGTAAAGAGGCTCTGGCCAGGGCCAGTGCAGCACTCCACAACATCATTCACTCACAGCCTGATGACAAGAGAGGCAGGCGTGAAATCCGAGTCCTTCATCTTTTGGAACAGATACGAGCTTACTGTGAAACCTGTTGGGAGTGGCAAGAAGCCCATGAACAAGGCATGGACCAGGACAAAAATCCAAGTATGTTCCATATGGTGCATGTGACAAAGCAAATGTAAAAGTTTTTGAAATGAAAAGTTTTTTAATTAGGACGGTGTCTTTATGAATCAGAGTGGGAAATTCATATTAGCCACCTGCACCGCTCACATAGTTTAAAGCTTAATTTCTCTATTTCCCTAGGAAAAAAAGTTAGCAAAGGGAAATGTTGTGTGCACTACAGTACAACCAGAAAATAACAGAAAATCAAAGTAGACTTAAACAGTCATAGCATAGTTGATCTAGAAAGAACTTGAGCGATTATGTTCTCCTTCTCTTGAGATTAAGCTCAGGAAAGTGACTTTACGTAAGTTCCTTCAGCTGTGAGTGACCAAGCCATTCTCTTATATTTGCATATCGCTTTACTCAGTGGATGCAGAGCTGTGTTATATCTGTTATTTGATCCTTAGAACAGCCTTGTGAAGTAGGAAGAGAAGATATTATCATCTTCATTTTACAGATGAAGAGACTGAGGTTCAGAGAGGCCAAAAGACTTGCCTGTGGCTTCACAGGTAGTGGGTGGGGGATCCAGGGCCAGAGGCCAGACCCCCTGACCCTCAGCCCAGTGTCCTTCCCACTTCACTGCCTGTCTTCAGGCCTTGGGGCCCCAGCTGCTGGGGTGATCAGCCACCCAGCTCTTTTCTCAGGGAGAAACCCTCTCCCCCAGGAGCAGGGATCATGGGAGTTGGGACCCTTGAGGAGATAAGTTACTTCATTCCTATGGGAAGAACCAAAAGCAGTAAGTATATAAGGTAAGACCTCCTTTCACCTGGTAAGAACCCACACATAGACATACACACAGCAAAGGACTATCGAGTCAGTATCTTGATTGGGGGAGCAGGAGAAAGACTGATGATGAGAACTTGATCTATAAAGATTTAGTAGATTTCTCTTAGGGTTAGGTATAAAGGTGAATTTATTTAAAATTAAAAAATTTTCAACAGTAAGAATATAGCAGAAATGTCCTTTCTGTTTGTCCTAGGGCTAGGGAGAATTAATAAGTTGCTTTACTGGGAGAACATTATCTTTCTGGATTGTTTTCTTTGGCTGTCCACAATTATGTAATGACTTGTATTGTGTGCTCTTAATACCTGTTCTCAGACAAGTTAAATAGAATAAATACTATTACTTCTGAAAAATAGACTTGGTTTTTCAATTTTTATTTCAAGTAACAGTTTTGAAACTTTATGTATAGCACTAAATGTGTAAGTACATTTTCTTAGACACTTTTCCTTTAAATTTTTATTTACTATCTGGTGTCTATATAATAAACTTTCTCTACTAGAGTTGCACTAGGTTTCTCTATACATTTCTATACAGCCATGTGCCTTTCAGCTTTGAAAATATAAATTATAAATAAATAGTTTTATACCAAAATGTTTTTATTATTTCAAATAACCAGTATAATTTTTAAGTTATTAGTTGAATTATAGCATAAACCTACATGGGAGTTAGTCCAGCAGACTTGGTGAAAGGCTGGTGAGGGGTAAACATTTTTACAGAACCAAGGAAAGCCCTTTACCTGTATTTTCCTTTCCATGTGTATAGTAGTTATTCATCTCTTCAGCAAATACTTGTTGATTCACTAAGCTACCATGCATGAGAAGTATATCTGCAAACTCAGTATTTTTTAGGTATAATAAACATCACTACTTTGAGAAAACAAAGCATTATGGTTTATGTCAACTTTATTTTTCAGTGCCAGCTCCTGTTGAACATCAGATCTGTCCTGCTGTGTGTGTTCTAATGAAACTTTCATTTGATGAAGAGCATAGACATGCAATGAATGAACTCGGTAAGATAAAAATGTTTCTTAATGCCATAGAAGAATCCTGAAGATTTTTTGTCATTGTTGAATTAGGATATAAGGTCACTAACTTCTATTACCATCTGTTTCTTCCTTGTAGCAAGTGACTGGTTTCAAGAGAAGACAATGTCCTAAGTGACAGAAACTGCTACCCTTTTATAGCCTAACTTGGGTTTTTAAAATCTTAGCCAGAGATGGGCGAAAATAAATAAATAAATGGGCCACTCCTGCCAATATTGTCAAGGTAGACTCTGGGTGACAGTTGGTGGGAGGGTAATTTGAATCGTTTTGAGATGTGATGATGTGGAGCTTTGTAATTATTTTTGAACTCAGTCACCTCTGATGGACACAGGAATGAATTATTATTAAGATTCTCATTTATCTTCATGGTCATCCGTACTTTACTGGATTTTCATGATAAGCAGTGTGTTTGGTATCTCTGAAACTCGTCAATAATGGAAAAAGCATTATTCTCTAATTTATGTTAGAAAGCATTCCATTAATTTTGGAAGGATTACTCTCAGTATGTATTCTCACATACTCTGAACCTTACAGAACCTGCCTCTGTGGCCCCCATTTTTCATGTGATGGTTTCTCTTTGGTTTCTAGGTTCATTTTGCACATGTGGTATTTGTAAGTTGCATCATGCTGAGCCATCTCATGTGAACCTGGATAGCTGTAGTCATGCCACAAGCAAGAAGCACGCACTGAGTCTCCATCTTGGTGTAGCTGTGCCCTTGCTTTCTGTGCTGTTTATGTTACCTTTCATTCCAGGCCCCGCTTTGCATCTCTGCCACCCTTACCATTTTCATTCATCATTTATCTTAAAAGTGACATAGTTGTGAGTTTCTTAAGACGCAGAGAACCTGAACAGCTGAGAATGAGTGCTGTCCCCTTGAGACCGTCATTTTGTGAGGCTGTGTGTACTTGGTCTCCGCCGGCCCCCAGCTGCACGTTTCTCCCCACAGGCCCTAGCCCACTTGATTCTCTTCCCTTACTCCCCAGGTTCCTGTGAAATTGAGTATGCACTTGTGAGTTCTCCCCTCCTCAATACAATCCAGCATTGGTGAAATTTCAAGTTTGGGTGGTTTTTTTGGTTTTTTTTAACACTCATAATAATGAGAAAAATAATGAACAAACAGGAAAACTAATCCAGTTTTAAGCTCCCACAAATGTTTTCTCTAAATGTCCCTGTGTTCCAATGAACTGTAGACTAGGACTGACCCACATTAATCATCTGAATTTCCAAGTGAAATCTAGACTCAGTATTTGTTCCTCTTCCTTCTTCAGGTAGGAAGGCTACCCGGGGCATTTCATCCCAGGAGCTATGGCAGGGGCTTTCAGGTGAGGAGCAGGATGGGGCCTACGGGGGTGTTACTGTGGGGATGTAGCCACAGGGGATTACCTTCTCACTCCTAGCCTCTGACTTTGCGTTGGAGCCAAAGAAGAAACTAGGTGTGTAGACTGTGGATAGATGCAGTCAGGTAGCACAAGGGATCTGACAGTGAGGGATAGGAGGAAAGAAGTCCCAAGTAGATGAAGAAAAATTCCTAAGCCCAGTCAGCTAGGACTGTCTTTTGTAGATGCAAGAAAATTCTACAACCATTAGGGTCATTTAAGTTTGCAACTATTAGTGTTGCAAGTTTTAGACTATAATACCAGGAATGTACACATTTATTAATTTCCAACTCTGTCCTAGAAACTGTGCTAGGCACTAGATAACAAAATGAAATCCAGTAAGTGGCCCAGGTGATTCTTATGGGACTAAAAATGCCAAAGCTTCTTTCTTTCTGGCCTCTTAAAAAATACAAAGTCTTTTACACTAAATTTCATTCTGCTCAACAAAATAAATTATATGCTCTTATTCAAGTTATTTGCTTATATCCTTACCCGATTAATAGAGTCTCTGGTGCTAAATATTCAGTTTTTGTTTTACTAGATACAGAAACCTCCACCATAAACTCCTAGTTCTATTAAAACAGACACTGGCCCTGCCTATATTTCTAGATACTTTAAACAATTTTTACAATCTTTTTCTATTAAACATATTATAAGTGTTCCTTATAATCCACAGACACGAGACATAGTCGAACGAGCACCTCACACACTAAAGTTACAAATAAAAAGAACTTAAAGAAAGGGGAATACACAGGAACACTGCTGTCTTCCTTATCCAGAGCAGACTTTACTAGATTCCAACATAAGATATTTTCTCAACCCATCACTATTGTTAATACAGCTTTATTCATTTTAAAGTTTTTAAACCTGCCACAGGGAAATATTTTAACCAGGGCAGAAAGGCATTTCGAGGAACTGAAGGACACGTCTCTTCCCCTGCCCATTTGGTACCAAGACGGGTTAATGAAACAATGGAAATCTGGGAAACTAATCTTACAGGGAAAAGGATATGCTTGTATTTCCCCAGGTGGATCCAACAAACTTTTTCCTCGGAAAATTCGACCCAAGGGGGCCCCCGACATTCAAAATGGAAACAACAAAAGCCCTAAGAGGAAGACGTTCCAATACAGGCCATGGCTGCGCTAAAGATCTCCAGAAAGCACCACCCTCAGTGACATCTGTAAGGCATAGTTCCGGCCAGGCAGAAAAGGAGAGCCGACCTCAACAGAAGTAGGTTGCCTTTGTTCAGGCAAGGAGGGGCGACAGTCGGCCTAACGACAAGGCTGAGCACCGAGAGGGATCAGGGAGGCTTCATACTTATAGGGAGGTTTGTGGAAGCAATAAGGGAAACGTCAATCAGGCGGGATATTTTAAGTATTCTTTTGTTGAAATGACACTCTATAGTTGGGCAGAGGGTGATAAGTCTTCTGGGCGGGTGTAGGGGGTGGTAGGTTTCCGGACAGGGGGTGATAAGTCCCAGATAGATGCAACTGGCCTGGAGCATCAGGATGGAACTAAAATTATGCTTTGTTTTCTCCAAAGTTAGATGATTCAGCAAGGGGCCTTTGAGACTGTTGCTCTCTTTTCTAGGCCCAAAAGACTCCTTCATTCCAGACCCTGAAATCATAAAAAAAAAAAAAAGGGTGGGGGGGGGGAGAAGGGCGCCTTATCTCTCTGGCTACTTCCTGCCGGATGGTGCGACGGTTTTGGGTCTGGAATGGAGGATCGTCCTAGGGCCCACAGTCTCCTTTTTTCTGAGCTTGAGGTGAGGCTCTCGAGAAGAAGAAAACAGTCTTGACCTGATCTCAAGAGATGGCCCGAATCCGTTCTTGGAGAAACCTTTGAAAGAGATTAAAGAGACAGGGTCCAGATAAGAGGAATAGAATGATAAATACTAATGGCCCCAGAAAGGGAGCAGCCAAGGGAGGATCTGTGGGAACAGGTTTTGGGGAATGTAAAGGTTTTCTAACTCTTTCTGCGGCATTCAATTCTGTCTCTAAGTTCTCTGACTCGACCCTGGACTATCCCCGTTTCATTAGCAAAATAGCAGCAGTCCTCTCCTAGGAAAAGGCAGGTCCCTCCCTTTTCTGCAGTGAGAAGGTCCAGGGCTCGCCTATTTTGTAGGGCCACAGAAGCTAATGAGTTAATTTGTTTTGGGATTGAAACGAAGGACTCTACTACCTGCTCCATGTCTTCATTAAGTTCTTGGGACAGCTTGTAATAGAAATGGGCAGAGGTCGAGATGCCTCCCATCCCGGTGCCTTAGGGCTGCTGCTATCTATGCCAGTCCCAACCAGGAGGGGGGGGGGGCGATGACAGCTCATCTTTTTCTGTGGGAAAGTTCCCCTTGGGGGGTAAACTCTTTGTTCTAGCTCTCCCTCTTCGAGGAATGTTAGGCCTGGGGTCAGGAAGACCAAGATGCAGGGTCCACGGGGGTCTAAGGAGAGGCATGAATATGCATAGGTCCCACAGAGAATGAAGATTCCTGGATTGGTGCAATTATTTGTGCTGTTCCAGAGAACCCAAGTGGAACAGAAGGAGGGAGTGGAGTTTGTAAGACCAGTGCAGTTGGGACTAGAGTAGTCAATACAGGTTAGGTTTGAAGAGGCTGAGAGTAAGGACATTGTCAGAGACTGGCCCAATGAGTTGTGTAGTTTTCTGTTGGGAAGGGGAAGTACAGTTGCCCTGTGACAGCCAGGTTGAGGGTAAGGGAATGGCTCTGTGTGGTGAGGGAGAGAGTGACATGCATATCCAACACTGGGATGTGTGTGGTGTGTACTGGAAGAATTGAAAGGAAGAGTTGAGAAGGCGGGGAAGGTGTTGGTTGCCAGAGGTAGGTTTTAGGAGAGGCCGTAATTGGGAAAGGAGGTCTAGGTGTTTGTAAGGCTCAGGGGTCAACTGTAACCGGGAAATTATGTTCTTTGTAACTTGTTCTTGTTTCTTTTCCCGATTTTGATCTAGTACCCCACCCCCGTCTGAGTACCCCCAGTGGGTAATGGGATAGAAACATATGTTTCTTCCATTTGGCTTATGGCAGGTACTCATGAAACTCCCTCTCTTTTGTACTTTGACAGTGAGTAGGGATTTGGACTTCCCGCCCCCGAGGTTCATGTCATGGTGCATGGTTTTGGAGCTGTATTGTAACATGAGGAATGTACGTAGGAATAAATGTCTGAGCAGGGGCAGGGAGTAGCCAGGAGGCTGGGGAGTGCAGCAAGGATAAGGAGCAGGGGAGTCATGGGGCTGTTAGTTAGACAGTACAGAGGAAATAGCACCCTAGGAGTAGAACCCAGCTAGCAATGTAGGCGATACCCACGGAAAGATGAAGAATAGGTGGCCAGTCCTGAGGGGAGACAGTTACTAGGCCTACAGCAAGGATTAAGATTAGGAGTGCAGCTATAGTTAGAGAGACAGGGAGAGGTCAGTCAGGGTGAGGGGCAGAAGGCCCCAAGTTGGTGGTGATTTGAATCTGAGGAGGAACAGTGCTCATTAGGATGTAGAATGATGTAGAGAATGAGAGTAAAGAAATCAATTTCGTCTGGAGTCAGGTTGTAGAAGGTTCCCTGGAGCCACAGTTGAGACACCAGTGCAGTCAGGTCTTTGAAGGAAGTTCCTGTTGGGGCGCTGATCCAGAGGTCTTGTAGTAGTTGGGTCAGGAGCAGTTGTAGGTTGAAGAGAGTCCAGGTCATTCAGTGTCCTCTCCGATAGTTGGCAGGGGTTGTCGCTGGGTGAATTTTAAGGAGGTGGGTGCTGTGCGGGAGACCTGATAGGTGTCATTTAAGGAGGGCAGCGCAGGATTGGAGGTGACCCATTTTAGACGAGAGAGGTGTACCCAGGAGGCGACCTTTTTGAGTTTAGCTGCAGTTGGGGCAAGGAGGATGACTTTGAATGGTCCCTGCCACTGTGGGGTTAGGTCACCCTGGGGATGATCAGACAGATAGACCATGTCCCCAATTTGTAAAGGGGGCAGGGAGGCTTGGGGGTCAGGGGCAGGCAGATTGTGACTGATGTATTTCCAGAGGGCATTGCGGAGTTGCGTCAGCAGAGGGGGGAGTGTAGGAAGCTTGGTATGGGAGGAGGCTCAGGGGGGAGTCCAGGAGGGAGCATGGGCCTTCCATACATCACCTCAAAGGGGCTCAGCCCCAGGGGCTTTCTGGGCAAAGCCTGTATTCTGAGGAAAACAATTGGTAAAAGTTTACTCCAATTCAGATGTACCTCAAGGGTTAGTTTGGTAAGGGTTTTTTTGATTGTTCTACTCATCCTTTCTACCTTTCCTGAGGACCGGGGAGGGTATGGAATGTGAAATTTCCAGGGTGTCTGTAAGAATTGAGGAAGTTGTTGGGTGCCCTTGGATGTAAATTCTGGGCCATTATCAGACTGTAGGGATGAAGGCAGGCCAAACCTGGGGATAATTTCTGTGAGGAGGATTTGGGCCACTGTGTGGGCTCTTTTGTCTGTAGTGGGAAATGCTTCTACCCATCCCGAAAAGGTGTCCCGCAGGAGGCTCCGAGGACCGCGGCCCCGGGCCAAAGCGACACACCTCCGGAGCCACGTGAACCCTGAGTAGCAAACGGGATGGTGGGGGGCGGTGGGGGGGGAGCGGTGCGGCGCCGCTCGCTGCCCCACCCAGCTCCCGCAGGCTCGCAAAGCCGCTCAGGTTCCCAGAAGCGCCCCGGGCCGGGCCAGGCGGGTGCTGGCTGGGGGTGGCGGTGTGCGGGGCTGGGGCGGCGTCGGCTGCTCTCCGAGCTGCAGGGCCTGGCCGGCCGGAGTCCAGTCACGGGTCGTGCGGCTGGCTCAAGTGCAGCGCGCGCCCCCCGTGGAGAGCTGCGGTTCAAGGCCTGACCAGCAGGTCAGAACAAAAAGGGAGGTGCAATGCAGAGCTCTTAGGGCGCCTGGCAGCTGCCTCGGTCTAAGGACATACCACCCTGAACGTGCCCTGTCTCCTCTGATCTGGGAAGCTGAGCAGGTTCGGGCCTGGTTAGTACTTGGATGGGAGACCGCCTAGTAGTTAGACAGTTTTTTTATTTTTCTGAATGCTTACTTCAGAAAGTTAGAATTGGATGACTGTAAACAATAAAACGAATAATATTTTCATAATGTTAAGAATACAGAGTTGGATATTCTTTTTCCTGTTCTACCACAGCTAACTGGAAGTCAGTTGTAGTAAGTGTATATATATATGTATGTATGTATAATTTTTCTTCTTCTCTATATGAATTTGCAAAGAGGTTTCTCTTAAAATACTGTGTTAATGTGCTATACATTTACCCCAGACTCTGTCTTCAAGTTGGTTCTGCCTAAGACTCATATTCAGACTTGACAAACTGGTATGTTTACTCATGCAAATGTTCTCTTAAGTTATGTGAATGAAAGTGTATTTGCTAGAAAACCTGCCTTTCTTCAAGATTCATGTCAATCATTTTGTGGCCGGAGACAACTCACCCGGTGCTTAGGTTTTCGCAGAGTACATGTTGTAGGTGAGGGGCCTGGTGCTATTCTCTTCAGTTTTGAGACATTTCCTTTCTCTAATTAACAGACTGCTGGTAGTTATATGACATCTGGCCAAAGACTAGCAGGGGGACACTCTTTCCGCCCCCTTCTGATGCCTATGTCAGAGGCTTTCTCTATCTCCTTTATACTTTAATAAAACCTTATTACGAATAAGTCTCGATTTGAGAACACATTACCAACATATACTGGTTTCCAAATAACTTTTCTAAAATACTGTAGAAAAATTTCATATCATGATCCTTCTGGTAAGCTGTGAAATTTCTTCAGAAACACTAGATTTATTATTTCTCGCATTATCAACTCACAGCCTATACCACAAGCTGAGGTTTTTTTATATAAATGGGACTAAAAAACGCCGAAGCTTCTTTCTGGTCTGTTGAAAAATACAAGTCTTTTACACTAAATTTCATTCTGCTCAATGAAATAAATTATATGCTCTTATTCAAGTTATTTGCCTATATCCTTACCCCATTAATATAGTCTCTGATTCTAAATATTGAGTTTTTGTATTCCTAGATACAGAAACCTCCACCATAAACTCCTAGTTCTGTTAAAACAGACACTGGCCCTGCCTATATTTCTAGATACTTTAAGCAATTTTTGCAGTATTTTTCTATTAAGAAAAAACGCCTCAGGGTGGTCCTCTCTCAGGGTCCTTGCCCCTGAGCCTGGGGGCCAGCGAGGGGCTCCACACTCCCAGGCCAAGGCAGAACCACATGCACACGTCTGTTCCTGCCCCCTGCACCGTCAGAGAGCTCGGGTGAGCCAGAGTCTGTCAGGCAGCTCCTGGGCAAGCCCAGCAGCACCGCCTGTTGCCGGGAGCCAACACATGAGACCCTACCCCTAAAAAGGCCATAGGGGAGAAATCCTGACAGGCAAGGCGAATCAGGTTTTCAGGGGTTTCGAAAAAGTCAGCTCACGAAACCCTACCCCTAACAAGGCCATGAGGGAGAAAACCTGATGGGCAAGACGAATCAGGTTTTCAGGGGTTTTCGAAAAGGCTAGTTCACAAGATCCCACCCATGACAAGGTCACGAGGAGAAAGCCTGACAGGCAAGGCAGATCAGGTTTTCAGGAATTTTGAAAAGCTGCCCCCGGCTCTAACCTTAAAGATGATATCTGTCTTTCTGATGCCTGCCTCAATGGACTACTCCCTAATTTCTCTGACACAGACAGGAAGGCCTTCCCCGATCTCTTCCCAAATAAGAATCAATTTAGAACTTTAATCAATAAGTTTCCCAGGTGGTAGTTTTTTATGAGATTATTCAGGGTGAAAGGAGTGTTTTAATTCAAACACCTCTGCTGGTAGTTTTGTTAGCCAAATGCATTTATGCGCTTGGTACTAATATGCATGATTGCTTATAATATCCTAATCATAAAATAGCATGAAGAACCTGATTATATAAAAGCCCTAATAGACATAGAGCCCTTTTAAGGGGTAAAGGAGTCCTATTAGAAAACATAAGAAAATTATTCTATAGGTGGTTATTGGGTTGTGATTTGCTTGCTGTGTTTTGCTTGCTGTATTTTTGCCTTTAATGTGCTAAGGTTGTGTTATAAAAACCATTGTTAATATAGTTAAAGATCTAGACAAATAAGAACTTAGCCCTAGTGTGGTAACAATGAGACGGTTGTTAATTGTTAGCCAGGAATACTAGGCAGAAGTTGCCTCACTGAAGCCGCAGAGTCTGTATGGGGTAAACTTCTTAGATAAACGCAACTGACAACTTTTGCACTAAGATTAATTTTTGTATTAACAAGAATATAATTCTACTCTGTACTGTTTCCCTATGACCCTGTTACCTTTCAGTTAAGGTCACCATAAAATCGGAAAATAGGTTTACAATCACTTGACCTGCATAAAATGTTAATAGCCTCAAGGCCAGAAGATCATGTGCTAAAAATTACTATAGAATTAGAAAGCAAAAAAATCCTGCTTTTCCTAAAATTCAAAATGATGTAATGCTAATCCTGTGAAATCATGAGTAAACATCTTGTACCTTAAAAACATTCTGTGAAAGGGTATAAAACCGGTTGTCAGAAAGTAAAACACAGACTTGGGCCTATCAAGGCTAGTCTCACGTCTCTCTCTCTCTCTCTCGCCGACGCCGTTCATCCTGAGGGTACCCCCTGGATCATGTCGAGGCTGGATCCCGGCAAGTGGCACCACGAACAGGGAACCCGAAGGTAAGCCCCCCCCATTGTTCAGTTTTCAGGACGGCTAGGACCCCACTAGGTTGCTGCAGGGCCCCCTGCATAAGATAGGTAGGGTGAGGAAAGTGGGTAGGCTTTAGGTTTCTTCTTTACAACCCTACTAGGGCGCTACAGGCCCCCCTACATAAGAAAGGTAGGGTAAGAAAAGTGGGTACGTTTCAGTTTCCTTCTTCTCTAAATTAAGCCTCTTCCTTTTTTCTCTTTTTTTCTTCTTCTAATTAGCAACAAAAATGGGTAACAGTGAGTTAAAAGAAAGACAACTTTTTATTGGAATCATAATGCAACTTCTTAACTACAGAGGAATTAAAGTTAAAAAGACCAGTGTTCAGTCCTTTTCCCCCTTTGTCCAAGAGCAATGTCCTTGTTTTCCAGAAGACAGCAGTTCTCCTGGGTTCCCTTACCCTCCTGCCCTCCACCCCGGTGCTCTTTCCAATGAGATCTCTTGCTTTCTCAGCACATGTGTCTCCTCCGACAATTCATTTATAAGAGCTCAGTTACGGGCCCTAGAAGGGGTCCCCCTTCCTGCAACTGGTGGGAACTCTTCTTCCCTGAGACTGACATCCTGACCACTCAGGGTACTCAGAGGCCAGCTTGCCTGCCAATGGACCAGACCCAGCGGCCGCAACTGGGACCCTTTTGTCCCTGGTCTCCTCCTGACACAGACAACTGGCCAGAGTGCCCCGACTAGTAAGGAACAAGAGACTTTATTGACCTCTTTCCCCTTCCCTCTCTCTGTCCTCTCCTTAGCCCTTCCTATCCCTCCCGTTTTTCTAATCCCCCAGTAATTTGGTCGAAGGGCCTCAGCTTGAGCTGAGGATTGGAGACTGATCACCTCCTCTTGGCAGAGAACTCGAATTCCGGTAGGGCCGAGTTCCAGTCCTCCCTTCTCTGGATGCCTGGGTACCTGCAGGTGGCAGGAGACGTCTGTAAGGCCACCCTTTTTGCCCCCCCCTTTCCCGCCTCCTCCTCCTTCTCCTTTTCCTTTCCTCCTCAAAATCTTTGAAGACATCTGAAGTTCTGTGTCTATCTAGAAGGTTTTCTGAGAGACTGTATTCTTGTATTTAAGGGAGTGTCTGATGAGGACTGCCAGGTTTATATGTGTGTGTTTTAACTGTGTTCTGTGTTGTGATTTTTGATGGCTATTTTGCTTTTTGTTAGAACTTGATTTTCTTTCCCTGTGCCTTGAGACCAGGGAACACTTATCTAGACCATCTCTAACTCCTGAGACTGAGAGAAAAAGGGGAAAAGCCTTTAAAATTTTTTATTTATTTCAACTTTTTTATAAACTAGTAAATTTTATATTATAATATCTAATTCATCACCAAACTTAAAATATGAAGCTAGATCTCGCACTGTGTCTGTCTAAATATGTCTTGGTATATCTTTGTCTTTGGGTAGTATTTTTTAGGTTAATTTGTAAAAGAGCTCTATTTAATTGGCTTAAAAAAAAAAGGTAAGTGCTTACAAATCAAATAATTCTAAATTAAACAATAAATTCCAGGTTCAGGTAAACTAAAAAATATTCAATATTAAATACCTGATATTAATGTTTGTTTGTTGACCTATCTAATATAGACATGTCTTAGAGTAATTAACATCTAGTAAAATATTTTCATTATGCCTAGGTTTATTATAAGTTAAATGTTGTTATACTGTAATATCTGTTACAAGTTTGTCAGCAAGGAAAGTACCTCAAGTAAGAAACTTAAAAAAAAAGAAGGTAAGTGAGATATGAGCTTTTAAACTTTATTAAGATTAAAAATATCTGTCTAAAACAGTTTCTCTAGGTTTTGGTAACCTAAATTTCTAAAGTTGTGCTAAACTAATAGCAGAAGTTTATTAAATAGCTTGGTCATTTCCAAATAAAATAAGATTCTGAAACATTCATTACTGAATACTAACTTACAGAGAAACTAAAGATTTTAGACTATTAATAAATAATGTTTGATGCCATCCTGAGATGTTCATTAGAAATTTTTTAGAAATTATCACTGGTATTTATGTTCACCAATCTATAGAGTGCTAATATAAAGGTAAATTCTTGGTTGCTTAAAGAAAGTAGGATGTGTGTGTTCAGTAAAAAAGGTATAAAAAATAAAGTTACATTTTACGAAGGGAAAAGAAAGTAAGTCTGACTTACAGGTGGCTGTTTCAGGATGGGAGAACAAAGTAATGGGTACAAAAAGTGTTAAGAAGGCTTGATGGAAAGTACACTCCAAGGGAAGAGTTTTGTGCATAAATACAAGTTTTCTTGAGACGTTGAACTGCCTTTGATAATGGATTTTAAGTTTCTTTACCTCTAAAGTGGTCTGTTCTATGTTTACCTTTAAAATCTTTTTTACTTTGGCTAAGTAAATATATTATTTCACAGTGATCTATATGATTCTACCTGACAGAGTACTATAAACCCTTTTGATATTTATTGACAAAACTGCCTAAATAACTTGACTTCTAGCTGACTTTGGGATGCTTCAGAGGGCCCCTGAGACATCCCAAAGAGCTATTAAACTACCTGAGTTCATTTGACCTGTTAAATTGCATGGGAATTACTGTTGGAGGAGTGATAAATCTTCAGGTTATATTGTATGGTTGATGTTACTTATATAGATATCCTAGAAATTATGTGAAATTCATGAAAATCTGATATGTCCTGGTAAAATATTGTCAGTTATCATTTTAGCTATCACGTTAAAGTGTTAGAAGTCACAGCAATGACCAGGCTACAATTTAATTAGATTTTAAACATGCCTTGTATGGTTTCACTCTCATGCCTTTTAAAAAAATACTGCTAGTTCTTCGAGATTTATAAAAAGACTTTTCTAAGATTAACTAAAAAAATTTGTTTGTTTGCTATCCAGTAAATTGGTAACAGACTGGAATTTAGTCTACTCTCTATGTTAAGAGAAAAAAGTTTTCTTAGAATGAATCTTTCAATAAATAAGTGTTATTTAAGATTATGGTACATATAAAAGCTCATTCTGCTTCTACCAAAAATAACCCCTCACTGTTAGACTTGTGCTATCTTAATGTCTTAAAACTGACAACGCCCCTGCTTACACTTCTAAACCTTTTCAAGCTTGAATATTGGGGCAACGACATTAAACCCATTCATACCCTTCATCCCGTCACAGAACTCATCAGAGCAACCCCAAGCAGTGCAGGACTGGACCTCTGTTCCACCGTCACAACAATACTAACACCTGACTCCACCGCTGTGAAAGTTCCCACTGGTGTTCATGGCCCTTTGCCTAGAGAAACGATGGGACTATTAATAGGCAGGAGCCCCACATCCTTACATGGGATCACAGTGATTCCAGAAGTCATAGACTCAGACTATACTGGTGAAATTCAAATAATGGTGTCTCCCCCCACTAAGACTATTCAAATCTATAAAGGACAGAAAATAGCTCAGTTGCTGATGCTACCTTGTCATGCTGACACAAGAAAAGCAGCTTCAGCTGCCAAGTGTTGGGACAGGGGGTCTGATTCAAGTGATTATGCCTTTTGGGTTACACAAGTTACTCAAAAAAGACCTATGAAGACAATTCTAGTTAATGGTAAAAAGGTGACTGGCCTGCTAGACACGGGAGCAGACATTTCCTGTATTGCGGGCAGTGACTGGCCCAGTGCTTGGCCAACTCAAACCACAGCTAATGAGTTGGTTGGCATTGGTAGAGCACCTTCAGTGACAAAGAGCTCACAAATTTTACTTTGGTATGTAGATAAAGACTGCCAGGGACATTTTCAACCTTATGTAATTCCTTCATTGGGAGAGATATTTTTGCTCAGATGGGAGTTTTGCTGTATTGCCCAGATGAAAAGGTGGCTGCACAGATGTCGCAGATAAGTTATAATCCTTTTATGGGTCTGAGTAAAGATCAAGAGAGACAAATTGAGCCAGTTGTCCCAAAAATAAGAAGAGAGAGACAAGGCTTAAGATATCCAAATTTATAAGAGAGGCCATTGTTCTCGCCGCTGACCCCATAGTCTGGAAATCTCCTGATCCAGTGTGGGTGGAACAATGGCCTTTAAATTCAGAAAAACTTTCAGCAGCACGACAGTTAGTGAGAGAACAATTAAAGGCTGGACATATAGAGTCTTCAAATAGTCCATGGAACATGCCAGTTTTTGTAATAAAAAAAAAATCGGGGAAATGGAGACTCTTGCAAGATCTAAGAGCAATAAATGCCACTATGTAAGATATGGGAGCCTTACAGCCTGGCCTTCCCTCCCCTGTGGCTGTTCCCCAAGGCTACAATGTTATAGTGATTGATCTTCAAGATTGCTTCTTTACTATTCCCTTAGACCCTCAAGATAAAAAGAGATTTGCCTTTAGTCTTCCCTCAGAAAATTTTAGACAACCTCATCAGAGATTTCAATGGAAGGTTCTTCCCCAGGGTATGAAAAATAGTCCCACATTGTGTCAAAAGTTTGTGGACGCTGCCCTACAAGGTATCAGGGAGAAACATCGGGATGTCTATCTAGTCCACTATATGGATGATATATTGCTAGCACACCTGGATAGGGTTTATTTACAGTAAGTTTTGATTAAATTGCAAGAGACTTTGAATCGCTGGGGCCTAAAGGTGGCCCCTGAAAAAATCCAAGTGAATATGCCTATAACATATGTGAGAAGAATCCTAAATAATGAAACAGTTACTCATGTACCTTTGCAGCTTAGAAAAGATAATTTGGTTACTTTAGATGATTATCAAAAGTTGTTAGGGGATATAAATTGGATTCAGCCCTTTTTAAAGTTGACTACTTCTGATCTTAAGCCTTTCTTTGACATTCTTCAAGGGGATCCAGACCCCACCTCTGCTAGAATGCTGACACCTGCAGCCAGGGAAGCCTTAATGAAGGTAGAAGAAGCTTTAGATAAAAATTATATTAAGAGACTTGATTATAGTATGGCATGGCAATTTATAGTGTTGCCCACAGCTGTGGCCCCTACAGGGGTGCTTTGGCAAGAGGGTCCCCTAGAATGGTTGCATTTACCTGTCACGGCCAAAAAGGTTGTGGCCTGTTATCCAGGACTAGTGGCTACTTTAATAATTAAAGGGAGACATAGAAGCATTGAAATGTTTGGAAAAGAACCATCTGAAATCATAGTGCCTTATAATAAAGAGCAACTAAATGCCCTTCTATCATTAAATGAAGACTGGCCGATTGTCATTGGTAATTATCCAGGACAAATTTTACACCATTTACTTGCTAGTCCTTTATTAAATTTCCTCTCACGACATCCGGTGATATTTCAAGAAAGGTGTCAAGTTTCCCCTATCGAGGGGGCAATGTTGGTGTTTACAGATGGGTCTTCTAATGGAAAGGCTGCTATTGTCACCCAGACTTCAAAAAGGGTTTTAAATACTGGGGAAACATCAGCCCAGAAAGCAGAATTAACAGCCGTGATAGAGGCGTTCAAAGAGTTTTTAGACCAGGCTTTTAATTTATTTTCTGACTCACAGTATGTAGTTAGGTTGTTCCCTCAAATTGAAACGGCTGTTTTACCAGAAAATAAAACCACAATTTTTATATTGTTATCTACCCTTCAACAGCAAATTTGGAAAAGGTCAAAACAATTCTATGTTGGACATATAAGAGCTCATTCTAATTTACCTGGACCCCTCCATACGTTTAACCAAGAGGCAGATTTGCTAACCCGAACCATAGTGGCCAGTGATTTTGAAGATGCTAAAGCCTCACATGCTATGCATCATCAAAATGCAACTGCCCTGCAATACCAGTTCCACATTCCTAGGGAATCTGCACTCGAGATTGTTAGAACATGTCAACTTTGCCCTACTTCAGTTCCCGCTTTGCTTTTTGGGGTAAATCCCCGTGGCTTACTACCTAATGTGCTTTGGCAGATGGATGTAACACATGTTCCTTCTTTTGGAAAACTATCCTTTGTGTATGTTACTGTAGATACCTTCTCCCATGTCATTGTGGCTACTGCCAGAATGGGAGAAGCCTATAAAGATGTAGTTCAACATCTTTTTGCCTGTTTTTCCTATTTAGGAATGCCAAAATCAATTAAGACAGACAATGCTCCAGTTTATACATCTAAGTCCCTTAAAAATTTCTGTGCCCAATTCGGTATATCCCACTCTACAGGAATTCCTTACAATCCCCAGGGACAAGCAATTGTAGAAAGGGCACATCAGACACTTAAAACACAAATTTCTAAATTACAAGAAGGGCAGTTCAAATACAGTTCTCCACACCACGTTTTGCAGCACGCCCTCTTTGTGCTCAATAACCTTAACGCTGATCAAGCCGGTTTAACAGCTATGTTCCGTCACTGGAACCCAGAACAAAAAGATATGAAACCTTTAGTAAAGTGGAAAGACCTCCTTTCCGGACTATGGAAGGGACCTGATCCCTTGCTAACCAGTGGGCGAGGGTATGCTTGTATTTTCCCACAGGGTGCTGACTCGCCAATTTAGATCCCAGACAGACTGATTTGCCATGTCGAAGTCCCCCAGACCTCCGGTTCCCTCGCAGCCTCAGCCACAAAAGAGGAAGAGCACTCCTCTGCCCTCGCCTCGGTCACTCACCCGGGAAGTCCAGCAGACTTGGAAATGACCGGCAACAGAGATCCCGGAGGAACCAACGGCGGATCCACCCACTAAACAGATGTCATGGCTTTGCATGAAAGATGGCGCCCAACCTCCTACTCCTTCACGTCGCAGAAGACCACCAGGACGTCCTGCGTGGACAACTCAACAAGCCTCCATACCCACATGGGGACAAATTAAGTCACTCTGTCATCAAGCACAGGGAATAGCTTCCCTGCAGGGATCTTCAGCCTCTCCCGAAAGGGTTTTTATTGCTATGCTTGCTTTACTGTCTTGTCAGGCAAGTGCTACCTCCTCTACTTCAGAAAAATACTGGGCATATTTCCCTGGTCCCCTGACCTTCCAAGTAGTTACTTGGAACAGCGACCCTATACGGGTCAACACAGACCAGCCTCATCTCTTGGGAGGATCCTATAGTTCTTATGATAAAGATCATTATCCCATCAATTTTAACTATACTTTTAGGGGATTAACAGATGACCTTCCCCTTTGCTTTAACTTCCCCCATAGTCATACAAGTGATCTCATCACTCCCTCTAAGGAGGGACGTGTTGGAGCCTCCAAAACAATTCTGACAGATTCTCCAGCATCAAAATTTTCAGACAATACAGGAGATCGGCTGGTTTGGATATTACAGGCTCATATGCCTGGGGTCCTTGACCCCTATAAATCTTTGTTCCTTAATGCTCCACCAAAATATCCAAATTGTATTGATGTTGCTCCGTCAGATGTCATATGGAAAACTATAGACAACCGCCTGGGATACCCAGTATGGAAATCTTGTACTTATAATTCAAACATAGATTATAGAATACCGGGAGGTGGAAATTATTTGGTACAAGACTGGAGCAATCCAAATCCAAGTCAGAATCTAGGAGCTGTCAGTAGGCTTAGCAATTAAAATAATGATTCCCTCCCTTGGCCATTGGTGCCCAGCAGATGGCATTATAATCAATTTGTTCCCCCCATGTTGTCCTATACAACTAAGGGTAAAACTTTTTGACAGCCAGAAATTTGGAGAGCCCTTGCTGCCACCTCCATTGTTACTTTAACTCGACCAGAAAACAATTCCACCTATTCTGTGCTGGCTTGTTTACCCTCCCCTTAGGTTTTTTTGTTTACTAATGATTCAAAAAGACTTCATATACAAATGAATCATTCAGGTGGACCAAATATAGTCTACTGTGAACAATGCATGCTTTCATCCTGTTTAACCCCTCAATGTAATATTTGTTCTTTTGTGGTACTGCAACGTCCACCTTATCTTATGGTGCCTGTCAGAGTGAACGCCTATTGGTATGACAATTGTGGTTTAGCCGTTCTGCAACACCTACAAGATTTAATGTGTTCCCAACGGTTTGTAGGACTACTTATTCTAGGGATTTCAGCTTTGATAACAGCAATTACCTCTGTCACTGTGGCAGCGATATCCTTGACTCAACAAGTACATACCACTCAATATGTCAATGATATTTCAAAAAATGTTTCCTTAACTCTAGCTATGCAAGAGATTATAGATAGGAAATTAGAAGTAAAAATAGATGCCCTGGAAGAAGCAGTCATGCATATTGGAACTGAGTTACAGGCTTTAAGGGTAAAGTTAGCGTTATCCTGTCACGCTGATTATCGGTAGATCTGTGTAATGCCCCCCAAAAGTAAATGATATGGATTACAATGGAGAAAAGATTAAAAATCATATTTCGGGTATATGGAATAGCTCCAGCATTACTTTAGATCTTGGAGAGCTTCACGGTCAGATAAAAACATTAGAACATTCCCGCCTGGACTTTATTACTACAGGAGCTGCTAACGATATTTTTCATAACTTTTCTAACTTTATTACTGAAAAAAATATCCTATCAACTATTTTCAGTTATGCAGCTGTAGCAGCACTAGTTTTACTATTCATTATAATCCTTCCTTGCATCGTCAGAACTCTCCGGCAGAGCACTCAAAAGCTTGCGACTCAGATCCATCTGGCTGTCTTAAAAAGTAAAAAAAGGGCGAGATGCCGGGAGCCAACACATGAGACCCTACCCCTAAAAAGGCCATAGGGGAGAAAACCTGATGGGCAAGGCGAATCAGGTTTTCAGGGGTTTCGAAAAAGTCAGCTCACGAAACCCTACCCCTAACAAGGCCGTAAGGGAGATAACCTGACAGGCAAGGCGAATCAGGTTTTCAGGGGTTTCGAAAAAGTCAGCTCACGAAACCCTACCCCTAACAAGGCCGTAAGAGAGAAAACCTGATGGGCAAGACGAATCAGGTTTTCAGGGGTTTTTGAAAAGGCTAGCTCACGAGATCCCACCCATGACAAGGTCACGAGGAGAAAGCCTGACAGGCAAGGCAGATCAGGTTTTCAGGGATTTTGAAAAGCTGCCCCCGGCTCTAACCTTAAAGATGATATCTGTCTTTCTGATGCCTGCCTCAATGAACTACTCCCTAATTTCTCTGACACAGACAGGAAGGCCTTCCCCGATCTCTTCCCAAATAAGAATCAATTTAGAACTTTAATCAATAAGTTTCCCAGGTGGTAGTTTTTTATGAGATTATTCAGGGTGAAAGGAGTGTTTTAATTCAAACACCTCTGCTGGTAGTTTTGTTAGCCAAATGCATTTATGCGCTTGGTACTAATATGCATGATTGCTTATAATATCCTAATCATAAAATAGCATGAAGAACCTGATTATATAAAAGCCCTAATAGACATAGAGCCCTTTTAAGGGGTAAAGGAGTCCTATTAGAAAACATAAGAAAATTATTCTATAGGTGGTTATTGGGTTGTGATTTGCTTGCTGTGTTTTGCTTGCTGTATTTTTGCCTTTAATGTGCTAAGGTTGTGTTATAAAAACCATTGTTAATATAGTTAAAGATCTAGACAAATAAGAACTTAGCCCTAGTGTGGTACCAATGAGACGGTTGTTAATTGTCAGTCAGGAGTACTAGGGCAGAAGCTGCCTCACTGAAGCCGCAGAGTCTGTATGGGGTAAACTTCTTAGATAAACGCAACTGACAACTTTTGCACTAAGATTAATTTTTGTATTAACAAGAATATAATTCTACTCTGTACTGTTTCCCTATGACCCTGTTACCTTTCAGTTAAGGTCACCATAAAATCGGAAAATAGGTTTACAATCACTTGACCTGCATAAAATGTTAATAGCCTCAAGGCCAGAAGATCATGTGCTAAAAACTACTATAGAATTAGAAAGCAAAAAAATCCTGCTTTTCCTAAAAATCAAAATGATGTATGCTAATCCTGTGAAATCATGAGTAAACATCTTGTACCTTAAAAACGTTCTGTGAAAGGGTATAAACCCAGTTATCAGAAAGTAAAACACAGACTTGGGCCTATCAAGGCTAGTCTCACGTCTCTTTCTCTCTCGCCAACGCGGTTCATCCTGAGGTACCACCTGGATCATGTCGAGGCTGGACCCCGGCAGCCTCTGAGGCAGGGCCGACCTAGGGGCACAGTGGGCCTCTTGCTCTCCCTGCTGCCCTGAGGCTGCTGGGCCAAAGAGGCCTTGGGCATCGACCCCCTTCCTGGCCTCTTCCCTCTGACCAGGCCGTCCAGGCTCCAGGCCCCTGCAGTGTGGAGAGAGCCCCTGCCAGAAACCTCCCCTTCAATTAGGCCTCAACTGAGGCCTAGGCAACAGGGGAAAGGCGCTAAGGGAATGAGCCTGGGGAGGCATCTGGGCATGCCTGGACACACTTCCCGCAGCCTGCCTCCTTGTGGGGCAGTACCCCCAGAGGCCAGGAACGTCTGGACAAGGCTGGCCTGGGGCAGGGTCCATGCTGGGACCTGCCCCTGGCCTGTGGGGCCTCTGAGCAGAACCGGCCCTCACCGCTGGAAGACCTCCCCGGATGCCTCCAAAGGCCGGTTTGCAAGCACTCTCGCTGGCTGGCCGCCGCTCCCTCCCCGAGGGAGGCCCGCGTTTCCCATAAGCCACGAACTCTGCTCCCAAGCCTGGGAGAAAAGCGCTTCGGGGTGATCCTCTCTCAGGGCCCTTGTCCCAGAGCCTGGGGGAGAGGTATAGGCTCCACAATCCCAGGCCAAGGCAGAATCAAATGGACACGTCTGTTCTTGCCCCCTGCAACGTCAGAGAACTCGGGTGAGCAAGAGTCTGTCAGGCAGCTCCTGGGCAAGCACAGCAGCAGCACCTGTGTGGGAAGGGGCAGGGCCGACCTAGGGGCACAGTGGGCCTCTTGCTCTCCCTGCTGCCCTGAGGCTGCTGGGCCAAAGAAGCCTTGGACATCGACCCCCTTGCTGGCCTCTTCCCTCTAACCAGGATGTCTGGACTCCAGGCCCTTACAGTGTGGAGAGAGCCCCTGCCAGAAACCTCCCCTGCAAGTAGGCCTCAAATGAGGCCTAGGCACCAGGGTAAAGGCACTAAGGGAATGAGCCTGGGGAGGCGCCTGGGCATGTCGGGACACACTCCCCGCAGCCTGACCCGTCGTGGGGCAGTACCCCAGGAGGCCAGGAAGGTCTGGACAAGGCAGGCCTGGAGCAGGGTCCATGCTGGGACCTGCCCCTGGCCTGTGGGGCCACAGAGCAAATCCAGCACTCTGCCGCTAGAAGACGTCCCCGGCCGACACCTGAGGGCATGTTTGCAAGCACTATACCCGAGGAAAGCCCACATTTCCCGCAAGCCGCGCACTCTGCTTCCAAGCACGGGAGAAATATGATTAGTGGTGGTCCTCTCTCAGGGCCCTTGCCCCTGAGCCGGGGGCCAGCTAGGGGTTTCACACTCCCAGGCCAAGGCAGAACCACATGCACACGTCTTTTCCTGCCCCCTGCACCGTCAGAGAGCTTGGGTGAGCCAGAGTCTGTCAGGCAGCTCCTGGGCAAGCCCAGCAGCAGCACCTGTGTGTGATGGGGCAGGGCTGACCTAGAGGCACTGTGGGCCACTTGCTCACCCTGCTGCCCTGAGGCTGCTGGGACAAAGAGGCCTTGGGCATCGACCCCCATGTTGGCCTCTGTCCTGTAACTAGGCCGTCCGGGCTCCAGTCCCTTCCAGTGTGGAGAGAGGCCCTGCCAGAAACCTCCCCTCCATGTAGGCCTCAAATGAGCCCTAGGAACCATGGGAAAGGCGCTAAGGGAATGAGACTGGGGAGGCGTCTGGGCATGTCTGGACACACTACAGGCCGCAAGCCCCTTTGTTGGGCAGTTCCCCCGGAGGCCAGGAAGTTATGGTCAAGGCTGGCCTGGGGCAGTGTCCTTGCTGGGACCTACCCCTGGCCTGTGGGTCCTCTGAGCAGTACCAGCACTGTGCCGCTGGAAAACCTCCCCGGCAGCCTCCAAAGGCCGGTTTGCAAGCACTCTCACCGGCTGCCCGCCTCTCCCTCACCGAGTGAGGCCCGCGTTTCCCTAAAGCCATGAACTCTGCTCCCAAGCCTGGGAGAAATGCGCTTCGGGGTGTTCCTCTCTCAGGCCTTTGCCCCTGAGCCTGGGGGACAGCTAGGGGATCCACACACTCAGGCCAATGCAGAACCACATGAACACGTCTCTTCCTGCCCTCTGCACTGTCAGAGAGCTCGGCTGAGCCAGAGTCTGTCAGGCAGCTCCTGGGCAAGCCCTGCAGCAGCGCCTGCCTGTGAAGGGGCAGGGCCGACCTAGGGGCACAGTGGGCCACTTGTTCCCCCTGCTGCCCTGAGGCTGCTGGGCCAAAGAGGCCTTGAGCATAGACCCTCTTGCTGGCCTCTTCCCTCTGACCAGGCGATCTGTGCTCCAGACCCTTGCAGTGTGGAGAAAGCCCCTGCCAGAAACCTCCCCACCAAGTAGGCCTCAAATGAGGCCTAGGCACCAGGGAAAAGGCGCTAACGGAATGAGCCTGGGGAGGTGCATGGGCATGTCTGGACACACTCCCTGCGACCTGCTCCTTCGTGGGGCAGTACCTCCGGAGGCCAGGAAGGACTGGGCAAGGCTGGCCTGCGTCAGGGTCCATGTTGGGACCTACCCGTGGCCTGTGGGTCCTCTGAGCAGGACCAACACTCTGCTGCTGGACGACCTCCCCGGCTGCATCCAAAGGCCAGTTTGCAAGCACTCTTGCCAGCTGGCCGCCGCTCCCTCCCCGACGGAGGCCCGTGTTTTCCGCAAGCCGCGCATTCTGATCCCAAGCCCGGGAGAACTGCGCTTGGGTGGTCCTCACTCAGGGCCTTGTTCCTGAGCCTGGGGGTCAGCGAGTGGCTCCAAACTCCCAGGCCATGTCAGAGCCACATGCACATGAGTCTTACTGCCCTCTGAACCATCAGACAACTCGGGTGAGCCAGAGTCTGTCAGGCATCTACTGGGCAAGCCCAGCAGCAGCGCCTGTGTGTGAACGGGCAGGGCCGACCTAGGGGTGCAGTGGGCCACTTGCTCTCCCTGCTGCCATGAGGCTGCTGAGCCAAAGATGCCTTGAGCATAGACCCCCTTGCTATCCTCTTCATCTGACCAGGCCGACCGGGCTCCAGACAATTGTAGTGTGGAGAGAGCCCCTGCCGGAAACCACCCCTCAAAGTAGACCTCAAATGAGGCATAGGAACCATGGGAAAGGCGCTAAGGGAATGAGACTGGGGAGGTGCCTGGGCATGTCTGGACACATCTCCGCAGCCTGTCACTTCTTGGGGCAGTACCCCCGGAGGCCAGGAAGGTCGGTGCAAGGCTGGCCTGGGGCAAGGTCCATGCTGGGACCTGCCCGTGGCCTGTGGGGCCTCTGAGCAGAACCAGCATTCTGCCGCTGGAAGACCTCCCCGGGTGCCTCCGAAGGCCGGTTTGCAAGATCTCTTCCCGAGGGAGACCCGTGTTTCCGGCAAGCCACGCACTCTGCACTCAAGCCCAGGACAATAGCGCATAGGGGTGGTCCTCTCTCAGGTGCTTACCCCAGACCCTGGGGGACAGCTAGGGGCTCCACACACCCAGGTCAAGGCAGAACCACATGCACACATCTCTTCCTGCCCCCTGCACCGTCAGAGAGCTCGGGTGAGCCAGAGTCTGTCAGGCAGCTCCTGGGCAAGCCCAGGATCAGCGTCTGTGTGCGATGGGGCAGGGCCGACCTAGTGGCACTGTGGGCCACTTGCTCACCCTGCGGCCCTGAGACTGCTGGAACAAAGAGGCCTTGGGAATTGACCCCCTTGCTGGCCTCTTCCCTCTGACAAGGCCGTCCGGGCTCCAGTCCCTTGCAGTGTGGAGAGAGCCCCTGCCAGAGACCTCCCTTCCAAGTAGGCCTCAAATGAGGCCTAGGCACCAGGGGAAAGGCACTCAGGGAGTGAGCCTGGGGAGGCGCCTGGGCATGTCTGGACACACTCGCTGCAGCATGCTCCTTCGTGGGGCAGTACCCCCGGAGTCCAGGAAGGTCTGGTCAAGGCTGGCCTCTGGCAGGGTCCATGCTGGGACCTGGCCCTAGCCTGTGGGGACTCTGAGAAGAACCAGCATTCTGCCGCTGGAAGACCTCCCAGGCTGATTCTAAAGGCCAGTTGCAAGCACTCTCGCTGGCTGGCCACCTCTCCCTCACCAAGGGAGGCCCGTGTTTCCAGCAAGCTGCGCACTCTGCTAACAAGCGCGGGAGAAAAGCACTTCAGGGTGTTGCTCTCTCAGGCCTTTGGCCCTGAGCCTGGGGGACAGCTAGGGGATCCACACACCCAGGCCATGGCAAAACCACATGCCCACGTCTCTTCCGGCACTCTGCACCATCATAGAGCTCTGGTGAGCCACAGTCTGTCAGACAGCTGCTGGGCAAGCCCAGCAGCAGCACCTGTGTGTGAAGGGGCAGGGCTGACCAAGGGGCACAGTGGGCCACTTGCTCTCCCTGCTGCCCTGAGGCTGCTGGGCCAAAGATGCCTTGAGCATAGACCCCCTTGCTGGCCTCGTCCCGCTGACCAGGCAATCCGTGCTCCAGACCCTTGAATTGTGGAGAGAGCCCCTGCCAGAAACCTCCCCTCCAAGTAGGCCTCAAATGAGGCCTAGGCACCAGGGAAAAGGCGCTCAGGGGATGAGCCTGGGGAGGTGCTTGGGTATGTCTGGAAACACTCCCCGCAGCCTGCCCCTTCGTGGGGCAGTACCCCCAGAGGCCAGGAAGGTCTGGGCAAGGCTGGACTGGGGCAGGGTCCATGCTGGGACCTGCCCCTGTCCTTTGGGTAATCTGAGCAAAACCAAAACTCTGCCGCTAGAAGACCTCCCCGGCTGCCTCCAAAGGCCTGTTTGCAAGCACTCTCACCGGCTGGCCGCCTCGCCGTCACTGAGGGAGGCCCGCGTTTCCCGCAAGCCGCGCACTCTGCTCCCAAGGCTGGGAGAAAAGCACTTCAGAGTGTGCCTCTCTCAGGCCTTTGCCCCTGAGCCTGAGGAACAGCTAGGGGCTCCAACACCCAGGCCAAGGCAGAACCACATGCCCACGTCTCTTGCGACCCTCTGCACCGTCAGAGAGCTCGGGTGAGCCACAGTCTGTCAGGCAGCTCCTGGGCAAGCCCAACAGCAGCACCTATGTGTGAAGGGGCAGGGCCGACCTAGGGGCATATTGGGCCACTTGCTCTCCCTGCTGCCCTGAGGCTGTGGCCAAAGAGGCCTTGGGCATCGACCCCCTTTGTGGCCTCTTCCCTCTGACCAGGCCGTCCGGGCTCCAGGCCCTTGCAGTGTGGAGAGAGACCCTGCCAGAAACCTCACCTCCAAGTAGGCCTCAAATGAGGCCTAGGCACCAGGGGAAAGGTGCTCAGGGAGTGAGCCTGGGGAGATGCCTTGGTATGCCTGGACACACTCCCCACAGCCTGCCCCTTCATGGGGCAGTACCCCCGGAGGCCAGGAAGGTCTGGGCAAGGCTGGCCTGGGGCAGGGTCAAAGCTGGAACCTGACCCTGGCCTGTGGGACCTCTGAGCAGAGCTAGCACTCTGCCGCTGGAAGACCTCCCCAGGTGCCTCCAAAGGCCGGTTTGCAAGATCTCTTCCCAAGGGAGACCCACATATCTGGCAAGCCACGCACTCTGTACCCAAGTCCAAGACAATAGCGCATCGGGGTGGTCCTCTCTCAGGCCCTTGCCACAGACCCTGGGGGACAGCTAGGGCCTCCACACACCAGGTCAAGGCAGAACCATATGCACACATCTCTTCCTGCCCCCTGCACCGTCAGAGAGCTTAGGTGAGACAGAGTCTGTCAGGCAGCTCCTGGGCAGGCACAGCAGGAGCGCCTGTGTGTGATTGGGCTGGGCCAACCTAGCGGCATGGTGGGCCACGTGCTCACCCTGCTGCCCTGAGACTGCTGGGCCAAAGAGGCCTTGGGCATCGCACCCATTGCTGGCCTCTTCCCTCTGACCAGGCCTTCCTGGCTCAAGTCCCTTGCAGTGTGGAGAGAGCCCCTGCCAGAGACCTCCCCTCCACGAAGGCCTCAAATGAGGCCTAGGCACCAGGGGAAAGGCGCTCAGGGATTGAACCTGGGGAGGTGCCTGGGCATGCCTGGACACACACCCCGCCGCCTGCCCCTTCGTGAGGCAGTACCCACGGAGTCCAGGAAGGTCAGGTCAAGGCTGGCCTGGGGCAGGGTCCGAGCTGGGACCTGCCACGGTCCTGTGGGGTCTCTGAGCAGAACCAGCACTGTGCCAATGGAAGACCTCGCCGGCAGCCTCCAAAGGCCGGTTTGCAAGCACTCTCGCCGGCTGGCCACCTCTCCCTCACCGAGGGAGGCCCGCGATTCCCGCAAGCCACGCACTCTACTCACAAGCCCAGGAGAAAAGCGCTTGGGTGGCCCCGTCTCAGGGCCTTGCCCCTGAGCCTGGGGGACAGCGAGTGGCTACACAAACCCAGGCCAAGGCACAACCACATGCACACGAGTCTTCCTGCCCCCTGAACTGTCAGAGAGCTCGGGTGAGCCAGAGTCTGTCAGGCAGCTCCTGGGCAAGACCAGCAGGAGCGCCTGTGTGTGAAGGGGCAGGGCTGGCCTAGGGGCAAAGTGGGCCACTTGCTCTTCCTGCTGCCCTCAGGCTGCTGGGCCGAAGAGGCCATGGACAACGACCCCCGTGCAGGCCTCTTCCCTCTGACCAGGCCGTCCGGGATCCAGTCCCTTGCACTGTGAAGAGAGCCCCTGCCAGAAACCTCCCCTCCAAGTAGGCCTCAAACGAGGCCTAGGAACCTGGGAAAAGGCGCTCAGGGAATGAGCCTGGGGAGGAGCCTGGGCATGTCTGGACACACTCCCCGCAGCGTTCTCCTTCGTGGGGCAGTACCCCCGGAGGCCAGGAAGGTCTGGTCAAGGCTGGCCTGGGTCAGGGTCCAGGCTGGGACCTGCCCCTGGCCTTTGGGTCCTCTGAGTAGAACCAACACTCTGCAGCTGGAAGACCTCCCCGGCTGTCTCCAAAGGCCTGTTTGCAAGCACTCTCGCCGGCTGGCCACCTCGCATTCACTGAGGGAGGCCGGCATATCCCGCAAGCCGCGCACTCTGCTCCCAAGCCTGGGAGAAAAGCACTTCTGAGTGTTCTTCTCTCAGGCCTTTGCCCCTGAGCCTGGGGGACAGCTAGGGGCTCCACACACCAAGACCAAGGCAGAACCACATGCCCACGTCTCTTCCGGCCCTCTGCACCGTCAGAGAGCTCAGGTGATCCAGAGTATGTCAGGCAGCTCATGGGAAAAACCCAGCAGCAGCCCCTGTGTGTGAAGGGGCAGGGCCAACCTTGGGGCACAGTGGCCACTTGCTCTTCCTGCTGCCCTGAGGCTGCTGGGCCAAAGAGGCCTTGGGGATCAAACCCCTTGCTGGCCTCTTCCCTCTGACCAGACCGTCCGGGCTCCAGTCCCCTGCAGTGTGGAGAGAGGCCCTGCCAGAAACCTCCCCTCCTAGTAGGACTCAAATGAGGTCTAGGAATCATGGGAAGGCGCTAATGGATTGAGACTGGGGAGAGGACTGGGCATGTCTGATCACACTCCCTGCCACCTGCCCCTTCGTGGGGCAGTACCCCCGGAGGACAGGAAGGTCTGGTCAAGGCTGGCCTGGGGCAGGGTCCTTGCTGGGACCTGCCCCTGGCCTGTTGGGTCTCTGAGCAGAACCAGCATTGTGCCGTTGGAGAACCTCACCCGCAGATTCCAAATGCCGGTTTGCAAGCACTCTCGCCACCTGGCCTCTTCTCCCTCACCGAGGGAGGCCCGCGTTTCCCGCAAGCCGCGCACTCTGCTTCCAAGCCAAGGAGAATAGCAGTTCGGGGTGTTCCTCTCTCAGGCGTTTGCCCCTGAGCCTGGGAGACAACTAGGGTATCCACACACCCAGGCCAAGGCAGAACCACATGCACACGTCTCTTCCGGCCCTCTGCACCGTCAGAGAGCTCGAGTGAGGCACAGTCTGTTAGGCAGCTCCTGGGCAAGCCCAGCAGCAGTGCCTGTGTGTGAAGGGGCAGGGCCGACCAAGGGGCACATTGGGCCACTTGCTCATCCTGCTGCCATGACGCTGCTGGGCCAAAGAGGCCTTGGGCATCGTCCCCCTTGCTGGCCTCTTTCCTCTGACCAAGCCCTCCGGGCTCCAGGCCCTTGCAGTGTGGAGATCGCCCATGCCAGAAACCTCCCCTCCAAGTAGGCCTCAAATGAGGCCTAGGCACCAGGGAAAAAACGCTAATGGAATGAGCCTGGGAAGGTGCCTGAGCATGACTGGACACACCTCCGCAGCCTGCTCCTTCGTGGGGCAGTACCCTCGGAGGCCAGGACGGTCTGGGCAAGGCTCTCCTGGGGCAGGGTCCATGCTGGAACCTGCGCGTGTCCTGTGGGGCCCCAGAGCAAATCCAGCACTCTGCCGCTAGAAGACCTCCCTGGCTGCCTCCAAAGGCCAGTTTGCAAGCACTCTCCCCGAGGGAGGCCCGTGATTCCCGCAAGCTGAGCACACTGCTCCCAAGCCCGGGAGAAAAGCGCTTCGGGGTGGTCCTCTCTCAGGGCCCTTGCCCCTGAGCCTGGGAGCCAGCTAGGGGCTCCACACTCCCAGGCCAAGGCAGAACCACATGCACACGTCTTTTCCTGCCCTTTGCACCGTCAGAGAGCTCGGGTGAGCCAGAGTCTGTCAGGCAGCTCCTGGGCAAGCCCAGAAGCAGCACCTGTGTGTGATGTGGCAGGGCCGACCTAGGGGCACTGAAGGCCACTTGCTCACCCTGCTGCCCTGAAGCTGCTGGGACAAAGAGGCCTTGGGCATCGAACCCCTTGCTGGCCTCTTCCCTCTGACCAGGCCGTCCAGCTCCAGTCCCTTTCAGTGTGCAGAGAGGCCCTGCCAGAATCCGCCCCTCCAAGTAGGCCTCAAATGAGGCATAGGAACCATGGGCAAGCCGCTCAGGGAATGAGCCTGGGGAGGTCCCTGGGCATGTCTGGACACACTACCCGTCGCCTGCCCCTTCGTGAAGCAGTATCCCCGGAGGCCAGGAAGGTCTGGTCAAGGCTGGCCTGGGGCAGGGTCGGTGCTGGGATCTGCCCCTGGCCTGTGGGGCTTCTGAGCAGAACCAGCAGTGTGCCCCTGGAAGACCTCACTGGCAGCCTCCAAAGGCTGGTTTGCAAGCACTCTCGGTGGCTAGGCACCTCTCCCTCACCTAGGAACACCCGTGATTTACGCAAGCCACACACTTTGCTCCCAAGCACAGGAGAAAAGCGCTTTGGTTGTCCATTCTAAGGGCCTTGCCCCTGAGCCTGGGGGACAGCTAGGGGCTCCAAACTCCCAGGCCAAGGCAGAGCCACATACACACGAGTCTTCCTGCCCCCTGCATTTTCAGAGAGCTCAGGTGAGCCAGAGTCGGTTAGGCAGCACCTGGGCAAGCCCAGCAGCAGCCCCTGAGTGTGAAGGGGCAGGGGCGACCTAGGGGCACAGTGGGCCAAACCTCCCCTCCAAGTAGGCCTCAAATGAGGCCTAGGAATCATGGGAAAGGCGCTAAGTGAATGAGAATGGGGAGGCCCCTGGGCAAGTCTGGACACACTCCCTGCCACCTGCCCCTTCGTGGGGCAGTACCCAAGAGGCCAGGAAGGTCTGTTCAAGGCTGGCCTGGGGCAGGGTCCTTGCTGGGACCTGCCCCTGGCATGTGGGGCCTCTGAGCAGAACCAGCACTGTGCCGTTGGAAGACCTCACCAGCAGCCCCCAAAGGCCGGTTTGCAAGCACCTCCCAGGCTGGCCGCCTCTCCCTCACCGAGGGAAGCCCGCGTTTCCCACAAGCCGCGCACTCTGCTCCCAAGCCTGGGAGAAAAGTGCTTCGGGGTGTTCCTCTCTCAGTCCTTTGCCCCTGAGCCTGGGAGACAGCTAGGGGCTCCACACACCCAGGCCAATGCGGAGCCACATGCACACGTATTATATTGCCCCCTGCTCCGTCAGAGAGCTTGCGTGAGCCAGAGTATGTCAGGCAGCTCCTGGGAAAGCCCAGCAGCAGCGCCTGTGTGTGATGGGGCAGGGCTGACCAAGGGGCACTGAAGGCCGCTTGCTCACCCTGCTGCCCTGAGACTGCTGGGAAAAATAGTTCTTGGGCATCGAACCCCTTGCTGGCCTTTTCCCTCTGACCAGGCCGTCCGTGCTCCAGACCCTTGCAGTGTGGAGAGAGGTCCTGCCAGAAACCTCCCCTACAAGTACCCTCAAATGAGGCCTAGGAACCATGGGAAAGGCGCTCAGGGATTGAACCTGGGGAGGTGCCTGGGCATGCCTGGACACACACCCCGCCGCCTGCCCCTTCGTGAGTCAGTACCCGCGGAGTCCAGGAAGGTCAGGTCAAGGCTGGCCTGGGGCAGGGTCCGAGCTGGGACCTGCCACGGTCCTGTGGGGTCTCTGAGCAGAACCAGCACTGTGCCAATGGAAGACCTCGCCGGCAGCCTCCAAAGGCCGGTTTGCAAGCACTCTCGCCGGCTGGCCACCTCTCCCTCACCGAGGGAGGCCCGCGATTCCCACAAGCCACGCACTCTACTCACAAGCCCAGGAGAAAAGCGCTTGGGTGGCCCCGTCTCAGGGCCTTGCCCCTGAGCCTGGGGGACAGCGAGTGGCTACACAAACCCAGGCCAAGGCACAACCACATGCACACGAGTCTTCCTGCCCCCTGAACTGTCAGAGAGCTCGGGTGAGCCAGAGTCTGTCAGGCAGCTCCTGGGCAAGACCAGCAGGAGCGCCTGTGTGTGAAGGGGCAGGGCTGGCCTAGGGGCAAAGTGGGCCACTTGCTCTTCCTGCTGCCCTCAGGCTGCTGGGCCGAAGAGGCCATGGACAACGACCCCCGTGCAGGCCTCTTCCCTCTGACCAGGCCGTCCGGGATCCAGTCCCTTGCACTGTGAAGAGAGCCCCTGCCAGAAACCTCCCCTCCAAGTAGGCCTCAAACGAGGCCTAGGAACCTGGGAAAAGGCGCTCAGGGAATGAGCCTGGGGAGGAGCCTGGGCATGTCTGGACACACTCCCCGCAGCGTTCTCCTTCGTGGGGCAGTACCCCCGGAGGCCAGGAAGGTCTGGTCAAGGCTGGCCTGGGTCAGGGTCCAGGCTGGGACCTGCCCCTGGCCTTTGGGTCCTCTGAGTAGAACCAACACTCTGCAGCTGGAAGACCTCCCCGGCTGTCTCCAAAGGCCTGTTTGCAAGCACTCTCGCCGGCTGGCCACCTCGCATTCACTGAGGGAGGCCGGCATATCCCGCAAGCCGCGCACTCTGCTCCCAAGCCTGGGAGAAAAGCACTTCTGAGTGTTCTTCTCTCAGGCCTTTGCCCCTGAGCCTGGGGGACAGCTAGGGGCTCCACACACCAAGACCAAGGCAGAACCACATGCCCACGTCTCTTCCGGCCCTCTGCACCGTCAGAGAGCTCAGGTGATCCAGAGTATGTCAGGCAGCTCATGGGAAAAACCCAGCAGCAGCCCCTGTGTGTGAAGGGGCAGGGCCAACCTTGGGGCACAGTGGCCACTTGCTCTTCCTGCTGCCCTGAGGCTGCTGGGCCAAAGAGGCCTTGGGGATCAAACCCCTTGCTGGCCTCTTCCCTCTGACCAGACCGTCCGGGCTCCAGTCCCCTGCAGTGTGGAGAGAGGCCCTGCCAGAAACCTCCCCTCCTAGTAGGACTCAAATGAGGTCTAGGAATCATGGGAAGGCGCTAATGGATTGAGACTGGGGAGAGGACTGGGCATGTCTGATCACACTCCCTGCCACCTGCCCCTTCGTGGGGCAGTACCACCGGAGGACAGGAAGGTCTGGTCAAGGCTGGCCTGGGGCAGGGTCCTTGCTGGGACCTGCCCCTGGCCTGTTGGGGCTCTGAGCAGAAGCATCACTGTGCGAATGGAAGACATCACCAGCAGCCTCCAAAGACCGGTTTGCTGGCACTCTCGCTGGATAGCTGCCTCACCCTCACCGAGGGAGGCCCGCGTTTCCCGCAAGCCGCGCACTCGACTCCCAAGCCTGGAAGAAAAGCGCTTCGGGGTGTTCCTCTCTCAGACCTTTGCCCCTCATCCTGGGAGACAGCTAGGGGCTCCACACACCCAGGCCAATGCAGAACCACATGCAGACGTCTCGTCCTGCCCCTGCACCGTCAGACAGCTTGGGTGAGCCAGAGTCTGTCAGACAGCGCCTGGGCAAGTCCAGCAGCAGCGCCTTTGTGTGATGGGGCAGGGCCGAGCTAGGGGCACTGAGGGCCATTGCTCACCCTGCTGCCCTGAGGCTGCTGGGACAAAGAGGCCTTGGGCAATGACACCCTTGATGGCCTCTTCCCTCTGACCAGGCCGTCCGGGCTCCAGTCCCTTGCATAGTGGAGAAAGGCCCTGCCAGAAACTTCCCCACCAAGTAGGCCTCAAATGAGGCCTAGGAACCTTGGGAAAGGCGCTCAGGGAATGAGCCTGGAGAGGTGCCTGGGCATGTCTGGACACACTCCCTGCTGCCTGCCCCTTCGTGAGGCAGTACCCCCGGCGGCCAGAAAGGTCTGGGCAAGGCTGGCGTGGGGCAGGGTCCATGCTGGGACCTGCCCGTGGCCTGTGGGGCCTCTGAGAAGAACCAGCACTCTGCCACTGGAAGACATCCCCAGCTGCCTCCAAAGGCCAGTTTGCAAGCACTCTCCCCAAGTGAGGCCCACGATTCCCGCAAGCTGCGTGCTCTGCTCCGAAGCCCCAGAGCAAAGCTCTTCGTGGAGGTCCTCTCTCAGGATCCTTGCCCCTGAGCCTGGGGGACAGCTAGGGGTTCCACTCACCCAGGCCAAGGCAGAACCACATGAACACGTCTCTTCCGGCCCTCTTCACCATCAGAGAGCTCGGGTGATCCACAATCTGTCAGGTTCCATCTGGGCAAGCCCAGCAATTGCGCCTGAGTGAGAAGGGCCAGGGCCGACCTAGGGGCACAGTGGCCACATGCTCTCCCTGCTGCCTTGAGGCTGCTGGGCTAAAGAGCCCTTGGAAATCGACCCACTTGCTGGCCTCTTCCTTCTGACCAGGCCGTACATGCTCCAGTCCTTTGCAGTGTGGAGAGAGGCCCTGCCAGAAACCTCCCCTCCAAGTAGGCCTCAAATGAGGCCTAGGAATCATGGGAAAGGCGCTCAGGGAATGAGCCTGGGGAGGTCCCTGGTCATGTTATTACACACACCCCGCCGCCTGCCCCTTCCTGAGGAAGTACCCCCGGAGGCCAGGAAGGTCTGGTCAAGGCTGGCCTGGGGCAGGGTCCGAGCTGGGACCTGCCACTCTCCTGTGGGGCTTCTGAGCAGAACCAGCACTGTGGCAATGGAAGACCTCACCGGCAACCAGCAAAGGCTGGTTTGCACGCACTCTCGTTGGCTGGCTACCTATCACTCACTGAGGGAGGCCCGTGATTCCCACAAGCCATGCACTGTGCTCCCAAGCCCAGGAGAAAAGCGCTTGGGTGGTCCCCACTAAGGGTCTTGCCCCTGAGCGTGGGGGACAGCTAGGGGCTCCAAACTCCCAGGCCAAGGCAGAACCACGTGCACACGAATCTTCCTGCCCCCTGCACCATCAGCGAGCTCAGGTGAGCCAGAGTCTGTCACGCAGCTCCTGGGCAAGCCCAACATCAGAGCCTGTGTGTGAAGGGACAGGGCCGACCTAGGGGCACAGTGGGCCACTTGCTTACCCTGCTGCCCTGAGGCTGCTGGGACTAAGAGGCCTTGGGCATCCACCCCCTTGCTGGCCTCTTCCCTCTGACCATGGAAGGGCGCTAAGTGAATGAGACTGGTGAGGCATCTGGGCATGTATGAACACACTACCCACCGCCTGCCCCTCCGAGGGGGAGTACCCCCGGAGGCCAGGAAGTTCTGGGCAAGGCTGAACTGAGGCAGGGTCCTTGCTGGGGCCTGCCCCTGGCCTGTGTGCCACAGAGGAAATCCAGCACTCTGCTGCTGGAAGACCTACCCGGCTGCCTCCAAAGGCCGATTTGCTAGCACTCTCTGCGAGGGAGACCCGCCTTTCCTGCAAGCCACGCACTCTGCTACCAAGACCAGGACAATAGTGCATCATGTTCATTCGCTCTCAGGCCCTTGCCCCAGTGCCTGGGGGAGAGCTAGGGGCTCAACACACCCAGGCCAAGGCAGAACCACATGCACACATCTCTTCCTGCCCCCTGCACTGTCAGAGAGCTTGGGTGAACCAGACTGTGTCAGTCAGTGCCTGGGCAAGCCCAGCAGCAGCGCCTGTGTGTGATGGGGCAGGGCCCACCTAGGGGCACTGAGGGCCAGTTGCTCACCCTGCTGCCCTGAGGCTGCTTGGCCAAAGAGGCCTTGGACATCGACCCCATTGCTGGCCTCTTCCCTCTGACGAGCCTGTCCGGGCTCCAGTCCCTTGCAGTGTGGAGAGAGGCCCTGCCAGAATCCTCCCCTCCAAGTAGGCCTCAAATGAGGCCTAGGTATCATGGGAAAGGTGCTCAGGGAATGAGACTGGGGAGGCGCCTGGGCATGTCCGGAGACACTCCCTGCAGCCTGCCTCTTCATGGGGCAGTACCCCCAGAGGCCAGGATGGTCTGGTCAAGGCTGGTCTGGGGCAGGGTCCTTGCTGGGGCCTTCCCCTGTCCTGTGGGGCCTCTGAGCAGAAACACCACTGTGCCCTTGGAAGACGTCACCAGCAGCCTCCAAAGGCTGGTTTGCAAGCACTCTCGCAGGCTGGCCGCCTCTCCCTCACCGACGTAGGCCCACGTTTCCTGCATGCTGTGCACTCTGCTCCCATGACTGGGAGAAAAGTGCTTGTGTGGTCCCATCTCAGGCCTTTGCCCATGAGCCTGGGAGACAGCTAAGGGCTCCACACACACAGGCCAAGGCAGAACCACATGCACGTGTCTCCTCCGGCCCTCTGTACCGTCAGAGAGCTCGGGTGAGCAAGAGTCTGTCAGGCAGCTCCTGGGCAAGCCCAGCAGCAGCGCCTGTGTGTGAAGGGGCAGGGCTGACCTAGGGGCACAATTGGCCACTTGCTCACCCTGCTGCCCTGAGGCTGCTGGGACAAAGAGGCGGCGGGCATCAAACAACGTGCGGGCCTCTTCACTCTGACCAGGCCGTCCAGGCTCCAGTCCGTTGCAGTTGGAGAGAGGCCATGCCAGAAACCTCCCCTCCAAGTAGGCCTCAAATGTGGCCTATGAAGCATGGGAAAGGCACGAATGGAATTAGACTGGGGAGGCACCTGGGCATGTCTGGACACACTCCCCGCCAACTGCCCCTTTGTGGGGCAGTACCCCCAGAGGCCAGGAATGTCTGGTCAAGGCTGACCTGGTGCAGGGTCCTTGCTGGGACCTGCCCCTGGCCTGTGGTTCCTCTTAGCAAAACCAGCACTGTGCCACTGGAAGACCTCACCGGCAACCTCGAAAGACCGGTTTGCAAGCACTCTCGCCGGCTGGCTGGCTCTCCCTCACCGAGGGACGCCTGCGTTTCCCGCAAGCGGCGCACTCTGCTCCCATGCCTGGGAGAAAAGTGCTTATGTGGTCCCATCTCAGGCCTTTGCCCATGAGCCTGGGAGACAGCTAGGGGCTCCACACACACAGGCCAAGGCAGAACCACATGCCCATGTCTCTTCCGGCCCTCTGTACCGTCAGAGAGCTCGGGTGAGCAAGAGTCTGTCAGGCAGCTCCTGGGCAAGCCCAGCAGCATCGCCTGTGTGTGATGGGGCAGGGCCGACCTAGGGACAGAGTGGGACACTTGCTTTTCCTGCTGCCCTAAGGCTGCTGGGCCAAAGAGGTCTTGGGCATTGACCCACTTGATGTCCTCTTCCCTCTGACCAGGCCGTCCAGGCTCCAGTCCCTTGCAGTTTGGAGAGAGGCCCTGCCAGGAACCACCCTTCCAAGTAGGCCTCAAATGAGGCCTAGGAATCATGGGAAAGGGGCTAAGGAAAAGAGACTGGGGAGGGGCTTGGGCATGTCTGGACACACTCCCCGCCACCTGCCCATTCGTGAGGCTGTACCCCCGGAGGCCAGAACGGTCTGGTCAAGGCTGGCCTGGGGGAGGGTCCATGCTGGGAACTGCCACTGGCCTGTGGGGCCTCTGATCATATACAGCACTGTGCCGCTGGAAGACCTCACTGGCAACCTCCAAAGGCCGGTTTGCAAGGACTCTCCCCAAGGGAGACCCACGTTTCCCACAAGCCAAGCACTCTGTTCCCAAGCCCAGGACAATAGCGCATTAGGTTTGTCCGTTCTCAGGCTCTTTCCCCAGTGCCTGGGGGACAGCTAGGGTCTACACACCCCCAGGTCAAGGCAGAACCCCATGAACACGTCTCTTCCGGCCCTCTGCACTGTCAGAGAGCTCGGGTGAGCCACAGTCTGTTAGGCAGCTCCTGGGCAAGCCCAGCAGCAGCGCCTGTGTGTGAAGGGGCAGGGCTGACCTAGGGGCACAATGGACCACTTGCTCTCCCTGCTGCCCTAAGGCTGCTGGGCCAAGGAGGCCATGGGCATCGACCCCCTTGCTCGCCTCTTTCCTCTGACCAGGCCGTCCGGGCTCCAGACCCTTGCAGTGTGGAGAGAGCCCCTGCCAGAAACCTCCCCTCCAAGTAGGCCTCAAATGAGACATAGGCACCAGGGAAAAGGCGCTAATGGAATGAGCCTGGGGAGGTGCCTGAGCATGTCTGGACACACGCTCTGCCGCCTGCACCTTCATGGGGCAGTACTCCCGGAGGCCAGGAAGGTCTGGGAAAGGCTGGCCTGGGGCAGGGTCCATGCTGGAACCTGCCCTTGGCCTGTGGGGCCTTTGAGCAGAACCAGGGCTCTGCCCCTGGAAGACCTCCCCGGCTGCCTCCAAAGGCCGGTTTGCAAGCACCCTCCCCGAAGGAGGCCCGCGCTTCCCGCAAGCTGCGCACTCTGCTCCCAAGCCCGGGAGAAAGGCGCTTCTGGGTGGTCCTCTCTCAGGGCCCTTTGCATTGAATCTGGGGGCCAGCTAGGGCCTCCACACTCCCAGGCCATGGCAGAAACACATGCACACGTCTCTTCCTACCCTCTGCACGGTCAGAGCGCTCGGGTGAGCCAGAGTCTGTCAGGCAGCTCCTGGGCAAGCCCAGAAGGAGCGCCTGTTTGTGATGGGGCAGTGCTGACCTAGGGGCACTGAAGGCCACTTGCTCACCCTGCTGCCCTGACGCTGCTGGGATAAAGAGGCCTTGGGCATCGAACCCATTGCTGGCCTCTTCCCTCTGACCAGGCCGTCCAGGCTCCAGTTCCTTGCAGTGTGGAGAGAGGCCCTGCCAGAAACCGCCCCTCCAAGTAGGCCTCAAATGAGGCCTATGAACCATGGGAAAGGCGCTCAGGGAAAGAGCCTGTGGAGGTCCCTGGCCATGTTATGACACACACCCCGCCGCCTGCCCCTTCCTGAGGAAGTACCCCCGGAGGCCAGGAAGGTCTAGTCAAGCCTGGCCTGCGGCAGGGTCTGTGCTGGGACCTGCCACTGGCCTGTGGGTCCTCTGAGCAGAACCAGCAGTGTGGCCATGGAAGACCTCACCTGCAGCCTCCAAAGGCCGGTTTGCAAGCATTCTTGCTAACTGGCAACCTCTCCCTCACCGAGGGAGGCCAGCGATTCCCGCAAGCCACGCACTCTGCTCCAAGCCCAGGAGGAAAGCGCTTGATTGGTCCCCTCTAAAGGACTTGCCCCTGAGCGTGAGGGACAGCTAGGGGCTCCAAACTCCCAGGCCAAGGCAGAACCACATGCACATGAGTCTTTCTGCCCCCTGCACCATCAGAGAGCTCAGGTGAGCCAGAGTCTGTCACGCAGCTCCTGGGCAAGCCCAACAGCAGAGCTTGTGTGTGAAGGGGCAGGGCCGACCTAGGGGCACAATGGCCACTTGCTTACCTTGCTGCCCTGAGTCTGCTGGGACCAAGAGGCCTTGGGCATCGACTCCCTTGCTGGCCTCGTTCCTCTGACCAGGCCGTCCAGGCTCCAGTCTCTTGCAGTTTGGAGAGAGGCCCTGCCAGGAACCTCCCTTCCAAGTAGGCCTCAAATGAGGCCTAGGAATCATGGGAAAGGGGCTAAGGAAAAGATACTGGGGTGGCGCCTGGTCATGTCTGTAGACACTCCCCGCCGCCTGCCCATTCATGAGGCTGTACCCCCGGAGGCCAGAACGGTCTGGTCAAGGCTGGCCTGGGGGAGGGTCCATGCTGGGAACTGCCACTGGCCTGTGGGGCCTCTGATCATATACAGCACTGTGCCGCTGGAAGACCTCACTGGCAGCCTCCAAAGGCCGGTTTGCAAGGACTCTCCCCAAGGGAGACCCACGTTTCCCGCAAGCCAAGCACTCTGTTCCCAAGCCCAGGACAATAGCGCGTTAGGTTCGTCCGCTCTCAGGCTCTTTCCCCAGTGCCTGGGGGACAGCTAGGGTCTACACACACCCAGGTCAAGGCAGAACCCCATGAACACGTGTCTTCCGGCCGTCTGCACTGTCAGAGAGCTCGGGTGAGCCACAGTCTGTTAGGAAGCTCCTGGGCAAGCCCAGCAGCAGCGCCTGTGTGTGAAGGCGCAGGGCTGACCTAGGGGCACAATGGACCACTTGCTCTCCCTGCTGCCCTAAGGCTGCTGGGCCAAGGAGGCCATGGGCATCGACCCCCTTGCTGGCCTCTTTCCTCTGACCAGGCCTTCAGGGCTCCAGGCCCTTGCAATGTTCAGAGAGCCCCTGCCAGAAACCTCCCCTCCAAGTAGGCCTCAAATGAGGCCTAGGCACCAGGGAAATGGCATAATGGAATGAGCCTGAGGAAGTGCCTGGGCATGTCTCGACACTGTCCCAGCCACCTGCCCCTTCATGAGGCAGTACCACTGGAGGCCAGGAAGGTCTGGGAAAGGCTGGCCTGGGGCAGCGTCCATGCTGGGACCTGCCCCTGGCCTGTGGGGCCTCTGAGCAGAACCAGCACTGTGGCGATGGAAGACCTCCCCGGCAGCCTCCAAAGGCCGGCTTGCAAGCACTCTCGCCGGTAGTCCACCTCTCCCTCACCGACGGATGTCTGCGATCCCGCAAGCCATGTACTCTGTTCCCAAGCCCAGGAAAAAAGCTCTTGTGTGGTCCCCTCTCAGGGCCTTGCCCCTGAAACTGGGGTCAGCTAGGGGCTCCAAACTCCCAGGCTAAGGCAGAACCACGTGCACACGAGTCTTCCTGTCCCCTGCACCGTCAGAGAGGTCGGGTGAGCCAGAGTCTGTCAGGCAGCTCCTGGGCAAGCCAAGCACCAGTGCCAGTGTGTGAAGGGTCAGGACCAACCTAGGGGCACAGTGGGCCACTTGCTCACCCTGCTGCCCTGAGGCTGCTGGGACAAAGAGGCCTTGGGCATCGACCCCCTTGCTGGCCTCTTCCCTCTGACCAGGCCGTCTGGGCTCTAAGCCCTTGCAGTGTGGAGAGAGCCCGTGCCAGAAACCTCCCCGCGAAGTAGGCCTCAAATGAGGCCTAGGAACCATGGGCAAGGCGCTAAGGGAATGAGTCTTGGGAGGCTTCTGGGCATGTCTTGACACACACCCCGCTGCCTGCCCCTTCGTGGGGCAGTTCCCCCGGAAGCCAGGAAGGTCTGGTCAAGCCTGGCCTTGGGCAGGGTCCATGCTGGGACCTGCCCCTGGCCTGTGGGTACTCTGAGCACAATCAGCATTGTGCCGCTGGAAGACCTCACCGGCCGCCTCCAAAGGCTGGTTTGCAAGCAGTCTCACCAGCTGGCTGCCTCTCCCTCACCGAGGGAGGCCCGTCATTCCCGCAAGCCCCGCACTCTGTTCCCAAACCTGGGAGAAAAGCACTTTAGTGTGTTCCTCTCTCAGGCACTCACCCCGGAGCCTGGGGACAGCTAGGTGTTCCACTCACCCAGGCCAAGGCAGAACCACATGCACACGTCTCTTCTGGCCCTCTGCACCTTTAGAGAGCTCGGGTGAGCCAGAGTCTGTCAGGCTGCCCTTGGGCAAGCCCAGCAGCAGCGCCTGTGTGTGAAGGGTCAGGGCCTACCTAGGGGCACAGTGCGCCACTTGCTCTTCCTGGTGCACTTAGGATGCTGGGCCAAAGAGGCCTTGGGAAACGACCTCCTTGCTGTCCTCTTTCTTCTGACCAGGCCATCCATCCTCCAGACCCTTGCAGTGTGCAGAGAGCCCCTGCAAGAAACCTCCCCTCCAAGTAGGCCTCAAAAGGCCTAGGCAACAGGGAAAAGGTGCTAATGGAATGAGCCTACGGAGGCGCCTGGGCATGTATGGGCACACATTCCACAGCCTGCTCCTTCATGGGGCAGTACCCCCAGAGGCCGGGAAGGTCTGAGCTTGGCTGGGCTGGAGCAGGGTCCATGCTGGGACCTGCCCCTGGCCTGTGGGGCCACAGAGCAAATCCAGAACTCTGCCGCTGGAAGACCTCCCTGGCTACCTCCAAAGGTCAGTTTGCAAGCACTCTCCCCGAGGGAGCCACGCGATTCCCACAAGCCCCGCACTCTGCTCCCACGCCCGGGAGAAAACACTTCGAGGTGGTCCTCTCTCAGGGCCATTGCCAATGAGCCTGGGGGCCAGCTCGGGGCTCAACACTCCCAGGCCAAGGCAGAACCACATGCACACGTCTTTTCCTGCCCCCTGCACCGCCAGAGAGCTTGGGTGAACAAGAGTCTGTCAGGCAGCCCATGGGCAAGCCCAGTAGCAGCGCCTATGTATGATGGGGCACGGCCAACCTAGGGGCACAGTGGGACACTTGCTCTTCCTGCTGCCCTGAGGCTGCTGGGACAAAGAGGCCTTGGGCATCGACCGCCTTGCTGGCCTCTTCCCTCTGACCAGGCCATCCGGGCTCCAGTCCTTGTAGTGTGGAGAGAGGCCCTGCCAGAAACCTCCCCTCCTAGTAGGCCTCAAATGAGGCCTAGGAACCATGGGAAAGGTGCTCAGGGAATGAGCCTGGGGAGGTGCCTGTGTATGTCTGGACACATTCCCCACTGCCTGCCCCTTCGTGAGGCAGTATCCTCGGAGGCCAGGTAGGTCTGGTCAAGGCTGGCCTGGGCAGGGTCCGTGCTGGGACCTGCCACTGGCCTGTGGATCCTCTGTGCAGAACCAGCACTGTGCCGCTGGAAGACATCACCGGCAGCCTCCAATGGCCGGTTTGCAAGTACTCTCTCCAGCTGGAAACCTCTCCCTCACTGAGGGAGGCCCGCGATTCCCGCAAGCCTCCCACTTTGCTTCCAAGCCCAGGACAATAGCGCTGGGTGGTCCCCTCTCAGGGCCTTGCCCCTGAGCCTTGGAGACAGCTAGGGGCTCCAAACTCCCAGGCCAAGGCAGAACCACATGCACACGAGTCTTCCTGCCCCCTGCACCGTCAGAGAGCTCAGGTGTGCCAGAGTATATCAGGCAGCTCATGGGCAAACCCAGCACCACGGCCTGTGCATGAAGGGGCAGGGTCAACCTAGGGGCACAGAGGGCCACTTGCTCATCCTGCTGCCCTGAGGCTGTTGGGCCAAAGAGGCCTTGGGCATCGACCTCCTTGCTGGCCTCTTCCCTCTGACCATGGCCTCAGCGCTCCAGGCCCTAGCGCGGTGGAGAGAGCCCCTGCCAGAAACCTCCCCTCTAAATAGGCCTCAAATGCGGCCTAGGCACCAGAGGAAGAGTGCTCACGGAATGAGCCTGGGGAGGTGCATGAGCATGTCTGGACACACTTCCCACAGCCTGCCCCTTCGTGGGCACTACCCCCAAAGGACAGGAAGGTCTGGTCAAGACTGGCCTGGGGCAGTGTCCATGCTGGGACCTGCGCCTGGAATGTGGGGCCTCTGAGCACAACCAGCATTCTGCTGCTGGAATACCTCACCGCCAGCCTCCAAAGGCTGGTTTGCAAGCACTCTCACAGGCTGGCGTCCTCTCCCTCACCGAGGGAGACCCGCGTTTCCCACAAGCCATGCACTCTGTTCCCAAGACCAGGAAAATAGTGCATCGTGTTCGTCCGATCTAAGGCCCTTGCCCCAGTGCCTGGGGGACAGCTACGGGCTCCACACACCCAGGCCAAGGCAGAACCACATGCACACGTCTCTTCCTGCCCCCTGCACCGTCAGAGAGCTTGGGAGAGTCAGAGTCTGTCTGTCAGCACCTGGGCAAGACCAGCAGCAGCACCTGTGTGTGATGGGGCAGAGCCGACCTAGAGGCAGTGGGGGCAGTTGCTCACCCTGTTGCCCTGAGGCTGCTGGGCCAAAGACACCTTGGACATCGACCCCATTGCTGGCCTCTTCTCTCTGACCAGGCCGTCCAGGCTCCAGTCCCTTGTAGTGTGAAGAGAGGCCCTGCCAGAAACGTCCCCTCCAAATAGACCTGAAATGAGGCCAAGGTATCTTGAGAAAGGTGCTAAGGGAATGAGACTGGGGAGGCGCCTGAGCATGTCTGGACACACTCCCTGCTGCCTGAATCTTCATGGGGCAGTACACCCAGAGGCCAGGAAGGTCTTGGCAAGGCTGGCCTGGGGCCGGTCCTTGCTGGGGCCTGCCCCTGGCCTGTAGGGCCTCTGAGCAGAACCAGCACTGTGCCATTGGAACACCTCACCAGCAGCTGGTTTGCAAACACTCTCACAGGCTGGCATCCTCTCCCTAACCGAGGGAGGACTGGGTTTCCCGCAAGCCGCGCACTCTGCTTCCATGCCTGGGAGAAAAGAGCTTCGGGATGTTCCACTCTCAGGCCTTTGGCGCTGAGCCTGGGAGACAGCTAGGGGCTCCACAATAACAGGCCAAGGCAGAACCACATGCACACGTATCTTCCGGCCCTCTGCACGGTCAGAGAGCTCGGGAGAGCCACAGGCTGTTAGGCAGCTCCTGGGGAAGCCCAGTAGCAGTGCCTGTGTGTGAAGGGGCAGGGCCGACCTAGGGTCACTGAGGGCCACTTGTTCACCCTGCTGCCCTGAGTATTCTGGGAAAAAGAGGCCTTAGGTATCGACCCCCTTGCTGGACTCTTCCCTCTCACCACGCCGTCCAGACTCGAGTCACTTGCAGTGTGGAGAGAGCCCCTGGTAGAAACCACCCCTCCAAATAGGCCTCAAATGAGGCCTAGGAACCATGGGAAAGGCGCTCAGGGAATGATCCTGGGGAGGTGTCTGGGCATGCCTGAACAACTCGCCGCCGCCTGCCCTTTCATGAGGCAGTACCCCGGAGGCCAGGAAGGTCTGGTCATGGCTGTCCTAGGGCAGGGTCTATGCTGGAAACTGCCCATGGCCTTTGGGGCCTTTGAGCAGAACCAGGACTCTGTCCTTGGAAGACCTCACCAGCAGCCTCCAAAGGCCTGTTTGCAAGACCTCTCGTCTGCTGGCCGTAACTCCCTCACCGAAGCCCATTCTGCCCCTAGGTCGGCTCTGCCCCTTGACACACAGGCTTTACTGCTGGGGCTGCGGAGGACATGTCTGACAGGGCTCATTCAAGCCCTCGGAAGGTGCAGGGGGCAGGAACAAACGTATGCATGTGATTCTGCCTCTTCCTGGCAATGTGGATGTCCAAGCTTGACTCCAAGCTCAGGGGCAAGGGCCAGAGAGAAGACCACCCTGAAGCGCTTTTCTCCTGGGCTTCAGAGCAGGGTGTGAGACTTGCGGGAAAAGCAGGTCCCCCTCGGGCAGGGAATGGCAGCAGTCTGGCGAGAATGCTTGCAATCCGGCCTTTGGAGGCAGTTGGGGAGGTCTTCCTGCGGGAAAGGGCCGGTTCTGCTCAGAGTCCCCACAGGCCATGGGAAGGACCCATGGCCTGTCCTTGGCCAGCCTTGCCCAGACCTCCCTGGCCTCCGGGGCTCCTGCCCCATGAAGGGGCAGGCTGCGGGGTGTGTGTCTAGACATGCCTGGTCGCCTACCCAGTCACTTACCCCCTAGCATATTTACCCTGGCCTAGGCCTCTTTAGAGTCCAACTCGGAGGGGAGGTGCTGGCAGAGGCTGTCTCCACACTGCAAGGACTTGGAGCTCAGACGGCCTGGTGAGAGGGAAGTGGGGAGCAAGGGGGTGGATGCCCAAGGCCTCTTCACCCCAGCAGCCTCAGGGCAGCCGGGAGAGCAAGAGGCCCACTCTGCCCCTAGGTCGGCTCTGCACCTTGGCACACAGGCTGTGCTGCTGGGGTTGCCGAGGAGCTGCCTGAGAGACTCTGGCTCACTCGAGCTCTCGGAAGGTTCAGGGCGCAGGAACAGGTATGTGCATGTGGTTCTGCCTCAGCCTGGGAGTGTGGACTTCCAAGCATGACTCCAGGCTCAGGGGCAAGGGCCCAGAAAAAGGACCACACCGAAGCGCTTTTCTCCCGGGCTTAAGAGCAGAGTGCGCGACTTGCGGGAAAAGCAGGCCTCCCTCGGTAGGGAGCGGTAGCAGTCTGGCGAGAAGGCTTGCAATCCGGCCTTTGGAGGCAGTTGGGGAGGTCTTCCTGCGGGAAAGGGCCGGTTCTGCTCAGAGTCCCCACAGGCCATGGGAAGGACCCAGCAAGACCCCTGTCCTTGGCCAGCCTTGCCCAGACCTTCCTGGTCTCCGGGGCTCCTGCCCCATGAAGGAGCAGGCTGCGGCGAGTGTGTCTAGACATGCGTGGTCGCTTCCCCAGTCACATACTCCGTAGCATATTTTCCCTGGACTAGGCCTCTTTTGGGTCAAAGTCGGAGGGGACGTGCAGGCAGAGGCTGTCTCCACACTGCAAGGACTTGGAGCTCAGACGGCCTGGAGAGAGGGAAGTGGGGAGCAATGGGTCTTTCTCCCAGCAGCCTCAGGGCAGCTGGGAGAGCAAGAGGCCCACTCTGCCCCTAGGTCGGCTCTGCCCCTTGACACACAGGCTGTGCTGCTGGGGTGGCCGAGGAGCTGCCTGAGAGACTCTGGCTCACTCGAGCTCTCGGAAGGTGCAGGGCTCAGGAAACGACGTGTGCATGTGGTTCTTTCTTGGTCTGGGAGTGTGGACCCCCAAGGTTGACTCCAGGCTGAGGGGAAACGGCCCAGAGAAAGGACCACCCCGAAGCGCTTTTCTCCCGGGCTTAAGAGCAGAGTGCGCGACTTGCGGGAAAAGCAGGCCTCCCTCGGCAGGGAGCGGCAGCAGTCTGGCGAGAATGCTTGCAAACCGGCCTTTGGAGGCAGTCGGGGAGGTCTTCCTGTGGGAAAGGGCCGTTTCTGCTCAGAGTCACCACAGGCCAGGGGAAACACCCAGCAAGCCCCTGTCCTTGGCCAGCTTTGCCCAGACCTCCCTGGACTCCGGGGCTCCTGCCCCATGAAGGGGCAGGCTGCGGGGTGTGTGTCTAGACATGCCTGGTGGCCTCCCTAGTCACTTACCCCCTAGCATATTTCCCCTGGCCTAGGCCTCTTTTGAATCCAACTCGGAGGGGACATGCTGGCAGAGGCTGTCTCCACACTGCAGGGACTTGGAGCTCAGACGGCCTGGTGAGAGGGAAGTGGGGAGAAACGGGTTGGATGCCCAAAGACTTTTTCTCCCAGCAGCCTCAGGGCAACTGGGAGAGCAACAGGCCCACTCTGCCCCTAGGTCGGCTCTGCCCCTTGGCACACAGGCTGTGCTGCTAGGGTGGTCGAGGATATGCCTGAGAGACGCTGGCTCACTCGAGCTCTCGGAAGGTGCAGGGCTCAGGAAACGGCGTGTGCATGTGGTTCTTCCTTGGTCTGGGAGTGTGGACCTCCAAGGTTGACTCCAGGCTCAGGGGCAAGGGCCAAGAGAAAGGACCACCCCGATGTGCTTTTCTCCCGGCTTGGGAGCGGATTGCGCGACTTGCGGGAAAAACAGGCCTCCCTTGGGGAGGGACGTGCGGCAGCCGGCGAGAATGCTTGCAACGGGCCCTTGGAGGCAGCCGGGGAGGTCTTCATGCGGGAAAGGGGTGGTTCTGCTGAGAGGACCCACAGGCCAGGGGAAACACCCAGCATGGTCTCTGTCCTTGGCCAGGGTTGCCCCGACCTTCCTGGCCTCCGGGGCTGCTGCCTCATGAAGGGCAGGCTGCGGGGAGTGTGTCCAGACATGCCTGGTCACCTCCCCAGTCTCTTACCACCTAGCGCATTTGCCCTATGCTTGGCCTAATTTAAGGCCTACTTGGAGGGCAGGTGCTGGCATGGGCTGTTTTCACACAGCAAGAGCCTGGAGCTCAGACCGCCTCGTCACAGGGAAGTGCGGAGCAGGTGTGTGGATGCCCAAGTCCTCTTTGGCCCAGCAGCCTCCGGGCAGCTGGGAGAGCAGGAGGCCCACTCTGCCCCTAGATCAGCCCTGCCACTTGACACTCAGGCAGGCCTGCTGGGGCTGCAGAGGACATGTCTGACAGACTCTGGCTCAACCAAGTCCTCGGATGGTGCAGAGGGCAGGAACAAACGTATGCACGTGATTCTGCCTCTTCCTGGCAATGTGGATGTCCAAGCTTGACTCCAGGCTCAGGGGCAAGGGCCCAGAAAAAGGACACCCCGAAGCGCTTTTCTCCAGGGCTTAAGAGCAGAGTGCGCGACTTGCGGGAAAAGCAGGCCTCCCTCGGCAGGGAGCGGCAGCAGTCTGGCGAGAATGCTTGCAAACCGGCCTTTGGAGGCAGTCGGGGAGGTCTTCCTACGGGAGAGGCCTGGTTCTCCTCAGAGTCCCCACAGGCCAGGGGAAACACCCAGCAAGATTCCTGCCCTTGGTCAGCCTTGCCCAGACCTTCCTGGCCTCCGGGGCCGCTGTCCCATGAAGGGGCAGGCTGCGGCGTGTGTGACTAGACATGCCCGGCTTCCTCCCCAGTCTCTTACCCCCTAGCGCATTTCCCCTGGACATAGGCCTCTTTTGAGTCCTACTTGGAGGGGAGGTGCTGGCAGAGGCTGTCTCCACACTGCAAGGACTTGGAGCTCAGACGGCCTGGTGAGAGGGAAGTGGGGAGCAATGGGTTGGATGCCCAAAACCTTTTTCTCCCAGCAGCCTCAGGGCAGCTGGGAGAGCAGGAGGCCCACTCTGCCCCTAGGTCGGCTCTGCCCCTTGACACACAGGCTGTGCTGCTGGGGTGGTCGAAGAGCTGCCTGAGAGACTCTGGCTCACTCGAGCTCTCGGAAGGTGCAGGGCTCAGGAAACGACGTGTGCATGTGGTTCTTTCTTGGTCTGGGAGTGTGGACCTCCAAGGTTGACTCCAGGCTCAGGGAAAACGGCCCAGAGAAAGGACCACCCCGATGTGCTTTTCTCCCGACTTGAGAGCGTATTGCGCGACTTGCGGGAAAAACAGGCCTCCCTTGGGGAGGGTTGTGCGGCAGCCGGCGAGAATGCTTGCCACCGGCCCTTGGAGGCAGCCGGGGAGGTCTTCATGCGGGAAAGGGGTAGTTCTGCTGAGCAGACCCACAGGCCAGGGGAAACACCCAGCATGGTCTCTGTCCTTGGCCAGGGTTGCACAGACCTTCCGGGCCTCTGGGGCTGCTGCCTCATGAAGGGGCAGGCTACTGGGAGTGTGTCCAGACATGCCTGGTCGCCTCCCCATGCTCTTACCCCTAGCGCATTTCCCCTGAGCTTAACCTAATTTTAGGCCTACTTAGAGGGGAGGTGCTGGCATGGGCTGTTTTCACACAGCAAGAGCCTGGAGCACAGAGTGCCTGGTCACAGGGAAGTGCAAAGCAAGAGTCCACACACCCAGGCCAAGGCAGAACCACATGAACACGTCTCTTCCTGCCCCCTACACTGTCAGAGACCTTGGGTGAGCCAGAGTCTGTCACGTCCACTCCTGGGCAAACCCAGCAGCAGCGCCTGTGTGTGATGGGGCAGGTCCGACCTAGGGACACAGTGGGCCACTTACTCTCCCTACTGCCCTGAGGCTTCTGGGCCAAAGAGACCTTGGACATCGACCCCCTTCCTGGCCTCTTCCCTCTGACCAAGCCATCCGGCCTCCAGGCCCTTGCAGTGTGGATAGAGCCCCTGCCAGAAACCTCCCCTCCAAGTAGGCCTCAAATGAGGCCTAGGCACCAGGGGAAAAGCGCTCAGGGAAGGAGCCTGGGGAGGTGCCTGAGCATGTCTGGACACACTTCCCGCAGCCTGCCCCTTCATGGGCAGTTCCCCGGAGGCCAGGAATGTCTGGGCAAGTCTGGCCTGGGACAGGTTCCATGCTGGAATCTGCCTGTGGCCTGTGGGGGATCTGAGCAGAACCAGCTCTTTGCCGCTGGAAGAACTCCCCAGCTGATTCAAAGGCCAGTTTGAGAGCACTCTCCCCGAGCGAGGCCCGCAATTGCCTTAAGCTGCACACTCTGCTCCCAGCCCGGGAGAAAAGTGCTTCGGGGTGGCCCTCTCTCAGGGCCCTTGCCCCTGAGCCTAGGGGATAGCTAGTGGCGCCACACACCCAGGCCAAGGGAGAACCCCATATACACGTCCTTTCCTGCCCCCTACACCGTCAGAGGTCTCGGGTGAACCAGTGTCTGTCAGGCAGCTCCTGGGCAAGCCTAGGAGCAACGGTTGTCTGTGATGGGTCAGGGCCCACGTAGGGGACTGAGGGCTACCAGCTCAACCTGCCTCCCTGAGGCTGCTGGGAGAAAGAGGCCTTGGGCATCGACCCCCTTGCTGGCCTCTTCCCTCTGACCAGGCCGTGTGGGATCCAGGCCCTTGCAGTGTGGAGAGAGGCCCTGCCAGAAACCTGCCCTCTAATTAGGCCTCACGTGAGGCCTAGAAACCATGGGAAAGGCGTTCAGGGAATGAGATTGCGGAGGCGCATAGGCATGTCTGGACACACTCCCCGCTACCTGCCCCTTCGTTGTGCATTACCCCCGGAGGCCGGGAACGTCTGGTCAAGGCTGGTGTCGGGCAGGGTCCAGGCTGGGACCTGATCCTGGCCTGTGGGGCCTCTGAGCACAACCAGCACTTGTGCTGCTGTAAGACATCACCAGTAGCCTACAAAGGCAGTTTTGCAAGGACTCTCGCCGGCTGGCTGCCTATCCCTCACCGAGGGAGGCCCGCATTTCCCCCAAGCCGCGCACTCTACTCCGAAGACTGGGAGAAAAGTGTTTCGGGGTGTTCCTCTCTCAGGCCTTTGCCACTGAGCCTGGGAGAAAGCTAGGGGCTCCACACACCCAGGCTAAGGCAGAACCACATGCACAGTCCCTTCTGGCCCTCTGCATCGCCAGAGAGCTCGGGTGAGCCAGAGTCTGTTAGGCAGCTCCTGGGCAAGCCCAGCAGCAGCGCCTGTGTGGGAAGGGGCAGGGCCGACCGTGGCGCACAGTGGGCCACTTGCTCTCCCTACTGCCCTGAGGCTGCTGGGCCAAAGAGGCCTTGGGCATCAACCCCCTTGTTGTCCTCTTCCCTCTGACCGTGCCATCCAGTCCCCAGGCGCTTGCAGTGTGGAGAGAGTCCCTGTCAGAAACCTCCCCTCCAAGTAGCCCTCAAATGAGGCCTAAGCACCATGGGAAAAGCACTCAGGGAATGAGCTCGGGGAGGTGCCTGAGCATGTCTGGACACACACCCCACCCCCTGCCCCTTTGTGGAGCAGTACCACCAGAGGCCAGGAAGGTCTGGTCAAGGCTGGCCTGGTGCAGGTTCCTTGCTGGGACCGGCCCCTGGCCTGTGGGTCCTCTGAGCTGGACCAGCACTGTGCCGCTGGAAGACCACACCGGCAGCCTCCAAAGGCAGGTTTACAAGCACTCTCGACCGCTGGTCGCCTCTCACTCAACGAGGGAGGCCCACGTTTACCGCAAGCAGCACATTCTGCTCCCAAGCCTGGGAGAAAAGCGCTTCGGGGTATTCCTCACTCAGGCCTTTGCCTCTGAGCCTTAGGGAGAGCTAGATGTTCCACTCACCCAGGCCAAGTCAGAACCACATGCACACGTCTCTTCCGGCCCTCTGCACCATCAGAGAGCTCGGGTGAGCCAGAGAATGTCAGGCTGGTCCTGGCCAAACCCAGCAGCAGTGCCTGTGTGTGAATGGGCATGACAGACCTAATGGCACAATGGGCCCTTTGCTCTTCCTGCTGCCCTGATGTTCCTGAGCCAAAGTGTCCTTGGGCATAGACCCCCTTCCTGGCCTCTTCCCTCTGACCACGCCATCCGTGCTCCAGACCCTTGGGGTGTGTATAGAGCCCCTGCCAGAAACCTCCCCTCCAAGTAGGCCTCAAATGAGGCCTAGGCACCAGGGAAAAGGCGCTAATGCAATGAGACTGTGGAGGCGACTGGGCATGTATGGACACACACCCTGCAGCCTGTCCCTTCGTTGGGCAGTTCCCCCGTAGGCCAGGAAGGTCTGGACAAGGCTGGCCGGGGACAGGGTCCATGCTGGAACCTGCCCGTGTCCTGTGGGGCCTTTGAGCAGAACCAGGACTCTGTTGCTGGAAGAACTCGCCGGCTGACTCCAAAGGCCAGTTTGCAAGAACTCTCCCCGAGGGAGGCCCGTGATTCCCACAAGCCCCGAACTCTGCTACAAAGCCCGGGAGAAAAGCGCTTCGATGTGGTCCTCTCTCAGGGCCATTGCCCCTGAGCCTGGAGGCCAGCTATGGGCTCAACACTCCCATGCCATGGCAGAAACACATGCACACATCTTTTCCTGCCCCCTGCACCGTCAGAGAACTTGGGTGAGCAAGAATCTGTCAGGCAGCTCCTGGGCAAGGGCAGCAGGAGCGCCTGTGTGTGAAGGGGCAGGGCCAATCTATGGGCACAGTTGGCAACTTGCTCCTCCTGCTGCCCAGAGGCTGCTGGGACAAAGAGGCCTTGGACATCGACCCCTTGCTGGCCTCTTCCCTCTGAGCAGGCCATCCGGGCTCCAGTCCCTTGCAGTGTGGAGAGAGGCCCTGCCAGAAACCTCCCCGCCAAGTAGGCCTTAACAGAGGCCTAGGAACCAAGGGAAAGGCACTCAGGGAATGAGCCTGGGGAGGTGCCTGAGCATGTCTGGACACACGCCACGCCCCCTGCCCGTTTGTGGGGCAGTACCCCCAGAGGCCAGGAAGGTCTGGTCAAGGCTGGCCTGGTGCAGGTTCCTTGCTGGGACCGGCCCCTGGCCTGTGGGTCCTCTGAGCTGGACCAGCACTGTGCCGCTGGAAGACCACACCGGCAGCCTTCAAAGGCCGGTTTACAAGCACTCTCGACCACTGGTCGCCTCTCACTCAGCGAGGGAGGCCCACGTTTACCGCAAGCAGCGCATTCTGCTCCCAAGCCTGGGAGAAAAGCGCTTCGGGGTATTCCTCACTCAGGCCTTTGCCCCTGAGCCTTAGGGACAGCTAGATGTTCCACTCACCCAGGCCAAGGCAGAACCACATGCACACGTCTCTTCTGGCCCTCTGCACCATCAGAGAGCTCCGGTGAGCTGGAGAATGTCAGGCTTCTCCTGGCCAAACCCAGCAGCAGCGCCTGTGTGTGAATGGGCATGAGAGACCTAACGGCACAGTGGGCCCCTTGCTCTTCCTGCTGCCCAGATGTTCCTGAGCCAAAGTGTCCTTGGGCATAGACCCCCTTCCTGGCCTCTTCCCTCTGACCCGGCCATCCGTGCTCCAGACCCTTGGGGTGTGTATAGAGCCCCTGCCAGAAACCTCCCCTCCAAGTAGGCCTCAAATGAGGCCTAGGCACCAGGGAAAAGGCGCTAATGCAATGAGCCTGTGGAGGCGACTGGGCATGTATGGACACACTCCCTGCAGCCTGCCCCTTCGTGGGGCAGTTCCCCCGGAGGCCAGGAATGTCTGGTCAAGGCTGACCTGGTGCAGGGTCCTTGCTGGGACCTGCCTCTGGCCTGTGGGTCCTCTGAGCAGAACCAGCACTCTGCCGCTGGAAGACCTCACCGGGAACCTCCAAAGGCCGGTTTGCAAGCCCTCTCGCTGGCTGGCTGCCTCTCTCTCACCGAGGGACGCCTGCCTTTCCCGGAATCCACACACTCTGCTCCGAAGCCTGGGAGAGAAGCGCTTGGGGTGATCCTCTCTCAGGCCATTGCCCCTGAACCTGGGAGACAGCTAGGGGCTCCAAACACCCAGGCCAAGGCAGAACCACATGCACACGGCTCTTCTGGCCCTCTGCACCGTCAGAGAGCTCGGGTGAGCCACAGTCTGTTAGGCAGCTCCTGGGCAAGCCCAGCAGCAGCGCCTGTGTTTGAATGGGAAGGGCCGACCTAGGGGCACAGTGGGCCACTTGCTCTCCCTGCTGCCCTGAGGCTGCTGGGCCAAAGAGGGCTTGGGCATTGACCCCCTTGCGGGCCTCTTCCTTCTTACCAGGCCATCTGGGATCCAGGCCCTTGCAGTGTGGAGAGAGCCCCTGCCAGAAAACTCCACTCCTAGTAGGCCTCAAATGAGGCACAGGGACCAGGGAAAAGGTGCTATTAGAATGAGCCTGGGGAGGTGCCTTGAGCATGTATGGACACACGCCCTGCCCCTTGCACCTTCGTGGGGCAGTATCCCCGGAGACCAGGAAGGTCTGGGCAAGGCTGGCCTGGGGCATGGTCCATGCTGGAACCTGCCCATGGCCCATGGGGTCTCTGAGCAGAACCAGGACTCTGCCGCTGCAAGACCTCCCCGGCTGCCTCCAAAGCCCTGTTTGCAAGCAGCCTCCCCGAAGGAGGCCCGCGCTTCCCGCAAGCTGCGCACTCTGCTCCCAAGCCCGGGAGAAGAGCGCTTCAAGGTGGTCCTCTCTCAGGGCCTTTTCCATTGAGCCTGGGGACCAGCTAGGGGCTCCACACTCCCAGGCCAAGGCAGAACCATATGCACACGTCGTTTCCTACTCTCTGCACTGTCAGAGAGCTTAGGTGAGCCAGAGTCTGTCAGGCAGCTCCTGGGCAAGCCCAGAAACAGCACGTGTGTGTGATGCGGCAGGGCTAATCTAGGGCCACTGAAGGCCACTTCGTCACCCGGCTGCCATGAGGTTGCTGGGATAAAGAGGCCTTGGGCATTGAACCCGTTGCTGGCCTCTTCCCTCTGACCAGGCCGTCTGGGCTCCAGTCCCTTGCAGTGTGGATAGAGGCCCTGCCAGAAACCGCCCCTCCAAGTAGGCCTCAAATGAGGCCTATGAACCATGGAAAAGTCGCTCAGGGAATGAGCCTTTGGAGGTCCCTGGGCATGTTATGACACACACCCCGCCGCCTGCCCCTTCATGAGGAAATACCCCCGGAGGCCAGGAAGGTCTAGTCAAGGCTGGACAGGGGCAGGATCCGTGCTGGGACCTGCCACTGGCCTGTGGGACCTCCGAGCAGAACCAGCATTGTGGCCTTGGACGACATCACCGGCAGCTTCCAAAGGCTGGTTTGCAAGCACTCTCGCTGGCTGTCAACCTCTCCCTCACCGAGGGAGGCCCGCGATTCCCGCAAGCCACGCACTCTGCTCCCAAGCCCAGGACAATAGCGCCTTGGGATCGTCTGCTCTCAGGCTCTAGCCCCAGTGCCTGGGGGACAGTTCATGGCTCCACACACCCAGGTCAAGGCAGAACCACATGCACACGTCTCTTCCGGCCCTCTGCACCGTCAGAGAGCTCGGGTGAGCCACAGTCTGTTAGGAAGCTCCTGGGCAAGCCCAGCAGCAGCGCCTGTGTGTGAAGAGGCAGGGCTGACCTAGGGGCACAATGGACCACTTGCTCTCCCTGCTGCACTAAGGCTGCTGGGCCAAGGAGTCCTTGGTCATCGACCCCCTTGCTGGCCTCTTCCCTCTGACCATGCCGTCCGCGCTCATGGCCCTAGCATTGTGGACAGAGCCCCTGCCAGAAACCTCCCCTCTAAGTAGGCCTCAAATGCGGCCTATGAACCATGGGAATGGCGCTCAGGGAATGAGCCTGTGGAGGTCCCTGGGCATGTTATGACACACACCCCGCCACTTTCCCCTTCGTGAGGAAGTATCCCCGGAGGCCAGGAAGGTCTAGTCAAGGCTGGCCTGGGGTAATGTTCGTGCTGTGACCTGCCATTGGCCTGTGGGACCTCTGAGCAGAACCAGCACTGTGGCTATGGAAGACCTCACCGGCAGCCTCCAAAGGCCAGTTTGCAAGCACTCTCGCTGGCTGGCAACCTCTCCCTCACCGAGGGAGTCCCGCAATTCCCGCAAGCCACGCACTCTGCTCCCAAGCCCAGGAGGAAAAGGCTTGAGTGGTCCCCTCTAATGGATTTGCCCCTGAGCGTGGGGGACAGCTAGGGACTCCAAACTCCCAGGCCAAGGCAGAACCACATGCACACGAGTCTTCCTGCCCCCTGCCCATCAGAGAGCTCAGGTGAGCCAGAGTCTGTCAGGCAGCTCCTGTGTGTGAAGGGACAGGGCCCACCTAGGGGCACAGTGGGCCACTTGCTTACCCTGCTGCCCTGAGGCTGCTGGGACCAAGAGGCCTTGGGCATCTTTCTCTTTCCTCTGACCAGGCCGTCCAGGCTCCAGTTCCTTGCAGTTTGGAGAGAGGCCCTGCCAGGAATCACCCTTCCAAGTAGGCCTCAAATGAGCCCTAGGAATCATGGGAAAGGCGCTAAGGAAATGAGACTGGGGAGGCAACTGGGCATGTCTGGACACACTCCCCGCCACCTGCCCATTCGGGAGGCTGTAACCCCGGAGGGCAGAAAGGTCTGGTCAAGTTTGGTCTGGGGGAGGGTCCGTGCTGGGACCTGCCACTGGCCAGTGGAGCCTCTGATCAGATACATCACTGTGCCGCAGGAAAACCTCACTGGCAGCCTCCAAAGGCTGGTTTGCAAGCACTCGCACCTAGGGAGAACCGCGCTTCCCGCAAGCCATGCACTCTGTTCCCAAGCCCAGGAAAGAAGCTCTTGTGGTGTCCCCTCTCAGGGCCTTGCCCCTGAAACTGGTGTCAGCTAGGGGCTCCAAACTCCCAGGCCAAGGCAGAACCGCATGCACACGAGTCTTCCTGCCCCCTGCACTGTCAGAGAGCTCGGGTGAGCGAGAGAATGTCAGGCAGGTCATGGGCAAACCCAGCAGCACGACCTGTGTGTGAAGGGGTAGGGCGAAACTAGGGGCACAATGGGCCACTTGCTCTTCCTGCTGCCCTGAGGCTGCTGGGCCAAAGAGGCCTTCGGCATCGACCCCCTTGCTGGCCTCTTCCATCTGACCATGCTGTCCGTGCTCCAGGCCCGAGCACTGTGGAGAGAGCCCCTGCCAGAAACCACCCCTCTAAGTAGGCCTCAAATGCGGCCTAGGCACCAGGGGAAAACTGCTCAGGGAAGGAGCCTGGGGAGGTGCCTGAGCATGTCTGGACACACTTCCCACAGCCTGCGCCTTCGTGGGGCACTAACCCCAAAGGACAGGAAGGTCTGGTCAAGACTGGCCTGGGGAAGTGTCCATGCTGGGACCTGCCCCTGGAATGTGGGGCGTCTGAGAACAACCAGCACTCTGCTGCTGGAATACCTCATCGGCAGCCTCCAAAGGCTGGTTTGCAAGCACTCTCACAGGCTGGCGTCCTCTCCCTCACCGAGTGAGACTCGCGTTTCCCGCAATCCACGCACTCTGTTCCCAAGACCAGGATAATAGCGCATCTTGTTCGTCAGCTCTCAGCTGCTTGCCCCTAGGCCTGGGGCCAGCTACGGGCTCCACACACCCAGGCCAAGGCAGAACCACATGCACACGTCTCTTCCTGCCCCCTGCACCGTCAGAGAGCTTGGGAGAGAAAGAGTCTGTCTGTCAGCACCTGGCCAAGACCAGCAGCACATGTGTGTGATGGGGCAGGGCCGACCTAGAGGCAGTGAGGGCCAGTTGCTCACCCTGCTGCCCTGAGGCTCTTGGGACAAAGATGGCTTGTACATCGACCCCATTGCTGGCCTCTTCCCTCTGACCAGGCCGTCCAGGTTCCAGTCCCTTGTAGTGTGGAAAGAGGCCCTGCCAGAAACGTCCCCTCCAAATAGACCTGAAATGAGGCCAAGGTATCTTGACAATAGTAGTAAGGAATGAGACTGGGGAGGCTCCTCAGCATGTCTGGACACACTCCTTACCGCCGTAAACTTCGTGGGGCAGTACACGCAGAGGCCAGGAAGGTCTGGGTAAGGCTGTCCTGGGGCAGGTCCTTGCTGGGGCCTGCCCCTGGCCTGTGGGGCCTCTGAGCAGAACCAGCACTGTGCCATTGGAACACCTCACCAGCAGCCTCCAAAGGCCAGTTTGCAAGCACTCTCGCTGGCTGGCAACCTCTCCCTCACCGAGGGAGTCCCGCAATTCCCGCAAGCCACGCACTCTGCTCCCAAGCCCAGGAGGAAAAGGCTTGAGTGGTCCCCTCTAATGGATTTGCCCCTGAGCGTGGGGGACAGCTAGGGACTCCAAACTCCCAGGCCAAGGCAGAACCACATGCACACGAGTCTTCCTGCCCCCTGCCCATCAGAGAGCTCAGGTGAGCCAGAGTCTGTCAGGCAGCTCCTGTGTGTGAAGGGACAGGGCCCACCTAGGGGCACAGTGGGCCACTTGCTTACCCTGCTGCCCTGAGGCTGCTGGGACCAAGAGGCCTTGGGCATCTTTCTCTTTCCTCTGACCAGGCCGTCCAGGCTCCAGTTCCTTGCAGTTTGGAGAGAGGCCCTGCCAGGAATCACCCTTCCAAGTAGGCCTCAAATGAGCCCTAGGAATCATGGGAAAGGCGCTAAGGAAATGAGACTGGGGAGGCAACTGGGCATGTCTGGACACACTCCCCGCCACCTGCCCATTCGGGAGGCTGTAACCCCGGAGGGCAGAAAGGTCTGGTCAAGTTTGGTCTGGGGGAGGGTCCGTGCTGGGACCTGCCACTGGCCAGTGGAGCCTCTGATCAGATACATCACTGTGCCGCAGGAAAACCTCACTGGCAGCCTCCAAAGGCTGGTTTGCAAGCACTCGCACCTAGGGAGAACCGCGCTTCCCGCAAGCCATGCACTCTGTTCCCAAGCCCAGGAAAGAAGCTCTTGTGGTGTCCCCTCTCAGGGCCTTGCCCCTGAAACTGGTGTCAGCTAGGGGCTCCAAACTCCCAGGCCAAGGCAGAACCGCATGCACACGAGTCTTCCTGCCCCCTGCACTGTCAGAGAGCTCGGGTGAGCGAGAGAATGTCAGGCAGGTCATGGGTAAACCCAGCAGCACGACCTGTGTGTGAAGGGGTAGGGCGAAACTAGGGGCACAATGGGCCACTTGCTCTTCCTGCTGCCCTGAGGCTGCTGGGCCAAAGAGGCCTTCGGCATCGACCCCCTTGCTGGCCTCTTCCATCTGACCATGCTGTCCGTGCTCCAGGCCCGAGCACTGTGGAGAGAGCCCCTGCCAGAAACCACCCCTCTAAGTAGGCCTCAAATGCGGCCTAGGCACCAGGGGAAAACTGCTCAGGGAAGGAGCCTGGGGAGGTGCCTGAGCATGTCTGGACACACTTCCCACAGCCTGCGCCTTCGTGGGGCACTAACCCCAAAGGACAGGAAGGTCTGGTCAAGACTGGCCTGGGGAAGTGTCCATGCTGGGACCTGCCCCTGGAATGTGGGGCGTCTGAGAACAACCAGCACTCTGCTGCTGGAATACCTCATCGGCAGCCTCCAAAGGCTGGTTTGCAAGCACTCTCACAGGCTGGCGTCCTCTCCCTCACCGAGTGAGACCCGCGTTTCCCGCAATCCACGCACTCTGTTCCCAAGACCAGGATAATAGCGCATCTTGTTCGTCAGCTCTCAGCTGCTTGCCCCTAGGCCTGGGGCCAGCTACGGGCTCCACACACCCAGGCCAAGGCAGAACCACATGCACACGTCTCTTCCTGCCCCCTGCACCGTCAGAGAGCTTGGGAGAGAAAGAGTCTGTCTGTCAGCACCTGGCCAAGACCAGCAGCACATGTGTGTGATGGGGCAGGGCCGACCTAGAGGCAGTGAGGGCCAGTTGCTCACCCTGCTGCCCTGAGGCTCTTGGGACAAAGATGGCTTGTACATCGACCCCATTGCTGGCCTCTTCCCTCTGACCAGGCCGTCCAGGTTCCAGTCCCTTGTAGTGTGGAAAGAGGCCCTGCCAGAAACGTCCCCTCCAAATAGACCTGAAATGAGGCCAAGGTATCTTGAGAATAGTAGTAAGGAATGAGACTGGGGAGGCTCCTCAGCATGTCTGGACACACTCCTTACCGCCGTAAACTTCGTGGGGCAGTACACGCAGAGGCCAGGAAGGTCTGGGTAAGGCTGTCCTGGGGCAGGTCCTTGCTGGGGCCTGCCCCTGGCCTGTGGGGCCTCTGAGCAGAACCAGCACTGTGCCATTGGGACACCTCACCAGCAGCCTCCAAAGGCCAGTTTGCAAGCACTCTCAAAGGCTGGCGTCCTCTCCCTAACCGAGGGAGGCCCGGAATTCCTGCAAGCGGCACACTCTGCTTCCATGCCTGGGAGAACAGCGCTTCGGGATGTTCCTCCCTCTGGCCTTTTCCCCTGACCCTGGGAGACAGCTAGGGGCTCCACACTAACAGGCCAAGGCAGAACCACATGCACACGTATCTTCCGGCCCTCTGCAGCGTCAGAGAGCTCGGGAGAGCCAGTCATTAAGCAGCTCCTGGGCAAGCCCTGTAGCAGTGCCTGTGTGTCAAGGGGCAGGGCCGACCTAGAGTCACTGAGGGCCACATGCTCAACCTGCTGCCCTGAGGCTTCTGGGACAAAGAGGCCTTGCGCATCGACCCCCTTGCTGACTTCTTCCCTCTCACCACACCCTCCGGGCTCGAGTCACTTGCAGTGTGGAGAGAGCCCCTGGCATAAACCTCCCCTCCAAATAGGCCTCAAACGAGGCCTAGGAACCATGGGAAAGGCGCTCAGGGAATGATCCTGGGGAGGTGTCTGGGCATGCCTGAACAACTCCCCGCCACCTGCCCTTTGGTGAGGCAGTACCCCCGGAGGCCAGGAAGGTCTGGTCATGGCTGTTCGGGGTCAGGGTCCATGATGGAACCTGCCCGTGGCCTTTGGGGCCTTTGAGCAGAACCAGGACTCTGCCGTTGGAAGACCTCACCAGCAGCCTCCAAAGGCCTGTTTGCAAGATCTCTCGTCTGCCGGCCGTAATTCCCTCATCGAGGCCCACTCTGCCCCTATGTGGGCTCTGCCCCTTGACACACAGGCAGTCCTGCTGGGGCTGAGGAGGACATGTCTGACAGACTCTGGCTCAACCAAGCCATCGGAAGGTGCAGGGGGCAGCAACAAACGTATGCATGTGATTCTGCCTCTTCCTGGCAATGTGGATGTCCAAGCTTGACTCCAGGGTCAGGGACAAGGGCCCAGAAAAAGTAAGACCCCGAAGTGCTTTTCTCCAGGGCTTAAGAGCAGAGTGCGCGACTTGCGGGAAACCAAATGTCCCTCGGCAGCGAGCGGCAGCAGTCTGGTGAGAATGCTTGCAAACCGGCCTTTGGAGGCAGTTGGGGAGATCTTCCTGCGGGAAATGACCGGTTCTGCACAGAGTCCCCACAGGCCATGGGAAGGACCCAGAAGAACCCTGTCCATGCCCAGCCTCGCCCAGACCTCCCTGGCCTCCGGGGCTCCTGCCCCTTGAAGGGGCAGGCTGCGGAGTGTGCCTAGACATGCCTGGTCGCCTCCCCAGTCACTTACCCCCTAGCATATTTCCCCTGGCCTTGGCCTCTTTTGAGTCCAACTCAGAGGGGAGGTGATGGCAGAGGCTTTCTCCACACTGCAAGGACCTGGAGGTCAGATGGCCTGGTGAGAGGGAAGTGGGGAGCAACGGGTTGCATGCCCAAAGCGTTTTTCTCCCAGCTGCCTCAGGGCAGCTCGGAGAGCAAGAGGCCCACTCTGCCCCTAGGTCAGATCTGCCCCTTGACACACAGGCTGTGCTGCTGGGGTGGCCAACGATGTGCCTCACAGACTCCGGCTCACTCGAGCACTCGGAAGGTGCAGGGCTCAGGAAACGACGTGTGCATGTGGTTCTTTCTTTGCCTGGGAGTGTGGACCTCCAAGGTTGACTCCAGGCTCAGGGGCAAGGGCCCAGAGAAAGGACAACCCCGATGTGCTTTTCTCCCGGCTTGGGAGCGGATTGCGCGACTTGCGGGAAAAACAAGCTTCCCTTGGGGTGGGAGGTGCGGCAGCCGGCGAGAATGCTTGCAACCGGCCCTTGGAGGCAGCCGGGACGGTCTTCATGTGGGAAAGGGGTGGTACTGCTGAGAGGACCCACAGGCCAGGGGCAGCACCCAGCATGGTCTCTGCCCTTGGCCAGGGTTGCCCAGACCTTCCGGGCCTCTGAGGCTGCTGCCCCATGAAGAGCAGGCTGCGGGGAGTGTGTCCAGACATGCCTGGTCACCTCCCCAGTCTCTTACACCCTAGCGCATTTCCACTGTGCTTGTCCTTATTTAAGGCCTACCCGGAGGGGAGGTGCTGGCATGGGCTGTTTTCACACAGCAAGAGCCTGGAGCTCAGACGGCCTGGACACAGGGAAGTGCGGAGCAATTGTGTGGATGTCCAAGGCCTCTTTGGCCCAGCAGGCTCCGGGCAGCTGGGAGAGCAAGAGGGCCACTCTGCCCCTAGATCTTCTCTGCCCCTTGACACTCAGGCAGGCCTGCTGGGGCTGTGGAGGACATGTCTGAAAGACTCTGGCTCAAACAAGTCCTCGGAATGTGCAGGGGACAGGTCAAACGTATGCATGTGATTCTGCCACTTCCTGGCAATGTGGATGTCCAAGGTTGACTCCAGGCTCAGGGGCAATGACCCAGAGAAAGGACCACCCCTAAGCGCTTTTCTCCCGGGCTTTCGAGCACAGTGCGTGACTTGCGGGAAAAGCAGGCCTCCCTCGGCAGGGAGCGGCAGCAGTCTGGCGAGAATGCTTGCAAACCGGCCTTTGGAGGCAGTTGGGGAGGTGTTCCTGCGGGAAAGGGCCGGTTCGGCTCAGAGTCCCCACAGGCCATGGGAAGGGCGCAGCAAGAACCCTGTCCTTGGCCAGCCTTGCCCAGACCTCCCTGGCTTCCCAGGCTCCTGCCCCATGAAGGGGCAGGCTGCAGGGTGTGTGTCTAGACATGCCTGGTCGCCTCCCCAGGCTCTTACACCTAGCGCATTTCCCCTGAGCTTGGCATAATTTTAGGCCTACTCAGAGGGGAGGTGCTGGGATGGGTTGTTTTCACACAGCAAGAGCCTGGAGCTCAGACGGCCTGGTCACAGGGAACTGCAGAGCAAGGGTCCACACACCCAGGCCAAGGCAGAACCACATGAACACGTCTCTTCCTGTCCCCTACACTGTCAGAGATCTTGGGTGAGCCAGAATCTGTCTCGCCAGCTCCTGGGCAAACCCAGCAGCAGCGCCTGTGTGTGATGGGGCAGTGCCGACCTAGGGGCACACAGGGCCACATGCTCCTACTGCTGCCCTGAGGCTGCTGGGACAATGAGGCCTTGGGCAACGACCCCCTTGCTGGCCTCTTCCTTCTGACCAGGTCATCCTGGTTCTAGTCCCTTGCAGTGTGGAAAGAGGGCCTGCCAGAAAACTCCCTTCCAAGTAGGCTTCAAATGAGGCCTAGTAACCAAGGGAAAGGCACTCAGGGAATGAGACTGGAGAGGTGCCTGGGCATGTCTGCACACACAGCCTGTCGCCTGCCCCTTGGTGAGGCAGTACCCTCGGAGGCCAGGATGGTCTGGTCAAGGCTGGCCTGGGGCAGGTTCCGTGCTGGGACCTGCCACTGGCCTGTGGGTCCGCTGTGCAGAAACAGCACTGTGCCCCTGGTAGACATCACCGGCAGCCTCCAAAGGCTGGTTAGCAAGTACTCTCTCCAGCTGGCAACCTCTCCCTCACCGAGGGAGGCCCGAGATTCCCACAAGCCACGCATTCTGCTCCCAATCCCAGGAGAAAACGCTTGGGTGGTCCCCTCTCAGGGCCTTGCCCCTGAGCCTGCACTCAGCTAGGGGCTCCAAACTCCCAGGCCAAGGCAGAACCACATGCACACGAATCTTCCTGCCCCCTGCCCTGTCAGAAAGCTCGGGTGAGCCAAGATCTGTCAGGCAGTTCATGGGCAATCCCAGCAGCAGCGCCTGTGTGTGAAGGAGCAGGCCCAACCTAGGGGCACAGTGGGCTATTTGCTCACCCTGCTGACCTGTGGCTTCTGGGCAACAAAGGATTGGGCATAGAACCCCTTGCTTGCCTTCTCCCTCTGACCATGCCGTCCGGGCTCCAGGCCCTTGCAGTGTGGAGTGAGCCCCTGCCAGAAACCTCCTCTCCAAGTAACCCTCAAATTCGGCCTAGGCACCAGGGGAAAAGTGCTCAGGGAATGAGCCTAGGGAGGTGCCTGAGCATGTATGGACACGTTTCCCGCAGCCTGCCCCTTCGTGGGGCAGTACCCCCGGAGGCGAGGAAGGACTGGGCAACGCTGGCCTGGGGCAGGGTCCATGCTGGAACCTGCCCATGGCCTGTGGGGCCTCTGAGCAGAAGCAGCACCCTGCCTTTGGAAGACCTCCCCTGCTGCCTCCAAAGGCCAGCTTGCAAGCACTCTCCCCGAGGGAGGCCCGTGATTCCCGCAAGATTCGCACTCTGATCCCAAGCCCGTGAGAAAAGCACTTCGTGGTGGTCCTATCTCAGGGCTCTTGCCCGTGAGCCTAGGGGCCAGCTAGGGGCTCCAAACTCCCAGGCCATGCAGAACCACAAGCACATGACTTTTCCTGCCCCCTACACTGTCAGAGAGCTTGGGTGAGCCAGAGTCTGTCAGGTAGCTCCTTGGAAAGCCCAGGAGCATCGCCTGTGTGTGATGGGGCAGGGCTGAACTAGGGGCACAGAGGGCCACTTGCTCTCCCTGCTGCCTTGAGGCTGCTGGGACAAAGAGGCCTTGGGCATCGACCCCCTTGCTGGCCTCTTTCCTCTGACCAGGCCGTCCGGGCTCCAGGCCCTTGCAGTGTGGAGAGAGCCCCTGCCAGACACCTGCCCTCCAATTAGGCCTCAAATGGGGACTAGGCACCAGGAAAAGCGCTCACGGAATGAGCCTGGGGAGGTGCCTGAGCATGTCTGGACTCACTTCCCGCAGCCTGCTCCATCTCGGGGCAGTTCCCCCGGAGGCCAGGAAGGTCTGGTCAAGACTGCCCTGGGGCACTGTCCATGCTGGGACCTGCCCCTGGCCTGTGGGGCCTCTGAGCACAACCAGCACTCTTCTGCTGGAATACCTCAACGGCAGCCTCCAAAGGCCGCTTTGCAAGCAGTCTCACCGGCTGGTCAACTCTCCCTCACTGAGGGAGGCCCGTCTTTCCCGCAAGCTGCGCACTCTCTTCCCAAGCCTGGGAGAAAAGCACTTCGGGGTGTTCCTCTCTCAGGCCTTTGCCCCGGAGCTTTGGGACAGCTAGGGGTTCCACTCACCCAGGGCAAGGCAGAACCACATGCACACGTCACTTCTGGCCCTCTGCACCATCAGAGATCTCGGGTCAGCCAGAGTCTGTCAGGCTGCCCCTGGGCAAGCCCAGCAGCTCGGCTGTGTGTGTAGGGGCAGGACCGACCTAGGGGCACAGTGCGCCACTTGCTCTTCCTGCTGCCCTTAGGCTGCTTTGCAGAAGAGGCCTTGGGAAATGACCCCCTTGCTGGCCCCTTTCCTCTGACCAGCCCATCCATACTCTAGACCCTTGCAGTGTGGAGAGAGCCCCTGCCAGAAACCTCCCCTGCAAGTAGGCCTCAAATGAGGCCTAGGCACCAGGGAAAAGGCGCTAATGAAATGAGGCTGGGGAGGCGCCTTGGCATGTATGGACACACACCCCACAGCCTGCTCTTTCATGGGGCAGTACCCCCGGAGGCCAGGAAGGTCTGGGTAAGTCTGGTCTGGAGCTGTATTCATGCTGGGACCTGCGCCAGGCCTGTGGGTCCTCAGAGAAAATCCAGCACTCTGGCGCTGGAAGACCTCCCCGGCTGCCTCCAAAGGCCAGTTTGCAAGCACTCTACCCGAGGGAGACCCACATTTCCCGCAAGCCACGCACCCTGCTCCCAAGCCCAGGACAATAACGCATTGGGTTTGTCCGCTCTCAGGCCCTTGGCCAATTGTCTTGGGGACTACTAGGGGATCCACAAACCCAGGCCGAGGCAGAACCACATGAACACGTCTCTTCCTGCCCCTTGCACCGTCAGAGAGCTCGGGTGAGCCAGTGTGTCAGTCAGCACCTGGGCAAGCCCAGCAGCAGCGCCTGTGTGTGATGGGGCAGGGCCGACCTAGGGTCTCTGAGGGCCAGTTGCTCACCCTGCTGCCCTAGGCTGCTTGGCCAAAGAGGCCTTGAACATCTACCCCATTGCTGGCCTCTTCCCTCTGACGAGTCCGTCCGGGCTCCAGTCCCTTGCAGTGTGTAGAGAGGCCCTGCCAGAATCCTCCCCTCCAAGTAGGCCTCAAATGAGGCCTAGGCATCATGGGAAAGGTGCTCAGGGAATGACACTGGGGAGGCGCCTGGGCATGTCTGGAGACACTCCCTGAAGCCTGCCTCTTCGTGGGGCAGTACACCCAGAGGCCAGGAAGGTCTGGTCAAGGCTGTTCTGGGGCAGGGTCCTTGCTGGGGCCTGCCCCTGTCCTGTGGGGCCTCTGAGCAGAACCAGCACTGTGCCGTTTGAAGACATCACCAGCAGCCTCCAAAGCCTGGTTTGCAAGCACTCTCACAGGCTGGCTGCCTCTCCCTCACCAACGGAGGCCCACGTTTCCCGCAAGCCGCGCACTCTGCACCCATGCCTGGGAGAGAAGCGCTTGTATGGTCCCATCTCAGGCGTTTGCCCATGAGCCTGGCAGACAGCTAGGGGCTCCACACACACAGGCCAAGGCAGAACCACATGCACATGTCTCTTCTGGCCCTCTGTAGTGTCAGAGAGCTCGGGTGAGCAAGAGTCTGTCAGGCAGCTCCTGGGCAAGCCCAGCAGCAGCACCTGTGTGTGAAGGGGCAGGGCTGACCTAGGGGCACAGTTGGCCACTTGCTCACCCTGCTGCCTTGAGGCTGCTGTGACAAAGAGGCCTTGGGCATCAACCCACATGCTGGCCTCTTCACTCTGACCAAGCCTTCCGGTCTCCAGTCCGTTGCAGTTGGAGAGAGTCCATGCCAGAAACCTCCCATCCAACTAGCCCTCAAATTAGGCCTAGGCAGCAGGGGAAAAGCGCTCAGGGAATGAGCCTGGGGAGGTGCCTGAGCCTGTTGGACACACTCCCTGCCCCCTGCCCCTTTGTGGGGCAGTACCCCCAGAGGCCAAGAAGGTCTGGTCCAGGCTGGCCTGGTACAGGGTCCTTGCTGGGACTGGTCCCTGGCCTGTGGGTCCTCTGAGCAGGACCAGCACTGTGCAGCTGGAAGAACTCGCCGGCAGCCTCCAACGGCCGGCTTGCAAGTACTCTCGCCGGCTGGCCGCCTCTCACTCACCGAGGGAGGCCCACGTTTACCGCAAGCAGCGCATTCTGCTCCAAAGCGTGGAAGAAAAGCGCTTCGGGGTATTTTTCTCTCAGGCCTATGCCCCTTCGCCTTACGGACAGCTAGAGGTTCCACTCACCCAGGCCAAGGCAGAACCACATGCACACGTCTCTTCTGGCCCTCTGCACCATCAGAGAGCTCGGGTGAGCCAGAGAATGTCAGGCTGCTCCTGCGGAAACCCAGCAGCAGTGCCTGTGTGTGAATGGGCATGACCGACCTAAGGGCAGAGTGGGCCCCTTGCTCTTCCTGCTGCCCTGAGGCTCCTGGGCCAAAGAGGCCTTGGGCATAGACCCCTTCCTGGCCTCTTCCCTCTGGCCAGGCCCTCCATGCTCCAGACCCTTGGAGTGTGGAGAGAGCCCCTGCCAGAAACCTCCCCTCCAAGTAGGCCTCAAATGAGGCCTAGGCACCAGGGAAAAGGCGCTAATGCAATGAGCCTGTGGAGGCGACTGGGCATGTATGGACACACTCCCCGCAGCCTGCCCCTTCATGGGGCAATTGCCCCGGAGGCCAGGAAGGTCTAGACAAGGCTGGCCTGGGGCAGGGTCCATGCTGGAACCTGCCCGTGACCTGTGGGGCCTTTGAGCAGAACCAGTACTCGGCAGCTGGAAGACTTCCCCAGCTGCCTCCAAAGGCCAGTTTGCAACCACTCTCCCCGAGGGAGCCCCGCGATTCCCACAAGCCATGCACTCTGCTCCCAAGCCCGGGAGAAAAGCGCTTTGAGTTGGTCATCTCTCAGGGCCATTGCCAATGAGCCTGGGGGCCAGCTATGGGCTCCACACTCCCAGGCCAAGGCAGAACCACATGCACACGTCTTTTCCTGCCCCCTGCACCGTCAGAGAGCTTGGGTGAGCAAGAGTCTGTCAGGCAGCTCCTGGGCAAGCCCAGCAGGAGTGCCTGTGTGTGATGGGGCAGGGCCGACCTAGGGGCACAGTGGGCCACTTGCTCTTCCTGCTGCCCTGAGCCTCCTGGGACAAAGAGGCCTTGGGCATCGACCCAATTTCTGGCCTCTTCACTCTGACCAGGCCGTCCGGGCTCCAGTCCGTTGCAGTGTGGCGAGAGGGCCTGCCAGAAACCTCCCCTCCATGTAGGCCTGAAATGAGGCCTAGGAACCAAGGGAAAGGCACTCAGGGAATGAGCCTGGATAGGTGCCTGGGCATGTCTGGACACACTCCCCACCACCTGCCCCTTCGTGAGGCAGTATCCACGGAGGCCAGGTAGGTCTCTTCAAGGCTGGCCTGGGGCAGGGTCCGAGCTGGGACCTGCCACTGGCCTGTGGATCCTCTGTGCAGAACCAGCACTGTGCCGCTGGAAGACATCACCGGCAGCCTCCAAAGGCCGGTTTGCAAGTACTCTCTCCAGCTGCCAACCTCTCCCTCACCGAGGGAGGCTCTCAATTCCCGCAAGCCACCCACTCTGCTTAAAAGCCCAGGACAATAGCACTTGGGTGGTCCCCTCTCAGGGCCTTGCCCCTGAGCCTGGGGTCAGCTAGGGGCTCCAAACTCCCAGGCCAAGGCAGAACCACATGCACTCGCGTCTTCCTGCCCCCTGCACCGTCAGAGAGCTCGGGTGAGCCAGAGTATGTCAGGCAGCTCATGGGCAAACCCAGCAGCAGGGCCTGTGTGTCAAGGGGCAGGGCCAAACTAGGGGCACAGATGGCACTTGTTCTTCATGCTGCCCTGTAGCTGCTGTGCCAAAGAGGCGTTGGGCATCGGCCCCCTTGCTGGCCTCTTCCCTCTGACCATGCCGTCCGCGCTCATGGCCCTAGCATTGTGGAGAGAGCCCCTGCCAGAAACCTCCCCTCTAAGTAGGCCTCAAATGCGGCCTAGGCACCAGTGGAAGAGTGCTCAGGGAATGAGCCTGGTGAGGTGCCTGTGCCTGTCTAGACACACTTCCCACACCCTGCCCCTTCGTGGGGCACTATCCCCAAAGGACAGGAAAGTCTGGTCAAGAATGGCCTGGTGCAGTGTCCATGCTGTGAGCTGCCCCTGGAATGTGGGGCCTCTGAGCACAACCAGCACTCTGCTGCTGGAATACCTCACCGGCAGCCTCCAAAGGCCGGTGTGCAAGCACTCTCACAGGCTGGCGTCCTCTCCCTCACCGAGGGAGACCCACGATTCCCGCAAGCCACGCACTCTGTTCTCAGACCAGGAAAATAGCGCATCGTGTTCCTTCACTCTCAGGCCACTGCCCCAGGGCCTGGGGGACAGCTATGGGCTCCACACACCCAGGCCAAGGCAGAACCACATGCACACGTCTTTTCCTGCCCCCTGCACCATCAGAGAGCTTGGGTGAGCAAGAGTCTGTCAGGCAGCTGCTGGACAATCCCAGTAGCAGCGCCTGTGTGTGATGTGGCAGGGCCGACCTAGGCGCACAGTGGGACACTTGCTCTTCCTGGTGCCCTGAGGCTGCTGGGACAAAGAGGCCTTGGCCATCAATCTCCTTGCTGGCCTCTTCCCTCTGACTAAACCGTCTGGGCTCCAGTCCTTGCAGTGTGGAGAGAGCCCCTGCCAGAAACCTCCCCTCCAAGTAGGCCTCAAATGAGGCCGAGGAACCATGGGAAAAGCGCTCAGGGAATGAGCCTGGGGAGGTGCCTGGGCATGTCTGGACACACTCCCCACCGCCTGCCCCTTCTTGAGGTAGTATCCTCGGAGGCCTGGTAGGTCTGGTCAAGGCTGGCCTGGGGCAGGGTCCGAGCTGGAACGTGCCACTGGCCTGTGGATCCTCTGTGCAGAACCAGCACTGTGCCACTGGAAGACATCCCCAGCAGCCTCCAAAGGCCGGTTTGCAACTACTCTCTCCAGCTGCCAACCTCTCCCTCACCGAGGGATGCCCGCAATTCCCGCAAGCACCCCACTCTGCTTAAAAGCCCAGGACAATAGCACTTGGGTGGTCCCCTCTCAGGGCCTTGCCCCCGAGCCTGGGGACAGCTAGGGGCTCCAATCTCCCAGGCCAAGGCAGAACCACATGCACACTAGTCTTCCTGCTCCCTGCACCATCAGAGAGCTCGGGTGAGCCAGAGTATGTCAGGCAGCTCATGGGCAAACCCAGCAGTAGGGCCTGTGTCTCAAGGGGCAGGGCCAACCTAGGGGCACAGTTGGCACTTGCTCTTCATGCTGCCCTGAGGCTGCTGGGGCAAAGAAACCTTGGGAAACGACCCCCTTGCTGGCGTCTTTCCTCTGACCTGGCCATCCGTCCTCCAGGCCCTTGCAGTGTGGAGAGAGCCCCTGCCAGAAACCTCCCCTGCAATTTGCCTCAAATGAGGCCTAGGCACCAGGGAAAAGGTGCTAATAAAATGAGCCTGGGGAGGCGCCTGGTTATGTATGGACACACACCCCACAGCCAGCTCCTTCATGGGGCAGTACCCCCGGAAGCCAGGAAGGTCTCGGCAAGGCTGGTCTGGAGCAGTATCCATGCTGGGCCCTGCCCCAGGACTGTGGGGCCACAGAGCAAATCCAGCACTGTGCCGCTGGAAGACATCCCCAGCAGCCTCCAAAGGCCGGTTTGCAACTACTCTCTCCAGCTGGCAACCTCTCCCTCACCGAAGGAGGCCTGCAATTCCCGCAAGCCTCCCACTCTGCTTCCAAGCCCAGGACAATAGCGCTTGTGTGGTCCCCTCTCAGGGCCTTGCCCCTGAGCCTGGGAGACAGCTAGGGTCTCCATCTCCCAGGCCAAGGCAGAACCACATGCACACGAGTCTTCCTGCCCCCTGCACCGTCAGAGAGCTCGGGTGAGCCAGAGTATGTCAGGAAGCTCATGGACAAACCCAGCAGCACGACCTGTGTGTGAAGGGGCAGGCCAAACTAGGGGCACAGTGGGCCACTTGCTCTTCCGGCTGCCCTGAGGCTGCTGAGCGAATGAGGACTTCGGCATCGAACCCTTGCTGGCCTCTTCCCTCTGACCATTCCGTCCGTGCTCCAGGCCCTAGCACTGTGGAGAGAGCCCCTGCCAGAAACCTCCCCTCTAAGTAGGCCTCAAATGCGGCCTAGGCACCAGGGGGAAAGTGCTCAGGGAAGGAGCCTGGGGAGGTGCCAGAGCATGTCTGGATACACTTCCCACAGCCTGTCCCTTTGTGGGGCACTAACCCCAAAGGACAGGAAGGTCTGGTCAAGACTGGCCTGGGGAAGTGTCCATGCTGGGACCTGCCCCTGGAATGTGGGGCATCTGAGCACAACCAGCACTCTGCTGCTGTAATACCTCATCGGCAGCCTCCAAAGCCTGGTTTGCAAGCACTCTCACAGGCTGGCGTTCTCTCCCTCACCGAGGGAGACTCGCGTTTCCCGCAATCCACGCACTCTGTTCCCAAGACCAGGAAAATAGCGCATTGTGTTCGTCCGCTCTCAGCCGCTTGCCCCTGTGCCTGGGGGCCAGCTACGGGCTCCACACACCCAGGCCAAGGCAGAACCACATGCACACGTCTCTTCCTGCCCCCTGCACCATCAGAGAGCTTGGGAGAGAAAGAGTCTGTCAGGCAGCTCCTGGGCAAGCCCAACAGCACATGTGTGTGATGGGGCAGGGCTGACCTAGAGGCAGTGAGGGCCAGTTGCTCACCCTGCTGCCTTGAGGCTGCTGGGACAAAGACGCCTTGGAAATCGACCCCATTGTTGGCCTCTTCCCTCTGACCAGGCCGTCCAGGCTGCAGTCCCTTGTAGTGTGGACAGAGGCCCTGCCAGAAACGTCCCCTCCAAGTAGACCTGAAATGAGACCAAGTTATCTTGAGAATAGTGCTAAGGAATGAGACTGGGGAGGCGCCTCAGCGTATCTGGACACACTCCTTACCGCCTGCATCTTCGTGGGGCAGTACACCCAGAGGCCAGGAAGATCTGGGCAACGCTGGCCTGGGGCAGGTCCTTGCTGGGGCCTGCCCCTGGCCTGTGGGTCCTCTGAGCAGAACCAGCACTGTTCCATTGGAACACGTACCAGCAGCCTCCAAAGACTGGTTTGCAAGCACTCTCCCAGGCTGGCATCCTCTCCCTAAGCGAGGGAGGCCCGGTTTTCCCGCAAGCCGCGCACTCTGCTTCCATGCCTGGGAGAAAAGAGTTTCGGGATGTTCCTCCCTCAGGCCTTTGCCCCTGACCCTGGGAGACAGCTAGGGGCTCCACACTAACAGGCCAAGGCAGAACCACATGCACACGTATCTTGCGGCCCTCTGCACCGTCAGAGAGCTCGGGAGAGCCACAGTCTGTTAGGCAGCTCCTGGGGAGGCCCAGTAGCAGTGCCTGTGTGTCAAGGGGCAGGGCCGACCTAGGGTCACTGAGGGCCACTTGCTCACCCTGCTGCCCTGAGGCTTCTGGGACAAAGAGGCCATGGGCATCGACCCCGTTGCTGGCCTCTTCCTCTCACCACGCCTTCCGGGCTCGAGACACTTGCAGTGTGGAGAGAGCCCCTGGCAGAAACCTCCCCTCCAAATAGGCCTCAAATGAGCCCTAGGAACCATGGGAAAAGCGCTCAGGGAATGATCCTGGGGAGGTGTCTGGGCATGCCTGAACAACTCCCTGCCGCCTGCCCTTTCGTGAGGCAGTAACCCCGGAGGAAAGGAAGGTCTGGTCATGGCTGTCCTGGGGCAGGGTCCATGCTGGAACCTGCCCATGGCCTTTGGGGCCTTTGAGCAGAACCAGGACTCTGCCATTGGAAGACCTCACCAGCAGCCTCCAAAGGCCTGTTTGCAAAATCTCTCGTCTGCTGGCCGTAACTCCCTCACTGAGGCCGACTCTGCCCCTAGGTCGGCACTTCCCATTGAAACACAGGCAGTCCTGCTGGGGCTGCGGAGGACATGTCTGACAGACAGGCTCAAACCAGTTCTCGGAAGGTGCAGGGGGCAGGAAGAAACGTATGCATGTGATTCTGCCTCTTCCTGGCAATGTGGATGTCCAAGCTTGACTCCAGGCTCACGGAATAGGGCCCAGAGCAAGGACCACCCCGAAGCGCTTTTCTCCCGGGCTTAAGAGCAGAGTGCGCGACTTGCGGGAAAAGCAGGTCTCCCTCGGCAGGGAGCGGCAGCAATCTGGCGAGAATGCTTGCAAACCGGCCTTTGGACGCAGTTGGGGAGGTCGTCCTGCGGGAAAGGGCCGGTTCTGCTCAGAGTCCCCACAGGCCATGGGAAGTACCCCCCAAGACCCCTGTCCTTGGCCAGCCTTGCCCAGGGGTCCCTGGCCTCCGGGACTCCTGCCCCATGAAGGGGCAGGCTGCGGGTTGTGTGTCTAGACATGCCTGGTCGCCTCCCCAGTCACTTACCCCTAGCATATTTCCCCTGGTCTAGGCCACTTTTGAGTCCAACTCGGAGGGAGGTGCTGGCAGAGGCAGTCTCCACACTGCAAGGACTTGGAGCTCAGACGGCCTGGTGAGAGGGAAGTGGGGAGGAACGGGTTGGATGCCCAAAGCCTCTTTCTCCCAGCAGCCTCAGGGCAGTTGGGAGAGCAAGAGGCCCACTCTGCCCCTAGGTCGGCTCTGCCCCTTGATACACAGACATTCCTGCTGGGGCTGCGGAGGACCTATGTGACAGACTCTGGCTCAACCAAGTCTTCGGTAGGTGCAGGGGGCAGGAACAAACGTATGCATGTGATTCTGCCTCTTCCTGGCAATGTGGATGTCCAAGCTCGACTCCAGGCTCAGGGGCAAGGGCCCAGAGAAAGGACCACCCCGATGTGCTTTTCCCCGGCTAGGGAGCGGATTGCGCGACTTGCGGGAAAAACAAGCCTCGCTTGGGGTCGGAAGTGCGGCAGCCTTCGAGAATGCTTGCAACTGGCCCTTTGAGGCAGCCGGGGAGGTCTTCACGCGGGAAAGGGGTGATTCTGCTGAGAGGACCCACAGGCCAGGGGCAGCAACTAGCATGGTCTCTGCCCTTGGCCAGGGTTGCCCAGAACTTACAGGCCTCCGGGGCTGCTGCCCCATGAAGGGCAGGCTGCGTGGAGTGTGTCCAGACATGCCTGGTCACCTCCCCAGTCCCTTACCCCCTAGCTCATTTCCCCTGTGCTTGGCCTTATTTAAGGCCTACTCGGAGGGGAGGTGCTGGCATGGGCTGTTATCACACAGCAAGAGCCTGGAGCTCAGACGGCCTGGTCACAGGGAAGTGCGGAGCAAGTGTGTGGATTCTCAAGGCCTCTTTGGCCCAGCAGCCTCAGGGCTGCTGGGAGAGCAAGAGGCCCAATCTGCCACTAGATCATCTCTGCCCCTTGACACACAGAAAGTCCTTCTGGCGCTGCGGAGGACATGTCTGAAAGACTCTTGCTCAACCAAGTCCTCGGAAGGTGCAGGGGGCAGGAAGAAACGTATGCATGTGATTCTGCCTATTCCTGGCAATGTGGATGTCCAAGCTTGACTCCAGGCTCAGGGACAAGGGCCCAGAGAAAGGAACACCCCGAAGTGCGTTTCTCCCGGGCTTAAGTGCAGAGTGCGCGACTTGCGGGATAAGCAGATCTCCCACGGCAGGGAGCAGCAGCAGTCTGGCGAGAATGCTTGCAAACCGGCCTTGGGAGGCAGTTGGGGAGGTCTTCCTCCGGGAAAGGGCCGGTTCTGCACAGAGTCCCCACAGGCTATGGGAAGGACCCAGCAAGACCCCTGTCCTTGGCCAGCCTTGCCCAGACCTCCCTGGCCTCCGGGGCTCCTGCCCCACGAAGGGGTATGCTTCAGGGTGTGTGTCTAGATTTGCCTCGTTGACTCGCCAATTACTTACCCCCTAGCATATTTCCCCTGGCCTAGGCCTCTTTTGAGTCCAACTTGGACAGGGTGTGCTGGCAGAAGCTGTCTCCACACTGCAAGGACTTGGAGCTCAGACGGCCTGGTGAGAGGGAAGTGGGGAGCAACGGGTTGCATGCCCAAAGCCTTTTTCTCCCAGCAGCCTCAGGGCAGCTGGGAGAGCAAGAGGCCCACTCTGCCCCTAGGTCAGATCTGCCCCTTGACACACAGGCTGTGCTGCTGGGGTGGCCGACGATGTGCCTCACAGACTCCAGATCACTCGAGCTCTCGGAAGGTGCAGGGCTCAGGAAACGACGTGTGCATGTGGTTCTTTCTCGGCCTGGGAGTTTGGACCTCCAAGGTTGACTCCAGGCTCAGGGGCAAGGGCCCAGTGAAACGACCACCCTGATGTGCTTTTCTCCCGGCTTGGGAGCGGATTGCGCGACTTGCGGGATAAACAAGCCTCCCTTGGGGTGGGAGGTGCGGCCGCCGGCGAGAATGCTTGCAACCGACCCTTGGAGGCAGCCGGGGAGGTCTTCATGCGGGAAAGGGGTGGTTCTGCTGAGAGGACCCACAGGCCAGGGCCAACACCCAGCATGGTCTCTGCCCTTGGCCAGGGTTGCCCAGACATTCCGGGCCTCCGGGGCTGCTGCCCCATGATGGGCACGCTGCGGGGAGTGTGTCCAGACATGCCTGGTGACCTCCCCAGTCTCTTACCCCCTAGCGCATTGCCCCTGTGCTTGGCCTTTATGAGGCCTACTAGGAGGGGAGGTGCTGGCATGGGCTGTTATCACAAGCAAGAGCCTAGAGCTCAGACGGCCTGGTCACAGGGAAGTGCGGAGCAAGTGTGTGGATTCCCAAGGCCTCTTTGGCCCAGCAGCCACCAGCAACGTGGGAGAGCAAAAGGCCCACTCTGCCCCTAGACCATCTGTGCCCCTTGACACACAGGCAGGCCTGCTGGGACTGCGGAGGAGTTGTCTGACAGACTCAGGCTCAAACAAGTTCTCGGAAGGTGCAGGGGGCGGGAAGAAACGTATGCATGTGATTCTGCCTCTTCCTGGCAATGTGGATGTCCAAGTTTGACTCCAGGCTCACGGAATAGGGCCCAGAGCAAGGACCACCCCGAAGCGCTTTTCTCCCGGGCTTAAGAGCACAGTGCGCGACTTGTGGGAAAAGCAGGCCTCCCTCGGCAGGGAGCGGCAGCAGTCTGGCGAGAATGCTTGCAAACCGGCCTTTGAAGGCAGTGGGGAGGTCTTCCTGCGGGAAAGGGCCGGTTCTGCACAGAGTCCCCACAGGCCATGGGAAGGACCCAGCAAGACCTCTGTCCATGGCCAGCCTTGCCCAGACCTCCCTGGCCTCCGGGGCTGCTGCCCCATGAAGGGGCTGGCTGCTGGGTGTGTGCCTAGACATGCCTGGTCGACTGCCAGTCACTTGCCGCCTAGCATATTTCCCCTGGCCTAGGATTCTTTTGAGTCCAACTCGGAGGGGAGGTGCTGGAAGACGCTGTCTCCACACTGCAAGGACTTGGAGCTCAGACGGCCTGGTGAGAGGGAAGTGGGGAGCAACGGGTTGGATGCCCAAAGCCTCTTTCTCCCAGCAGCCTCAGGGCAGTTGTGAGAGCACGAGGCCCACTCTGCCCATAGGTCGGCTCTGCCCCTTGATACACAGGCATTCCTGCAGGGGCTGCAGAGGACATATGTGACAGACTCTGGCTCAACCAAGTCTTCGGTAGGTGCAGGGGGCAGGAACAAACGTATGCATGTGATTCTGCCTCTTCCTGGCAATGTGGATGTCCAAGCTCGACTCCAGGCTCAGGGGCAAGGGCCCAGAGAAAGGACCACCCCGATGTGCTTTTCCCCGGCTTGGGAGCGGATTGCGCGACTTGCGGGAAAAACAAGCCTCGCTTGGGGTCGGAAGTGCGGCAGCCTTCGAGAATGCTTGCAACTGGCCCTTTGAGGCAGCCGGGGAGGTCTTCATGCGGGAAAGGGGTGATTCTGCTGAGAGGACCCACAGGCCAGGGGCAGCAACTAGCATGGTCTCTGCCCTTGGCCAGTGTTGCCCAGAACTTACAGGCCTCCGGGGCTGCTGCCCCATGAAGGGCAGGCTGCGTGGAGTGTGTCCAGACATGCCTGGTTACCTCCCCAGTCTCTTACCCCCTAGCGCATTTTGCCTGTGCTTGGCCTAATTTAAGGCCTACTCGGAGGGGAGATGCTGGCATGGGCTGTTATCACAAGCAAGAGCCTAGAGCTCAGACGGCCTGGTCACAGGGAAGTGCGGAGCAAGTGTGTGGATTCCCAAGGACTCTTTGGCCCAGCAGCCTCCAGCAACGTGGGAGAGCAAAAGGCCCTCTCTAGCCCTGGATCATCTCTGCCCCTTGACACACAGGCAGGCCTGCTGGGACTGCGGAGGACTTGTCTCACAGACTCAGGCTCAAACAAGTTCTCGGAAGGTGCAGGGGGCAGGAAGAAACGTATGCATGTGATTCTGCCTCTTCCTGGCAATGTGGATGTCCAAGCTTGACTCCAGGCTCACGGAATAGGGCCCAGAGCAAGGACCACCCCGAAGCGCTTTTCTCCCGGGCTTAAGAGCAGAGTGCGCGACTTGCGGGAAAAGCAGGCCTCCCTCGGCAGGGAGCGGCAGCAATCTGGCGAGAATGCTTGCAAACCGGCCTTTGGAGGCATTTGGGGAGGTCGTCCTGCGGGAAAGGGCGGGTTCTGCTCAGAGTCCCCACAGGCCATGGGAAGGACCCCGCAAGACCCCTGTCCTTGGCCAGCCTTGCCCAGGCGTCCCTAGCCTCCGGGACTCCTGCCCCATGAAGGGGCAGGCTGCGGGGTGTGTTTCTAGACATGCCTGGTCACCTCCCCAGTCACTTACCCCTAGCATATTTCCCCTGGTCTAGGCCACTTTTGAGTCCAACTCGGAGGGAGGTGCTGGCAGAGGCTGTCTCCACACTGCAAGGACTTGGAGCTCAGACGGCCTGGTGAGAGGGAAGTGGGGAGCAACGGGTTGGATGCCCAAAGCCTCTTTCTCCCAGCAGCCTCAGGGCAGTTGGGAGAGCAAGAGGCACACTCTGCCCCTAGGTTGGCTCTGCCCCTTGATACACAGGCATTCCTGCTAGGGCTGCGGAGGACATATGTGACAGACTCTGGCTCAACCAAGTCTTCGGTAGGTGCAGGGGGCAGGAACAAACGTATGCATGTGATTCTGCCTCTTCCTGGCAATGTGGATGTCCAAGCTCGACTCCAGGCTCAGGGGCAAGGGCCCAGAGAAAGGACCACCCCGATGTGCTTTTCCCCGGCTTGGGAGCAGATTGCGCGACTTGCGGGAAAAACAAGACTCGCTTGGGGTCGGAAGTGCGGCAGCCTTCGAGAATGCTTGCAACCGGCCCTTTGAGGCAGCCGGGGATGTCTTCATGCGGGAAAGGGGTGATTCTGCTGAGAGGACCCACAGGCCAGGGGCAGCAACTAGCATGGTCTCTGCCCTTGGCCAGGGTTGCCCAGAACTTACAGGCCTCCGGGGCTCCTGCCCCATGAAGGGCAGGCTGCGTGGAGTGTGTCCAGACATGCCTGGTTACCTCCCCAGTCTCTTACCCCCTAGCGCATTTCGCCTGTGCTTGGCCTAATTTAAGGCCTACTCGGAGGGGAGGTGCTGGAATGTGCTGTTTTCACACAGCAAGAGCCTGGAGCTCAGACGGTCTGGTTACTGGGAAGTGCGGAGCAAGTGTGTGGATGCCCAAGGCCTCTTTGTCCCAGCATTCTCCAGCAAGGTGGGAAAGCAAGACGCCCACTCTACCCTGGGTCAGCTCTGCCCCTTGAAACACAGGCAGTCCTGATCGGGCTGTGGAGGACATGTCTGACAGACTCTGGCTCAAACAAGTCCTCGGAAGGTGCAGGGGGCAGGAACAAACTTATTCATGTGATTCTGCCTCTTCCTGGCAATGTGGATGTCCAAGCTTGACTCCAGGCTCAGGGAAAAGGTCCCAGAGCAAGGACCACCCCGAAGCGCTTTTCTCCCGGGCTGAAGAGCAGAGTGCGCGACTTGCGGGAAAAGCAGTCCTCCCTCGGCAGGGAGCGGCAGCAGTCTGGCGAGAATGCTTGCAAACCGGCCTTTGGAGGCAATTGGGGAGGTCTTCCTGCGGGAAAGGGCCGGTTCTGCACAGAGTCCCCACAGGCCATGGGAAGGACCCAGCAAGACCTCTGTCCATGGCCAGCCTTGCCCAGACCTCCCTGGCCTCCGGGGCTGCTGCCCCATGAAGGGGCAGGCTGCTGGGTGTGTGCCTAGACATGCCTGGTCGCCTCCCCACTCACTTACCCCCTAGCATATTTCCTGTGGCCTAGGCTTCTTTTGAGTCCAACTAGGAGGGAGGTGCTGGCAGAGGCTGTCTCCACACTGCAAGGAGTTGGAACTCAGACGGCCTGGTGAGAGGGAAGTGGGGAGCAAAGGGTTGCATGCCCAACGCCTGTTTCTCCCAGCAGCCTCAGGGCAGCTGGGAGAGCAGGAGGCCCACTCTGCCCCTAGGTCAGCTCTGCCCCTTGACATACAGGCTGTGCTGCTGGGGTGGCCGAGGATGTGCCTCACAGACTCCGGCTGACTCGAGCTCTCGGAAGGTGCAGGGCTCAGGAAACGACGTGTGCATGTGGTTCTTTCTTGGCCTGGGAGTGTGGACCTCCAAGGTTGACTCCAGGCTCAGGGGCAAGGGCCCAGAGAAAGGACCACCCCGATGTGCTTTTCTCCCGGCTTGGGAGCGGATTGCGCGACTTGCGGGAAAAACAAGCCTCCCTTTTGGTGGGAGGTGCGGCAGACGGCGAGAATGCTTGCAACCGGTCTTGGAGGCAGCCGGGGAGGTCTTCATGCGGGAAAGGGGTGGTTCTGCTGAGAGGACCCACAGGCCAGGGGCAACACACAGCATGGTCTCTGCCCTTGGCCAGGGTTGCCCAGACCTTCCGGGCCTCCAGGGCAGCTGCCACATGAAGAGCACACTGCGGGGAGTGTGTCCAGACATGCCTGGTCACCTCCACAGTCCCTTACCCCCTAGCTCATTTCCCCTGTGCTTGGCCTTATTTAAGGCCTACTCGGAGGGGAGGTGCTGGCATGGGCTGTTATCACACAGCAAGAGCCTGGAGCTCAGACGGCCTGGTCACAGGGAAGTGCGGAGCAAGTGTGTGGATTCTCAAGGCCTCTTTGGCCCAGCAGCCTCAGGGCTGCTGGGAGAGCAAGAGGCCCAATCTGCCACTAGATCATCTCTGCCCCTTGACACACAGAAAGTCCTTCTGGCGCTGCGGAGGACATGTCTGAAAGACTCTTGCTCAACCAAGTCCTCGGAAGGTGCAGGGGGCAGGAAGAAACGTATGCATGTGATTCTGCCTATTCCTGGCAATGTGGATGTCCAAGCTTGACTCCAGGCTCAGGGACAAGGGCCCAGAGAAAGGAACACCCCGAAGTGCGTTTCTCCCGGGCTTAAGTGCAGAGTGCGCGACTTGCGGGATAAGCAGATCTCCCACGGCAGGGAGCAGCAGCAGTCTGGCGAGAATGCTTGCAAACCGGCCTTGGGAGGCAGTTGGGGAGGTCTTCCTCCGGGAAAGGGCCGGTTCTGCACAGAGTCCCCACAGGCTATGGGAAGGACCCAGCAAGACCCCTGTCCTTGGCCAGCCTTGCCCAGACCTCCCTGGCCTCCGGGGCTCCTGCCCCACGAAGGGGTATGCTTCAGGGTGTGTGTCTAGATTTGCCTCGTTGACTCGCCAATTACTTACCCCCTAGCATATTTCCCCTGGCCTAGGCCTCTTTTGAGTCCAACTTGGACAGGGTGTGCTGGCAGAAGCTGTCTCCACACTGCAAGGACTTGGAGCTCAGACGGCCTGGTGAGAGGGAAGTGGGGAGCAACGGGTTGCATGCCCAACGCCTTTTTCTCCCAGCAGCCTCAGGGCAGCTGGGAGAGCAAGAGGCCCACTCTGCCCCTAGGTCAGATCTGCCCCTTGACACACAGGCTGTGCTGCTGGGGTGGCCGACGATGTGCCTCACAGACTCCAGATCACTCGAGCTCTCGGAAGGTGCAGGGCTCAGGAAACGACGTGTGCATGTGGTTCTTTCTCGGCCTGGGAGTTTGGACCTCCAAGGTTGACTCCAGGCTCAGGGGCAAGGGCCCAGTGAAACGACCACCCTGATGTGCTTTTCTCCCGGCTTGGGAGCGGATTGCGCGACTTGCGGGATAAACAAGCCTCCCTTGGGGTGGGAGGTGCGGCCGCCGGCGAGAATGCTTGCAACCGACCCTTGGAGGCAGCCGGGGAGGTCTTCATGCGGGAAAGGGGTGGTTCTGCTGAGAGGACCCACAGGCCAGGGCCAACACCCAGCATGGTCTCTGCCCTTGGCCAGGGTTGCCCAGACATTCCGGGCCTCCGGGGCTGCTGCCCCATGATGGGCACGCTGCGGGGAGTGTGTCCAGACATGCCTGGTGACCTCCCCAGTCTCTTACCCCCTAGCGCATTGCCCCTGTGCTTGGCCTTTATGAGGCCTACTAGGAGGGGAGGTGCTGGCATGGGCTGTTATCACAAGCAAGAGCCTAGAGCTCAGACGGCCTGGTCACAGGGAAGTGCGGAGCAAGTGTGTGGATTCCCAAGGCCTCTTTGGCCCAGCAGCCACCAGCAACGTGGGAGAGCAAAAGGCCCACTCTGCCCCTAGACCATCTGTGCCCCTTGACACACAGGCAGGCCTGCTGGGACTGCGGAGGAGTTGTCTGACAGACTCAGGCTCAAACAAGTTCTCGGAAGGTGCAGGGGGCGGGAAGAAACGTATGCATGTGATTCTGCCTCTTCCTGGCAATGTGGATGTCCAAGTTTGACTCCAGGCTCACGGAATAGGGCCCAGAGCAAGGACCACCCCGAAGCGCTTTTCTCCCGGGCTTAAGAGCACAGTGCGCGACTTGTGGGAAAAGCAGGCCTCCCTCGGCAGGGAGCGGCAGCAGTCTGGCGAGAATGCTTGCAAACCGGCCTTTGAAGGCAGTGGGGAGGTCTTCCTGCGGGAAAGGGCCGGTTCTGCACAGAGTCCCCACAGGCCATGGGAAGGACCCAGCAAGACCTCTGTCCATGGCCAGCCTTGCCCAGACCTCCCTGGCCTCCGGGGCTGCTGCCCCATGAAGGGGCTGGCTGCTGGGTGTGTGCCTAGACATGCCTGGTCGACTGCCAGTCACTTGCCGCCTAGCATATTTCCCCTGGCCTAGGATTCTTTTGAGTCCAACTCGGAGGGGAGGTGCTGGAAGACGCTGTCTCCACACTGCAAGGACTTGGAGCTCAGACGGCCTGGTGAGAGGGAAGTGGGGAGCAACGGGTTGGATGCCCAAAGCCTCTTTCTCCCAGCAGCCTCAGGGCAGTTGTGAGAGCACGAGGCCCACTCTGCCCATAGGTCGGCTCTGCCCCTTGATACACAGGCATTCCTGCAGGGGCTGCAGAGGACATATGTGACAGACTCTGGCTCAACCAAGTCTTCGGTAGGTGCAGGGGGCAGGAACAAACGTATGCATGTGATTCTGCCTCTTCCTGGCAATGTGGATGTCCAAGCTCGACTCCAGGCTCAGGGGCAAGGGCCCAGAGAAAGGACCACCCCGATGTGCTTTTCCCCGGCTTGGGAGCGGATTGCGCGACTTGCGGGAAAAACAAGCCTCGCTTGGGGTCGGAAGTGCGGCAGCCTTCGAGAATGCTTGCAACTGGCCCTTTGAGGCAGCCGGGGAGGTCTTCATGCGGGAAAGGGGTGATTCTGCTGAGAGGACCCACAGGCCAGGGGCAGCAACTAGCATGGTCTCTGCCCTTGGCCAGTGTTGCCCAGAACTTACAGGCCTCCGGGGCTGCTGCCCCATGAAGGGCAGGCTGCGTGGAGTGTGTCCAGACATGCCTGGTTACCTCCCCAGTCTCTTACCCCCTAGCGCATTTCGCCTGTGCTTGGCCTAATTTAAGGCCTACTCGGAGGGGAGATGCTGGCATGGGCTGTTATCACAAGCAAGAGCCTAGAGCTCAGACGGCCTGGTCACAGGGAAGTGCGGAGCAAGTGTGTGGATTCCCAAGGACTCTTTGGCCCAGCAGCCTCCAGCAACGTGGGAGAGCAAAAGGCCCTCTCTAGCCCTGGATCATCTCTGCCCCTTGACACACAGGCAGGCCTGCTGGGACTGCGGAGGACTTGTCTCACAGACTCAGGCTCAAACAAGTTCTCGGAAGGTGCAGGGGGCAGGAAGAAACGTATGCATGTGATTCTGCCTCTTCCTGGCAATGTGGATGTCCAAGCTTGACTCCAGGCTCACGGAATAGGGCCCAGAGCAAGGACCACCCCGAAGCGCTTTTCTCCCGGGCTTAAGAGCAGAGTGCGCGACTTGCGGGAAAAGCAGGCCTCCCTCGGCAGGGAGCGGCAGCAATCTGGCGAGAATGCTTGCAAACCGGCCTTTGGAGGCATTTGGGGAGGTCGTCCTGCGGGAAAGGGCGGGTTCTGCTCAGAGTCCCCACAGGCCATGGGAAGGACCCCGCAAGACCCCTGTCCTTGGCCAGCCTTGCCCAGGCGTCCCTAGCCTCCGGGACTCCTGCCCCATGAAGGGGCAGGCTGCGGGGTGTGTTTCTAGACATGCCTGGTCACCTCCCCAGTCACTTACCCCTAGCATATTTCCCCTGGTCTAGGCCACTTTTGAGTCCAACTCGGAGGGAGGTGCTGGCAGAGGCTGTCTCCACACTGCAAGGACTTGGAGCTCAGACGGCCTGGTGAGAGGGAAGTGGGGAGCAACGGGTTGGATGCCCAAAGCCTCTTTCTCCCAGCAGCCTCAGGGCAGTTGGGAGAGCAAGAGGCACACTCTGCCCCTAGGTTGGCTCTGCCCCTTGATACACAGGCATTCCTGCTAGGGCTGCGGAGGACATATGTGACAGACTCTGGCTCAACCAAGTCTTCGGTAGGTGCAGGGGGCAGGAACAAACGTATGCATGTGATTCTGCCTCTTCCTGGCAATGTGGATGTCCAAGCTCGACTCCAGGCTCAGGGGCAAGGGCCCAGAGAAAGGACCACCCCGATGTGCTTTTCCCCGGCTTGGGAGCAGATTGCGCGACTTGCGGGAAAAACAAGACTCGCTTGGGGTCGGAAGTGCGGCAGCCTTCGAGAATGCTTGCAACCGGCCCTTTGAGGCAGCCGGGGATGTCTTCATGCGGGAAAGGGGTGATTCTGCTGAGAGGACCCACAGGCCAGGGGCAGCAACTAGCATGGTCTCTGCCCTTGGCCAGGGTTGCCCAGAACTTACAGGCCTCCGGGGCTCCTGCCCCATGAAGGGCAGGCTGCGTGGAGTGTGTCCAGACATGCCTGGTTACCTCCCCAGTCTCTTACCCCCTAGCGCATTTCGCCTGTGCTTGGCCTAATTTAAGGCCTACTCGGAGGGGAGGTGCTGGAATGTGCTGTTTTCACACAGCAAGAGCCTGGAGCTCAGACGGTCTGGTTACTGGGAAGTGCGGAGCAAGTGTGTGGATGCCCAAGGCCTCTTTGTCCCAGCATTCTCCAGCAAGGTGGGAAAGCAAGACGCCCACTCTACCCTGGGTCAGCTCTGCCCCTTGAAACACAGGCAGTCCTGATCGGGCTGTGGAGGACATGTCTGACAGACTCTGGCTCAAACAAGTCCTCGGAAGGTGCAGGGGGCAGGAACAAACTTATTCATGTGATTCTGCCTCTTCCTGGCAATGTGGATGTCCAAGCTTGACTCCAGGCTCAGGGAAAAGGTCCCAGAGCAAGGACCACCCCGAAGCGCTTTTCTCCCGGGCTGAAGAGCAGAGTGCGCGACTTGCGGGAAAAGCAGTCCTCCCTCGGCAGGGAGCGGCAGCAGTCTGGCGAGAATGCTTGCAAACCGGCCTTTGGAGGCAATTGGGGAGGTCTTCCTGCGGGAAAGGGCCGGTTCTGCACAGAGTCCCCACAGGCCATGGGAAGGACCCAGCAAGACCTCTGTCCATGGCCAGCCTTGCCCAGACCTCCCTGGCCTCCGGGGCTGCTGCCCCATGAAGGGGCAGGCTGCTGGGTGTGTGCCTAGACATGCCTGGTCGCCTCCCCACTCACTTACCCCCTAGCATATTTCCTGTGGCCTAGGCTTCTTTTGAGTCCAACTAGGAGGGAGGTGCTGGCAGAGGCTGTCTCCACACTGCAAGGAGTTGGAACTCAGACGGCCTGGTGAGAGGGAAGTGGGGAGCAAAGGGTTGCATGCCCAACGCCTGTTTCTCCCAGCAGCCTCAGGGCAGCTGGGAGAGCAGGAGGCCCACTCTGCCCCTAGGTCAGCTCTGCCCCTTGACATACAGGCTGTGCTGCTGGGGTGGCCGAGGATGTGCCTCACAGACTCCGGCTGACTCGAGCTCTCGGAAGGTGCAGGGCTCAGGAAACGACGTGTGCATGTGGTTCTTTCTTGGCCTGGGAGTGTGGACCTCCAAGGTTGACTCCAGGCTCAGGGGCAAGGGCCCAGAGAAAGGACCACCCCGATGTGCTTTTCTCCCGGCTTGGGAGCGGATTGCGCGACTTGCGGGAAAAACAAGCCTCCCTTTTGGTGGGAGGTGCGGCAGATGGCGAGAATGCTTGCAACCGGTCTTGGAGGCAGCCAGGGAGGTCTTCATGCGGGAAAGGGGTGGTTCTGCTGAGAGGACCCACAGGCCAGGGGCAACACACAGCATGGTCTCTGCCCTTGGCCAGGGTTGCCCAGACCTTCCGGGCCTCCAGGGCAGCTGCCACATGAAGAGCACACTGCGGGGAGTGTGTCCAGACATGCCTGGTCACCTCCACAGTCCCTTACCCCCTAGCTCATTTCCCCTGTGCTTGGCCTTATTTAAGGCCTACTCGGAGGGGAGGTGCTGGCATGGGCTGTTATCACACAGCAAGAGCCTGGAGCTCAGACGGCCTGGTCACAGGGAAGTGCGGAGCAAGTGTGTGGATTCTCAAGGCCTCTTTGGCCCAGCAGCCTCAGGGCTGCTGGGAGAGCAAGAGGCCCAATCTGCCACTAGATCATCTCTGCCCCTTGACACACAGAAAGTCCTTCTGGCGCTGCGGAGGACATGTCTGAAAGACTCTTGCTCAACCAAGTCCTCGGAAGGTGCAGGGGGCAGGAAGAAACGTATGCATGTGATTCTGCCTATTCCTGGCAATGTGGATGTCCAAGCTTGACTCCAGGCTCAGGGACAAGGGCCCAGAGAAAGGAACACCCCGAAGTGCGTTTCTCCCGGGCTTAAGTGCAGAGTGCGCGACTTGCGGGATAAGCAGATCTCCCACGGCAGGGAGCAGCAGCAGTCTGGCGAGAATGCTTGCAAACCGGCCTTGGGAGGCAGTTGGGGAGGTCTTCCTCCGGGAAAGGGCCGGTTCTGCACAGAGTCCCCACAGGCTATGGGAAGGACCCAGCAAGACCCCTGTCCTTGGCCAGCCTTGCCCAGACCTCCCTGGCCTCCGGGGCTCCTGCCCCATGAAGGGGTATGCTTCAGGGTGTGTGTCTAGATTTGCCTCGTTGACTCGCCAATTACTTACCCCCTAGCATATTTCCCCTGGCCTAGGCCTCTTTTGAGTCCAACTTGGACAGGGTGTGCTGGCAGAAGCTGTCTCCACACTGCAAGGACTTGGAGCTCAGACGGCCTGGTGAGAGGGAAGTGGGGAGCAACGGGTTGCATGCCCAAAGCCTTTTTCTCCCAGCAGCCTCAGGGCAGCTGGGAGAGCAAGAGGCCCACTCTGCCCCTAGGTCAGATCTGCCCCTTGACACACAGGCTGTGCTGCTGGGGTGGCCGACGATGTGCCTCACAGACTCCAGATCACTCGAGCTCTCGGAAGGTGCAGGGCTCAGGAAACGACGTGTGCATGTGGTTCTTTCTCGGCCTGGGAGTTTGGACCTCCAAGGTTGACTCCAGGCTCAGGGGCAAGGGCCCAGTGAAACGACCACCCTGATGTGCTTTTCTCCCGGCTTGGGAGCGGATTGCGCGACTTGCGGGATAAACAAGCCTCCCTTGGGGTGGGAGGTGCGGCCGCCGGCGAGAATGCTTGCAACCGACCCTTGGAGGCAGCTGGGGAGGTCTTCATGCGGGAAAGGGGTGGTTCTGCTGAGAGGACCCACAGGCCAGGGCCAACACCCAGCATGGTCTCTGCCCTTGGCCAGGGTTGCCCAGACATTCCGGGCCTCCGGGGCTGCTGCCCCATGATGGGCACGCTGCGGGGAGTGTGTCCAGACATGCCTGGTGACCTCCCCAGTCTCTTACCCCCTAGCGCATTTGCCCTGTGCTTGGCCTTTATGAGGCCTACTAGGAGGGGAGGTGCTGGCATGGGCTGTTATCACAAGCAAGAGCCTAGAGCTCAGACGGCCTGGTCACAGGGAAGTGCGGAGCAAGTGTGTGGATTCCCAAGGCCTCTTTGGCCCAGCAGCCACCAGCAACGTGGGAGAGCAAAAGGCCCACTCTGCCCCTAGACCATCTGTGCCCCTTGACACACAGGCAGGCCTGCTGGGACTGCGGAGGAGTTGTCTGACAGACTCAGGCTCAAACAAGTTCTCGGAAGGTGCAGGGGGCGGGAAGAAACGTATGCATGTGATTCTGCCTCTTCCTGGCAATGTGGATGTCCAAGTTTGACTCCAGGCTCACGGAATAGGGCCCAGAGCAATGACCACCCCGAAGCGCTTTTCTCCCGGGCTTAAGAGCACAGTGCGCGACTTGTGGGAAAAGCAGGCCTCCCTCGGCAGGGAGCGGCAGCAGTCTGGCGAGAATGCTTGCAAACCGGCCTTTGAAGGCAGTGGGGAGGTCTTCCTGCGGGAAAGGGCCGGTTCTGCACAGAGTCCCCACAGGCCATGGGAAGGACCCAGCAAGACCTCTGTCCATGGCCAGCCTTGCCCAGACCTCCCTGGCCTCCGGGGCTGCTGCCCCATGAAGGGGCTGGCTGCTGGGTGTGTGCCTAGACATGCCTGGTCGACTGCCAGTCACTTGCCGCCTAGCATATTTCCCCTGGCCTAGGATTCTTTTGAGTCCAACTCGGAGGGGAGGTGCTGGAAGACGCTGTCTCCACACTGCAAGGACTTGGAGCTCAGACGGCCTGGTGAGAGGGAAGTGGGGAGCAACGGGTTGGATGCCCAAAGCCTCTTTCTCCCAGCAGCCTCAGGGCAGTTGTGAGAGCACGAGGCCCACTCTGCCCATAGGTCGGCTCTGCCCCTTGATACACAGGCATTCCTGCAGGGGCTGCAGAGGACATATGTGACAGACTCTGGCTCAACCAAGTCTTCGGTAGGTGCAGGGGGCAGGAACAAACGTATGCATGTGATTCTGCCTCTTCCTGGCAATGTGGATGTCCAAGCTCGACTCCAGGCTCAGGGGCAAGGGCCCAGAGAAAGGACCACCCCGATGTACTTTTCCCCAGCTTGGGAGCGGATTGCGCGACTTGCGGGAAAAACAAGCCTCGCTTGGGGTCGGAAGTGCGGCAGCCTTCGAGAATGCTTGCAACTGGCCCTTTGAGGCAGCCGGGGAGGTCTTCATGCGGGAAAGGGGTGATTCTGCTGAGAGGACCCACAGGCCAGGGGCAGCAACTAGCATGGTCTCTGCCCTTGGCCAGTGTTGCCCAGAACTTACAGGCCTCCGGGGCTGCTGCCCCATGAAGGGCAGGCTGCGTGGAGTGTGTCCAGACATGCCTGGTTACCTCCCCAGTCTCTTACCCCCTAGCGCATTTCGCCTGTGCTTGGCCTAATTTAAGGCCTACTCGGAGGGGAGATGCTGGCATGGGCTGTTATCACAAGCAAGAGCCTAGAGCTCAGACGGCCTGGTCACAGGGAAGTGCGGAGCAAGTGTGTGGATTCCCAAGGACTCTTTGGCCCAGCAGCCTCCAGCAACGTGGGAGAGCAAAAGGCCCTCTCTAGCCCTGGATCATCTCTGCCCCTTGACACACAGGCAGGCCTGCTGGGACTGCGGAGGACTTGTCTCACAGACTCAGGCTCAAACAAGTTCTCGGAAGGTGCAGGGGGCAGGAAGAAACGTATGCATGTGATTCTGCCTCTTCCTGGCAATGTGGATGTCCAAGCTTGACTCCAGGCTCACGGAATAGGGCCCAGAGCAAGGACCACCCCGAAGCGCTTTTCTCCCGGGCTTAAGAGCAGAGTGCGCGACTTGCGGGAAAAGCAGGCCTCCCTCGGCAGGGAGCGGCAGCAATCTGGCGAGAATGCTTGCAAACCGGCCTTTGGAGGCATTTGGGGAGGTCGTCCTGCGGGAAAGGGCGGGTTCTGCTCAGAGTCCCCACAGGCCATGGGAAGGACCCCGCAAGACCCCTGTCCTTGGCCAGCCTTGCCCAGGCGTCCCTAGCCTCCGGGACTCCTGCCCCATGAAGGGGCAGGCTGCGGGGTGTGTTTCTAGACATGCCTGGTCACCTCCCCAGTCACTTACCCCTAGCATATTTCCCCTGGTCTAGGCCACTTTTGAGTCCAACTCGGAGGGAGGTGCTGGCAGAGGCTGTCTCCACACTGCAAGGACTTGGAGCTCAGACGGCCTGGTGAGAGGGAAGTGGGGAGCAACGGGTTGGATGCCCAAAGCCTCTTTCTCCCAGCAGCCTCAGGGCAGTTGGGAGAGCAAGAGGCACACTCTGCCCCTAGGTTGGCTCTGCCCCTTGATACACAGGCATTCCTGCTAGGGCTGCGGAGGACATATGTGACAGACTCTGGCTCAACCAAGTCTTCGGTAGGTGCAGGGGGCAGGAACAAACGTATGCATGTGATTCTGCCTCTTCCTGGCAATGTGGATGTCCAAGCTCGACTCCAGGCTCAGGGGCAAGGGCCCAGAGAAAGGACCACCCCGATGTGCTTTTCCCCGGCTTGGGAGCAGATTGCGCGACTTGCGGGAAAAACAAGACTCGCTTGGGGTCGGAAGTGCGGCAGCCTTCGAGAATGCTTGCAACCGGCCCTTTGAGGCAGCCGGGGATGTCTTCATGCGGGAAAGGGGTGATTCTGCTGAGAGGACCCACAGGCCAGGGGCAGCAACTAGCATGGTCTCTGCCCTTGGCCAGGGTTGCCCAGAACTTACAGGCCTCCGGGGCTGCTGCCCCATGAAGGGCAGGCTGCGTGGAGTGTGTCCAGACATGCCTGGTTACCTCCCCAGTCTCTTACCCCCTAGCGCATTTCGCCTGTGCTTGGCCTAATTTAAGGCCTACTCGGAGGGGAGGTGCTGGAATGTGCTGTTTTCACACAGCAAGAGCCTGGAGCTCAGACGGTCTGGTTACTGGGAAGTGCGGAGCAAGTGTGTGGATGCCCAAGGCCTCTTTGTCCCAGCATTCTCCAGCAAGGTGGGAAAGCAAGACGCCCACTCTACCCTGGGTCAGCTCTGCCCCTTGAAACACAGGCAGTCCTGATCGGGCTGTGGAGGACATGTCTGACAGACTCTGGCTCAAACAAGTCCTCGGAAGGTGCAGGGGGCAGGAACAAACTTATTCATGTGATTCTGCCTCTTCCTGGCAATGTGGATGTCCAAGCTTGACTCCAGGCTCAGGGAAAAGGTCCCAGAGCAAGGACCACCCCGAAGCGCTTTTCTCCCGGGCTGAAGAGCAGAGTGCGCGACTTGCGGGAAAAGCAGTCCTCCCTCGGCAGGGAGCGGCAGCAGTCTGGCGAGAATGCTTGCAAACCGGCCTTTGGAGGCAATTGGGGAGGTCTTCCTGCGGGAAAGGGCCGGTTCTGCACAGAGTCCCCACAGGCCATGGGAAGGACCCAGCAAGACCTCTGTCCATGGCCAGCCTTGCCCAGACCTCCCTGGTCTCCGGGGCTGCTGCCCCATGAAGGGGCAGGCTGCTGGGTGTGTGCCTAGACATGCCTGGTCGCCTCCCCAGTCACTTACCCCCAAGCATATTTCCTGTGGCCTAGGCTTCTTTTGAGTCCAACTAGGAGGGAGGTGCTGGAAGAGGCTGTCTCCACACTGCAAGGTCTTGGAACTCAGACGGCCTGGTGAGAGGGAAGTGGGGAGAAACGGGTTGCATGCCCAACGCCTGTTTCTCCCAGCAGCCTCAGGGCAGCTGAGGCTGCTGGGAGAGCAGGAGGCCCACTCTGCCCCTAGGTCGGCTCTGCCCCTTGACACACAGGCTGTGCTGCTGGGGTGGCCGAGGATGTGTCTCACAGACTCCGGCTGACTCGAGCTCTCGGAAGGTGCAGGGATCAGGAAACGACGTGTGCATGTGGTTCTTTCTCGGCCTGGGAGTTTGGACCTGCAAGGTTGACTCCAGGCTCAGGGGCAAGGGCCCAGAGAAAGGACCACCCCGATGTGCTTTTCTCCCGGCTTGGGAGCTGATTGCGCGACTTGCGGGAAAATCAAGCCTCCCTTTTGGTGGGAGGTGCGGCAGACGGCGAGAATGCTTGCAACCGTCCCTTGGAGGCAGCCGGGGAGGTCTTCATGCGGGAAAGGGGTGGTTCTCCTGAGAGGGCACACAGGCCAGGGGCAGCACCCAGCATGGTCTCTGCCCTTGGCCAGGGTTGCCCAGTACTTCCGGGCCTCCGGGGCAGCTGCCACATGAAGAGCACACTGCGGGGAGTGTGTCCAGACATACCTGGTCACCTGCCCAGTCCCTTACCCCCTAGCGCATTTCCCCTGTGCTTGGCCTTATTTAAGGCCTACTCGGAGGGTAGGTCCTGGCATGGGCTGTTATCACACAGCAAGAGCCTGGAGCTCAGACGGCCTGGTCACAGGGAATTGCGGAACAAGTGTGCGGATTCTCAAGGCTTCTTTGGCCCAGCAGCCTCAGGGCAGCTGGGAGAGCAAGAGGCCCATTCTGCCACTAGATCATCTCTGCCCCTTGACACACAGGCAGTCCTTCTGGCGCTGCGGAGGACATGTCTGACAGACTCTGGCTCAACCAAGTCCTCGGAAGGTGCAGGGGGCAGTAACAAACGTATGCATGTGATTCTGCCTGTTCCTGGCACTGTGGATGTCCAAGCTTGACTCCAGGCTCAGGGGCAAGGGCCCAGATCAAGGACCACCCCGAAGCGCTTTTCTCCCGGGCTTAAGAGCAGAGTGCGCGACTTGCGGGAAAAGCAGGCCTCCCTCGGCAGGGAGCGGCAGCAGTCTGGCGAGAATGCTTGCAAATCGGTCTTTGGAGGCAATTGGGGAGGTCTTCCTGCGGGAAAGGGCCGGTTCTGCACAGAGTCCCCTCAGGCCATGGGAAGGTCCCAGCAAGACCTCTGTCCATGGCCAGCCTTGCCCAGACCTCCCTGGCCTCCGGGGCTGCTGCCCCATGAAGGGGCAGGCTGCTGGGTGTGTGACTAGACATGCCTGGTCGCCTCCCAAGTCACTTACCCCCTAGCATACTTCCTGTGGCCTAGGCTTCTTTTGAGTCCAACTAGGAGGGAGGTGCTGGCAGAGGCTGTCTCCACACTGCAAGGACTTGGAACTCAGACGGCCTGGTGAGAGGGAAGTGGGGAGCAACGGGTTGCATGCCCAACGCCTTTTTCTCCCAGCAGCCTCAGGGCAGCTGGGAGAGCAAGAGGCCCACTCTGCCCCTAGGTCGGCTCTGCCCCTTGACACACAGGCTGTGCTGCTGGGGTGGCCGAGGATGTGCCTCACAGACTCCGGCTGACTCGAGCTCTCTGAAGGTGCACGGCTCAGGAAACGACGTGTGCATGTGGTTCTTTCTTGGCCTGGGAGTGTGGACGTCCAAGGTTGCCTCCAGGCTCAGGGGCAAGGGCCCAGAAAAAGGACCACCCCGATGTGCTTTTCTCCCGGCTTGGGAGCTGATTGCGCGACTTGCGGGAAAAACAAGCCTCCCTTTTGGTGGGAGGTGCGGCAGATGGCGAGAATGCTTGCAACCGGCCCTTGGAGGCAGCCAGGGAGGTCTTCATGCGGGAAAGGGGTGGTTCTGCTGAGAGGACCCACAGGCCAGGGGCAGCACCCAGCATGGTCTCTGCCCTTGGCCAGGGTTGCCCAGTACTTCCGGGCCTCCGGGGCAGCTGCCACATGAAGAGCACACTGCGGGCAGTTTGTCCAGACCTACCTGGTCACCTGCCCAGTCCCTTACCCCCTAGCGCATTTCCCCTGTGCTTGGCCTTATTTAAGGCCTACTCGGAGGGGAGGTGCTGGCATGGGCTGTTATCACACAGCAAGAGCCTGGAGCTCAGACGGCCTGATCACAGGGAAGTGCGGAGAAAGTGTGTGGATTCTCAAGGCCTCTTTGGCCCAGCAGCCTCAGGGCAGCTGGGAGAGCAAGAGGCCCATTCTGCCCCTAGATCATCTCTGCCCCTTGACACACAGGCAGTCCTTCTGGCGCTGCGGAGGACAGGTCTGACAGACTCTGGCTCAACCTAGTCCTCGGAAGGTGCAGGGGGCAGGAAGAAACGTATGCATGTGATTCTGCCTGTTCCTGGCACTGTGGATGTCCAAGCTTGACTCCAGGCTCAGGGCCAAGGGCCCAGATCAAGGACCACCCCGAAGCGCTTTTCTTCCGGTCTTAAGTGCAGAGTGCGCGACTTGCGGGAAAAGCAGATCTCCCACGGCAGGGAGCAGCAGCAGTCTGGCGAGAATGCTTTCAAACCGGCCTTTGGAGGCAGTTGAGGAGGTCTTCCTGCGGGAAAGGTCCAGTTCTGCTCAGAGTCCCCACAGGACATGGGAAGGACCCCGTAAGACCCCTGTCCTTGGCCAGCCTTGCCCAGACCTGCCTGGCCTCCGGGGCTCCTGCCCCATGAAGGGGCCGGCTGCGGGGTGTGTGTCTAGACATGCCTGGTCGCCTCCCCAGTCACTTACCCCCTAGCATATTTCCCCTGGCATAGGCTTCTTTTGAGTCCAACTCGGAGGGGAGAAGCTGGCATGGGCTGTTTTCACACAGCAAGAGCCTGGAGCTCCGACGGGCTGGTCACTTGGACATGCGGAGCAAGTGTGTCTATGCCCAAGGCCACTTTGTCCCAGCAGCCTCCAGCAAGGTGGGAAAGCAAGAGGCCCACTCTGCACCTAGATCATCTCTGCCCCTTGACACACAGGCAGTCCTGCTGGGGCTGCGCACGACATGTCTGACAGACTCTGGCTCAAACAAGTCCTCGGAAGGTGCATCGGGCAGGAACAAACGTGTGCATGTGATTCTGCCTCTTCCTGGCAATGTGGATGTCCAAGGTTGACTCCAGGCTCAGGGGCAAGGGCCCAGAGAAAGGACCACACCGAAGCGCTTTTCTCCCGGGCTTAAGAGCAGAGTGCGCGACTTGCGGGAAAAGCAGGCCTCCCTCGTCAGGGAGCGGCAGCAGTCTGGCGAGAATGCTTGCAAACCGGCCTTTGCAGGCAGTTGGGGTGGTCTTCCCGCGGGAAAGGGCCGGTTCTGCTCAGAGTCCCCACAGGCCATGGGAAGCACCCAGCAAGACCCCTGTCCTTGGCCAGCCTTGCTCAGACCCCCCCCTGGCCTCCGGGGCTCCTGCCCCATGAAGGGGCAGGCTGCAGGGTGTGTGTCTTGACATGCCTGGTCGCCTCCCCATGCTCTTACCCCTAGCGCATTTCCCCTGAGCTTAACCTAATTTTAGGCCTACTTAGAGGGGAGGTGCTGGCATGGGCTGTTTTCACACAGCAAGAGCCTGGAGCACAGAGTGCCTGGTCACAGGGAAGTGCAAAGCAAGAGTCCACACACCCAGGCCAAGGCAGAACCACATGAACACGTCTCTTCCTGCCCCCTACACTGTCAGAGACCTTGGGTGAGCCAGAGTCTGTCACGCCCACTCCTGGGCAAACCCAGCAGCAGCGCCTGTGTGTGATGGGGCAGGTCCGACCTAGGGACACAGTGGGCCACTTACTCTCCCTACTGCCCTGAGGCTTCTGGGCCAAAGAGACCTTGGACATCGACCCCCTTCCTGGCCTCTTCCCTCTGACCAAGCCATCCGGCCTCCAGGCCCTTGCAGTGTGGATAGAGCCCCTGCCAGAAACCTCCCCTCCAAGTAGGCCTCAAATGAGGCCTAGGCACCAGGGGAAAAGCGCTCAGGGAAGGAGCCTGGGGAGGTGCCTGAGCATGTCTGGACACACTTCCCGCAGCCTGCCCCTTCATGGGCAGTTCCCCGGAGGCCAGGAATGTCTGGGCAAGTCTGGCCTGGGACAGGTTCCATGCTGGAATCTGCCTGTGGCCTGTGGGGGATCTGAGCAGAACCAGCTCTTTGCCGCTGGAAGGACTCCCCAGCTGATTCAAAGGCCAGTTTGCGAGCACTCTCCCCGAGCGAGGCCCGCAATTGCCTTAAGCTGCACACTCTGCTCCCAGCCCGAGAGAAAAGTGCTTCGGGGTGGCCCTCTCTCAGGGCCCTTGCCCCTGAGCCTAGGGGATAGCTAGTGGCGCCACACACCCAGGCCAAGGGAGAACCCCATATACAAGTCCTTTCCTGCCCCCTACACCGTCAGAGGTCTCGGGTGAACCAGTGTCTGTCAGGCAGCTCCTGGGCAAGCCCAGGAGCAACGGTTGTCTGTGATGGGTCAGGGCCCACGTAGGGGACTGAGGGCTACCAGCTCAACCTGCCTCCCTGAGGCTGCTGGGAGAAAGAGGCCTTGGGCATCGACCCCCTTGCTGGCCTTTTCCCTCTGACCAGGCCGTGTGGGATCCAGGCCCTTGCAGTGTGGAGAGAGGCCCTGCCAGAAACCTGCCCTCTAATTAGGCCTCACGTGAGGCCTAGAAACCATGGGAAAGGCGTTCAGGGAATGAGATTGCGGAGGCGCATAGGCATGTCTGGACACACTCCCCGCTACCTGCCCCTTCGTTGTGCATTACCCCCGGAGGCCAGGAACGTCTGGTCAAGGCTGGTGTCGGGCAGGGTCCAGGCTGGGACCTGACCCTGGCCTGTGGGGCCTCTGAGCACAACCAGCACTTGTGCTGCTGTAAGACATCACCAGTAGCCTACAAAGGCAGTTTTGCAAGGACTCTCGCCGGCTGGCTGCCTATCCCTCACCGAGGGAGGCCCGCATTTCCCCCAAGCCGCGCACTCTACTCCGAAGACTGGGAGAAAAGTGTTTCGGGGTGTTCCTCTCTCAGGCCTTTGCCACTGAGCCTGGGAGAAAGCTAGGGGCTCCACACACCCAGGCTAAGGCAGAACCACATGCACAGTCTCTTCCGGCCCTCTGCATCGTCAGAGAGCTCGGGTGAGCCAGAGTCTGTTAGGCAGCTCCTGGGCAAGCCCAGCAGCAGCGCCTGTGTGGGAAGGGGCAGGGCCGACCGTGGCGCACAGTGGGCCACTTGCTCTCCCTACTGCCCTGAGGCTGCTGGGCCAAAGAGGCCTTGGGCATCAACCCCCTTGTTGTCCTCTTCCCTCTGACCATGCCGTCCAGGCCCCAGGCGCTTGCAGTGTGGAAAGAGTCCCTGCCAGAAACCTCCCCTCCAAGTAGCCCTCAAATGAGGCCTAAGCACCATGGGAAAAGCACTCAGGGAATGAGCTCGGGGAGGTGCCTGAGCATGTCTGGACACACACCCCGCCCCCTGCCCCTTTGAGGAGCAGTACCACCAGAGGCCAGGAAGGTCTGGTCAAAGCTGGTCTGGTGCAGGTTCCTTGCTGGGACCGGCCCCTGGCCTGTGGGTCCTCTGAGCTGGACCAGCACTGTGCCGCTGGAAGACCACACCGGCAGCCTCCAAAGGCCGGTTTACAAGCACTCTCGACCGCTGGTCGCCTCTCACTCAACAGGGAGGCCCACGTTTACCGCAAGCAGCGCATTCTGCTCCCAAGCCTGGGAGAAAAGTGCTTCGGGGTATTCCTCACTCAAGCCTTTGCCTCTGAGCCTTAGGGAGAGCTAGATGTTCCACTCACCCAGGCCAAGGCAGAGCCACATGCACACGTCTCTTCCGGCCCTCTGCACCATCAGAGAGCTCGGGTGAGCCAGAGAATGTCAGGCTGGTCCTGGCCAAACCCAGCAGCAGCGCCTGTGTGTGAATGGGCATGAGAGACCTAACGGCACAATGGGCCCCTTGCTCTTCCTGTTGCCCTGATGTTCCTGAGCCAAAGTGTCCTTGGGCATAGACCCCCTTCCTGGCCTCTTCCCTCTGACCACGCCATCCGTGCTCCAGACCCTTGGGGTGTGTAGAGAGCCCCTGCCAGAAACCTCCCCTCCAAGTAGGCCTCAAATGAGGCCTAGGCACCAGGGAAAAGGCGCTAATGCAATGAGCCTGTGGAGGCGACTGGGCATGTATGGACACACTCCCTGCAGCCTGCCCCTTCATGGGGCAGTTCCCCCGGAGGCCAGGAAGGTCTGGACAAGGCTGGCTGGGGACAGGGTCCATGCTGGAACCTGCCCATGTCCTGTGGGGCCTTTGAGCAGAACCAGGACTCTGTTGCTGGAAGAACTCGCCGGCTGACTCCAAAGGCCAGTTTGCAAGAACTCTCCCCGAGGGAGGCCCGCGATTCCCACAAGCCCCGAACTCTGCTACCAAGCCCGGGAGAAAAGCGCTTCGATGTGGTCCTCTCTCAGGGCCATTGCCCCTGAGCCTGGAGGCCAGCTATGGGCTCAACACTCCCATGCCATGGCAGAAACACATGCACACATCTTTTCCTGCCCCCTGCACCGTCAGAGAACTTGGGTGAGCAAGAATCTGTCAGGCAGCTCCTGGGCAAGGGCAGCAGGAGCGCCTGTGTGTGAAGGGGCAGGGCCAATCTAGGGGCACAGTTGGCAACTTGCTCCTCCTGCTGCCCAGAGGCTGCTGGGACAAAGAGGCCTTGGACATCGACCCCTTGCTGGCCTCTTCCCTCTGAGCAGGACATCCGGGCTCCAGTCCCTTGTAGTGTGGAGAGAGGCCCTGCCAGAAACCTCCCCTCCAAGTAGGCCTTAAGAGAGGCCTAGGAACCAAGGGAAAGGCACTCAGGGAATGAGCCTGGGGAGGTGCCTGAGCATGTCTGGACACACACCACGCCCCCTGCCCCTTTGTGGGGCAGTACCCCCAGAGGCCAGGAAGGTCTGGTCAAGGCTGGCTTGGTGCAGGTTCCTTGCTGGGACGGGCCCCTGGCCTGTGGGTCCTCTGAGCTGGACCAGCACTGTGCCGCTGGAAGACCACACCGGCAGCCTCCAAAGGCCGGTTTACAAGCACTCTCGACCGCTGGTTGCCTCTCACTCAGCGAGGGAGGCCCACGTTTACCGCAAGCAGTGCATTCTGCTCCCAAGCCTGGGAGAAAAGCGCTTCGGGGTATTCCTCACTCAGGCCTTTGCCCCTGAGCCTTAGGGACAGCTAGATGTTCCACTCACCCAGGCCAAGGCAGAACCACATGCACACGTCTCTTCTGGCCCTCTGCACCATCAGAGAGCTGGGGTGAGCCGGAGAATGTCAGGCTTCTCCTGGCCAAACCCAGCAGCAGCGCCTGTGTGTGAATGGGCATGAGAGACCTAACGGCACAGTGGGCCCCTTGCTCTTACTGCTGCCCAGATGTTCCTGAGCCAAAGTGTCCTTGGGCATAGACCCCCTTCCTGGCCTCTTCCCTCTGACCCGGCCATCCGTGCTCCAGACCCTTGGAGTGTGTACAGAGCCCCTGCCAGAAACCTCCCCTCCAAGTAGGCCTCAAATGAGGCCTAGGCACCAGGGAAAAGGCGCTAATGCAATGAGCCTGTGGAGGCGACTGGGCATGTATGAACACACTCCCTGCAGCCTGCCCCTTCGTGGGGCAGTTCCCCCGGAGGCCAGGAAGGTCTGGACAAGGCTGGCTGGGGACAGAGTCCATGCTGGAACCTGCCCGTGTCCTGTGGGGCCTTCGAGCAGAACCAGGACTCTGTTGCTGGAAGACCTCGCCGGCTGACTCCAAAGGCCAGTTTGCAAGCACGCTCCCTGAGGGAGGCCCGCGATTCCCACAAGCCCCGCACTCTGCTACCAAGCCCGGGAGAAAAGTGATTCGATGTGGTCCTGTCTCAGGGCCATTGCGCCTGGGCCTGGAGGCCAGCTATGGGCTCAACACTCCCATGCCATGGCAGAAGCACATGCACACATCTTTTCCTGCCCCCTGCACCGTCAGAGAACTTGGGTGAGCAAGAATCTGTCAGGCAGCTCCTGGGCAAGCCCAGCAGCAGCGCCTGTGTGAGGGGCAGGGCCAATCTAGGGGCACAGTTGGCAACTTGCTCCTCCTGCTGCCCAGAGGCTGCTGGGACAAAGGGGCCTTGGACATCGAACCCCTTGCTGGCCTCTTCCCTCTGACCAGGCCGTCCGGGCTCCAGTCCCTTGCAGTGTGGAGAGAGGCCCTGCCAGAAACCTCCCCTCCAAGTAGGCCTTAAATGAGGCCTAGGAACCAAGGGAAAGGCACTCAGGGAATGAGCCTGGGGAGGTGCCTGGGCATGTCTGGACACACTCCCCGTCGCCTGCCCCTTTGTGAGGCAGTACCCTGGGAGGCCAGGATGGTCTGGTCAAGGCTTGCCTGGGGCAGGGTCCTTGCTGGGACCTGCCACTGGTTGTGGGTCCTCTGTGCAGAAACAGCACTGTGCCGCTGAAAGACGTCACCGGCAGCCTCCAAAGGGTGGTTTGCAAGTAAACTCTCCAGGTGGCAACCTCTCCCTCACTGAGGGAGGCCTGCGATTCCCGCAAGCCACGCACTCTGCTTCCAAGCCCAGGAGAAATGCGCTTGGGTGGTCCCCTCTCAGGGCCTTGCCCCTGAGCCAGGGGTCAGCTAGGGGCTCCAAACTCCCAGGCCAAGGCAGAGCCACATGCACATGAATCTTCCTGCCCCCTGTACCGTCAGAGAGCTCGGGTGAGCCAGAGTCTATCAGGCAGTTCATGGGCAAACCCAGCAGCAGCGCCTGTGTGTGAAGGGCCTGGGAGGACCTAGGGGCACAGTGGGCAACTTGCTCACCCTGCTGCCCTGAGGCTGCTGGGCAAAGAAGGCCTTGGGCTTCGACCCCCTTGCTGGCCTCTTGCCTCGGACCATGCCGTCCGGGCTGCAGGTCTTTGCAGTGTGGAGTGAGCCCCTGCCAGAAACCTCCCCTCCAAGTAGCCCTCGAATTAGCTCTAGGCACCAGGGGAAAATCATTCAGGGAATGAGCCTGGGGAGGTGCCTCAGCATGTCTGGACACATTTCCCGCAGCCTACCCCTTCGTGGGGCAGTACCCCCGGAGGCCAGGTAGGGCTGGGCAAGGCTAGCCTGGGGCAGGGTCCATGCTGGAACCTGCCCATGGCCTGTGGGGCCTCTGAGCAGAACCAGCACTCGGCCACTGGAAGACCTCCCGGGCTGCCTCCAAAGGCCAGTTTGCAAGCACTCTCCCCGAGGGAGACCCGCGATTCCGGCAAGGTTCGCACTCTGATCCCAAGCCTGGGAGCAAAGCGCTTCGCGGCGGTCCTATCTCAGGGGCCTTGCCCCTGAGCCGGGGGGCCAGCTAGGGGCTCCAAACTCCCAGGCCATGCAGAACCACAAGCACATGTCTTTTCCTGCCCCCTACACTGTCAGAGAGCTTGGGTGAGCCAGAGTCTGTCAGGTAGCTCCTTGGAAAGCCCAGGAGCATCGCCTGTCTGTGATGGGCAGGGCCGAACTAGGGGCACAGAGGGCCACTTGCTCTCCTTGCTGCCTTGAGGCTGCTGGGACAAAGAGGCCTTGGGCATCGACCCCCTTGCTGGCCTCTTTCCTCTGCCCAGGCCATCCGGGCTCCAGGCCCTTGCAGTGTGGAGGGAGCCCCTGCCAGAAACCTCCCCTCCAATTAGACCTCAAATGAGGCCTAGGCACCAGGGAAAGGCGCTCACGGAATGAGCCTGGGGAGGTGCCTGAGCATGTCTGGACTCACTTCCCGCAGCCTGGTCCTTCGTGGGGCAGTTCCCCCAGAGGCCAGGAAGGTCTGGGCAAGGCTGGCCTGGGGGCAGGGTCTATGCTGGAACCTGCCCGTGGCCTGTGGGTACTTTGAGCAGAACCAGGACTCTGGTGCTGGAAGACCTCCCCGGCTGCCTCCAACGGCCAGTTTGTAAGCACTTTCACCGAGGGAGGCCCGCGATTCCCAGAAGCTGCGCACTCTGCTCCCAAGCCCGGGAGATAAGCGCTTCGTGTCTGTCCTCTCTCAGGGCCATTTCCCATAAGCCTGGGGGCCAGCTAGGGGCTCCAAACTCCCAGGCCATTGCAAAACCACATGCACGCGTCTTTTCCTGCCCCCTGCACCATCAGAGACCTTGGGTTAGCAAGAGTCTGTCAGGCAGCTCCTGGACAAGCCCAGCAGCAGCACCTGTGTGTGATGGGGCAGGGCTGACCTAGGGACACAGTGGGCCACTTTCTCACCCTGCTTCCCTGAGGCTGTTGGGCCAAAGAGGCCTTGGGCATCGACCCCCTTGCTGGCCTCTTCCCTCTGACCAGGCCGTCTGGGCTCAAGTCCATTGCAGTGTGTAGAGAGTCCCTGCCAGAAACCTCCCCTCCAAGTAGGCCTCAAATATGGCCTATGAACCATGGGAAAGGTGCGAAAAGAATTCGACTGGGAAGGCAACTGGCATGTCTGGACACAATCCCCGCCACCTGCCCCTCTCTGGGGCAGTACCCCCAGAGGCCAGGAAGGTCTGGTCAAGGCTGGCCTGGTGCAGGGTCCTTACTGGATCATCCCCCTGGCGTGTGGGTCCTCTGAGAAGAACCAGCACTGTGCCACTAGAAGACATCACCACCAGCCTCCAAAGGCCGGTTTGCAAGCACTCTCGCCGGCTGGCCGCCTCTCCCTCACCAAGGGAGTCCCGCGTTTACCACAAGCAGGGTACTCTGCTCCCAAACCTGGGAGAAAAGTGCTTCGGTGTGTTCCTCCCTCAGACCTTTGCCACTGAGCCTTAGGGAGAGCTAGGAGTTCAACTCACCCAGGCCAAGGCAGAACCACATGCAAACGTCTCTTCTGCCCCTCTGCACCATCAGAGAGCTCGGGTGAGTCAGAGAATGTCAGGCTGCTCCTGGGAAAGCCCGGCAGCAGCGCCTGTGTGTGAATGGGCAGGACCGACCTAGGGGCACAGTGGGCCACTTGCTCTTCCTGCTGCCCTGAAGCTGCTGGGCCAAAGAGGCCTTGGGCATCGACCCCCTTGCTGGCCTCTTCCCTCTGACCAGGCCATCCGTGCTCCAGAACCTTGAAGTGTGGAGACAGCCCCTGCCAGAAACCTCCCCTCCAAGTAGGCCTCAAATGAGGTCTAGGCACCAGGGAAAAGGCGCTAATGGGATGAGTCTGTGGAGGCGACTGGGCATGTATGGACACGCTCCCCGTAGCCCGCCCCTTCGTGGGGCAGATCCCCGGGAGGCCAGGAAGGTCTGGACAAGGCTGCCCTGGGGCAGGGTCCATGCTGGAAGCTGCCCGTGTCCTGTGGGGCCTTTGAGCAGAACCAGGGCTGTGCCGCTGGAAGACCTCCCCAGCTGCCTCCAAAGGCCAGGTTGCAAGCACTCTCCCCGAGGGAGGCCCGCGATGCCTGAGCATGTCTGGACACACTTCCCGAAGCCTGCCCCTTCCTGGGGCACTACCCCCAAAGGACAGGAAGATCTGGTCAGGACTGGCCTGGGGCAGTGTCCATGCTGTGACCTGCCCCTGGCCTGTGGGGCCTCTGAGCACAGCCAGCATTCTGATGCTGGAATACCTCACCGGCAGCCTCCAAAGGCCGGTGTGCAAGCACTCTCACAGGCTGGCATCCTCTCCCTCACCGAGGGAGACCCGCGTTTCCCGCAAGCCACGTACCCTGTTCCCAAGTCCAGGACAATAGTGCATCGGGTTCGACCGCTCTCAGGCCCTTGCCCCAGTGCCTGGGGGACACTAGGGGCTCCACACACCCAGGCCAAGGCAGAACCACATGCACACATCTCTTTGTGCCCCCTGCAACGTCAGAGAGCTTGGGTGAGCCAGAGTCTGTCAGGCCGGTCCTGGGCAAGCCCAACAACAGCGCCTGTGTGTGATGGTGCAGGGGCGACCTAGGGGCACTGATGGCACTTGCTCACCCTGCTGCCCTGAGGCTGCTGGGCCAAACAGGCCTTGGACATCGACCCCCTTGCTGGCCTTTTCCCTCTGACCAGGCCATCCGGGCTCCAGTCCTTTGCAGTGTGGAGAAAGGCCCTGCCAGAATCCTCCCTTGCAAGTAGGCCTCACATGAGGCCTAGGAATCATGGGAAAGTCGCTAAGGGAATGAAACTGGGGAGGCACCTGGCCATGTCTGGACACACTCCCCACCGCCTGCCCCTTCGTGGGGCAGTATCCCCAGAGGCCAGGAAGGTCTGGTCAAGGCTGGCCTGGGGCAGGGTCCTTGCTGGGACCTGGCCCTGGCTGGTGGGTACTCTGAGCAGAACCAGCATTGTGCCGCTTGAAGACCTCACCAGGAGCCTCCAAAGGCCGCTTTGCCAGCAGTCTCACCGGCTGGTCAACTCTCCCTCACTGAGAGAGGCCCGTCTCTCCCGCAAGCTGCGCACTCTCTTCCCAATCCTGGGAGAAAAGCGCTTCGGGGTGTTCCTCTCTCAGGCCTTTGCCCCAGAGCTTGGGGACAGCTAGGGGTTCCATTCACCCAGGCCAAGGCAGAACGACATGCACACGTCACTTCTGGCCCTTTACACCATCAGAGATCTCGGGTGAGCCAGAGTCTGTCAGGCTGCCCCTGGGCAAGCCCAGCAGCAACGCCTGTGTGTGAAGGGGCAGGAACGACCTAGGGGCACAGTGCACCTTTTGCTCTTCCTGCTGCCCTTAGGCTGCTGGGCCAAAGAGGCCTTGGGGAACGACCCCCTTGCTGGCCCCTTTCCTCTCACCAGGCCATCCGTCCTCCAGACCCTTGCAGTGTGGAGAGAGCCCCTGCCAGAAACCTCCCCTGCAAGTAGGCCTCAAATGAGGCCTAGGCACCAGGGAAAAGGCGCTAAAAAAATGAGCCTGGGGAGACGCCTGGGCATGTATGGACACACACCCCACAGCTTGCTCCTTCATGGGGCAGTACCCCCGGAGGCCAGGAAGGTCTGGGCAAGTCTGGTCTGGAGCAGTATCCATGCTGGGACCTGCCCCAGGCCTGTGGGGCCACAGAGCAAATGCAGCACTCTGGCGCTGGAAGACCACCCCGGCTGCCTCCAAAGGCCAGTTTGCAAGCACTCTACTCGAGGGAGACCCGCATTTACCGCAAGCCACGCACTCTGCTCCCAAGCCCAGGACAATAGCGCATCGGGTTCTTCCGCTCTCAGGTCCTTGACCAATTGCCTTGGGGACAACTAGGGGATCCACACACCCAGGCCGAGGCAGAACCACATGAACACGTCTCTTCCTGCCCCTTGCACCGTCAGAGAGCTCGGGTGAGCCAGAGTGTGTCAGTCAGCACCTGGGCAAGGCCAGCAGCAGCGCCTGTGTGTGATGGGGCAGGGCCAACCTAGGGGCCCTGAGGGCCAGTTCCTCACCGTGCTGCCCTGAGGCTGCATGGCCAAAGAGGCCTTGGACATCGACCCCATTGCTGGCCTCTTCACTCTGACGAGGATGTCTGGGCTCCAGTCCCTTGCAGTGTGGAGAGAGGCCCTGCCAGAATCCTCCCCTCCAAGTAGGCCTCAAATGAGGCCTAGGTATCATGGGAAAGGTGCTCAGGGAATGAGACTGGGGAGGCGCCTGGGCATGTCTGGAGACACTCCCTGCAGCCTGCCTCTTCGTGGGGCCGTACACCCAGAGGCCAGGAAGGTCTGGTCAAGGTTGGTCTGGGGCAGGGTCCTTGCTGGGACCTGCCCCTGTCCTGTGGGCCCTCTGAGCAGAACCAGCACTGTGCCGTTGGAAGACGTCACCAGCAGCCTCCAAAGCCTGGTTTGCAAGCACTCTCGCAGGCTGGCCGCCTCTCCCTCACCGACGGAGTCCCACATTTCCCGCAAGCCGCGCACTCTGCTCCCATGCCTGGGAGAAAAGCGCTTGTGTGGTCCAATCTCAGGCCTTTGCCCATGAGCCTGGGGGACAACTAGGGGCTCCACACACACAGGCCAAGGCAGAACCACATGCACACGTCTTTTCCTGCCCTCTGCACCGTCCGAGAGTTTGGGTGAACAAGAGTCTGTCAGGCAGCTCCTGGGCAAGCCCAGTAGCAGCTCCTGTGTGTGATGGGGCAGGGCCGACCTAGGGGCACAGTGGGCCACTTGCTCACCCTGTTACCCTGAGGCTGCTGGGACAAAGAGGCCTTGGGCATCAACTCACTTGCTGGCCTCTTCACACTGACCAGGCTGTCCGGGCTCCAGTCCGTTGCAGTTGGAGAGAGGTCATGCCAGAAATCTCCCCTCCAAGTAGGCCTCAAATGTGGCCTATGAAGCATGGGAAAGGCGCGAATGGAATTCGAATGGGGAGGCGCCTGGGCATGTCTGGACACACTCCCCGCCACCTGCCCCTTTGTGGGGCAGTACCCCCAGAGGCCAGGAATGTCTGGTCAAGGCTGACCTGGTGCAGGGTCCTTGCTGGGACCTGCCTCTGGCCTGTGGGTCCTCTGAGCAGAACCAGCACTCTGCCGCTGGAAGACCTCACCGGGAACCTCCAAAGGCCGGTTTGCAAGCACTCTCGCTGGCTGGCTGCCTCTCTCTCACCGAGGGACGCCTGCCTTTCCCGGAATCCACACATTCTGCTCCGAAGCCTGGGAGATTAGCGCTTCGGGGTGATCCTCTCTCAGGCCATTGCCCCTGAACCTGGGAGACAGCTAGGGACTCCACATACCCAGGTCAAGGCAGAACCATATGCACACGGCTCTTCTGGCCCTCTGCACCGTCAGAGAGCTCGGGTGAGCCACAGTCTGTTAGGCAGCTCCTGGGCAAGCCCAGCAGCAGCGCCTGTGTTTGAATGGGAAGGGCTGACCTAGGGGCACAGTGGGCCACTTGTTCTCCCTGCTGCCCTGAGGCTGCTGGGCCAAAGAGGGCTTGGGCATTGACCCCCTTGCGGGCCTCTTCCCTCTTACCAGGCCATCTGGGATCCAGGCCCTTGCAGTGTGGAGAGAGCCCCTGCCAGAAACCTCCACTCCTAGTAGGCCTCAAATGAGGCACAGAGACCAGGGAAAAGGCGCTATTGGAATGAGCCTGGGGAGGTGCCTTGAGCATGTATGGACACACGCCCTGCCCCTTGCACCTTCGTGGGGCAGTACCCCCGGAGGCCAGGAAGGTCTGGGCAAGGCTGGCCTGGGGCATGGTCCATGCTGGAACCTGCCCATGGCCCATGGGGTCTCTGAGCAGAACCAGGACTCTGCCGCTGCAAGACCTCCCAGGCTGCCTCCAAAGCCCTGTTTGCAAGCAGCCTCCCCGAAGGAGGCCCACGCTTCCCGCAAGCTGCGCACTCTGCTCCCAAGCCCGGGAGAATAGCGCTTCGAGGTGGTCCTCTCTCAGGGCCATTTCCATTGAGCCTGGGGGCCAGCTAGGGGCTCCACACTCCCAGGCCAAGGCAGAACCACATGCACACGTCGTTTCCTACTCTCTGCACTGTCAGAGAGCTTAGGTGAGCCAGAGTCTGTCAGGCAACTCCTGGGCAAGCCCAGAAACAGCACGTGTTTGTGATGGGGCAGGGCTGACCTAGGGGCACTGAAGGCCACTTCGTGACCCTGGTGCCCTGAGGTTGCTGGGATAAAGAGGCCTTGGGCATTGAACCCGTTGCTGGCCTCTTCCCTCTGACCAGGCCGTCCGGGCTCCAGTCCCTTGCAGTGTGGATAGAGGCCCTGCCAGAAACCGCCCCTCCAAGTAGGCCTCAAATGAGGCCTATGAACCATGGGAAAGTCGCTCAGGGAATGAGCCTTTGGAGGTCCCTGGGCATGTTATGACACACACCCCGCCGCCTGCCCCTTCATGAGGAAATACCCCCGGAGGCCAGGAAGGTCTAGTCAAGGCTGGACAGGGGCAGGATCCGTGCTGGGACCTGCCACTGGCCTGTGGGACCTCCGAGCAGAACCAGCATTGTGGCCTTGGACGACATCACCGGCAGCTTCCAAAGGCTGGTTTGCAAGCACTCTCGCTGGCTGTCAACCTCTCCCTCACCGAGGGAGGCCCGCGATTCCCGCAAGCCACGCACTCTGCTCCCAAGCCCAGGACAATAGTGCCTTGGGTTCGTCTGCTCTCAGGCTCTAGCCCCAGTGCCTGGGGGACAGTTCATGGCTCCACACACCCAGGTCAAGGCAGAACCACATGCACACGTCTCTTCCGGCCCTCTGCACCGTCAGAGAGCTCGGGTGAGCCACAGTCTGTTAGGAAGCTCCTGGGCAAGCCCAGCAGCAGCGCCTGTGTGTGAAGAGGCAGGGCTGACCTAGGGGCACAATGGACCACTTGCTCTCCCTGCTGCACTAAGGCTGCTGGGCCAAGGAGTCCTTGGTCATCGACCCCCTTGCTGGCCTCTTCCCTCTGACCATGCCGTCCGCGCTCATGGCCCTAGCATTGTGGACAGAGCCCCTGCCAGAAACCTCCCCTCTAAGTAGGCCTCAAATGCGGCCTATGAACCATGGGAATGGCGCTCAGGGAATGAGCCTGTGGAGGTCCCTGGGCATGTTATGACACACACCCCACCACTTTCCCCTTCGTGAGGAAGTATCCCTGGAGGCCAGGAAGGTCTAGTCAAGGCTGGCCTGGGGTAATGTTCGTGCTGTGACCTGCCATTGGCCTGTGGGACCTCTGAGCAGAACCAGCACTGTGGCTATGGAAGACCTCACCGGCAGCCTCCAAAGGCCAGTTTGCAAGCACTCTCGCTGACTGGCAACCTCTCCCTCACCGAGGGAGTCCCGCAATTCCCGCAAGCCACGCACTCTGCTCCCAAGCCCAGGAGGAAAAGGCTTGAGCGGTCCCCTCTAATGGATTTGCCCCTGAGCGTGGGGGACAGCTAGGGACTCAAAACTCCCAGGCCAAGGCAGAACCACATGCACACGAGTCTTCCTGCCCCCTGCCCATCAGAGAACTCAGGTGAGCCAGAGTCTGTCAGGCAGCTCCTGGGCAAGCCCAACAACAGAGCCTGTGTGTCAAGGGACAGGGCCCACCTAGGGGCACAGTGGGCCACTTGCTTACCCTGCTGCCCTGAGGCTGCTGGGACCAAGAGGCCTTGGGCATCTTTCTCTTTCCTCTGACCAGGCCGTCCAGGCTCCAGTTCCTTGCAGTTTGGAGAGAGGCCCTGCCAGGTATCACCCTTCCAAGTAGGCCTCAAATGAGCCCTAGGAATCATGGGAAAGGCGCTAAGGAAATGAGACTGGGGAGGCAACTGGGCATGTCTGGACACACTCCCCGCCACCTGCCCATTCGGGAGGCTGTAACCCCGGAGGGCAGAAAGGTCTGGTCAAAGTTGGCCTGGGGGAGGGTCCGTGCTGGGACCTGCCACTGGCCAGTGTGGCCTCTGATCAGATACATCACTGTGCCGCAGGAAAACCTCACTGGCAGCCTCCAAAGGCTGGTTTGCAAGCACTCGCACCTAGGGAGACCCGCGCTTCCCGCAAGCCATGCACTCTGTTCCCAAGCCCAGGAAAGAAGCTCTTGTGGTGTCCCCTCTCAGGGCCTTGCCCCTGAAACTGGTGTCAGCTAGGGGCTCCAAACTTCCAGGCCAAGGCAGAGCCACGTGCACACAAGTCTTCCTGTCCACTGCACTGTCAGAGAGGTCGGGTGAGCCAGAGTCTGTCAGGCAGCTCCTGGGCAAGCCAAGCAGCTGTCCAGTGTGTGAAGCGTCAGGACTGACCTAGTGGCACAGTGGGCCACTTGCTCACCCTGATGCCCTGAGGCTGCTGGGCCAAAGAGGCCTTGGGCATCGACCCCCTTGCTGGCCTCTTCCCTCTGACCATGCCGTCCGTGCTCTAGACCCTTGCAGTGTGGAGAGAGCCCCTGCCAGAATCCTCCCCTCTAAATATGCCTCAAATGCGGCCTAGGCACCAGGGGGAAAGTGCTCAGGGAATGAGCCTGGGGAGGTGCCTGTGCTTGTCTGGACACACTTCCCGCAGCTTACTCCTTCGTGGGGCACTACCCGCAAAGGACAGGAAGATCTGGTCAAGACTGGCCTGGGGCAGTGTCCATGCTGTGACCTGCCCCTGGCCTGTGGGGCCTCTGAGCACAACCAGCACTCTGCTGCTGGAATACCTCACCGGCAGCCTCCAAAGGCCAGTTTGCAAGCACTCTCACAGACTGGCATCCTCTCCCTCACCGAGGGAGACCTGCATTTCCCGCAAGCCTCTCACTCTGTTCCCCAGTCCAGGACAATAGCGCATTGGGTTCGTCTGCTCTCAGGCCCTTGCCCCAGTGCATGGGGGACAGCTAGTGTCTCCACATACCCAGGACAAGGCAGAATCACATGCACACGTCTCTTTCTGCCCCCTTAACCTTCAGAGAGCTTGGGTGAGCCAGAGTCTGTCAGGCTGCTCCTGGGCAAGCCCAGCAGCAGCGCCTGTGTGTGATGGTGCAGGGGCGACCTAGGGGCACTGAGGGCCACTTGCTCACCCTGGTGCCCTGAGGCTGCTTGGCCAAAGAGGCCTTGGACATCGACCCCCTTGTTGGCCTTTTCCCTCTGACCAGGCCATCCGGGCTCCAGTCCTTTGCAGTGTGGAGAGAGGCCCTGCCAGAATCCTCCCCTACAAGTAGGCCTCATATGAGGCCTAGGAATCATGGGAAAGGTGCAAAGAGAATGAAAATGGGGAGGCGCCTGGCCATGTCTGGACACACTCCCCACCGCCTGCCCCTTCATGGGGCAGAACCCGCAGAGGCCAGGAAGGTCTGGTCAAGGCTGGCCTTGGGCCGGGTCCATGTTGGGACCTGCCCCTGGCCGGTGGGTACTCTGAGCAGAATCAGCATTGTGCCGCTGGAAGACCTCACCGGCCGCCTCCAAAGGCCGCTTTGCAATCAGTCTCACCAGCTGGCTGCCTCTCTCTCACCGAGGGAGGCCCGTCTTTCCCACAAGCCGCGCACTCTGTTCCCAAACCTGGGAGAAAAGCGCTTCGGTGTGTTCCTCTCTGAGGCATTTGCCCCAGAGCCTGGGGACAGCTAGGTGTTCCACTCACCCAGGCCAATGCAGAACCACATGCACACGTCTCTTCTGGTCCTCTGCACCATCAGAGAGCTCGGGTGAGCCACAGTCTGTGAGGCTGCCCCTGGGAAAGCCAGCAGCACCGCCTGTGTGTGAAGGGGCAGGGCCTAACTAGAGGCACAGTGCACTACATGCTCTTCCTGGTGCCTTTAGGCTGTTGGGCCAAAGAGGCCTTGGGAAACGAGCCCCTTGCTGGCCTCTTCCTTCTGACCAGGCCATCCGTCCTCCAGACACTTGTAGTGTGGAGCGATCCCCTGCCAGAAACCTCCCCTCCAAGTAGGGCTCAAATGAGACATAGGCACCAGGGAAAAGGCGCTAATGGAATGAGCCTGTGGAGGTGACTGGGCATGCATGGACAGACTCCCCGCAGCCTGCCCCTTCGTGAGGCAGTTCCCCCGGAAGCCAGGAAGTTCTGTACAAGGCTGGCCTGGGGCAGGGTCCATGCTGAAACCTGCCCTTGACCTGTGGGCCCTTTGACCAGAACCAGAACTCTGCTGCTGGAAGACCTCCCCAGCTGCCTCCATAGGCCAGTTTGCAAGCACTCTCCCTGAGGGAGACAAGCGATTCCCACAAGCACCACACTCTGGCCCCAGGCCCAGGAGAACAGTGCTTCGAGGTGGTCCTCTCTCAGGACCATTGCCAATGAGCCTGGGGGCCTGCTAGGGGCTCCACACTCCCAGGCCAAGACAGAACCACATGCACACGTCTTTTCCTGCTCCCTGCACCGTCAGAGAGCTTGGGTGAGCAAGAGTCTGTCAGGCAGCTCCTGGACAAGCCCAGAAGCAGCACCTATGTGTGATGGGGCAGGGCCAACCTATGGACACAGTGGGACACTTGCTCTTCCTGCTGCCCTGAGCCTCCTGGGACAAAGAGGCCTTGGGCATCGACCCCCTTGCTGGCGTCTTCCCTCTGACCAGGCCATCCGAGCTCCAGTCCTTGCAGTGTGGAGAGAGGCCCTGCCAGAGACCTCCCCTCCAAGTAGGCCTCAAATGAGGCCTAGGAAACATGGGAAAGGGACTCAGGGAATGAGCCTGGGGAGGTGCCTGGGCATGTCTGGACACACTCCCCACCGCCTGCCCCTTCGTGAGACAGTATGCTCAGAGGCCAGGTAGGTCTGGTCAAGGCTGGCCTGGGTCAGGGTCGGTGCTGGTACCTGCCACTGGCCTGTGGATCCTCTGTGCAGAACCAGCACTGTGCCGCTGGAAGACATCACCGGCAGCCTCCAAAGGCCGGGTTGCAAGTCCTCTCTCCAGCTGGCAACCTCTCCGTCACCAAGGGAGGCCCGCAATTTCCGCAAGCCACCCACTCTGCTTAAAAGCCCAGGACAATAGCACTTCAGTGGTCCCCTCTCAGGGCCTTGCCCCTGAGCCTGGGAGACAGCTAGGGGCTCCAAACTCCCAGGCCAAGGCAGAACCACATGCACACGAGTCTTCCTGCCCCCTGCACCGTCAGAGAGCTCGGGTGAGCCAGAGAATGTCAGGCAGGTCATGGGCAAACCCAGCAGCACGACCTGTGTGTGAAGGGGTAGGGCGAAACTAGGGGCACAGTGGGCCACTTGCTCTTCCTGCTGCCCTGAGGCTGCTGGGCCAAAGAGGCCTTCGGCATCGACCCTCTTGATGGCCTCTTCCCTCTGACCATTCTGTCCGTGCTCCAGGCCCTAGCACTGTGGAGAGAGCCCCTGCCAGAAACCACCCCTCTAAGTAGGCCTCAAATGCGGCCTAGGCACCAGGGGAAAAGTGCTCAGCGAAGGAGCCTGGGGAGGTGCCTGAGCATGTCTGGACATACTTCCCACAGCCTGCGCCTTCGTGGGGCACTAACCCCAAAGGACAGGAAGGTCTGGTCAAGACTGGCCTGGGGAAGTGTCCATGCTGGGACCTGCCCCTGGAATGCGGGGCGTCTGAGAACAACCAGCACTCTGCTGCTGGAATACCTCATCGGCAGCCTCCAAAGGCTGGTTTGCAAGCAGTCTCACAGGCTGGCGTCCTCTCCCTCACCCAGTGAGACCCGCGTTTCCCGCAATCCACGCACTCTGTTCCCAAGACCAGGAAAATAGCGCATCTTGTTCGTCCGCTCTCAGCCGCTTGCCCCTAGGCCTGGGGCCAGCTACGGGCTCCACACACCCAGGCCAAGGCAGAACCACATGCACACGTCTCTTCCTGCCCCCTGCACCGTCAGAGAGCTTGGGAGAGAAAGAGTCTGTCTGTCAGCACCTGGCCAAGACCAGCAGCACATGTGTGTGATGGGGCAGGGCCGACCTAGAGGCAGTGAGGGCCAGTTGCTCACCCTGCTGCCCTGAGGCTCTTGGGACAAAGATGGCTTGTACATCGACCCCATTGCTGGCCTCTTCCCTCTGACCAGGCCGTCCAGGCTCCAGTCCCTTGTAGTGTGGAAAGAGGCCCTGCCAGAAACGTCCCCTCCAAATAGACCTGAAATGAGGCCAAGGTATCTTGAGAATAGTGCTAAGGAATGAGACTGGGGAGGCTCCTCAGCATGTCTGGCCACACTCCTTACCGCCATAAACTTCGTGGGGCAGTACACGCAGAGGCCAGGAAGGTCTGGGCAAGGCTGTCCTGGGGCAGGTCCTTGCTGGGGCCTGCCCCTGGCCTGTGGGGCCTCTGAGCAGAACCAGCACTGTGCCATTGGAACACCTCACCAGCAGCCTCCAAAGGCCGGTTTGCAAGCACTCTCACAGGCTGGCGTCCTCTCCCTAACCGAGGGAGGCCCGGAATTCCCGCAAGCCGCACACTCTGCTTCCATGCCTGGGAGAAAAGCGCCTCGGGATGTTCCTCCCTCTGGCCTTTGCCCCTGACCCTGGGAGACAGCTAGGGGCTCCACACTAACAGGCCAAGGCAGAACCACATGCACACGTATCTTCCGGCCCTCTGCAGCGTCAGAGAGCTCGGGAGAGCCACAGTCATTAGGCAGCTCCTGGGGAAGCCCAGTAGCAGTGCCTGTGTGTCAAGGGGCAGGGCCGATCTAGGGTCACTGAGGGCCACATGCTCAACCTGCTGCCCTGAGGCTTCTGGGACAAAGAGGCCTTGCGCATCGACCCCCTTGCTGACTTCTTCCCTCTCACCACACCCTCCGGGCTCGAGTCACTTGCAGTGTGGAGAGAGCCCCTGGCATAAACCTCCCCTCCAAATAGGCCTCAAACGAGGCCTAGGAACCATGGGTAAGGTGCTCAGGGAATGATCCTGGGGAGGTGTCTGGGCATGCCTGAACAACTCCCCGCCACCTGCCCTTTGGTGAGGCAGTACCCCCGGAGGCCAGGAAGGTCTGGTCATGGCTGTTCGGGGTCAGGGTCCATGATGGAACCTGCCCGTGGCCTTTGGGGCCTTTGAGCAGAACCAGGACTCTGCCGTTGGAAGACCTCACCAGCAGCCTCCAAAGGCCTGTTTGCAAGATCTCTCGTCTGCTGGCCGTAATTCCCTCATCGAGGCCCACTCTGCCCCTATGTGGGCTCTGCCCCTTGACACACAGGCAGTCCTGCTGGGGCTGAGGAGGACATGTCTGACAGACTCTGGCTCAACCAAGCCCTCGGAAGGTGCAGGGGGCAGCAACAAACGTATGCATGTGATTTTGCCTATTCCTGGCAATGTGGATGTCCAAGCTTGACTCCAGGGTCAGGGACAAGGGCCCAGAAAAAGTACCACCCCGAAGCGCTTTTCTCCAGGGCTTAAGAGCAGAGTGCGCGACTTGCGGGAAACCAAATTTCCCTCGGCAGCGAGCGGCAGCAGTCTGGTGAGAATGCTTGCAAACCGGCCTTTGGAGGCAGTTGGGGAGATCTTCCTGCGGGAAATGACCGGTTCTGCACAGAGTCCCCACAGGCCATGGGAAGGACCCAGAAGAACCCTGTCCATGCCCAGCCTCGCCCAGACCTCCCTGGCCTCCGGGGCTCCTGCCCCTTGAAGGGGCAGGCTGCGGAGTGAGCCTAGACATGCCTGGTCGCCTCCCCAGTCACTTACCCCCTAGCATATTTCCCCTGGCCTTGGCCTCTTTTGAGCCCAACTCGGAGGGGAGGTGATGGCAGAGGCTTTCTCCACACTGCAAGGACCTGGAGGTCAGACGGCCTGGTGAGAGGGAAGTGGGGAGCAACGGGTTGCATGCCCAAAACCTTTTTCTCCAAGCTGCCTCAGGGCAGCTCGGAGAGCAAGAGGCCCACTCTGCCCCTAGGTCAGATCTGCCCCTTGACACACAGTCTGTGCTGCTGGGGTGGCCAACGATGTGCCTCACAGACTCCGGCTCACTCGAGCACTCGGAAGGTGCAGGGCTCAGGAAAAGACGTGTGCATGTGGTTCTTCCTTGGCCTGGGAGTGTGGACCTCCAAGGTTGACTCCAGGCTCAGGGGCAAGGGCCCAGAGAAAGGACAACCCCGATGTGCTTTTCTCCCGGCTTGGGAGCGGATTGCGTGACTTGCGGGAAAAACAAACGTCCCTTGGGGTGGGAGGTGCGGCCGCCGGCGAGAATGCTTGCAACCGGCCCTTGGAGGCAGCCGGGACGGTCTTCATGTGGGAAAGGGGTGGTACTGCTGAGAGGACCCACAGGCCAGGGGCAGCACCCAGCATGGTCTCTGCCCTTGTCCAGGGTTGCCCAGACCTTCCGGGACTCTGAGGCTGCTGCCCCATGAAGAGCAGGCTGCGGGGAGTGTGTCCAGACATGACTGGTCACCTCCCCGGTCTCTTACACCCTAGCGCATTTCCACTGTGCTTGTCCTTATTAAAGGCCTACTCGGAGGGGAGGTGCTGGCATGGGCTGTTTTCACACAGCAAGAGCCTGGAGCTCAGACGGCCTGGACACAGGGAAGTGCGGAGCAATTGTGTGGATGCCCAAGGCCTCTTTGGCCCAGCAGGCTCCGGGCAGCTGGGAGAGCAAGAGGGCCACTCTGCCCCTAGATCTTCTCTGCCCCTTGACACTCAGGCAGGCCTGCTGGGGTTGCGGAGGACATGTCTGAAAGACTCAGGCTCAAACAAGTCCTCGGAATGTGCAGGGGACAGGTCAAACGTATGCATGTGATTCTGCCTCTTCCTGGCAATGTGGATGTCCAAGGTTGACTCCAGGCTCAGGGGCAATGGCCCAGAGAAAGGACCACCCCTAAGCGCTTTTCTCCCGGGCTTTAGAGCACAGTGCGCGACTTGCGGGAAAGGCAGGCCTCCCTCGGCAGGGAGCGGCAGCAGTCTGGCGAGAATGCTTGCAAACGGGCCTTTGGAGGCAGTTGGGGAGGTGTTCCTGCGGGAAAGGGCCGGTTCGGCTCAGAGTCCCCACAGGCCATGGGAAGGGCGCAGCAAGAACCCTGTCCTTGGCCAGCCTTGCCCAGACCTCCCTGGCTTCCCGGGCTCCTGCCCCATGAAAGGGCAGGCTGCAGGGTGTGTGTCTAGACATGCCTGGTCGCCTCCCCAGGCTCTTACACCTAGCGCATTTCCCCTGAGCTTGGCCTAATTTTAGGCCTACTCAGAGGGGAGGTGCTGGGATGGGTTGTTTTCACACAGCAAGAGCCTGGAGCTCAGACGGCCTGGTCACAAGGAAGTGCAGAGCAAGGGTCCACACACCCAGGCCAAGGCAGAACCACATGAACACGTCTCTTCCTGTCCCCTACACTGACAGAGATCTTGAGTGAGCCAGAATCTGTCTCGCCAGCTCCTGGGCAAACCCAGCAGCAGCGCCTGTGTGTGATGGGGCAGTGCCGACCTAGGGGCACACAGGGCCACATGCTCCTACTGCTGCCCTGAGGCTGCTGGGACAATGAGGCCTTGGGCAACGACCCCTTTGCTGGCCTCTTCCTTCTGACCAGGTCATCCTGGTTCTAGTCCCTTGCAGTGTGGAAAGAGGGCCTGCCAGAAAACTCCCTTCCAAGTAGGCTTCAAATGAGGCCTAGTAACCAAGGGAAAGGCACTCAGGGAATGAGACTGGAGAGGTGCCTGGGCATGTCTGGAGACACAGCCTGTCGCCTGCCCCTTGGTGAGGCAGTACCCTCGGAGGCCAGGATGGTCTGGTCAAGGCTGGCCTGGGGCAGGTTCCGTGCTGGGACCTGCCACTGGCCTGTGGGTCCGCTGTGCAGAAACAGCACTGTGCCCCTGGTAGACATCACCGGCAGCCTCCAAAGGCTGGTTAGCAAGTACTCTCTCCAGCTGGCAACCTCTCCCTCACCGAGGGAGGCCCGAGATTCCCACAAGCCACGCATTCTGCTCCCAATCCCAGGAGAAAACGCTTGGGTGGTCCCCTCTCAGGGCCTTGCCCCTGAGCCTGCACTCAGCTAGGGGCTCCAAACTCCCAGGCCAAGGCAGAACCACATGCACACGAATCTTCCTGCCCCCTGCCCTGTCAGAAAGCTCGGGTGAGCCAAGATCTGTCAGGCAGTTCATGGGCAAACCCAGCAGCAGCGCCTGTGTGTGAAGGGGCAGGCCCAACCTAGGGGCACAGTGGGCCATTTGCTCACCCTGCTGACCTGTGGCTTCTGGGCAACAAAGGATTGGGCATAGACCCCCTTGCTTGCCTTCTCCCTCTGACCATGCCATCCGGGCTCCAGGCCCTTGCAGTGTGGAGTGAGCCCCTGCCAGAAACCTCCTCTCCAAGTAACCCTCAAATTCGGCCTAGGCACCAGGGGAAAAGTGCTCAGGGAATGAGCCTAGGGAGGTGCCTGAGCATGTCTGGACACGTTTCCCGCAGCCTGCCCCTTCGTCGGGCAGTACCCCCGGAGGCGAGGAAGGACTGGGCAACGCTGGCCTGGGGCAGGGTCCATGCTGGAACCTGCTCATGGCCTGTGGGGCCTCTGAGCAGAAGCAGCACCCTGCCTTTAGAAGACCTCCCCTGCTGCCTCCAAAGGCCAGCTTGCAAGCACTCTCCCCGAGGGAGGCCCGTGATTCCCGCAAGATTCGCACTCTGATCCCAAGCCGGTGAGAAAAGCACTTCGCGGTGGTCCTATCTCAGGGCTCTTGCCCGTGAGCCTAGGGGCCAGCTAGGGGCTCCAAACTCCCAGACCATGCAGAACCACAAGCACATGTCTTTTCCTGCCCCCTACACTGTCAGAGAGCTTGGGTGACCCAGAGTCTGTCAGGTAGCTCCTGGGAAAGCCCAGGAGCATCGCCTGTGTGTGATGGGGCAGGGCTGAACTAGCGGCACAGAGGGCCACTTGCTTTCCCTGCTGCCTTGAGGCTGCTGGGACAAAGAGGCCTTGGGCATCGACCCCCTTGATGGCCTCTTTCCTCTGACCAGGCCGTCCGGGCTCCAGGCCCTTGCAGTGTGGAGAGAGCCCCTGCCAGAAACCTCCCCTCCAATTAGGCCTCAACTGGGGACTAGGCACCAGGAAAAGCGCTCACGGAATGAGCCTGGGGAGGTGCCTGAGCATGTCTGGACTCACTTTCCGCAGCCTGCTCCATCTCGGGGCAGTTCCCCAGGAGGCCAGGAAGGTCTGGTCAAGACTGCCCTGGGGCACTGTCCATGCTGGGTCCTGCCCCTGTCCTGTGGGGCCTCTGAGCACAACCAGCACTCTTCTGCTGGAATACCTCAACGGCAGCCTCCAAAGGCCGCTTTGCAAGCAGTCTCACCGGCTGGTCAACTCTCCCTCACTGAGGGAGGCCCATCTCTCCCGCAAGCTGCGCACTCTCTTCCCAAGCCTGGGAGAAAAGCGCTTCGGGGTGTTCCTCTCTCAGGCCTTTGCCCCGGAGCTTTGGGACAGCTAGGGGTTCCACTCACCCAGGGCAAGGCAGAACCACATGCACACGTCACTTCTGGCCCTCTGCACCATCAGAGATCTCGGGTCAGCCAGAGTCTGTCAGGCTGCCCCTGGGCAAGCCCAGCAGCTCGGCTGTGTGTGTAGGGGCAGGACCGACCTAGGGGCACAGTGCGCCACTTGCTCTTCCTGCTGCCCTTAGGCTGCTTTGCAGAAGAGGCCTTGGGAAATGACCCCCTTGCTGGCCCCTTTCCTCTGACCAGCCCATCCATACTCTAGACCCTTGCAGTGTGGAGAGAGCCCCTGCCAGAAACCTCCCCTGCAAGTAGGCCTCAAATGAGGCCTAGGCACCAGGGAAAAGGCGCTAATGAAATGAGGCTGGGGAGGCGCCTTGGCATGTATGGACACACACCCCACAGCCTGCTCTTTCATGGGGCAGTACCCCCAGAGGCCAGGAAGGTCTGGGCAAGTCTGGTCTGGAGCTGTATTCATGCTGGGACCTGCCCCAGGCCTGTGGGTCCTCAGAGAAAATCCAGCACTCTGGCGCTGGAAGACCTCCCCGGCTGCCTCCAAAGGCCAGTTTGCAAGCACTCTACCCGAGGGAGACCCGCATTTCCCGCAAGCCACGCACCCTGCTCCCAAGCCCAGGACAATAACGCATCGGGTTTGTCCGCTCTCAGGCCCTTGGCCAATTGTCTTGGGGACTACTAGGGGATCCACACACCCAGGCCGAGGCAGAACCACATGAGCACGTCTCTTCCTGCCCCTTGCACCGTCAGAGAGCTCGGGTGAGCCAGTGTGTCAGTCAGCACCTGGGCAAGCCCAGCAGCAGCGCCTGTGTGTGATGGGGCAGGGCCGACCTAGGGTCTCTGAGGGCCAGTTGCTCACCCTGCTGCCCTAGGCTGCTTGGCCAAAGAGGCCTTGAACATCTACCCCATTGCTGGCCTCTTCCCTCTGACGAGTCCGTCCGGGCTCCAGTCCCTTGCAGTGTGTAGAGAGGCCCTGCCAGAATCCTCCCCTCCAAGTAGGCCTCAAATGAGGCCTAGGCATCATGGGAAACGTGCTCAGGGAATGACACTGGGGAGGCGCCTGGGCATGTCTGGAGACACTCCCTGAAGCCTGCCTCTTCGTGGGGCAGTACACCCAGAGGCCAGGAAGGTCTGGTCAAGGCTGTTCTGGGGCAGGGTACTTGCTGGGGCCTGCCCCTGTCCTGTGGGGCCTCTGAGCAGAACCAGCACTGTGCCGTTTGAAGACGTCACCAGCAGCCTCCAAAGCCTGGTTTGCAAGCACTCTCACAGGCTGGCTGCCTCTCCCTCACCAACGGAGGCCCACGTTTCCCGCAAGCCGTGCACTCTGCACCCATGCCTGGGAGAGAAGCGCTTGTATGGTCCCATCTCAGGCGTTTGCCCATGAGCCTGGCAGACAGCTAGGGGCTCCACACACACAGGCCAAGGCAGAACCACATGCACATGTCTCTTCTGGCCCTCTGTAGTGTCAGAGAGCTCGGGTGAGCAAGAGTCTGTCAGGCAGCTCCTGGGCAAGCCCAGCAGCAGCACCTGTGTGTGAAGGGGCAGGGCTGACCTAGGGGCACAGTTGGCCACTTGCTCACCCTGCTGCCTTGAGGCTGCTGTGACAAAGAGGCCTTGGGCATCAACCCACATGCTGGCCTCTTCACTCTGACCAAGCCTTCCGGGCTCCAGTCCGTTGCAGTTGGAGAGAGTCCATGCCAGAAACCTCCCATCCAACTAGCCCTCAAATTAGGCCTAGGCAGCAGGGGAAAAGCGCTCAGGGAATGAGCCTGGGGAGGTGCCTGAGCCTGTTGGACACACTCCCTGCCCCCTGCCCCTTTGTGGGGCAGTACCCCCAGAGGCCAAGAAGGTCTGGTCCAGGCTGGCCTGGTACAGGGTCCTTGCTGGGACTGGTCCCTGGCCTGTGGGTCCTCTGAGCAGGACCAGCACTGTGCAGCTGGAAGAACTCGCCGGCAGCCTCCAACGGCCGGCTTGCAAGTACTCTCGCCGGCTGGCCGCCTCTCACTCACCGAGGGAGGCCCACGTTTACCGCAAGCAGCGCATTCTGCTCCAAAGCGTGGAAGAAAAGCGCTTCGGGGTATTTTTCTCTCAGGCCTATGCCCCTTCGCCTTACGGACAGCTAGAGGTTCCACTCACCCAGGCCAAGGCAGAACCACATGCACACGTCTCTTCTGGCCCTCTGCACCATCAGAGAGCTCGGGTGAGCCAGAGAATGTCAGGCTGCTCCTGCGGAAACCCAGCAGCAGTGCCTGTGTGTGAATGGGCATGACCGACCTAAGGGCAGAGTGGGCCCCTTGCTCTTCCTGCTGCCCTGAGGCTCCTGGGCCAAAGAGGCCTTGGGCATAGACCCCTTCCTGGCCTCTTCCCTCTGGCCAGGCCCTCCATGCTCCAGACCCTTGGAGTGTGGAGAGAGCCCCTGCCAGAAACCTCCCCTCCAAGTAGGCCTCAAATGAGGCCTAGGCACCAGGGAAAAGGCGCTAATGCAATGAGCCTGTGGAGGCGACTGGGCATGTATGGACACACTCCCCGCAGCCTGCCCCTTCATGGGGCAATTGCCCCGGAGGCCAGGAAGGTCTAGACAAGGCTGGCCTGGGGCAGGGTCCATGCTGGAACCTGCCCGTGACCTGTGGGGCCTTTGAGCAGAACCAGTACTCGGCAGCTGGAAGACTTCCCCAGCTGCCTCCAAAGGCCAGTTTGCAACCACTCTCCCCGAGGGAGCCCCGCGATTCCCACAAGCCATGCACTCTGCTCCCAAGCCCGGGAGAAAAGCGCTTTGAGTTGGTCATCTCTCAGGGCCATTGCCAATGAGCCTGGGGGCCAGCTATGGGCTCCACACTCCCAGGCCAAGGCAGAACCACATGCACACGTCTTTTCCTGCCCCCTGCACCGTCAGAGAGCTTGGGTGAGCAAGAGTCTGTCAGGCAGCTCCTGGGCAAGCCCAGCAGGAGTGCCTGTGTGTGATGGGGCAGGGCCGACCTAGGGGCACAGTGGGCCACTTGCTCTTCCTGCTGCCCTGAGCCTCCTGGGACAAAGAGGCCTTGGGCATCGACCCAATTTCTGGCCTCTTCACTCTGACCAGGCCGTCCGGGCTCCAGTCCGTTGCAGTGTGGCGAGAGGGCCTGCCAGAAACCTCCCCTCCATGTAGGCCTGAAATGAGGCCTAGGAACCAAGGGAAAGGCACTCAGGGAATGAGCCTGGATAGGTGCCTGGGCATGTCTGGACACACTCCCCACCACCTGCCCCTTCGTGAGGCAGTATCCACGGAGGCCAGGTAGGTCTCTTCAAGGCTGGCCTGGGGCAGGGTCCGAGCTGGGACCTGCCACTGGCCTGTGGATCCTCTGTGCAGAACCAGCACTGTGCCGCTGGAAGACATCACCGGCAGCCTCCAAAGGCCGGTTTGCAAGTACTCTCTCCAGCTGCCAACCTCTCCCTCACCGAGGGAGGCTCTCAATTCCCGCAAGCCACCCACTCTACTTAAAAGCCCAGGACAATAGCACTTGGGTGGTCCCCTCTCAGGGCCTTGCCCCTGAGCCTGGGGTCAGCTAGGGGCTCCAAACTCCCAGGCCAAGGCAGAACCACATGCACTCGCGTCTTCCTGCCCCCTGCACCGTCAGAGAGCTCGGGTGAGCCAGAGTATGTCAGGCAGCTCATGGGCAAACCCAGCAGCAGGGCCTGTGTGTCAAGGGGCAGGGCCAAACTAGGGGCACAGATGGCACTTGTTCTTCATGCTGCCCTGTAGCTGCTGTGCCAAAGAGGCGTTGGGCATCGGCCCCCTTGCTGGCCTCTTCCCTCTGACCATGCCGTCCGCGCTCATGGCCCTAGCATTGTGGAGAGAGCCCCTGCCAGAAACCTCCCCTCTAAGTAGGCCTCAAATGCGGCCTAGGCACCAGTGGAAGAGTGCTCAGGGAATGAGCCTGGTGAGGTGCCTGTGCCTGTCTAGACACACTTCCCACACCCTGCCCCTTCGTGGGGCACTATCCCCAAAGGACAGGAAAGTCTGGTCAAGAATGGCCTGGTGCAGTGTCCATGGTGTGAGCTGCCCCTGGAATGTGGGGCCTCTGAGCACAACCAGCACTCTGCTGCTGGAATACCTCACCGGCAGCCTCCAAAGGCCGGTGTGCAAGCACTCTCACAGGCTGGCGTCCTCTCCCTCACCGAGGGAGACCCACGATTCCCGCAAGCCACGCACTCTGTTCTCAGACCAGGAAAATAGCGCATCGTGTTCCTTCACTCTCAGGCCACTGCCCCAGGGCCTGGGGGACAGCTACGGGCTCCACACACCCAGGCCAAGGCAGAACCACATGCACACGTCTTTTCCTGCCCCCTGCACCATCAGAGAGCTTGGGTGAGCAAGAGTCTGTCAGGCAGCTCCTGGACAATCCCAGTAGCAGCGCCTGTGTGTGATGTGGCAGGGCCGACCTAGGGGCACAGTGGGACACTTGCTCTTCCTGGTGCCCTGAGGCTGCTGGGACAAAGAGGCCTTGGCCATCAATCTCCTTGCTGGCCTCTTCCCTCTGACTAAACCGTCTGGGCTCCAGTCCTTGCAGTGTGGAGAGAGCCCCTGCCAGAAACCTCCCCTCCAAGTAGGCCTCAAATGAGGCCGAGGAACCATGGGAAAAGCGCTCAGGGAATGAGCCTGGGGAGGTGCCTGGGCATGTCTGGACACACTCCCCACCGCCTGCCCCTTCTTGAGGTAGTATCCTCGGAGGCCTGGTAGGTCTGGTCAAGGCTGGCCTGGGGCAGGGTCCGAGCTGGAACGTGCCACTGGCCTGTGGATCCTCTGTGCAGAACCAGCACTGTGCCACTGGAAGACATCCCCAGCAGCCTCCAAAGGCCGGTTTGCAAGTACTCTCTCCAGCTGCCAACCTCTCCCTCACCGAGGGAGGCCCGCAATTCCCGCAAGCCCCCACTCTGCTTAAAAGCCCAGGACAATAGCACTTGGGTGGTCCCCTCTCAGGGCCTTGCCCCTGAGCCTGGGGTCAGCTAGGGGCTCCAATCTCTCAGGCCAAGGCAGAACCACATGCACACTAGTCTTCCTGCTCCCTGCACCATCAGAGAGCTCGGGTGAGCCAGAGTATGTCAGGCAGCTCATGGGCAAACCCAGCAGTAGGGCCTGTGTCTCAAGGGGCAGGGCCAACCTAGGGGCACAGTTGGCACTTGCTCTTCATGCTGCCCTGAGGCTGCTGGGGCAAAGAAACCTTGGGAAACGACCCCCTTGCTGGCGTCTTTCCTCTGACCTGGCCATCCGTCCTCCAGGCCCTTGCAGTGTGGAGAGAGCCCCTGCCAGAAACCTCCCCTGCAATTTGCCTCAAATGAGGCCTAGGCACCAGGGAAAAGGTGCTAATAAAATGAGCCTGGGGAGGCGCCTGGTTATGTATGGACACACACCCCACAGCCAGCTCCTTCATGGGGCAGTACCCCCGGAAGCCAGGAAGGTCTCGGCAAGGCTGGTCTGGAGCAGTATCCATGCTGGGACCTGCCCCAGGACTGTGGGGCCACAGAGCAAATCCAGCACTCTGGCGCTGGAAGACTTCCCCGGCTGCCTCCAAAGGCCAGTTTGCAAGCACTCTACCCGAGGGAGACCCGCATTTCCCGCAAGCCACGCACTCTGCTCCCAAGCCAAGGACAATAGCGCATCAGGTTCGTCCGCTCTCATGCCCTTGGCCAATTGCCTTGGGTACAACTAGGGGATCCACACACCCAGGCCGAGGCAGAACCACATGAACACGTCTCTTCCTGCCGCTTGCACCGTCGGAGAGGTCGGGTGAGCCAGAGTGTGTCAGTCAACACCTGGGCAAGGCCAGCAGCAGCGCCTGTGTGTGATGGGGCAGGGCCATCCTTGGGGCTCTGAGGGTCAGTTTCTTACCCTGCTGCACTGAGGCTGCTTGGACAAAGAGGCCTTGGGAATAGAACCCCTTGCTGGCCTCTTCCCTCTGACCAGGCCATCCGTGCTCCAGACCCTTGGAGTGTGGAGAGAGCCCCTGCCAGAAACCTCCCCTCCAAGTAGGCCTCAAATGAGGCCTAGGAACCAGGGAAAAGGTACTAATGGAATGAGACAGTTGAGTCGACTGGGCATGTATGGACACACTCCCCGCAGCCTGCCCCTTCGTGGGGCAGTTCCCCTGGAGGCCAGGAGGTCTGGACAAGGCTGGCCTTGGGCAGGGTCCATGCTGGAACCTGCCCGTGACCTGTGTGGCCTTTGAGCAGAACCAGGATTCTGCCTTTGGAACACCTCCCTGGCTGCCTCCAAAGGCCAGTTTGCAAGCACTCTCTCCGAGGGTGCCACGCGATTCTCACAAGCCCCGCACTCTGCTCCCAAGCCCGGGAGAAAAGCGCTTCGAGGTGGTCCTCTCTCAGGGCTATTGCCAATGAGCCTGGGGGCCAGCTATGGGCTCCACACTCCCAGGCCAAGTTAGAACCACATGCACACGTCTTTTCCTGCCCCCTGCACCGTCAGAGAGCTTGGGTGAGCAAGAATCTGTCAGGCAGCTCCTGGGCAAGCCCAGAAGCAGCGCCTATGTGTGATGGGGCAGGGCCAACCTAGGGGCACAGTGGGCCACTTGCTCTTCCTGCTGCCCTGAGGCTGCTGTGATATAGAGGCCTTGGGCATCGACCCCCTTGCTGGCCTCTTCCCTCTGACCAGGCCATCTGGGCTCCAGTCCTTGCAGTGTGGAGAGAGACCCTGCCAGAAACCTCCCCTCCAAGTAGGCCTCAAATGAGGCCTAGGAACCAAGGGAAAGGCACTCAGGGAATGAGCCTGGGGAGGTGCCTGGGCATGTCTGGACACACTCCCCACCGCCTGCCCCTTCTTGAGGCAGTATCCTCGGAGGCCAGGTAGGTCTGGTCAAGGCTGGCCTGGGACAGGGTCCGTGCTGGGACCTGCCACTGGCCTGTGGATCCTCTGTGCAGAACCAGAACTGTGCCGCTGGAAGACATCCCCAGCAGCCTCCAACGGCCGGTTTGCAACTACTCTCTCCAGCTGGCAACCTCTCCCTCACCGAGGGAGGCCTGCAATTCCCGCAAGCCTCCCACTCTGCTTCCAAGCCCAGGACAATAGCGCTTGTGTGGTCCCCTCTCAGGGCCTTGCCCCTGAGCCTGGGAGACAGCTAGGGTCTCCATCTCCCAGGCCAAGGCAGAACCACATGCACACGGGTCTTCCTGCCCCCTGCACCGTCAGAGAGCTCGGGTGAGCCAGAGTATGTCAGGAAGCTCATGGACAAACCCAGCAGCACGACCTGTGTGTGAAGGGTCAGGCCAAACTAGGGGCACAGTCGGCCACTTGCTCTTCCTGCTGTCCTGAGGCTGCTGGGCGAATGAGGCCTTCGGCATCGAACCCTTGCTGGCCTCTTCCCTCTGACCATTCCGTCCGTGCTCCAGGCCCTAGCACTGTGGAGAGAGCCCCTGCCAGAAACCTCCCCTCTAAGTAGGCCTCAAATGCGGCCTAGGCACCAGGGGAAAAGTGCTCAGGGAAGGAGCCTGGGGTGGTGCCTGAGCATGTCTGGACACACTTCCCACAGCCTGTCCCTTTGTGGGGCACTAACCCCAAAGGACAGGAAGGTCTGGTCAAGACTGGCCTGGGGAAGTGTCCATGCTGGGACCTGCCCCTGGAATGTGGGGCATCTGAGCACAACCAGCACTCTGCTGCTGGAATACCTCATCGGCAGCCTCCAAAGCCTGGTTTGCAAGCACTCTCACAGGCTGGCGTTCTCTCCCTCACCGAGGGAGACCCGCGTTTCCCGCAATCCACGCACTCTGTTCCCAAGACCAGGAAAATAGCGCATTGTGTTCGTCCGCTCTCAGCCGCTTGCCCCTGTGCCTGGGGGCCAGCTACGGGCTCCACACACCCAGGCCAAGGCAGGACCACATGCACACGTCTCTTCCTGCCCCCTGCACCATCAGAGAGCTTGGGAGAGAAAGAGTCTGTCAGGCAGCTCCTGGGCAAGCCCAACAGCACATGTGTGTGATGGGGCAGGGCTGACCTAGAGGCAGTGAGGGCCAGTTGCTCACCCTGCTGCCTTGAGGCTGCTGGGACAAAGACGCCTTGGAAATCGACCCCATTGCTGGCCTCTTCCCTCTGACCAGGCCGTCCAGGCTGCAGTCCCTTGTAGTGTGGACAGAGGCCCTGCCAGAAACGTCCCCTCCAAGTAGACCTGAAATGAGACCAAGTTATCTTGAGAATAGTGCTAAGGAATGAGACTGGGGAGGCGCCTCAGCATATCTGGACACACTCCTTACCGCCTGCATTTTCGTGGGGCAGTACACCCAGAGGCCAGAAAGATCTGGGCAACGCTGGCCTGGGGCAGGTCCTTGCTGGGGCCTGCCCCTGGCCTGTGGGTCCTCTGAGCAGAACCAGCACTGTTCCATTGGAACACGTACCAGCAGCCTCCAAAGGCTGGTTTGCAAGCACTCTCCCAGGCTGGCATCCTCTCCCTAAGCGAGGCAGGCCCGGTTTTCCCGCAAGCCGCGCACTCTGCTTCCATGCCTGGGAGAAAAGAGTTTCGGGATGTTCCTCTCTCAGGCCTTTGCCCCTGACCCTGGGAGACAGCTAGGGGCTCCACACTAACAGGCCAAGGCAAAACCACATGCACACGTATCTTGCGGCCCTCTGCACCGTCAGAGAGCTCGGGAGAGCCACAGTCTGTTAGGCAGCTCCTGGGGAAGCCCAGTAGCAGTGCCTGTGTGTCAAGGGGCAGGGCCGACCTAGGGTCACTGAGGGCCACTTGCTCACCCTGCTGCCCTGAGGCTTCTGGGACAAAGAGGCCATGGGCATCGACCCCGTTGCTGGCCTCTTCCCTCTCACCACGCCTTCCGGGCTCGAGACACTTGCAGTGTGGAGAGAGCCCCTGGCAGAAACCTCCCCTCCAAATAGGCCTCAAATGAGCCCTAGGAACCATGGGAAAAGCGCTCAGGGAATGATCCTGGGGAGGTGTCTGGGCATGCCTGAACAACTCCCTGCCGCCTGCCCTTTCGTGAGGCAGTAACCCCGGAGGAAAGGAAGGTCTGGTCATGGCTGTCCTGGGGCAGGGTCCATGCTGGAACCTGCCCATGGCCTTTGGGGCCTTTGAGCAGAACCAGGACTCTGCCATTGGAAGACCTCACCAGCAGCCTCCAAAGGCCTGTTTGCAAAATCTCTCGTCTGCTGGCCGTAACTCCCTCCCTGAGGCCGACTCTGCCCCTAGGTCGGCACTTCCCATTGAAACACAGGCAGTCCTGCTGGGGCTGCGGAGGACATGTCTGACAGACTCTGGCTCAACCAAGCTCTCGGAAGGTGCAGGGGGCAGGAACAAATGTATGCATGTGATTCTCCCTCTTCCTGGCAATGTGGATGTCCAAGCTCGACTCCAGGTTCAGGGGAAAGCTCCCAGAGAAAGGATCACCCCGAAGCGCTTTTCTCCCGGCCTTAAGAGCAGAGTGCGCGACTTGCGGGAAAAGCAGATCTCCCTCGGTTGGGAGCGGCAGCATCTGGCAAGAATGGTTGCAAACCGGCCTTTGGAGACAGTTTGGGAGGTCTTCCTGTGGGAAAGGGCCGGTTTTGCTCTGAGACCACACAGGCCATGGGAAGGATCCAGCAAGACCCCTGTCCTTGGCCAGCCTTGCCCAGACCTCGCTGGCCTCCAGGTTGCTGCCCCATGAAGGGGCAGGCTGCAGGGTGTGTGTCTAGACATGCCTGGTCGCCTCCCCAGTCACTTACCCCTAACATATTTCCCCTGATCTAGGCCACTTTTGAGTCCAACTCGGAGGGAGGTGCTGGGAGAGGCTGTCTCCACACTGCAAGGACTTGGAGCTCAGACGGCCTGGTGAGAGGGAAGTGGGGAGGAACGGGTTGGATGCCCAAAGCCTCTTTCTCCCAGCAGCCTCAGGGCAGTTGGGAGAGCAAGAGGCCGACTCTGCCCCTAGGTCGGCTCTACCCCTTGATACACAGACATTCCTGCTGGGGCTGCGGAGGACATGTCTGACAGACTCTGGCTCAACCAAGTCCTCGGAAGGTGCAGGGGGCAGGAACAAACGTATGCATGTGATTCTGCCTCTTCCTGCAATGTGGATGTCCAAGCTCGACTCCAGGCTCAGGGGAAAGGGCCCAGAGAAAGGACCACCCCGATGTGCTTTTCTCCCGGCTTGGGAGCGGATTGCGTGACTTACGGGAAAAACAAGCCTCCCTTGGGGTGGGAGGTGCGGCAGCCGTCGAGAATGCTTGCAACCGGCCCTTGGAGGCAGCCGGGGAGGTCTTCATGCGGGAAAGGGGTGGTTCTGCTGAGACGACCCACAGGCCAGGGGCAGCACCCAGCAAGGTCTCTGCTCTTGGCCAGGGTTGCCCAGTACTTCCGGGCCTCCAGGGCAGCTGCCACATGAAGAGCACACTGCGGGGAGTGTGTCCAGACATGCCTGGTCACCTCCCCAGTCCCTTACCCCCTAGCTCATTTCCCCTGTGCTTGGCCTTATTTAAGGCCTACTCGGAGGGGAGTTGCTGGCATGGGCTGTTATCACACAGCAAGAGCCTGGAGCTCAGACGGCCTGGTCACAGGGAAGTGCGGAGCAAGTGTGTGGATTCTCAAGGCCTCTTTGGCCCAGCAGCCTCAGGGCAGCTGGGAGAGCAAGAGGCCCATTCTGCCCCTAGATCATCTCTGCCCCTTAACACACAGAAAGTCCTTCTGGCGCTGCGGAGGACATGTCTGAAAGACTCTTGCTCAACCAAGACCTCGGAAGGTGCAGGGAGCAGGAACAAACGTATGCATGTGATTCTGCCTATTCCTGGCAATGTGGATGTCCAAGCTTGACTCCAGGCTCAGGGGCAAGGGCCCAGAGAAAGGACCACCCCGAAGTGCGTTTCTCCCGGGCTTAAGTGCAGAGTGCCCGATTTGCGGGATAAGCAGATCTCCCACGGCAGGGAGCAGCAGCAGTCTGGCGAGAATGCTTGCAAACCGGCCTTGGGAGGCAGTTGGGGAGGTCTTCCTCCGGGAAAGGGCCGGTTCTGCACAGAGTCCCCACAGGCTATGGGAAGGACCCAGCAAGACCCCTGTCCTTGGCCAGCATTGCCCAGACCTCCCTGGCCTCCGGGGCTCCTGCCCCATGAAGGGGTATGCTTCAGGGTGTGTGTCTAGATTTGCCTCGTTGACTCGCCAATTACTTACCCCCTAGCATATTTCCCCTGGCCTAGGCCTCTTTTGAGTCCAACTTGGACAGGGTGTGCTGGCAGAAGCTGTCTCCACACTGCAAGGACTTGGAGCTCAGACGGCCTGGTGAGAGGGAAGTGGGGAGCAACGGGTTGCATGCCCAACGCCTTTTTCTCCCCGCAGCCTCAGGGCAGCTGGGAGAGCAAGAGGCCCACTCTGCCCCTAGGTCAGATCTGCCCCTTGACACACAGGCTGTGCTGCTGGGGTGGCCGACGATGTGCCTCACAGACTCCGGATCACTCGAGCTCTCGGAAGGTGCAGGGCTCAGGAAACGACGTGTGCATGTGGTTCTTTCTCGGCCTGGGAGTTTGGACCTCCAAGGTTGACTCCAGGCTCAGGGGCAAGGGCCCAGTGAAAGGACCACCCTGATGTGCTTTTCTCCCGGCTTGGGAGCGGATTACGCGACTTGCGGGATAAACAAGCCTCCCTTGAGGTGGGAGGTGCGGCCGCCGGCGAAAATGCTTGCAACCGACCCTTGGAGGCAGCCGGGGAGGTCTTCATGCGGGAAAGGGGTGGTTCGGCTGAGAGGACCCACAGCCAGGGCCAACACCCAGCATGGTCTCTGCCCTTGGCCAGGGTTGCCCAGACCTTCCGGGCCTCCGGGGCTGCTGCCCCATGAAGGGCACGCTGCGGGGAGTGTGTCCAGACATGCCTGGTGACCTCCCCAGTCTCTTACCCCCTAGCGCATTTCCCCTGTGCTTGGCCTTATATGAGGCCTACTAGGAGGGGAGGTGCTGGCATGGGCTGTTATCACAAGCAAGAGCCTAGAGCTCAGACGGCCTGGTCACAGGGAAGTGCGGAGCAAGTGTGTGGATTCCCAAGGCCTCTTTGGCCCAGCAGCCACCAGCAACGTGGGAGAGCAAAAGGCCCACTCTGCCCCTAGATCATCTGTGCCCCTTGACACACAGGCAGGCCTGCTGGGACTGCGAAGGACTTGTCTGACAGACTCAGGCTCAAACAAGTTCTCGGAAGGTGCAGGGGGCAGGAAGAAACGTATGCATGTGATTCTGCCTCTTCCTGGCAATGTGGATGTCCAAGCTTGACTCCAGGCTCACGGAATAGGGCCCAGAGCAAGGACCACCCCGAAGCGCTTTTCTCCCGGGCTTAAGAGCACAGTGCGCGACTTGTGGGAAAAGCAGGCCTCCCTCGGCAGGGAGCGGCAGCAGTCTGGCGAGAATGCTTGCAAACCGGCCGTTGAAGGCAGTGGGGAGGTCTTCCTGCGGGAAAGGGCCGGTTATGCACAGAGTCCCCACAGGCCGTGGGAAGGACCCAGCAAGACCTCTGTCCATGGCCAGCCTTGCCCAGACCTCCCTGGCCTCCGGGGCTGCTGCCCCATGAAGGGGCTGGCTGCTGGGTGTGTGCCTAGACATGCCTGGTCGACTGCCAGTCACTTGCCGCCTAGCATATTTCCCCTGGCCTAGGATTCTTTTGAGTCCAACTCGGAGGGGAGGTGCTGGAAGACGCTGTCTCCACACTGCAAGGACTTGGAGCTCAGACGGCCTGGTGAGAAGGAAGTGGGGAGCAACGGGTTGGATGCCCAAAGCCTCTTTTTCCCAGCAGCTTCAGGGCAGTTGGGAGACCAAGAGGCCCACTCTGCCCCTAAGTCGGCTCTACCCCTTGACACACAGGAAGTCCTGCTGGGGCTGCAGAGGACATGTCTGACAGACTCTGGCTCAACCAAGTCCTCGGAAGGTGCAGGGGGCGGGAACAAACGTATGCATGTGATTCTGCCTCTTCCTGGCAATGTGGATGTCCAAGCTCGACTCCAGGCTCAGGGGCAAGGGCCCAGACAAAGGACCACCCAGAAGCGCTTTTCTCCCGGGCTTAAGAGCAGAGTGCGCGACTTGCGGGAAAAGCAGATCTCCCTCGGCAGGGAGCGGCAGCAATCTGGCGAGAATGCTTGCAAACCGTCCTTTGGAAGCAGTTGGGGAGGTCGTCCTGCGGGAAAGGGCCGGTTCTGCTCAGAGTCCCCACAGGCCATGGGAAGGACCCCGCAAGACCCCTGTCCTTGGCCAGCCTTGCCCAGGCGTCCCTGGCCTCCGGGACTCCTGCCCCATGAAGGGGAAGGCTGCGGAGTGTGTGTCTAGACATGCCTGGTCGCCTCCCCAGTCATTTACCCCTAGCATATTTCCCCTGGTCTAGGCCACTTTTGAGTCCAACTCGGAGGGAGGTGCTGGCAGAGGCTGTCTCCACACTGCAAGGACTTGGAGCTCAGACGGCCTGGTGAGAGGGAAGTGGGGAGCAACGGGTTGGATGCCCAAAGCCTCTTTCTCCCAGCAGCCTCAGGGCAGTTGGGAGAGCAAGAGGACCACTCTGCCCCTAGGTCGGCTCTGCCCCTTGATACACAGGCATTCCTGCGGGGGCTGCGGAGTACATATGTGACAGACTGGCTCAACCAAGTCTTCGGTCGGTGCAGGGGGCAGGAACAAACGTATGCATGTGATTCTGCCTCTTCCTGGCAATGTGGATGTCCAAGCTCGACTCCAGGCTCAGGGGAAAGGGCCCAGAGAAAGGACCACCCCGATGTGCTTTTCCCCGGCTTGGGAGCGGATTGCGCGACTTGCGGGAAAAACAAGCCTCGCTTGGGGTCGGAAGTGCGGCAGCCTTCGAGAATGCTTGCAACTGGCCCTTTGAGGCAGCCGGGGAGGTCTTCATGCGGGAAAGGGGTGATTCTGCTGAGAGGACCCACAGGCCAGGGGCAGCAACTAGCATGGTCTCTGCCCTTGGCCAGGGTTGCCCAGAACTTACAGGCCTCCGGGGCTGCTGCCCCATGAAGGGCAGGCTGCGTGGAGTGTGTCCAGACATGCCTGGTTACCTCCCCAGTCTCTTACCCCCTAGCGCATTTCGCCTGTGCTTGGCCTAATTTAAGGCCTACTCGGAGGGGAGGTGCTGGAATGTGCTGTTTTCACACAGCAAGAGCCTGGAGCTCAGATGGTCTGGTTACTGGGAAGTGCGGAGCAAGTGTGTGGATGCCCAAGACCTCTTTGTCCCAGCAGTCTCCAGCAAGGTGGGAAAGCAAGACGCCCACTCTACCCTGGGTCAGCTCTGCCCCTTGAAACACAGGCAGTCCTTCTGGCGCTGCGGAGGACATGTCTGACAGACTCTGGCTCAACCAAGTCCTCGGAAGGTGCAGGGGGCAGTAACAAACGTATGCATGTGATTCTGCCTGTTCCTGGCACTGTGGATGTCCAAGCTTGACTCCAGGCTCAGGGCCAAGGGCCCAGATCAAGGACCACCCCGAAGCGCTTTCTCCCGGGCTTAAGAGCAGAGTGCGCGACTTGCGGGAAAAGCAGTCCTCCCTCGGCAGGGAGCGGCAGCAGTCTGGCGAGAATGCTTGCAAACCGGCCTTTGGAGGCAATTGGGGAGGTCTTCCTGCGGGAAAGGGCCGGTTCTGCACAGAGTCCCCACAGGCCATGGGAAGGACCCAGCAAGACCTCTGTCCATGGCCAGCCTTGCCCAGACCTCCCTGGCCTCCGGGGCTGCTGCCCCATGAAGGGGCCGGCTGCGGGGTGTGTGTCTAGACATGCCTGGTCGCCTCCCCAGTCACTTACCCCCTAGCATATTTCCCCTGGCATAGGCTTCTTTTGAGTCCAACTCGGAGGGGAGAAGCTGGCATGGGCTGTTTTCACACAGCAAGAGCCTGGAGCTCCGATGGGCTGGTCACTTGGACATGCGGAGCAAGTGTGTCTATGCCCAAGGCCACTTTGTCCCAGCAGCCTCCAGCAAGGTGGGAAAGCAAGAGGCCCACTCTGCACCTAGATCATCTCTGCCCCTTGACACACAGGCAGTCCTGCTGGGGCTGCGCACGACATGTCTGACAGACTCTGGCTCAAACAAGTCCTCGGAAGGTGCATCGGGCCGGAACAAACGTGTGCATGTGATTCTGCCTCTTCCTGGCAATGTGGATGTCCAAGGTTGACTCCAGGCTCAGGGGCAAGGGCCCAGAGAAAGGACCACCCCGAAGCGCTTTTCTCCCGGGCTTAAGAGCAGAGTGCGCGACTTGCGGGAAAAGCAGGCCTCCCTCGTCAGGGAGCGGCAGCAGTCTGGCGAGAATGCTTGCAAACCGGCCTTTGCAGGCAGTTGGGGTGGTCTTCCCGCGGGAAAGGTCCGGTTCTGCTCAGAGTCCCCACAGGCCATGGGAAGCACCCAGCAAGACCCCTGTCCTTGGCCCGCCTTGCCCAGACCCCCCCTGGCCTCCGGGGCTCCTGCCCCATGAAGGGGCAGGCTGCAGGGTGTGTGTCTTGACATGCCTGGTCGCCTCCCCATGCTCTTACCCCTAGCGCATTTCCCCTGAGCTTAACCTAATTTTAGGCCTACTTAGAGGGGAGGTGCTCACATGGGCTGTTTTCACACAGCAAGAGCCTGGAGCACAGAGTGCCTGGTCACAGGGAAGTGCAAAGCAAGAGTCCACACACCCAGGCCAAGGCAGAACCACATGAACACGTCTCTTCCTGCCCCCTACACTGTCAGAGACCTTGGGTGAGCCAGAGTCTGTCAGGCCCACTCCTGGGCAAACCCAGCAGCAGCGCCTGTGTGTGATGGGGCAGGTCCGACCTAGGGACACAGTGGGCCACTTACTCTCCCTACTGCCCTGAGGCTTCTGGGCCAAAGAGACCTTGGACATCGACCCCCTTCCTGGCCTCTTCCCTCTGACCAAGCCATCCGGCCTCCAGGCCCTTGCAGTGTGGATAGAGCCCCTGCCAGAAACCTCCCCTCCAAGTAGGCCTCAAATGAGGCCTAGGCACCAGGGGAAAAGCGCTCAGGGAAGGAGCCTGGGGAGGTGCCTGAGCATGTCTGGACACACTTCCCGCAGCCTGCCCCTTCATGGGCAGTTCCCCGGAGGCCAGGAATGTCTGGGCAAGTCTGGCCTGGGACAGGTTCCATGCTGGAATCTGCTTGTGGCCTGTGGGGGATCTGAGCAGAACCAGCTCTTTGCCGCTGGAAGAACTCCCCAGCTGATTCAAATGCCAGTTTGAGAGCACTCTCCCCGAGCGAGGCCCGCAATTGCCTTAAGCTGCACACTCTGCTCCCAGCCCGGGAGAAAAGTGCTTCGGGGTGGCCCTCTCTCAGGGCCCTTGCCCCTGAGCCTAGGGGATAGCTAGTGGCGCCACACACCCAGGCCAAGGGAGAACCCCATATACACGTCCTTTCCTGCCCCCTACACCGTCAGAGGTCTCGGGTGAACCAGTGTCTGTCAGGCAGCTCCTGGGCAAGCCCAGGAGCAACGGTTGTCTGTGATGGGTCAGGGCCCACGTAGGGGACTGAGGGCTACCAGCTCAACCTGCCTCCCTGAGGCTGCTGGGAGAAAGAGGCCTTGGGCATCGACCCCCTTGCTGGCCTCTTCCCTCTGACCAGGCCGTGTGGGATCCAGGCCCTTGCAGTGTGGAGAGAGGCCCTGCCAGAAACCTGCCCTCTAATTAGGCCTCACGTGAGGCCTAGAAACCATGGGAAAGGCGTTCAGGGAATGAGATTGCGGAGGCGCATAGGCATGTCTGGACACACTCCCCGCTACCTGCCCCTTCGTTGTGCATTACCCCCGGAGGCCAGGAACGTCTGCACAAGGCTGGTGTCGGGCAGGGTCCAGGCTGGGACCTGACCCTGGCCTGTGGGGCCTCTGAGCACAACCAGCACTTGTGCTGCTGTAAGACATCACCAGTAGCCTACAAAGGCAGTTTTGCAAGGACTCTCGCCGGCTGGCTGCCTATCCCTCATCGAGGGAGGCCCGCATTTCCCCCAAGCCGCGCACTCTACTCCGAAGACTGGGAGAAAAGTGTTTCAGGATGTTCCTCTCTCAGGCCTTTGCCACTGAGCCTGGGAGAAAGCTAGGGGCTCCACACACCGAGGCTAAGGCAGAACCACATGCACAGTCTCTTCCGGCCCTCTGCATCGTCAGAGAGCTCGGGTGAGCCAGAGTCTGTTAGGCAGCTCCTGGGCAAGCCCAGCAGCAGCGCCTGTGTGGGAAGGGGCAGGGCCGACCGTGGCGCACAGTGGGCCACTTGCTCTCCCTACTGCCCTGAGGCTGCTGGGCCAAAGAGGCCTTGGGCATCAACCCCCTTGTTGTCCTCTTCCCTCTGACCATGCCGTCCAGGCCCCAGGCGCTTGCAGTGTGGAGAGAGTCCCTGCCAGAAACCTCCCCTCCAAGTAGCCCTCAAATGAGGCCTAAGCACCATGGGAAAAGCACTCAGGGAATGAGATCGGGGAGGTGCCTGAGCATGTCTGGACACACATCCCACCCCCTGCCCCTTTGAGGAGCAGTACCACCAGAGGCCAGGAAGGTCTGGTCAAGGCTGGCCTGGTGCAGATTCCTTGCTGGGACTGGCCCCTGGCCTGTGGGTCCTCTGAGCTGGACCAGCACTGTGCCGCTGGAAGACCACACCGGCAGCCTCCAAAGGCCGGTTTACAAGCACTCTCGACCGCTGGTCGCCTCTCACTCAACGAGGGAGGCCCACGTTTACCGCAAGCAGCGCATTCTGCTCCCAAGCCTGGGAGAAAAGCGCTTCGGGGTATTCCTCACTCAGGCCTTTGCCTCTGAGCCTTAGGGACAGCTAGATGTTCCACTCACCCAGGCCAAGGCAGAACCACATGCACACGTCTCTTCCGGCCCTCTGCACCATCAGAGAGCTCGGGTGAGCCAGAGAATGTCAGGCTGGTCCTGGCCAAACCCAGCAGCAGCGCCTGTGTGTGAATGGGCATGAGAGACCTAACGGCACAATGGGCCCCTTGCTCTTCCTGTTGCCCTGATGTTCCTGAGCCAAAGTGTCCTTGGGCATAGACCCCCTTCCTGGCCTCTTCCCTCTGACCACGCCATCCGTGCTCCAGACCCTTGGGGTGTGTAGAGAGCCCCTGCCAGAAACCTCCCCTCCAAGTAGGCCTCAAATGAGGCCTAGGCACCAGGGAAAAGGCGCTAATGCAATGAGCCTGTGGAGGCGACTGGGCATGTATGGACACACTCCCTGCAGCCTGCCCCTTCGTGGGGCAGTTCCCCCGGAGGCCAGGAAGGTCTAGACAAGGCTGGCCGGGGACAGGGTCCATGCTGGAACCTGCCCATGTCCTGTGGGGCCTTTGAGCAGAACCAGGACTCTGTTGCTGGAAGAACTCGCCGGCTGACTCCAAAGGCCAGTTTGCAAGAACTCTCCCCGAGGTGGCCCGCGATTCCCACAAGCCCCGAACTCTGCTACCAAGCCCGGGAGAAAAGCGCTTCGATGTGGTCCTCTCTCAGGGCCATTGCCCCTGAGCCTGGAGGCCAGCTATGGGCTCAACACTCCCATGCCATGGCAGAAACACATGCACACATCTTTTCCTGCCCCCTGCACCGTCAGAGAACTTGGGTGAGCAAGAATCTGTCAGGCAGCTCCTGGGCAAGGGCAGCAGGAGCGCCTGTGTGTGAAGGGGCAGGGCCAATCTAGGGGCACAGTTGGCAACTTGCTCCTCCTGCTGCCCAGAGGCTGCTGGGACAAAGAGGCCTTGGACATCGACCCCTTGCTGGCCTCTTCCCTCTGAGCAGGCCATCCGGGCCCCAGTCCCTTGCAGTGTGGAGAGAGGCCCTGCCAGAAACATCCCCTCCAAGTAGGCCTTAAGAGAGGCCTAGGAACCAAGGGAAAGGCACTCAGGGAATGAGCCTGGGGAGGTGCCTGGGCATGTCTGGACACACTCCCCGTCGCCTGCCCCTTTGTGAGGCAGTACCCTGGGAGGCCAGGATGGTCTGGTCAAGGCTTGCCTGGGGCAGGGTCCTTGCTGGGACCTGCCACTGGTTGTGGGTCCTCTGTGCAGAAACAGCACTGTGCCGCTGAAAGACATCACCGGCAGCCTCCAAAGGGTGGTTTGCAAGTAAACTCTCCAGGTGGCAACCTCTCCCTCACTGAGGGAGGCCTGCGATTCCCGCAAGCCACGCACTCTGCTTCCAAGCCCAGGAGAAATGCGCTTGGGTGGTCCCCTCTCAGGGCCTTGCCCCTGAGCCAGGGGTCAGCTAGGGGCTCCAAACTCCCAGGCCAAGGCAGAGCCACATGCACATGAATCTTCCTGCCCCCTGTACCGTCAGAGAGCTTGGGTGAGCCAGAGTCTATCAGGCAGTTCATGGGCAAACCCAGCAGCAGCGCCTGTGTGTGAAGGGCCTGGGAGGACCTAGGGGCACAGTGGGCAACTTGCTCACCCTGCTGCCCTGAGGCTGCTGGGCAAAGAAGGCCTTGGGCTTCGACCCCCTTGCTGGCCTCTTGCCTCGGACCATGCCGTCCGGGCTGCAGGTCTTTGCAGTGTGGAGTGAGCCCCTGCCAGAAACCTCCCCTCCAAGTAGCCCTCGAATTAGCTCTAGGCACCAGGGGAAAATCATTCAGGGAATGAGCCTGGGGAGGTGCCTCAGCATGTCTGGACACATTTCCCGCAGCCTACCCCTTCGTGGGGCAGTACCCCCGGAGGCCAGGTAGGGCTGGGCAAGGCTAGCCTGGGGCAGGGTCCATGCTGGAACCTGCCCATGGCCTGTGGGGCCTCTGAGCAGAACCAGCACTCAGCCACTGGAAGACCTCCCGGGCTGCCTCCAAAGGCCAGTTTGCAAGCACTCTCCCCGAGGGAGACCCGCGATTCCGGCAAGGTTCGCACTCTGATCCCAAGCCTGGGAGAAATGCGCTTCGCGGCGGTCCTATCTCAGGGGCCTTGCCCCTGAGCCTGGGGGCCAGCTAGGGGCTCCAAAATCCCAGGCCATGCAGAACCACAAGCACATGTCTTTTCCTGCCCCCTACACTGTCAGAGAGCTTGGGTGAGCCAGAGTCTGTCAGGTAGCTCCTTGGAAAGCCCAGGAGCATCGCCTGTCTGTGATGGGCAGGGCCGAACTAGGGGCACAGAGGGCCACTTGCTCTCCTTGCTGCCTTGAGGCTGCTGGGACAAAGAGGCCTTGGGCATCGACCCCCTTGTTGGCCTCTTTCCTCTGACCAGGCCATCCGGGCTCCAGGCCCTTGCAGTGTGGAGGGAGCCCCTGCCAGAAACCTCCCCTCCAATTAGACCTCAAATGAGGCCTAGGCACCAGGGAAAGGCGCTCACGGAATGAGCCTGTGGAGGTGCCTGAGCATGTATGGACTCACTTCCCGCAGCCTGGTCCTTCGTGGGGCAGTTCCACCAGAGGCCAGGAAGGTCTGGGCAAGGCTGGCCTGGGGCAGGGTCTATGCTGGACCTGCTCGTGGCCTGTGGGTACTTTGAGCAGAACCAGGACTCTGGTGCTGGAAAACCTCCCCGGCTGCCTCCAACGGCCAGTTTGTAAGCACTTTCACCGAGGGAGGCCCGTGATTCCCAGAAGCTGCGCACTCTGCTCCCAAGCCCGGGAGATAAGCGCTTCGTGTCTGTCCTCTCTCAGGGCCATTTCCCATAAGCCTGGGGGCCAGCTAGGGGCTCCAAACTCCCAGGCCATTGCAAAACCACATGCACACGTCTTTTCCTGCCCCCTGCACCATCAGAGACCTTGGGTTAGCAAGAGTCTGTCAGGCAGCTCCTGGACAAGCCCAGCAGCAGCACCTGTGTGTGATGGGGCAGGGCTGACCTAGGGACACAGTGGGCCACTTTCTCACCCTGCTTCCCTGAGGCTGTTGGGCCAAAGAGGCCTTGGGCATCGACCCCCTTGCTGGCCTCTTCCCTCTGACCAAGCCGTCTGGGCTCAAGTCCATTGCAGTGTGTAGAGAGTCCCTGCCAGAAACCTCCCCTCCAAGTAGGCCTCAAATATGGCCTATGAACCATGGGAAAGGTGCGAAAAGAATTCGACTGGGAAGGCAACTGGCATGTCTGGACACAATCCCCGCCACCTGCCCCTCTCTGGGGCAGTACCCCCAGAGGCCACGAAGGTCTGGTCAAGGCTGGCCTGGTGCAGGGTCCTTACTGGATCATCCCCCTGGCGTGTGGGTCCTCTGAGAAGAACCAGCACTGTGCCACTAGAAGACATCACCACCAGCCTCCAAAGGCCGGTTTGCAAGCACTCTCGCCGGCTGGCCGCCTCTCCCTCACCAAGGGAGTCCCGCATCTACCACAAGCAGGGTACTCTGCTCCCAAACCTGGGAGAAAAGTGCTTCGGGGTGTTCCTCCCTCAGACCTTTGCCACTGAGCCTTAGGGAGAGCTAGGAGTTCAACTCACCCAGGCCAAGGCAGAACCACATGCAAACGTCTCTTCCGCCCCTCTGCACCATCAGAGAGCTCGGGTGAGCCAGAGAATGTCAGGCTGCTCCTGGGCAAGCCCAGCAGCAGCGCCTGTGTTTGAATGGGCAGGACCGACCTAGGGGCACAGTGGGCCACTTGCTCTTCCTGCTGCCCTGAAGCTGCTGGGTCAAAGAGGCCTTGGGCATCGACCCCCTTGCTGGCCTCTTCCCTCTGACCAGGCCATCCGTGCTCCAGAACTTTGAAGTGTGGAGACAGCCCCTGCCAGAAACCTCCCCTCCAAGTAGGCCTCAAATGAGGCCTAGGCACCAGGGAAAAGGCGCTAATGGGATGAGTCTGTGGAGGCGACTGGGCATGTATGGATACGCTCCCCGTAGCCCGCCCCTTCGTGGGGCAGATCCCCAGGAGACCAGGAAGGTCTGGTCAAGGCTGGCCTGGGGCAGAGTCCTTGCTGGGACCTGGCCCTGGCTGGTGGGTACTCTGAGCAGAACCAGCATTGTGCCGCTTGAAGACCTCACCAGGAGCCTCCAAAGGCCGCTTTGCAAGCATTCTCACCGGCTGGTCAACTCTCCCTCACTGAGAGAGGCCCGTCTCTCCCGCAAGCTGCGCACTCTCTTCCCAATCCTGGGAGAAAAGCGCTTCGGGGTGTTCCTCTCTCAGGCCTTTGCCCCGGAGCTTGGGGACAGCTAGGGGTTCCATTCACCCAGGCCAAGGCAGAACGACATGCACACGTCACTTCTGGCCCTCTGCACCATCAGAGATCTCGGGTGAGCCAGAGTCTGTCAGGCTGCCCCTGGGCAAGCCCAGCAGCAACGCCTGTGTGTGAAGGGGCAGGAACGACCTAGGGGCACAGTGCACCTTTTGCTCTTCCTGCTGCCCTTAGGCTGCTGGGCCAAAGAGGCCTTGGGGAACGACCCCCTTGCTGGCCCCTTTCCTCTCACCAGGCCATCCGTCCTCCAGACCCTTGCAGTGTGGAGAGAGCCCCTGCCAGAAACCTCCCCTGCAAGTAGGCCTCAAATGAGGCCTAGGCACCAGGGAAAAGGCGCTAAAAAAATGAGCCTGGGGAGACGCCTGGGCATGTATGGACACACACCCCACAGCTTGCTCCTTCATGGGGCAGTACCCCCGGAGGCCAGGAAGGTCTGGGCAAGTCTGGTCTGGAGCAGTATCCATGCTGGGACCTGCCCCAGGCCTGTGGGGCCACAGAGCAAATGCAGCACTCTGGCGCTGGAAGACCACCCCGGCTGCCTCCAAAGGCCAGTTTGCAAGCACTCTACTCGAGGGAGACCCGCATTTACCACAAGCCACGCACTCTGCTCCCAAGCCCAGGACAATAGCGCATCGGGTTCTTCCGCTCTCAGGTCCTTGGCCAATTGCCTTGGGGACAACTAGGGGATCCACACACCCAGGCCGAGGCAGAACCACATGAACACGTCTCTTCCTGCCCCTTGCACCGTCAGAGAGCTCGGGTGAGCCAGAGTGTGTCAGTCAGCACCTGGGCAAGGCCAGCAGCAGCGCCTGTGTGTGATGGGGCAGGGCCAACCTAGGGGCCCTGAGGGCCAGTTCCTCACCGTGCTGCCCTGAGGCTGCATGGCCAAAGAGGCCTTGGACATCGACCCCATTGCTGGCCTCTTCCCTCTGACGAGGCTAACTGGGCTCCAGTCCCTTGCAGTGTGGAGAGAGGCCCTGCCAGAATCCTCCCCTCCAAGTAGGCCTCAAATGAGGCCTAGGTATCATGGGAAAGGTGCTCAGGGAATGAGACTGGGGAGGCGCCTGGGCATGTCTGGAGACACTCCCTGCAGCCTGCCTCTTCGTGGGGCCGTACACCCAGAGGCCAGGAAGGTCTGGTCAAGGTTGGTCTGGGGCAGGGTCCTTGCTGGGACCTGCCCCTGTCCTGTGGGCCCTCTGAGCAGAACCAGCACTGTGCCGTTGGAAGACGTCACCAGCAGCCTCCAAAGGCTGGTTTGCAAGCACTCTCGCAGGCTGGCCGCCTCTCCCTCACCGACGGAGTCCCACATTTCCCGCAAGCCGCGCACTCTGCTCCCATGCCTGGGAGAAAAGCGCTTGTGTGGTCCAATCTCAGGCCTTTGCCCATGAGCCTGGGGGACAACTAGGGGCTCCACACACACAGGCCAAGGCAGAACCACATGCACACGTCTTTTCCTGCCCTCTGCACCGTCCGAGAGTTTGGGTGAACAAGAGTCTGTCAGGCAGCTCCTGGGCAAGCCCAGTAGCAGCTCCTGTGTGTGATGGGGCAGGGCCGACCTAGGGGCACAGTGGGCCACTTGCTCACCCTGTTACCCTGAGGCTGCTGGGACAAAGAGGCCTTGGGCATCAACTCACTTGCTGGCCTCTTCACACTGACCAGGCTGTCCGGGCTCCAGTCCGTTGCAGTTGGAGAGAGGTCATGCCAGAAATCTCCCCTCCAAGTAGGCCTCAAATGTGGCCTATGAAGCATGGGAAAGGCGCGAATGGAATTCGAATGGGGAGGCGCCTGGGCATGTCTGGACACACTCCCCGCCACCTGCCCCTTTGTGGGGCAGTACCCCCAGAGGCCAGGAATGTCTGGTCAAGGCTGACCTGGTGCAGGGTCCTTGCTGGGACCTGCCTCTGGCCTGTGGGTCCTCTGAGCAGAACCAGCACTCTGCCGCTGGAAGACCTCACCGGGAACCTCCAAAGGCCGGTTTGCAAGCACTCTCGCTGGCTGGCTGCCTCTCTCTCACCGAGGGACGCCTGCCTTTCCCGGAATCCACACACTCTGCTCCGAAGCCTGGGAGAGAAGCGCTTCGGGGTGATCCTCTCTCAGGCCATTGCCCCTGAACCTGGGAGACAGCTAGGGGCTCCACACACCCAGGCCAAGGCAGAACCACATGCACACGGCTCTTCTGGCCCTCTGCACCGTCAGAGAGCTCGGGTGAGCCACAGTCTGTTAGGCAGCTCCTGGGCAAGCCCAGCAGCAGCGCCTGTGTTTGAATGGGAAGGGCCGACCTAGGGGCACAGTGGGCCACTTGTTCTCCTTGCTGCCCTGAGGCTGCTGGGCCAAAGAGGGCTTGGGCATTGACCCCCTTGCGGGCCTCTTCCCTCTTACCAGGCCATCTGGGATCCAGGCCCTTGCAGTGTGGAGAGAGCCCCTGCCAGAAACCTCCACTCCTAGTAGGCCTCAAATGAGGCACAGAGACCAGGGAAAAGGTGCTATTGGAATGAGCCTGGGGAGGTGCCTTGAGCATGTATGGACACACGCCCTGCCCCTTGCACCTTCGTGGGGCAGTACCCCCGGAGGCCAGGAAGGTCTGGGCAAGGCTGGCCTGGGGCATGGTCCATGCTGGAACCTGCCCATGGCCCATGGGGTCTCTGAGCAGAACCAGGACTCTGCCGCTGCAAGACCTCCCTGGCTGCCTCCAAAGCCCTGTTTGCAAGCAGCCTCCCCGAAGGAGGCCCGCGCTTCCCGCAAGCTGCGCACTCTGCTCCCAAGCCCGGGAGAAGAGCGCTTCGAGGTGGTCCTCTCTCAGGGCCATTTCCATTGAGCCTGGGGGCCAGCTAGGGGCTCCACACTCCCAGGCCAAGGCAGAACCACATGCACACGTCGTTTCCTACTCTCTGCACTGTCAGAGAGCTTAGGTGAGCCAGAGTCTGTCAGGCAGCTCCTGGGCAAGCCCAGAAACAGCACGTGTGTGTGATGGGGCAGGGCTGACCTAGGGGCACTGAAGGCCACTTCGTGACCCTGGTGCCCTGAGGTTGCTGGGATAAAGAGGCCTTGGGCATTGAACCCGTTGCTGGCCTCTTCCCTCTGACCAGGCCGTCCGGGCTCCAGTCCCTTGCAGTGTGGATAGAGGCCCTGCCAGAAACCGCCCCTCCAAGTAGGCCTCATATGAGGCCTATGAACCATGGGAAAGTCGCTCAGGGAATGAGCCTTTGGAGGTCCCTGGGCATGTTATGACACACACCCCGCCGCCTGCCCCTTCATGAGGAAATACCCCCGGAGGCCAGGAAGGTCTAGTCAAGGCTGGACAGGGGCAGGATCCGTGCTGGGACCTGCCACTGGCCTGTGGGACCTCCGAGCAGAACCAGCATTGTGGCCTTGGACGACATCACCGGCAGCTTCCAAAGGCTGGTTTGCAAGCACTCTCGCTGGCTGTCAACCTCTCCCTCACCGAGGGAGGCCCGCGATTCCCGCAAGCCACGCACTCTGCTCCCAAGCCCAGGACAATAGTGCCTTGGGTTCGTCTGCCCTCAGGCTCTAGCCCCAGTGCCTGGGGGACAGTTCATGGCTCCACACACCCAGGTCAAGGCAGAACCACATGCACACGTCTCTTCCGGCCCTCTGCACCGTCAGAGAGCTCGGGTGAGCCACAGTCTGTTAGGAAGCTCCTGGGCAAGCCCAGCAGCAGCGCCTGTGTGTGAAGAGGCAGGGCTGACCTAGGGGCACAATGGACCACTTGCTCTCCCTGCTGCACTAAGGCTGCTGGGCCAAGGAGTCCTTGGTCATCGACCCCCTTGCTGGCCTCTTCCCTCTGACCATGCCGTCCGCGCTCATGGCCCTAGCATTGTGGACAGAGCCCCTGCCAGAAACCTCCCCTCTAAGTAGGCCTCAAATGCGGCCTATGAACCATGGGAATGGCGCTCAGGGAATGAGCCTGTGGAGGTCCCTGGGCATGTTATGACACACACCCCACCACTTTCCCCTTCGTGAGGAAGTATCCCCGGAGGCCAGGAAGGTCTAGTCAAGGCTGGCCTGGGGTAATGTTCGTGCTGTGACCTGCCATTGGCCTGTGGGACCTCTGAGCAGAACCAGCACTGTGGCTATGGAAGACCTCACCGGCAGCCTCCAAAGGCCAGTTTGCAAGCACTCTCGCTGGCTGGCAACCTCTCCCTCACCGAGGGAGTCCCGCAATTCCCGCAAGCCACGCACTCTGCTCCCAAGCCCAGGAGGAAAAGGCTTGAGCGGTCCCCTCTAATGGATTTGCCCCTGAGCGTGGGGGACAGCTAGGGACTCAAAACTCCCAGGCCAAGGCAGAACCACATGCACACGAGTCTTCCTGCCCCCTGCCCATCAGAGAACTCAGGTGAGCCAGAGTCTGTCAGGCAGCTCCTGGGCAAGCCCAAGAACAGAGCCTGTGTGTCAAGGGACAGGGCCCACCTAGGGGCACAGTGGGCCACTTGCTCACCCTGGTGCCCTGAGGCTGCTTGGCCAAAGAGGCCTTGGACATCAACCCCCTTGTTGGCCTTTTCCCTCTGACCAGGCCATCCGGGCTCCAGTCCATTGCAGTGTGGAGAGAGGCCCTGCCAGAATCCTCCCCTACAAGTAGGCCTCATATGAGGCCTAGGAATCATGGGAAAGGTGCAAAGAGAATGAAAATGGGGAGGCGCCTGGCCATGTCTGGACACACTCCCCGCCGCCTGCCCCTTCATGGGGCAGAACCCGCAGAGGCCAGGAAGGTCTGGTCAAGGCTGGCCTTGGGCCGGGTCCATGTTGGGACCTGCCCCTGGCCGGTGGGTACTCTGAGCAGAATCAGCATTGTGCCGCTGGAAGACCTCACCGGCCGCCTCCAAAGGCCGCTTTGCAATCAGTCTCACCAGCTGGCTGCCTCTCTCTCACCGAGGGAGGCCCGTCTTTCCCACAAGCCGCGCACTCTGTTCTCAAACCTGGGAGAAAAGCACTTCGGTGTGTTCTTCTCTCAGGCATTTGCCCCAGAGCCTGGGGACAGCTAGGTGTTCCACTCACCCAGGCCAATGCAGAACCACATGCACACGTCTCTTCTGGTCCTCTGCACCATCAGAGAGCTCGGGTGAGCCACAGTCTGTGAGGCTGCCCCTGGGAAAGCCAGCAGCACCGCCTGTGTGTGAAGGGGCAGGGCCTAACTAGAGGCACAGTGCACTACATGCTCTTCCTGGTGCCTTTAGGCTGTTGGGCCAAAGAGGCCTTGGGAAACGAGCCCCTTGCTGGCCTCTTCCTTCTGACCAGGCCATCCGTCCTCCAGACACTTGTAGTGTGGAGCGAGCCCCTGCCAGAAACCTCCCCTCCAAGTAGGGCTCAAATGAGACATAGGCACCAGGGAAAAGGCGCTAATGGAATGAGCCTGTGGAGGCGACTGGGCATGCATGGAAACACTCCCTGCAGCCTGCCCCTTCGTGAGGCAGTTCCCCCGGAAGCCAGGAAGTTCTGTACAAGGCTGGCCTGGGGCAGGGTCCATGCTGAAACCTGCCCTTGACCTGTGGGCCCTTTGACCAGAACCAGAACTCTGCTGCTGGAAGACCTCCCCAGCTGCCTCCATAGGCCAGTTTGCAAGCACTCTCCCCGAGGGAGACAAGCGATTCCCACAAGCACCACACTCTGGCCCCAGGCCCAGGAGAATAGTGCTTCGAGGTGGTCCTCTCTCAGGACCATTGCCAATGAGCCTGGGGGCCTGCTAGGGGCTCCACACTCCCAGGCCAAGACAGAACCACATGCACACGTCTTTTCCTGCTCCCTGCACCGTCAGAGAGCTTGGGTGAGCAAGAGTCTGTCAGGCAGCTCCTGGACAAGCCCAGAAGCAGCACCTATGTGTGATGGGGCAGGGCCAACCTAGGGGCACAGTGGGACACTTGCTCTTCCTGCTGCCCTGAGCCTCTTGGGACAAAGAGGCCTTGGGCATCGACTCCCTTGCTGGCGTCTTCCCTCTGACCAGGCCATCCGAGCTCCAGTCCTTGCAGTGTGGAGAGAGGCCCTGCCAGAGACCTCCCCTCCAAGTAGGCCTCAAATGAGGCCTAGGAAACATGGGAAAGGGACTCAGGGAATGAGCCTGGGGAGGTGCCTGGGCATGTCTGGACACACTCCCCACCGCCTGCCCCTTCGTGAGACAGTATGCTCAGAGGCCAGGTAGGTCTGGTCAAGGCTGGCCTGGGTCAGGGTCGGTGCTGGTACCTGCCACTGGCCTGTGGATCCTCTGTGCAGAACCAGCACTGTGCCGCTGGAAGACATCACCGGCAGCCTCCAAAGGCCGGGTTGCAAGTCCTCTCTCCAGCTGGCAACCTCTCCGTCACCGAGGGAGGCCCGCAATTTCCGCAAGACACCCACTCTGCTTAAAAGCCCAGGACAGTAGCACTTCAGTGGTCCCCTCTCAGGGCCTTGCCCCTGAGCCTGGGAGACAGCTAGGGGCTCCAAACTCCCAGGCCAAGGCAGAACCACATGCACACGAGTCTTCCTGCCCCCTGCACCGTCAGAGAGCTCGGGTGAGCCAGAGAATGTCAGGCAGGTCATGGGCAAACCCAGCAGCACGACCTGTGTGTGAAGGGATAGGGCGAAACTAGGGGCACAGTGGGCCACTTGCTCTTCCTGCTGCCCTGAGGCTGCTGGGCCAAAGAGGCCTTCGGCATCGACCCCCTTGCTGGCCTCTTCCATCTGACCATGGTGTCCGTGCTCCAGGCCCGAGCACTGTGGAGAGAGCCCCTGCCAGAAAACACCCCTCTAAGTAGGCCTCAAATGCGGCCTAGGCACCAGGGGAAAAGTGCTCAGCGAAGGAGCCTGGGGAGGTGCCTGAGCATGTCTGGACACACTTCCCACAGCCTGCGCCTTCGTGGGGCACTAACCCCAAAGGACAGGAATGTCTGGTCAAGACTGGCCTGGGGAAGTGTCCATGCTGGGACCTGCCCCTGGAATGCGGGGCGTCTGAGAACAACCAGCACTCTGCTGCTGGAATACCTCATCGGCAGCCTCCAAAGGCTGGTTTGCAAGCAGTCTCACAGGCTGGCGTCCTCTCCCTCACCCAGTGAGACCCGCGTTTCCCGCAATCCACGCACTCTGTTCCCAAGACCAGGAAAATAGCGCATCTTGTTCGTCCGCTCTCAGCCGCTTGCCCCTAGGCCTGGGGCCAGCTACGGGCTCCACACACCCAGGCCAAGGCAGAACCACATGCACACGTCTCTTCCTGCCCCCTGCACCGTCAGAGAGCTTGGGAGAGAAAGAGTCTGTCTGTCAGCACCTGGCCAAGACCAGCAGCACATGTGTGTGATGGGGCAGGGCCGACCTAGAGGCAGTGAGGGCCAGTTGCTCACCCTGCTGCCCTGAGGCTCTTGGGACAAAGATGGCTTGTACAACGACCCCATTGCTGACCTCTTCCCTCTGACCAGGCCGTCCAGGCTCCAGTCCCTTGTAGTGTGGAAAGAGGCCCTGCCAGAAACGTCCCCTCCAAATAGACCTGAAATGAGGCCAAGGTATCTTGAGAATAGTAGTAAGGAATGAGACTGGCGAGGCTCCTCAGCATGTCTGGCCACACTCCTTACCGCCATAAACTTTGTGGGGCAGTACACGCAGAGGCCAGGAAGGTCTGGGCAAGGCTGTCCTGGGGCAGGTCCTTGCTGGGGCCTGCCCCTGGCCTGTGGGGCCTCTGAGCAGAACCAGCACTGTGCCATTGGAACACCTCACCAGCAGCCTCCAAAGGCCGGTTTGCAAGCACTCTCACAGGCTGGCGTCCTCTCCCTAACCGAGGGAGGCCCGGAATTCCCGCAAGCCGCACACTCTGCTTCCATGCCTGGGAGAAAAGCGCTTCGGGATTTTCCTCCCTCTGGCCTTTGCCCCTGACCCTGGGAGACAGCTAGGGGCTCCACACTAACAGGCCAAGGCAGAACCACATGCACACGTATCTTCCGGCCCTCTGCAGCGTCAGAGAGCTCGGGAGAGCCACAGTCATTAGGCAGCTCCTGGGGAAGCCCAGTAGCAGTGCCTGTGTGTCAAGGGGCAGGGCCGACCTAGGGTCACTGAGGGCCACATGCTCAACCTGCTGCCCTGAGGCTTCTGGGACAAAGAGGCCTTGCGCATCGACCCCCTTGCTGACTTCTTCCCTCTCACCACACCCTCCAGGCTCGAGTCACTTGCAGTGTGGAGAGAGCCCCTGGCATAAACCTCCCCTCCAAATAGGCCTCAAACGAGGCCTAGGAACCATGGGAAAGGCGCTCAGGGAATGATCCTGGGGAGGTGTCTGGGCATGCCTGAACAACTCCCCGCCACCTGCCCTTTGGTGAGGCAGTACCCCCGGAGGCCAGGAAGGTCTGGTCATGGCTGTTCGGGGTCAGGGTCCATGATGGAACCTGCCCGTGGCCTTTGGGGCCTTTGAGCAGAACCAGGACTCTGCCGTTGGAAGACCTCACCAGCAGCCTCCAAAGGCCTGTTTGCAAGATCTCTCGTCTGCTGGCCGTAATTCCCTCATCGAGGCGCACTCTGCCCCTATGTGGGCTCTGCCCCTTGACACACAGGCAGTCCTGCTGGGGCTGAGGAGGACATGTCTGACAGACTCTGGCTCAACCAAGCCCTCGGAAGGTGCAGGGGGCAGCAACAAACGTATGCATGTGATTCTGCCTCTTCCTGGCAATGTGGATGTCCAAGCTTGACTCCAGAGTCAGGGACAAGGGCCCAGAAAAAGTACCACCCCGAAGCGCTTTTCTCCAGGGCTTAAGAGCAGAGTGCGCGACTTGCGGGAAACCAAATGTCCCTCGGCAGCGAGCGGCAGCAGTCTGGTGAGAATGCTTGCAAACCGGCCTTTGGAGGCAGTTGGGGAGATCTTCCTGCGGGAAATGACCGGTTCTGCACAGAGTCCCCACAGGCCATGGGAAGGACCCAGAAGAACCCTGTCCATGCCCAGCCTCGCCCAGACCTCCCTGGCCTCCGGGGCTCCTGCCCCTTGAAGGGGCAGGCTGCGGAGTGTGCCTAGACATGCCTGGACGCCTCCCCAGTCACTTACCCCCTAGCATATTTCCCCTGGCCTAGGCCTCTTTTGAGTCCAACTCGGAGGGGAGGTGATGGCAGAGGCTTTCTCCACACTGCAAGGACCTGGAAGTCAGACGGCCTGGTGAGAGGGAAGTGGGGAGCAACGGGTTGCATGCCCAAAGCCTTTTTCTCCCAGCTGCCTCAGGGCAGCTCGGAGAGCAAGAGGCCCACTCTGCCCCTAGGTCAGATCTGCCCCTTGACACACAGGCTGTGCTGCTGGGGTGGCCAACGATGTGCCTCACAGACTCCGGCTCACTCGAGCACTCGGAAGGTGCAGGGCTCAGGAAAAGACGTGTGCATGTGGTTCTTTCTTGGCCTGGGAGTGTGGACCTCCAAGGTTGACTCCAGGCTCAGGGGCAAGGGCCCAGAGAAAGGACCACCCCGATGTGCTTTTCTCCCGGCTTGGGAGCGGATTGCGCGACTTGCGGGAAAAACAAGCGTCCCTTGGGGTGGGAGGTGCGGCAGCCGGCGAGAATGCTTGCAACCGGCCCTTGGAGGCAGCCGGGACGGTCTTCATGTGGGAAAGGGGTGGTACTGCTGAGAGGAGCCACAGGCCAGGGGAAGCACCCAGCATGGTCTCTTCCCTTGGCCAGGGTTGCCCAGACCTTCCGGGCCTCTGAGGCTGCTGCCCCATGAAGAGCAGGCTGCGGGGAGTGTGTCCAGACATGCCTGGTCACCTCCCCAGTCTCTTACACCCTAGCGCATTTCCACTGTGCTTGTCCTTATTTAAGGCCTACCCGGAGGGGAGGTGCTGGCATGGGCTGTTTTCACACAGCAAGAGCCTGGAGCTCAGACGGCCTGGACACAGGGAAGTGCGGAGCAATTGTGTGAATGTCCAAGGCCTCTTTGGCCCAGCAGACTCCGGGCAGCTGGGAGAGCAAGAGGGCCACTCTGCCCCTAGATCTTCTCTGCCCCTTGACACTCAGGCAGGCCTGCTGGGGCTGCGGAGGACATGTCTGAAAGACTCTGGCTCAAACAAGTCCTCGGAATGTGCAGGGGACAGGTCAAACGTATGCATGTGATTTTGCCACTTCCTGGCAATGTGGATGTCCAAGGTTGACTCCAGGCTCAGGGGCAATGACCCAGAGAAAGGACCACCCCTAATCGCTTTTCTCCCGGGCTTTCGAGCACAGTGCGCGACTTGCGGGAAAAGCAGGCCTCCCTCGGCAGGGAGCGGCAGCAGTCTGGCGAGAATGCTTGCAAACCGGCCTTTGGAGGCAGTTGGGGAGGTGTTCCTGCGGGAAAGGGCCGGTTCGGCTCAGAGTCCCCACAGGCCATGGGAAGGGCGCAGCAAGAACCCTGTCCTTGGCCAGCCTTGCCCAGACCTCCCTGGCTTCCCGGGCTCCTGCCCCATGAAGGGGCAGGCTGCAGGGTGTGTGTCTAGACATGCCTGGTCGCCTCCCCAGGCTCTTACACCTAGCGCATTTCCCCTGAGCTTGGCATAATTTTAGGCCTACTCAGAGGGGAGGTGCTGGGATGGGTTGTTTTCACACAGCAAGAGCCTGGAGCTCAGATGGCCTGGTCACAGGGAACTGCAGAGCAAGTGTCCACACACCCAGGCCAAGGCAGAACCACATGAACACGTCTCTTCCTGTCCCCTACACTGTCAGAGATCTTGGGTGAGCCAGAATCTGTCTCGCCAGCTCCTGGGCAAACCAGCAGCAGCGCCTGTGTGTGATGGGGCAGTGCCGACCTAGGGGCACACAGGGCCACATGCTCCTACTGCTGCCTTGAGGCTGCTGGGACAATGAGGCCTTGGGCAACGACCCCCTTGCTGGCCTCTTCCTTCTGACCAGGTCATCCTGGTTCTAGTCCCTTGCAGTGTGGAAAGAGGGCCTGCCAGAAAACTCCCTTCCAAGTAGGCTTCAAATGAGGCCTAGTAACCAAGGGAAAGGCACTCAGGGAATGAGACTGGAGAGGTGCCTGGGCATGTCTGGACACACAGCCTGTCGCCTGCCCCTTGGTGAGGCAGTACCCTCGGAGGCCAGGATGGTCTGGTCAAGGCTGGCCTGGGGCAGGTTCCGTGCTGGGACCTGCCACTGGCCTGTGGGTCCGCTGTGCAGAAACAGCACTGTGCCCCTGGTAGACATCACCGGCAGCCTCCAAAGGCTGGTTAGCAAGTACTCTCTCCAGCTGGCAACCTCTCCCTCACCGAGGGAGGCCCGAGATTCCCAGAAGCCACGCACTCTGCTCCCAATCCCAGGAGAAAACGCTTGGGTGGTCCCCTCTCAGGGCCTTGCCCCTGAGCCTGCACTCAGCTAGGGGCTCCAAACTCCCAGGCCAAGGCAGAACCACATGCACACGAATCTTCCTGCCCCCTGCCCTGTCAGAAAGCTCGGGTGAGCCAAGATCTGTCAGGCAGTTCATGGGCAATCCCAGCAGCAGCGCCTGTGTGTGAAGGGGCAGGCCCAACCTAGGGGCACAGTGGGCTATTTGCTCACCCTGCTGACCTGTGGCTTCTGGGCAACAAAGGATTGGGCATAGACCCCCTTGCTTGCCTTCTCCCTCTGACCATGCCGTCCGGGCTCCAGGCCCTTGCAGTGTGGAGTGAGCCCCTGCCAGAAACCTCCTCTCCAAGTAACCCTCAAATTCGGCCTAGGCACCAGGGGAAAAGTGCTCAGGGAATGAGCCTAGGGAGGTGCCTGAGCATGTATGGACACGTTTCCCGCAGCCTGCCCCTTCGTGGGGCAGTACCCCCGGAGGCGAGGAAGGACTGGGCAACGCTGGCCTGGGGCAGGGTCCATGCTGGAACCTGCCCATGGCCTGTGGGGCCTCTGAGCAGAAGCAGCACCCTGCCTTTGGAAGACCTCCCCTGCTGCCTCCAAAGGCCAGCTTGCAAGCACTCTCCCCGAGGGAGGCCCGTGATTCCCGCAAGATTCGCACTCTGATCCCAAGCCCGTGAGAAAAGCACTTCGTGGTGGTCCTATCTCAGGGCTCTTGCCCGTGAGCCTAGGGGCCAGCTAGGGGCTCCAAACTCCCAGGCCATGCAGAACCACAAGCACATGACTTTTCCTGCCCCCTACACTGTCAGAGAGCTTGGGTGAGCCAGAGTCTGTCAGGTAGCTCCTTGGAAAGCCCAGGAGCATCGCCTGTGTGTGATGGGGCAGGGCTGAACTAGGGGCACAGAGGGCCACTTGCTCTCCCTGCTGCCTTGAGGCTGCTGGGACAAAGAGGCCTTGGGCATCGACCCCCTTGCTGGCCTCTTTCCTCTGACCAGGCCGTCCGGGCTCCAGGCCCTTGCAGTGTGGAGAGAGCCCCTGCCAGACACCTGCCCTCCAATTAGGCCTCAAATGGGGACTAGGCACCAGGAAAAGCGCTCACGGAATGAGCCTGGGGAGGTGCCTGAGCATGTCTGGACTCACTTCCCGCAGCCTGCTCCATCTCGGGGCAGTTCCCCCGGAGGCCAGGAAGGTCTGGTCAAGACTGCCCTGGGGCACTGTCCATGCTGGGACCTGCCCCTGGCCTGTGGGGCCTCTGAGCACAACCAGCACTCTTCTGCTGGAATACCTCAACGGCAGCCTCCAAAGGCCGCTTTGCAAGCAGTCTCACCGGCTGGTCAACTCTCCCTCACTGAGGGAGGCCCGTCTTTCCCGCAAGCTGCGCACTCTCTTCCCAAGCCTGGGAGAAAAGCACTTCGGGGTGTTCCTCTCTCAGGCCTTTGCCCCGGAGCTTTGGGACAGCTAGGGGTTCCACTCACCCAGGGCAAGGCAGAACCACATGCACACGTCACTTCTGGCCCTCTGCACCATCAGAGATCTCGGGTCAGCCAGAGTCTGTCAGGCTGCCCCTGGGCAAGCCCAGCAGCTCGGCTGTGTGTGTAGGGGCAGGACCGACCTAGGGGCACAGTGCGCCACTTGCTCTTCCTGCTGCCCTTAGGCTGCTTTGCAGAAGAGGCCTTGGGAAATGACCCCCTTGCTGGCCCCTTTCCTCTGACCAGCCCATCCATACTCTAGACCCTTGCAGTGTGGAGAGAGCCCCTGCCAGAAACCTCCCCTGCAAGTAGGCCTCAAATGAGGCCTAGGCACCAGGGAAAAGGCGCTAATGAAATGAGGCTGGGGAGGCGCCTTGGCATGTATGGACACACACCCCACAGCCTGCTCTTTCATGGGGCAGTACCCCCGGAGGCCAGGAAGGTCTGGGTAAGTCTGGTCTGGAGCTGTATTCATGCTGGGACCTGCGCCAGGCCTGTGGGTCCTCAGAGAAAATCCAGCACTCTGGCGCTGGAAGACCTCCCCGGCTGCCTCCAAAGGCCAGTTTGCAAGCACTCTACCCGAGGGAGACCCACATTTCCCGCAAGCCACGCACCCTGCTCCCAAGCCCAGGACAATAACGCATTGGGTTTGTCCGCTCTCAGGCCCTTGGCCAATTGTCTTGGGGACTACTAGGGGATCCACACACCCAGGCCGAGGCAGAACCACATGAGCACGTCTCTTCCTGCCCCTTGCACCGTCAGAGAGCTCGGGTGAGCCAGTGTGTCAGTCAGCACCTGGGCAAGCCCAGCAGCAGCGCCTGTGTGTGATGGGGCAGGGCCGACCTAGGGTCTCTGAGGGCCAGTTGCTCACCCTGCTGCCCTAGGCTGCTTGGCCAAAGAGGCCTTGAACATCTACCCCATTGCTGGCCTCTTCCCTCTGACGAGGCTGTCTGGGCTCCAGTCCCTTGCAGTGTGTAGAGAGGCCCTGCCAGAATCCTCCCCTCCAAGTAGGCCTCAAATGAGGCCTAGGCATCATGGGAAACGTGCTCAGGGAATGACACTGGGGAGGCGCCTGGGCATGTCTGGAGACACTCCCTGAAGCCTGCCTCTTCGTGGGGCCGTACACCCAGAGGCCAGGAAGGTCTGGTCAAGGCTGTTCTGGGGCAGGGTCCTTGCTGGGGCCTGCCCCTGTCCTGTGGGGCCTCTGAGCAGAACCAGCACTGTGCCGTTTGAAGACGTCACCAGCAGCCTCCAAAGCCTGGTTTGCAAGCACTCTCACAGGCTGGCTGCCTCTCCCTCACCAACGGAGGCCCACGTTTCCCGCAAGCCGCGCACTCTGCACCCATGCCTGGGAGAGAAGCGCTTGTATGGTCCCATCTCAGGCGTTTGCCCATGAGCCTGGCAGACAGCTAGGGGCTCCACACACACAGGCCAAGGCAGAACCACATGCACATGTCTCTTCTGGCCCTCTGTAGTGTCAGAGAGCTCGGGTGAGCAAGAGTCTGTCAGGCAGCTCCTGGGCAAGCCCAACAGCAGCACCTGTGTGTGAAGGGGCAGGGCTGACCTAGGGGCACAGTTGGCCACTTGCTCACCCTGCTGCCTTGAGGCTGCTGTGACAAAGAGGCCTTGGGCATCAACCCACATGCTGGCCTCTTCACTCTGACCAAGCCTTCCGGGCTCCAGTCCGTTGCAGTTGGAGAGAGTCCATGCCAGAAACCTCCCATCCAACTAGCCCTCAAATTAGGCCTAGGCAGCAGGGGAAAAGCGCTCAGGGAATGAGCCTGGGGAGGTGCCTGAGCCTGTTGGACACACTCCCTGCCCCCTGCCCCTTTGTGGGGCAGTACCCCCAGAGGCCAAGAAGGTCTGGTCCAGGCTGGCCTGGTACAGGGTCCTTGCTGGGACTGGTCCCTGGCCTGTGGGTCCTCTGAGCAGGACCAGCACTGTGCAGCTGGAAGAACTCGCCGGCAGCCTCCAACGGCCGGCTTGCAAGTACTCTCGCCGGCTGGCCGCCTCTCACTCACCGAGGGAGGCCCACGTTTACCGCAAGCAGCGCATTCTGCTCCAAAGCGTGGAAGAAAAGCGCTTCGGGGTATTTTTCTCTCAGGCCTATGCCCCTTCGCCTTACGGACAGCTAGAGGTTCCACTCACCCAGGCCAAGGCAGAACCACATGCACACGTGTCTTCTGGCCCTCTGCACCATCAGAGAGCTCGGGTGAGCCAGAGAATGTCAGGCTGCTCCTGCGGAAACCCAGCAGCAGTGCCTGTGTGTGAATGGGCATGACCGACCTAAGGGCAGAGTGGGCCCCTTGCTCTTCCTGCTGCCCTGAGGCTCCTGGGCCAAAGAGGCCTTGGGCATAGACCCCTTCCTGGCCTCTTCCCTCTGGCCAGGCCCTCCATGCTCCAGACCCTTGGAGTGTGGAGAGAGCCCCTGCCAGAAACCTCCCCTCCAAGTAGGCCTCAAATGAGGCCTAGGCACCAGGGAAAAGGCGCTAATGCAATGAGCCTGTGGAGGCGACTGGGCATGTATGGACACACTCCCCGCAGGCTGCCCCTTCATGGGGCAATTGCCCCGGAGGCCAGGAAGGTCTAGACAAGGCTGGCCTGGGGCAGGGTCCATGCTGGAACCTGCCCGTGACCTGTGGGGCCTTTGAGCAGAACCAGTACTCGGCAGCTGGAAGACTTCCCCAGCTGCCTCCAAAGGCCAGTTTGCAACCACTCTCCCCGAGGGAGCCCCGCGATTCCCACAAGCCATGCACTCTGCTCCCAAGCCCGGGAGAAAAGCGCTTTGAGTTGGTCATCTCTCAGGGCCATTGCCAATGAGCCTGGGGGCCAGCTATGGGCTCCACACTCCCAGGCCAAGGCAGAACCACATGCACACGTCTTTTCCTGCCCCCTGCACCGTCAGAGAGCTTGGGTGAGCAAGAGTCTGTCAGGCAGCTCCTGGGCAAGCCCAGCAGGAGTGCCTGTGTGTGATGGGGCAGGGCCGACCTAGGGGCACAGTGGGCCACTTGCTCTTCCTGCTGCCCTGAGCCTCCTGGGACAAAGAGGCCTTGGGCATCGACCCAATTTCTGGCCTCTTCACTCTGACCAGGCCGTCCGGGCTCCAGTCCGTTGCAGTGTGGCGAGAGGGCCTGCCAGAAACCTCCCCTCCATGTAGGCCTGAAATGAGGCCTAGGAACCAAGGGAAAGGCACTCAGGGAATGAGCCTGGATAGGTGCCTGGGCATGTCTGGACACACTCCCCACCACCTGCCCCTTCGTGAGGCAGTATCCACAGAGGCCAGGTAGGTCTGTTCAAGGCTGGCCTGGGGCAGGGTCCGAGCTGGGACCTGCCACTGGCCTGTGGATCCTCTGTGCAGAACCAGCACTGTGCCGCTGGAAGACATCACCGGCAGCCTCCAAAGGCCGGTTTGCAAGTACTCTCTCCAGCTGCCAACCTCTCCCTCACCGAGGGAGGCTCTCAATTCCCGCAAGCCACCCACTCTACTTAAAAGCCCAGGACAATAGCACTTGGGTGGTCCCCTCTCAGGGCCTTGCCCCTGAGCCTGGGGTCAGCTAGGGGCTCCAAACTCCCAGGCCAAGGCAGAACCACATGCACTCGCGTCTTCCTGCCCCCTGCACCGTCAGAGAGCTCGGGTGAGCCAGAGTATGTCAGGCAGCTCATGGGCAAACCCAGCAGCAGGGCCTGTGTGTCAAGGGGCAGGGCCAAACTAGGGGCACAGATGGCACTTGTTCTTCATGCTGCCCTGTAGCTGCTGTGCCAAAGAGGCGTTGGGCATCGGCCCCCTTGCTGGCCTCTTCCCTCTGACCATGCCGTCCGCGCTCATGGCCCTAGCATTGTTGAGAGAGCCCCTGCCAGAAACCTCCCCTCTAAGTAGGCCTCAAATGCGGCCTAGGCACCAGTGGAAGAGTGCTCAGGGAATGAGCCTGGTGAGGTGCCTGTGCCTGTCTAGACACACTTCCCACACCCTGCCCCTTCGTGGGGCACTATCCCCAAAGGACAGGAAAGTCTGGTCAAGAATGGCCTGGTGCAGTGTCCATGCTGTGAGCTGCCCCTGGAATGTGGGGCCTCTGAGCACAACCAGCACTCTGCTGCTGGAATACCTCACCGGCAGCCTCCAAAGGCCGGTGTGCAAGCACTCTCACAGGCTGGCGTCCTCTCCCTCACCGAGGGAGACCCACGATTCCCGCAAGCCACGCACTCTGTTCTCAGACCAGGAAAATAGCGCATCGTGTTCCTTCACTCTCAGGCCACTGCCCCAGGGCCTGGGGGACAGCTACGGGCTCCACACACCCAGGCCAAGGCAGAACCACATGCACACGTCTTTTCCTGCCCCCTGCACCATCAGAGAGCTTGGGTGAGCAAGAGTCTGTCAGGCAGCTCCTGGACAATCCCAGTAGCAGCGCCTGTGTGTGATGTGGCAGGGCCGACCTAGGGGCACAGTGGGACACTTGCTCTTCCTGGTGCCCTGAGGCTGCTGGGACAAAGAGGCCTTGGCCATCAATCTCCTTGCTGGCCTCTTCCCTCTGACTAAGCCGTCTGGGCTCCAGTCCTTGCAGTGTGGAGAGAGCCCCTGCTAGAAACCTCCCCTCCAAGTAGGCCTCAAATGAGGCTGAGGAACCATGGGAAAAGCGCTCAGGGAATGAGCCTGGGGAGGTGCCTGGGCATGTCTGGACACACTCCCCACCGCCTGCCCCTTCTTGAGGCAGTATCCTCGGAGGCCAGGTAGGTCTGGTCAAGGCTGGCCTGGGGCAGGGTCCGAGCTGGAACCTGCCACTGGCCTGTGGATCCTCTGTGCAGAACCAGCACTGTGCCGCTGGAAGACATCACCGGCAGCCTCCAAAGGCCGGTTTGCAAGTACTCTCTCCAGCTGCCAACCTCTCCCTCACCGAGGGAGGCCCGCAATTCCCGCAAGCCCCCCACTCTGCTTAAAAGCCCAGGACAATAGCACTTGGGTGGTCCCCTCTCAGGGCCTTGCCCCTGAGCCTGGGGTCAGCTAGGGGCTCCAATCTCTCAGGCCAAGGCAGAACCACATGCACACTAGTCTTCCTGCTCCCTGCACCATCAGAGAGCTCGGGTGAGCCAGAGTATGTCAGGCAGCTCATGGGCAAACCCAGCAGTAGGGCCTGTGTCTCAAGGGGCAGGGCCAACCTAGGGGCACAGTTGGCACTTGCTCTTCATGCTGCCCTGAGGCTGCTGGGGCAAAGAAACCTTGGGAAACGACCCCCTTGCTGGCGTCTTTCCTCTGACCTGGCCATCCGTCCTCCAGGCCCTTGCAGTGTGGAGAGAGCCCCTGCCAGAAACCTCCCCTGCAATTTGCCTCAAATGAGGCCTAGGCACCAGGGAAAAGGTGCTAATAAAATGAGCCTGGGGAGGCGCCTGGTTATGTATGGACACACACCCCACAGCCAGCTCCTTCATGGGGCAGTACCCCCGGAAGCCAGGAAGGTCTCGGCAAGGCTGTCCTGGGGCTGGTCCTTGCTGGGGCCTGCCCCTGGCCTGTGGGTCCTCTGAGCAGAACCAGCACTGTTCCATTGGAACACGTACCAGCAGCCTCCAAAGGCTGGTTTGCAAGCACTCTCCCAGGCTGGCATCCTCTCCCTAAGCGAGGGAGGCCCAGTTTTCCCGCAAGCCGCGCACTCTGCTTCCATGCCTGGGAGAAAAGAGTTTCGGGATGTTCCTCTCTCAGGCCTTTGCCCCTGACCCTGGGAGACAGCTAGGGGCTCCACACTAACAGGCCAAGGCAGAACCACATGCACACGTATCTTGCGGCCCTCTGCACCGTCAGAGAGCTCGGGAGAGCCACAGTCTGTTAGGCAGCTCCTGGGGAAGCCCAGTAGCAGTGCCTATGTGTCAAGGGGCAGGGCCGACCTAGGGTCACTGAGGGCCACTTGCTCACCCTGCTGCCCTGAGGCTTCTGGGACAAAGAGGTCATGGGCATCGACCCCGTTGCTGGCCTCTTCCCTCTCACCACGCCTTCCGGGCTCGAAACACTTGCAGTGTGGAGAGAGCCCCTGGCAGAAACCTCCCCTCCAAATAGGCCTCAAATGAGCCCTAGAAACCATGGGAAAAGCTCTCAGGGAATGATCCTGGGGAGGTGTCTGGGCATGCCTGAACAACTCCCTGCCGCCTGCCCTTTCGTGAGGCAGTAACCCCGGAGGAAAGGAAGGTCTGGTCATGGCTGTCCTGGGGCAGGGTCCATGCTGGAACCTGCCCATGGCCTTTGGGGCCTTTGAGCAGAACCAGGACTCTGCCATTGGAAGACCTCACCAGCAGCCTCCAAAGGCCTGTTTGCAAAATCTCTCGTCTGCTGGCCGTAACTCCCTCACTGAGGCCGACTCTGCCCCTAGGTCGGCACTTCCCATTGAAACACAGGCAGTCCTGCTGGGGCTGCGGAGGACATGTCTGACAGACTCAGGCTCAAACCAGTTCTCGGAAGGTGCAGGGGGCAGGAAGAAACGTATGCATGTGATGCTGCCTCTTCCTGGCAATGTGGATGTCCAAGCTTGACTCCAGGCTCACGGAATAGGGCCCAGAGCAAGGACCACCGAGAAGCGCTTTTCTCCCGGGCTTAAGAGCAGAGTGCGCGACTTGCGGGAAAAGCAGGTCTCCCTCGGCAGGGAGCGGCAGCAATCTGGCGAGAATGCTTGCAAACCGGCCTTTGGACGCAGTTGGGGAGGTCGTCCTGCGGGAAAGGGCCGGTTCTGCTCAGAGTCCCCACAGGCCATGGGAAGTACCCCCCAAGACCCCTGTCCTTGGCCAGCCTTGCCCAGGGGTCCCTGGCCTCCGGGACTCCTGCCCCATGGAGGGGCAGGCTGCGGGGTGTGTGTCTAGACATGCCTGGTCGCCTCCCCAGTCACTTACCCCTAGCATATTTCCCCTGGTCTAGGCCACTTTTGAGTCCAACTCGGAGGGAGGTGCTGGCAGAGGCTGTCTCCAAACTGCAAGGACTTGGAGCTCAGACGGCCTGGTGAGAGGGAAGTGGGGAGCAACGGGTTGGATGCCCAAAGCCTCTTTCTCCCAGCAGCTTCAGGGCAGTTGGGAGAGCAAGAGGCCCACTCTGCCCCTAGGTCGGCTCTGCCCCTTGATACACAGGCATTCCTGCTGGGGCTGCGGAAGACATATGTGACAGACTCTGGCTCAACCAAGTCTTCGGTAGGTGCAGGGGGCAGGAACAAACGTATGCATGTGATTCTGCCTCTTCCTGGCAATGTGGATGTCCAAGCTCGACTCCAGGCTCAGGGGCAAGGGCCCAGAGAAAGGACCACCCCGATGTGCTTTTCCCCGGCTTGGGAGCGGATTGCGCGACTTGCGGGAAAAACAAGCCTCGCTTGGGGTCGGAAGTGCGGCAGCCTTCGAGAATGCTTGCAACTGGCCCTTTGACGCAGCCGGGGAGGTCTTCACGCGGGAAAGGGGTGATTCTGCTGAGAGGACCCACAGGCCAGGGGCAGCAACTAGCATGGTCTCTGCCCTTGGCCAGGGTTGCCCAGAACTTACAGGCCTCCGGGGCTGCTGCCCCATGAAGGGCAGGCTGCGTGGAGTGTGTCCAGACATGCCTGGTTACCTCCCCAGTCTCTTACCCCCTAGCGCATTTCGCCTGTGCTTGGCCTAATTTAAGGCCTACTCGGAGGGGAGGTGCTGGAATGTGCTGTTTTCACACAGCAAGTTCCTGGAGCTCAGACGGTCTGGTTACTGGGAAGTGCGGAGCAAGTGTGTGGATGCCCAAGGCCTCTTTGTCCCAGCAGTCTCCAGCAAGGTGGGAAAGCAAGACGCCCACTCTACCCTGGGTCAGCTCTGCCCTTTGAAACACAGGCAGTCCTGATCGGGCTGTGGAGGACATGTCTGACAGACTCTGGCTCAAACAAGTCCTCGGGAGGTGCAGGGGGAAGGAACAAACTTATTCATGTGATTCTGCCTCTTCCTGGCAATGTGGATGTCCAAGCTTGACTCCAGGCTCAGGAAAAAGGTCCCAGAGCAAGGACCACCCCGAAGCGCTTTTCTCCCGGGCTGAAGAGCAGAGTGCGCGACTTGCGGGAAAAGCAGTCCTCCCTCGGCAGGGAGCTGCAGCAGTCTGGCGAGAATGCTTGCAAACCGGCCTTTGGAGGCAATTGGGGAGGTCTTCCTGCGGGAAAGGGCCGGTTCTGCACAGAGTCCCCACAGGCCATGGGAAGGACCCAGCAAGACCTCTGTCCATGGCAAGCCTTGCCCAGACCTCCCTGGCCTCCGGGGCTGCTGCCCCATGAAGGGGCAGGCTGCTGGGTGTGTGCCTAGACATGCCTGGTCGCCTCCCCAGTCACTTACCGCCTAGCATATTTCCTGTGGCCTAGGCTTCTTTTGAGTCCAACTAGGAGGGAGGTGCTGGCAGAGGCTGTCTCCACACTGCAAGGACTTGGAACTCAGACGGCCTGGTGAGAGGGAAGTGGGGAGCAAAGGGTTGCATGCCCAACGCCTGTTTCTCCCAGCAGCCTCAGGGCAGCTGGGAGAGCAGGAGGCCCACTCTGCCCCTAGGTCAGCTCTGCCCCTTGACACACAGGCTGTGCTGCTGGGGTGGCCGAGGATGTGCCTCACAGACTCCGGCTGACTCGAGCTCTCGGAAGGTGCAGGGCTCAGGAAACGACGTGTGCGTGTGGTTCTTTCTTGGCCTGGGAGTGTGGACCTCCAAGGTTCACTCCAGGCTCAGGGGCAAGGGCCCAGAGAAAGGACCACCCCGATGTGCTTTTCTCCCGGCTTGGGAGCTGATTGTGCGACTTGCGGGAAAAACAAGCCTCCCTTTTGGTGGGAGGTGCGGCAGACGGCGAGAATGCTTGCAACCGGTTTTGGAGGCAGCCGGGGAGGTCTTCATGCGGGAAAGGGGTGGTTCTGCTGAGAGGACCCACAGGCCAGGGGCAACACACAGCATGGTCTCTGCCCTTGGCCAGGGTTTCCCAGACCTTCCGGGCCTCCGGGGCTGCTGCCCCATGAAGGGCACGCTGCGGGGAGTGTGTCCAGACATGCCTGGTGACATCCCCAGTCTCTTACCCCCTAGCGCATTTCCCCTGTGCTTGGCCTTATATGAGGCCTACTAGGAGGGGAGGTGCTGGCATGGGCTGTTATCACAAGCAAGAGCCTAGAGCTCAGACGGCCTGGTCACAGGGAAGTGCGGAGGAAGTGTGTGGATTCCCAAGGCCTCTTTGGCCCAGCAGCCTCCAGCAACGTGGGAGAGCAAAAGGCCCACTCTGCCCCTGGATCATCTCTGCCCCTTGACACACAGGCAGGCCTGCTGGGACTGCGGAGGACTTGTCTCACAGACTCAGGCTCAAACAAGTTCTCGGAAGGTGCAGGGGGCAGGAAGAAACGTATGCATATGATTCTGCCTCTTCCTGGCAATGTGGATGTCCAAGCTTGACTCAGGCTCACGGAATAGTGCCCAGAGCAAGGACCACCCCGAAGCGCTTTTCTCCCCGGCTTAAGAGCAGAGTGCGCGACTTGCGGGAAAAGCAGGCCTCCCTCGGCAGGGAGCGGCAGCAATCTGGCGAGAATGCTTTCAAACCGGCCTTTGGAGGCAGTTGGGGAGGTCGTCCTGCGGGAAAGGGCCGGTTATGCACAGAGTCCCCACAGGCCATGGGAAGGACCCCGCAAGACCCCTGTCCTTGGCCAGCCTTGCCCAGGCGTCCCTGGCCTCCGGGACTCCTGCCCCATGAAGGGGCAGGCTGCGGGGTGTGTGTCTAGACATGCCTGGTTGCCTCCCCAGTCACTTACCCCTAGCATATTTCCCCTGGTCTAGGCCACTTTTGAGTCCAACTCGGAGGGAGGTGCTGGCAGAGGCTGTCTCCACACTGCAAGGACTTGGAGCTCAGACGGCCTGGTGAGAGGGAAGTGGGGAGCAACGGGTTGGATGCCCAAAGCCTCTTTCTCCCAGCAGCCTCAGGGCAGTTGGGAGAGCAAGAGGCCCACTCTGCCCCTAGGTTGGCTCTGCCCCTTGATACACAGGCATTCCTGCTGGGGCTGCGGAGGACATATGTGACAGACTCTGGCTCAACCAAGTCTTCGGTAGGTGCAGGGGGCAAAAACAAACGTATGCATGTGATTCTGCCTCTTCCTGGCAATGTGGATGTCCAAGCTCGACTCCAGGCTCAGGGGCAAGGGCCCAGAGAAAGGACACCCCGATGTGCTTTTCCCCGGCTTGGGAGCGGATTGCGCGACTTGCGGGAAAAACAAGCCTCGCTAGGGGTCGGAAGTGCGGCAGCCTTCGAGAATGCTTGCAACTGGCCCTTTGACGCAGCCGGGGAGGTCTTCATGCGGGAAAGGGGTGATTCTGCTGAGAGGACCCACAGGCCAGGGGCAGCAACTAGCATGGTCTCTGCCCTTGGCCAGGGTTGCCCAGAACTTACAGGCCTCCGGGGCTGCTGCCCCATGAAGGGCAGGCTGCGTGGAGTGTGTCCAGACATGCCTGGTTACCTCCCCAGTCTCTTACCCCCTAGCGCATTTCGCCTGTGCTTGGCCTATTTTAAGGCCTACTCGGAGGGGAGGTGCTGCAATGTGCTGTTTTCACACAGCAAGAGCCTGGAGCTCAGACGGTCTGGTTACTGGGAAGTGCGGAGCAAGTGTGTGGATGCCCAAGGCCTCTTTGTCCCAGCAGTCTCCAGCAAGGTGGGAAAGCAAGACGCCCACTCTACCCTGGGTCAGCTCTGCCCCTTGAAACACAGGCAGTCCTGATCGGGCTGTGGAGGACATGTCTGACAGACTCTGGCTCAAACAAGTCCTCGGAAGGTGCAGAGGGAAGGAACAAACTTATTCATGTGATTCTGCCTCTTCCTGGCAATGTGGATGTCCAAGCTTGACTCCAGGCTCAGGGAAAAGGTCCCAGAGCAAGGACCACCCCGAAGCGCTTTTCTCCCGGGCTGAAGAGCAGAGTGCGCGACTTGCGGGAAAAGCAGTCCTCCCTCGGCAGGGAGCGGCAGCAGTCTGGCGAGAATGCTTGCAAACCGGCCTTTGGAGGCAGCCAGGGAGGTCTTCCTGCGGGAAAGGGCCGGTTCTGCACAGAGTCCCCACAGGCCATGGGAAGGACCCAGCAAGACCTCTGTCCATGGCCAGCCTTGCCCAGACCTCCCTGGCCTCCGGGGCTGCTACCCCATGTAGGGGCAGGCTGCTGGGTGTGTGCCTAGACATGCCTGGTCCCCTCCCCAGTCACTTACCCCCTAGCATATTTCCTGTGGCCTAGGCTTCTTTTGAGTCCAACTAGGAGGGAGGTGCTGGAAGAGGCTGTCTCCACACTGCAAGGACTTGGAACTCAGACGGCCTGGTGAGAGGGAAGTGGGGAGCAACGGGTAGCATGCCCAACGCCTGTTTCTCCCAGCAGCCTCTGGGCAGCTGGGAGAGCAGGAGGCCCACTCTGCCCCTAGGTCGGCTCTGCCCCTTGACACACAGGCTGTGCTGCTGGGGTGGCCGAGGATGTGCCTCACAGACTCCGGCTGACTCGAGCTCTCGGAAGGTGCAGGGCTCAGGAAACGACGTGTGCATGTGGTTCTTTCTTGGCCTGGGAGTGTGGACCTCCAAGGTTGACTCCAGGCTCAGGGGCAAGGGCCCAGAGAAAGGACCACCCCGATGTGCTTTTCTCCCGGCTTGGGAGCTGATTGCGCGACTTGCGGGAAAAACAAGCCTCCCTTTTGGTGGGAGGTGCGGCAGACGGCGAGAATGCTTGCAACCGGCCCTTGGAGGCAGCCAGGGAGGTCTTCATGCGGGAAAGGGGTGGTACTGCTGAGAGGACCCACAGGCCAGGGGAAGCACCCAGCATGGTCTCTGCCCTTGGCCAGGGTTGCCCAGTACTTCCGGGCCTCCGGGGCAGCTGCCACATGAAGAGCACACTGCGGGGAGTGTGTCCAGACCTACCTGGTCACCTGCCCAGTCCCTTACCCCCTAGTGCATTTCCCCTTTGTTTGGCCTGATTTAAGGCCTACTCGGAGGGGAGGTGCTGGCATGGGCTGTTATCACACAGCAAGAGCCTGGAGCTCAGACGGCCTGGTCACAGGGAATTGCGGAGCAAGTGTGTGGATTCTCAAGGCTTCTTTGGCCCAGCAGCCTCAGGGCAGCTGGGAGAGCAAGAGGCCCATTCTGCCTCTAGATCATCTCTGCCCCTTGACACACAGGCAGTCCTTCTGGCGCTGCGGATAACATGTCTGACAGACTCTGGCTCAACCAAGTCCTCGGAAGGTGCAGGGGGCAGTAACAAACGTATGCATGTGATTCTGCCTGTTCCTTGCACTGTGGATGTCCAAGCTTGACTCCAGGCTCAGGGCCAAGGGCCCAGATCAAGGACCACCCCGAAGCGCTTTTCTCCCGGGCTTAAGAGCAGAGTGCGCGACTTGCGGGAAAAGCAGTCCTCCCTCGGCAGGGAGCGGCAGCAGTCTGGCGAGAATGCTTGCAAACCGGTCTTTGGAGGCAATTGGGGAGGTCTTCCTGCCGGAAAGGGCCGGTTCTGCACAGAGTCCCCACAGGCCATGGGAAGGACCCAGCAAGACCTCTGTCCATGGCCAGCCTTGCCCAGACCTCCCTGGCCTCCGGGGCTGCTACCCCATGTAGGGGCAGGCTGCTGGGTGTGTGCCTAGACATGCCTGGTCGCCTCCCCAGTCACTTACCCCCTAGCATATTTCCTGTGGCCTAGGCTTCTTTTGAGTCCAACTAGGAGGGAGGTGCTGGAAGAGGCTGTCTCCACACTGCAAGGACTTGGAACTCAGACGGCCTGGTGAGAGGGAAGTGGGGAGCAAAGGGTTGCATGCCCAACGACTGTTTCTCCCAGCAGCCTCAGGGCAGCTGGGAGAGCAGGAGGCCCACTCTGCCCCTAGGTCAGCTCTGCCCCTTGACACACAGGCTGTGCTGCTGGGGTGGCCGAGGATGTGCCTCACAGACTCCGGCTGACTCGAGCTCTCGGAAGGTGCAGGGCTCAGGAAACGACGTGTGCATGTGGTTCTTTCTTGGCCTGGGAGTGTGGACCTCCAAGGTTGACTCCAGGCTCAGGGGCAAGGGCCCAGAGAAAGGACCACCCCGATGTGCTTTTCTCCCGGCTTGGGAGCGGATTGCGCGACTTGCGGGAAAAACAAGCCTCCCTTTTGGTGGGAGGTGCGGCAGACGGCGAGAATGCTTGCAACCGGCCCTTGGAGGCAGCCGGGGAGGTCTTCATGCGGGAAAGGGGTGGTTCTGCTGAGAGGACCCACAGGCCAGGGGCAACACACAGCATGGTCTCTGCCCTTGGCCAGGGTTGCCCAGACCTTCCGGGCCTCCGGGGCTGCTGCCCCATGAAGGGCACGCTTCGGGGAGTGTGTCCAGACATGCCTGGTGACCTCCCCAGTCTCTTACCCCCTAGCGCATTTCCCCTGTGCTTGGCCTTATATGAGGCCTACTAGGAGGGGAGGTGCTGGCATGGGCTGTTATCACAAGCAAGAGCCTAGAGCTCAGACGGCCTGGTCACAGGGAAGTGCGGAGCAAGTGTGTGGATTCCCAAGGCCTCTTTGGCCCAGCAGCCTCCAGCAACGTGGGAGAGCAAAAGGCCCACTCTGCCCCTGGATCATCTCTGCCCCTTGACACACAGGCAGGCCTGCTGGGACTGGGGAGGTCTTGTCTCACAGACTCAGGCTCAAACAAGTTCTTGGAAGGTGCAGGGGGCAGGAAGAAACGTATGCATGTGATTCTGCCTCTTCCTGGCAATGTGGATGTCCAAGCTTGACTCCAGGCTCACGGAATAGTGCCCAGAGCAAGGACCACCCCGAAGCGCTTTTCTCCCCGGCTTAAGAGCAGAGTGCGCGACTTGCGGGAAAAGCAGGCCTCCCTCGGCAGGGAGCGGCAGCAATCTGGCGAGAATGCTTGCAAACCGGCCTTTGGAGGCAGTTGGGGAGGTCTTCCTGCGGGAAAGGGCCGGTTATGCACAGAGTCCCCACATGCTATGGGATGGACCCCGCAAGACCCCTGTCCTTGGCCAGCCTTGCCCAGGCGTCCCTGGCCTCCGGGACTCCTGCCCCATGAAGGGGCAGGCTGCGGGGTGTGTGTCTAGACATGCCTGGTCGCCTCCCCAGTCACTTACCCCTAGCATATTTCCCCTGGTCTAGGCCACTTTTGAGTCCAACTCGGAGGGAGGTGCTGGCAGAGGCTGTCTCCACACTGCAAGGACTTGGAGCTCAGACGGCCTGGTGAGAGGGAAGTGGGGAGCAACGGGTTGGATGCCCAAAGCCTCTTTCTCCCAGCAGCCTCAGGGCAGTTGGGAGAGCAAGAGGCCCACTCTGCCCCTAGGTTGGCTCTGCCCCTTGATACACAGGCATTCCTGCTGGGGCTGCGGAGGACATATGTGACAGACTCTGGCTCAACCAAGTCTTCGGTAGGTGCAGGGGGCAGGAACAAACGTATGCATGTGATTCTGCCTCTTCCTGGCAATGTGGATGTCCAAGCTCGACTCCAGGCTCAGGGGCAAGGGCCCAGAGAAAGGATACCCCGATGTGCTTTTCCCCGGCTTGGGAGCGGATTGCGCGACTTGCGGGAAAAACAAGCCTCGCTTGGGGTCGGAAGTGCGGCAGCCTTCGAGAATGCTTGCAACCGGCCCTTTGAGGCAGCCGGGGAGGTCTTCATGCGGGAAAGGGGTGATTCTGCTGAGAGGACCCACAGGCCAGGGGCAGCAACTAGCATGGTCTCTGCCCTTGGCCAGGGTTGCCCAGAACTTACAGGCGTCCGGGCTGCTGCCCCATGAAGGGCAGGCTGCGTGGAGTGTGTCCAGACATGCCTGGTTACCTCCCCAGTCTCTTACCCCCTAGCGCATTTCGCCTGTGCTTGGCCTAATTTAAGGCCTACTCGGAGGGGAGGTGCTGGAATGTGCTGTTTTCACACAGCAAGAGCCTGGAGCTCAGACGGTCTGGTTACTGGGAAGTGCGGAGCAAGTGTGTGGATGCCCAAGGCCTCTTTGTCCCAGCAGTCTCCAGCAAGGTGGGAAAGCAAGAGGCCCACTCTGCACCTAGATCATCTCTTCCCCTTGACACACAGGCAGTCCTGCTGGGGCTGCGCAGGACATGTCTGACAGACTCTGGCTCAAACAAGTCCTCGGAAGGTGCATCGGGCAGGAACAAACGTGTGCATGTGATTCTGCCTCTTCCTGGCAATGTGGATGTCCAAGGTTGACTCCAGGCTCAGGGGCAAGGGCCCAGAGAAAGGACCACCCCGAAGCGCTTTTCTCCCGGGCTTAAGAGCAGAGTGCGCGACTTGCGGGAAAAGCAGGCCTCCCTCGTCAGGGAGCGGCAGCAGTCTGGCGAGAATGCTTGCAAACCGGCCTTTGCAGGCAGTTGGGGTGGTCTTCCCACGGGAAAGGGCCGGTTGTGCTCAGAGTCCCCACAGGCCATGGGAAGCACCCAGCAAGACCCCTGTCCTTGGCCAGCCTTGCCCAGACCCCCCCTGGCCTCCGGGGCTCCTGCCCCATGAAGGGGCAGGCTGCAGGGTGTGTGTCTTGACATGCCTGGTCGCCTCCCCATGCTCTTACCCCTAGCGCATTTCCCCTGAGCTTAACCTAATTTTAGGCCTACTTAGAGGGGAGGTGCTCGCATGGGCTGTTTTCACACAGCAAGAGCCTGGAGCACAGAGTGCCTGGTCACAGGGAAGTGCAAAGCAAGAGTCCACACACCCAGGCCAAGGCAGAACCACATGAACACGTCTCTTCCTGCCCCCTACACTGTCAGAGACCTTGGGTGAGCCAGAGTCTGTCAGGCCCACTCCTGGGCAAACCCAGCAGCAGCGCCTGTGTGTGATGGGGCAGGTCCGACCTAGGGACACAGTGGGCCACTTACTCTCCCTACTGCCCTGAGGCTTCTGGGCCAAAGAGACCTTGGACATCGACCCCCTTCCTGGCCTCTTCCCTCTGACCAAGCCATCCGGCCTCCAGGCCCTTGCAGTGTGGATAGAGCCCCTGCCAGAAACCTCCCCTCCAAGTAGGCCTCAAATGAGGCCTAGGCACCAGGGGAAAAGCGCTCAGGGAAGGAGCCTGGGGAGGTGCCTGAGCATGTCTGGACACACTTCCCGCAGCCTGCCCCTTCATGGGCAGTTCCCCGGAGGCCAGGAATGTCTGGGCAAGTCTGGCCTGGGACAGGTTCCATGCTGGAATCTGCCTGTGGCCTGTGGGGGATCTGAGCAGAACCAGCTCTTTGCCGCTGGAAGAACTCCCCAGCTGATTCAAAGGCCAGTTTGCGAGCACTCTCCCCGAGCGAGGCCCGCAATTGCCTTAAGCTGCACACTCTGCTCCCAGCCCGAGAGAAAAGTGCTTCGGGGTGGCCCTCTCTCAGGGCCCTTGCCCCTGAGCCTAGGGGATAGCTAGTGGCGCCACACACCCAGGCCAAGGGAGAACCCCATATACACGTCCTTTCCTGCCCCCTACACCGTCAGAGGACTCGGGTGAACCAGTGTCTGTCAGGCAGCTCCTGGGCAAGCCCAGGAGCAACGGTTGTCTGTGATGGGTCAGGGCCCACGTAGGGGACTGAGGGCTACCAGCTCAACCTGCCTCCCTGAGGCTGCTGGGAGAAAGAGGCCTTGGGCATCGACCCCCTTGCTGGCCTCTTCCCTCTGACCAGGCCGTGTGGGATCCAGGCCCTTGCAGTGTGGAGAGAGGCCCTGCCAGAAACCTGCCCTCTAATTAGGCCTCACGTGAGGCCTAGAAACCATGGAAAAGGCGTTCAGGGAATGAGATTGCGGAGGCGCATAGGCATGTCTGGACACACTCCCCGCTACCTGCCCCTTCGTTGTGCATTACCCCCGGAGGCCAGGAACGTCTGGTCAAGGCTGGTGTCGGGCAGGGTCCAGGCTGGGACCTGACCCTGGCCTGTGGGGCCTCTGAGCACAACCAGCACTTGTGCTGCTGTAAGACATCACCAGTAGCCTACAAAGGCAGTTTTGCAAGGACTCTCGCCGGCTGGCTGCCTATCCCTCACCGAGGGAGGCCCGCATTTCCCCCAAGCCGCGCACTCTACTCCGAAGACTGGGAGAAAAGTGTTTCGGGGTGTTCCTCTCTCAGGCCTTTGCCACTGAGCCTGGGAGAAAGCTAGGGGCTCCACACACCCAGGCTAAGGCAGAACCACATGCACAGTCTCTTCCGGCCCTCTGCACCGTCAGAGAGCTCGGGTGAGCCAGAGTCTGTTAGGCAGCTCCTGGGCAAGCCCAGCAGCAGCGCCTGTGTGGGAAGGGGCAGGGCCGACCGTGGCGCACAGTGGGCCACTTGCTCTCCCTACTGCCCTGAGGCTGCTGGGCCAAAGAGGCCTTGGGCATCAACCCCCTTGTTGTCCTCTTCCCTCTGACCATGCCGTCCAGGCCCCAGGCGCTTGCAGTGTGGAGAGAGTCCCTGCCAGAAACCTCCCCTCCAAGTAGCCCTCAAATGAGGCCTAAGCACCATGGGAAAAGCACTCAGGGAATGAGCTCGGGGAGGTGCCTGAGCATGTCTGGACACACACCCCGCCCCCTGCCCCTTTGAGGAGCAGTACCACCAGAGGCCAGGAAGGTCTGGTCAAGGCTGGCCTGGTGCAGGTTCCTTGCTGGGACCGGCCCCTGGCCTGTGGGTCCTCTGAGCTGGACCAGCACTGTGCCGCTGGAAGACCACACCGGCAGCCTCCAAAGGCCGGTTTACAAGCACTCTCGACCGCTGGTCGCCTCTCACTCAACGAGGGAGGCCCACGTTTACCGCAAGCAGCGCATTCTGCTCCCAAGCCTGGGAGAAAAGCGCTTCGGGGTATTCCTCACTCAGGCCTTTGCCTCTGAGCCTTAGGGACAGCTAGATGTTCCACTCACCCAGGCCAAGGCAGAACCACATGCACACGTCTCTTCCGGCCCTCTGCACCATCAGAGAGCTCGGGTGAGCCAGAGAATGTCAGGCTGGTCCTGGCCAAACCCAGCAGCAGCGCCTGTGTGTGAATGGGCATGACAGACCTAACGGCACAATGGGCCCCTAGCTCTTCCTGTTGCCCTGATGTTCCTGAGCCAAAGTGTCCTTGGGCATAGACCCCCTTCCTGGCCTCTTCCCTCTGACCACGCCATCCGTGCTCCAGACCCTTGGGGTGTGTAGAGAGCCCCTGCCAGAAACCTCCCCTCCAAGTAGGCCTCAAATGAGGCCTAGGCACCAGGGAAAAGGCGCTAATGCAATGAGCCTGTGGAGGCGACTGGGCATGTATGGACACACTCCCTGCAGCCTGCCCCTTCATGGGGCAGTTCCCCCGGAGGCCAGGAAGGTCTGGACAAGGCTGGCCGGGGACAGGGTCCATGCTGGAACCTGCCCATGTCCTGTGGGGCCTTTGAGCAGAACCAGGACTCTGTTGCTGGAAGAACTCGCCGGCTGACTCCAAAGGCCAGTTTGCAAGAACTCTCCCCGAGGTGGCCCGCGATTCCCACAAGCCCCGAACTCTGCTACCAAGCCCGGGAGAAAAGCGCTTCGATGTGGTCCTGTCTCAGGGCCATTGCGCCTGGGCCTGGAGGCCAGCTATGGGCTCAACACTCCCATGCCATGGCAGAAGCACATGCACACATCTTTTCCTGCCCCCTGCACCGTCAGAGAACTTGGGTGAGCAAGAATCTGTCAGGCAGCTCCTGGGCAAGCCCAGCAGCAGCGCCTGTGTGTGAGGGGCAGGGCCAATCTAGGGGCACAGTTGGCAACTTGCTCCTCCTGCTGCCCAGAGGCTGCTGGGACAAAGGGGCCTTGGACATCGAACCCCTTGCTGGCCTCTTCCCTCTGAGCAGGACGTCCGGGCTCCAGTCCCTTGCAGTGTGGAGAGAGGCCCTGCCAGAAACCTCCCCTCCAAGTAGGCCTTAAATGAGGCCTAGGAACCAAGGGAAAGGCACTCAGGGAATGAGCCTGGGGAGGTGCCTGGGCATGTCTGGACACACTCCCCGTCGCCTGCCCCTTTGTGAGGCAGTACCCTGGGAGGCCAGGATGGTCTGGTCAAGGCTTGCCTGGGGCAGGGTCCTTGCTGGGACCTGCCACTGGTTGTGGGTCCTCTGTGCAGAAACAGCACTGTGCCGCTGAAAGACATCACCGGCAGCCTCCAAAGGGTGGTTTGCAAGTAAACTCTCCAGGTGGCAACCTCTCCCTCACTGAGGGAGGCCTGTGATTCCCGCAAGCCACGCACTCTGCTTCCAAGCCCAGGAGAAATGCGCTTGGGTGGTCCCCTCTCAGGGCCTTGCCCCTGAGCCAGGGGTCAGCTAGGGGCTCCAAACTCCCAGGCCAAGGCAGAGCCACATGCACATGAATCTTCCTGCCCCCTGTACCGTCAGAGAGCTCGGGTGAGCCAGAGTCTATCAGGCAGTTCATGGGCAAACCCAGCAGCAGCGCCTGTGTGTGAAGGGCCTGGGAGGACCTAGGGGCACAGTGGGCAACTTGCTCACCCTGCTGCCCTGAGGCTGCTGGGCAAAGAAGGCCTTGGGCTTCGACCCCCTTGCTGGCCTCTTGCCTCGGACCATGCCGTCCGGGCTGCAGGTCTTTGCAGTGTGGAGTGAGCCCCTGCCAGAAACCTCCCCTCCAAGTAGCCCTCGAATTAGCTCTAGGCACCAGGGGAAAATCATTCAGGGAATGAGCCTGGGGAGGTGCCTCAGCATATCTGGACACATTTCCCGCAGCCTACCCCTTCGTGGGGCAGTACGCCCGGAGGCCAGGTAGGGCTGGGCAAGGCTAGCCTGGGGCAGGGTCCATGCTGGAACCTGCCCATGGCCTGTGGGGCCTCTGAGCAGAACCAGCACTCGGCCGCTGGAAGACCTCCCGGGCTGCCTCCAAAGGCCAGTTTGCAAGCACTCTCCCCGAGGGAGACCCGCGATTCCGGCAAGGTTCGCACTCTGATCCCAAGCCTGGGAGAAAAGCGCTTCGCGGCGGTCCTATCTCAGGGGCCTTGCCCCTGAGCCTGGGGGCCAGCTAGGGGCTCCAAACTCCCAGGCCATGCAGAACCACAAGCACATGTCTTTTCCTGCCCCCTACACTGTCAGAGAGCTTGGGTGAGCCAGAGTCTGTCAGGTAGCTCCTTGGAAAGCCCAGGAGCATCGCCTGTCTGTGATGGGCAGGGCCGAACTAGGGGCACAGAGGGCCACTTGCTCTCCTTGCTGCCTTGAGGCTGCTGGGACAAAGAGGCCTTGGGCATCGACCCCCTTGCTGGCCTCTTTCCTCTGCCCAGGCCATCCGGGCTCCAGGCCCTTGCAGTGTGGAGGGAGCCCCTGCCAGAAACCTCCCCTCCAATTAGACCTCAAATGAGGCCTAGGCACCAGGGAAAGGCGCTCACGGAATGAGCCTGGGGAGGTGCCTGAGCATGTCTGGACTCACTTCCCGCAGCCTGGTCCTTCGTGGGGCAGTTCCCCCAGAGGCCAGGAAGGTCTGGGCAAGGCTGGCCTGGGGCAGGGTCTATGCTGGAACCTGCCCGTGGCCTGTGGGTACTTTGAGCAGAACCAGGACTCTGGTGCTGGAAGACCTCCCCGGCTGCCTCCAACGGCCAGTTTGTAAGCACTTTCACCGAGGGAGGCCCGCGATTCCCAGAAGCTGCGCACTCTGCTCCCAAGCCCGGGAGATAAGCGCTTCGTGTCTGTCCTCTCTCAGGGCCATTTCCCATAAGCCTGGGGGCCAGCTAGGGGCTCCAAACTCCCAGGCCATTGCAAAACCACATGCACACGTCTTTTCCTGCCCCCTGCACCATCAGAGACCTTGGGTTAGCAAGAGTCTGTCAGGCAGCTCCTGGACAAGCCCAGCAGCAGCACCTGTGTGTGATGGGGCAGGGCTGACCTAGGGACACAGTGGGCCACTTTCTCACCCTGCTTCCCTGAGGCTGTTGGGCCAAAGAGGCCTTGGGCATCGACCCCCTTGCTGGCCTCTTCCCTCTGACCAGGCCGTCTGGGCTCAAGTCCATTGCAGTGTGTAGAGAGTCCCTGCCAGAAACCTCCCCTCCAAGTAGGCCTCAAATATGGCCTATGAACCATGGGAAAGGTGCGAATAGAATTCGACTGGGAAGGCAACTGGCATGTCTGGACACAATCCCCGCCACCTGCCCCTCTCTGGGGCAGTACCCCCAGAGGCCACGAAGGTCTGGTCAAGGCTGGCCTGGTGCAGGGTCCTTACTGGATCATCCCCCTGGCGTGTGGGTCCTCTGAGAAGAACCAGCACTGTGCCACTAGAAGACATCACCACCAGCCTCCAAAGGCCGGTTTGCAAGCACTCTCGCCGGCTGGCCGCCTCTCCCTCACCAAGGGAGTCCCGCATCTACCACAAGCAGGGTACTCTGCTCCCAAACCTGGGAGAAAAGTGCTTCGGGGTGTTCCTCCCTCAGACTTTGCCACTGAGCCTTAGGGAGAGCTAGGAGTTCAACTCACCCAGGCCAAGGCAGAACCACATGCAAACGTCTCTTCCGCCCCTCTGCACCATCAGAGAGCTCGGGTGAGCCAGAGAATGTCAGGCTGCTCCTGGGCAAGTCGGCAGCAGCGCCTGTGTTTGAATGGGCAGGACCGACCTAGGGGCACAGTGGGCCACTTGCTCTTCCTGCTGCCCTGAAGCTGCTGGGTCAAAGAGGCCTTGGGCATCGACCCCCTTGCTGGCCTCTTCCCTCTGACCAGGCCATCCGTGTTCCAGAACCTTAAAGTGTGGAGACAGCCCCTGCCAGAAACCTCCCCTCCAAGTAGGCCTCAAATGAGGCCTAGGCACCAGGGAAAAGGCGCTAATGGGATGAGTCTGTGGAGGCGACTGGGCATGTATGGACACGCTCCCCGTAGCCCACCCCTTCGTGGGGCAGATCCCCGGGAGGCCAGGAAGGTCTGGACAAGGCTGCCCTGGGGCAGGGTCCATGCTGGAAGCTGCCCGTGTCCTGTGGGGCCTTTGAGCAGAACCAGGGCTGTGCCGCTGGAAGACCTCCCCAGCTGCCTCCAAAGGCCAGGTTGCAAGCACTCTCCCTGAGGGAGGCCCGCGATGCCTGAGCATGTCTGGACACACTTCCCGAAGCCTGCCCCTTCCTGGGGCACTACCCCCAAAGGACAGGAAGATCTGGTCAGGACTGGCCTGGGGCAGTGTCCATGCTGGGACCTGCCCCAGGCCTGTGGGGCCTCTGAGCACAGCCAGCATTCTGATGCTGGAATACCTCACCGGCAGCCTCCAAAGGCCGGTGTGCAAGCACTCTCACAGGCTGGCATCCTCTCCGTCACCGAGGGAGACCCGCGTTTCCCGCAAGCCACGTACCCTGTTCCTAAGTCCAGGACAATGGTGCATCGGGTTCGACCGCTCTCAGGCCCTTGCCCCAGTGCCTGGGGGACACTAGGGGCTCCACACACCCAGGCCAAGGCAGAACCACATGCACACATCTCTTTGTGCCCCCTGCAACGTCAGAGAGCTTGGGTGAGCCAGAGTCTGTCAGGCCGGTCCTGGGCAAGCCCAACAACAGCGCCTGTGTGTGATGGTGCAGGGGCGACCTAGGGGCACTGATGGCACTTGCTCACCCTGCTGCCCTGAGGCTGCTGGGCCAAACAGGCCTTGGACATCGACCCCTTTGCTGGCCTTTTCCCTCTAACCAGGCCATCCGGGCTCCAGTCCTTTGCAGTGTGGAAAAAGGCCCTGCCAGAATCCTCCCTTCCAAGTAGGCCTCACATGAGGCCTAGAAATCATGGGAAAGTCGCTAAGGGAATGAAATTGGGGAGGCGCCTGGCCATGTCTGGACACACTCCCCGCCGCCTGCCCCTTCGTGGGGCAGTACCCCCAGAGGCCAGGAAGGTCTGGTCAAGGCTGGCCTGGGGCAGAGTCCTTGCTGGGACCTGGCCCTGGCTGGTGGGTACTCTGAGCAGAACCAGCATTGTGCCGCTTGAAGACCTCACCAGGAGCCTCCAAAGGCCGCTTTGCAAGCAGTCTCACCGGCTGGTCAACTCTCCCTCACTGAGAGAGGCCCGTCTCTCCCGCAAGCTGCGCACTCTCTTCCCAATCCTGGGAGAAAAACGCTTCGGGGTGTTCCTCTCTCAGGCCTTTGCCCCGGAGCTTGGGGACCGCTAGGGGTTCCATTCACCCAGGCCAAGGCAGAACGACATGCACACGTCACTTCTGGCCCTCTGCACCATCAGAGATCTCGGGTGAGCCAGAGTCTGTCAGGCTGCCCCTGGGCAAGCCCAGCAGCAACGCCTGTGTGTGAAGGGGCAGGAACGACCTAGGGGCACAGTGCACCTTTTGCTCTTCCTGCTGCCCTTAGGCTGCTGGGCCAAAGAGGCCTTGGGGAACGACCCCCTTGCTGGCCCCTTTCCTCTCACCAGGCCATCCGTCCTCCAGACCCTTGCAGTGTGGAGAGAGCCCCTGCCAGAAACCTCCCCTGCAAGTAGTCCTCAAATGAGGCCTAGGCACCAGGGAAAAGGCGCTAAAAAAATGAGCCTGGGGAGACGCCTGGGCATGTATGGACACACACCCCACAGCTTGCTCCTTCATGGGGCAGTACCCCCGGAGGCCAGGAAGGTCTGGGCAAGTCTGGTCTGGAGCAGTATCCATGCTGGGACCTGCCCCAGGCCTGTGGGGCCACAGAGCAAATGCAGCACTCTGGCGCTGGAAGACCACCCCGGCTGCCTCCAAAGGCCAGTTTGCAAGCACTCTACTCGAGGGAGACCCGCATTTACCGCAAGCCACGCACTCTGCTCCCAAGCCCAGGACAATAGCGCATCGGGTTCTTCCGCTCTCAGGTCCTTGGCCAATTGCCTTGGGGACAACTAGGGGATCCACACACCCAGGCCGAGGCAGAACCACATGAACACGTCTCTTCCTGCCCCTTGCACCGTCAGAGAGCTCGGGTGAGCCAGAGTGTGTCAGTCAGCACCTGGGCAAGGCCAGCAGCAGCGCCTGTGTGTGATGGGGCAGGGCCAACCTAGGGGCCCTGAGGGCCAGTTCCTCACCGTGCTGCCCTGAGGCTGCATGGCCAAAGAGGCCTTGGACATCGACCCCATTGCTGGCCTCTTCCCTCTGACGAGGCTGTCTGGGCTCCAGTCCCTTGCAGTGTGGAGAGAGGCCCTGCCAGAATCCTCCCCTCCAAGTAGGCCTCAAATGAGGCCTAGGTATCATGGGAAAGGTGCTCAGGGAATGAGACTGGGGAGGCGCCTGGGCATGTCTGGAGACACTCCCTGCAGCCTGCCTCTTCGTGGGGCCGTACACCCAGAGGCCAGGAAGGTCTGGTCAAGGTTGGTCTGGGGCAGGGTCCTTGCTGGGACCTGCCCCTGTCCTGTGGGCCCTCTGAGCAGAACCAGCACTGTGCCGTTGGAAGACGTCACCAGCAGCCTCCAAAGGCTGGTTTGCAAGCACTCTCGCAGGCTGGCCACCTCTCCCTCACCGACGGAGTCCCACATTTCCCGCAAGCCGCGCACTCTGCTCCCATGCCTGGGAGAAAAGCGCTTGTGTGGTCCAATCTCAGGCCTTTGCCCATGAGCCTGGGGGACAACTAGGGGCTCCACACACACAGGCCAAGGCAGAACCACATGCACACGTCTTTTCCTGCCCTCTGCACCGTCCGAGAGTTTGGGTGAACAAGAGTCTGTCAGGCAGCTCCTGGGCAAGCCCAGTAGCAGCTCCTGTGTGTGATGGGGCAGGGCCGACCTAGGGGCACAGTGGGCCACTTGCTCACCCTGTTACCCTGAGGCTGCTGGGACAAAGAGGCCTTGGGCATCAACTCACTTGCTGGCCTCTTCACACTGACCAGGCTGTCCGGGCTCCAGTCCGTTGCAGTTGGAGAGAGGTCATGCCAGAAATCTCCCCTCCAAGTAGGCCTCAAATGTGGCCTATGAAGCATGGGAAAGGCGCGAATGGAATTCGAATGGGGAGGCGCCTGGGCATGTCTGGACACACTCCCCGCCACCTGCCCCTTTGTGGGGCAGTACCCCCAGAGGCCAGGAATGTCTGGTCAAGGCTGACCTGGTGCAGGGTCCTTGCTGGGACCTGCCTCTGGCCTGTGGGTCCTCTGAGCAGAACCAGCACTCTGCCGCTGGAAGACCTCACCGGGAACCTCCAAAGGCCGGTTTGCAAGCACTCTCGCTGGCTGGCTGCCTCTCTCTCACCGAGGGGCGCCTGCCTTTCCCGGAATCCACACACTCTGCTCCGAAGCCTGGGAGAGAAGCGCTTCGGGGTGATCCTCTCTCAGGCCATTGCCCCTGAACCTGGGAGACAGCTAGGGGCTCCACACACCCAGGCCAAGGCAGAACCACATGCACACGGCTCTTCTGGCCCTCTGCACCGTCAGAGAGCTCGGGTGAGCCACAGTCTGTTAGGCAGCTCCTGGGCAAGCCCAGCAGCAGCGCCTGTGTTTGAATGGGAAGGGCCGACCTAGGGGCACAGTGGGCCACTTGTTCTCCCTGCTGCCCTGAGGCTGCTGGGCCAAAGAGGGCTTGGGCATTGACCCCCTTGCGGGCCTCTTCCCACTTACCAGGCCATCTGGGATCCAGGCCCTTGCAGTGTGGAGAGAGCCCCTGCCAGAAACCTCCACTCCTAGTAAGCCTCAAATGAGGCACAGAGATCAGGGAAAAGGCGCTATTGGAATGAGCCTGGGGAAGTGCCTTGAGCATGTATGGACACACGCCCTGCCCCTTGCACCTTCGTGGGGCAGTACCCCCGGAGGCCAGGAAGGTCTGGGCAAGGCTGGCCTGGGGCATGGTCCATGCTGGAACCTGCCCATGGCCCATGGGGTCTCTGAGCAGAACCAGGACTCTGCCGCTGCAAGACCTCCCTGGCTGCCTCCAAAGCCCTGTTTGCAAGCAGCCTCCCCGAAGGAGGCCCGCGCTTCCCGCAAGCTGCGCACTCTGCTCCCAAGCCCGGGAGAAGAGCGCTTCGAGGTGGTCCTCTCTCAGGGCCATTTCCATTGAGCCTGGGGGCCAGCTAGGGGCTCCACACTCCCAGGCCAAGGCAGAACCACATGCACACGTCGTTTCCTACTCTCTGCACTGTCAGAGAGCTTAGGTGAGCCAGAGTCTGTCAGGCAGCTCCTGGGCAAGCCCAGAAACAGCACGTGTGTGTGATGGGGCAGGGCTGACCTAGGGGCACTGAAGGCCACTTCGTGACCCCGGTGCCCTGAGGTTGCCTTGGGCATTGAACCCGTTGCTGGCCTCTTCCCTCTGACCAGGCTGTCCGGGCTCCAGTCCCTTGCAGTGTGGATAGAGGCCCTGCCAGAAACCGCCCCTCCAAGTAGGCCTCATATGAGGCCTATGAACCATGGGAAAGTCGCTCAGGGAATGAGCCTTTGGAGGTCCCTGGGCATGTTATGACACACACCCCGCCGCCTGCCCCTTCATGAGGAAATACCCCCGGAGGCCAGGAAGGTCTAGTCAAGGCTGGACAGGGGCAGGATCCGTGCTGGGACCTGCCACTGGCCTGTGGGACCTCCGAGCAGAACCAGCATTGTGGCCTTGGACGACATCACCGGCAGCTTCCAAAGGCTGGTTTGCAAGCACTCTCGCTGGCTGTCAACCTCTCCCTCACCGAGGGAGGCCCGCGATTCCCGCAAGCCACGCACTCTGCTCCCAAGCCCAGGACAATAGTGCCTTGGGTTCGTCTGCCCTCAGGCTCTAGCCCCAGTGCCTGGGGGACAGTTCATGGCTCCACACACCCAGGTCAAGGCAGAACCACATGCACACGTCTCTTCCGGCCCTCTGCACCGTCAGAGAGCTCGGGTGAGCCACAGTCTGTTAGGAAGCTCCTGGGCAAGCCCAGCAGCAGCGCCTGTGTGTGAAGAGGCAGGGCTGACCTAGGGGCACAATGGACCACTTGCTCTCCCTGCTGCACTAAGGCTGCTGGGCCAAGGAGTCCTTGGTCATCGACCCCCTTGCTGGCCTCTTCCCTCTGACCATGCCGTCCGCGCTCATGGCCCTAGCATTGTGGACAGAGCCCCTGCCAGAAACCTCCCCTCTAAGTAGGCCTCAAATGCGGCCTATGAACCATGGGAATGGCGCTCAGGGAATGAGCCTGTGGAGGTCCCTGGGCATGTTATGACACACACCCCACCACTTTCCCCTTCGTGAGGAAGTATCCCCGGAGGCCAGGAAGGTCTAGTCAAGGCTGGCCTGGGGTAATGTTCGTGCTGTGACCTGCCATTGGCCTGTGGGACCTCTGAGCAGAACCAGCACTGTGGCTATGGAAGACCTCACCGGCAGCCTCCAAAGGCCAGTTTGCAAGCACTCTCGCTGGCTGGCAACCTCTCCCTCACCGAGGGAGTCCCGCAATTCCCGCAAGCCACGCACTCTGCTCCCAAGCCCAGGAGGAAAAGGCTTGAGCGGTCCCCTCTAATGGATTTGCCCCTGAGCGTGGGGGACAGCTAGGGACTCAAAACTCCCAGGCCAAGGCAGAACCACATGCACACGAGTCTTCCTGCTCCCTGCCCATCAGAGAACTCAGGTGAGCCAGAGTCTGTCAGGCAGCTCCTGGGCAAGCCCAACAACAGAGCCTGTGTGTGAAGGGACAGGGCCCACCTAGGGACACAGTGGGCCACTTGCTTACCCTGCTGCCCTGAGGCTGCTGGGACCAAGAAGTCTTGGGCATCTCTCTCTTTCCTCTGACCAGGCCGTCCAGCCTCTAGTTCCTTGCAGTTTGGAGAGAGGCCCTGCCAGGAATCACCCTTCCAAGTAGGCCTCAAATGAGCCCTAGGAATCATGGGAAAGGCGCTAAGGAAATGAGACTGGGGAGGCAACTGGGCATGTCTGGACACACTCCCCGCCACCTGCCCATTCGGGAGGCTGTAACCCCGGAGGGCAGAAAGGTCTGGTCAAGGTTGGCCTGGGGGAGGGTCCGTGCTGGGACCTGCCACTGGCCAGTGGAGCCTCTGATCAGATACATCACTGTGCCGCAGGAAAACCTCACTGGCAGCCTCCAAAGGCTGGTTTGCAAGCACTCGCACCTAGGGAGACCCGCGCTTCCCGCAAGCCATGCACTCTGTTCCCAAGCCCAGGAAAGAAGCTCTTGTGGTGTCCCCTCTCAGGGCCTTGCCCCTGAAACTGGTGTCAGCTAGGGGCTCCAAACTCCCAGGCCAAGGCAGAGCCACGTGCACACAAGTCTTCCTGTCCACTGCACTGTCAGAGAGGTCGGGTGAGCCAGAGTCTGTCAGGCAGCTCCTGGGCAAGCCAAGCAGCTGTCCAGTGTGTGAAGCGTCAGGACTGACCTAGTGGCACAGTGGGCCACTTGCTCACCCTGATGCCCTGAGGCTGCTGGGCCAAAGAGGCCTTGGGCATCGACCCCCTTGCTGGCCTCTTCCCTCTGACCATGCCGTCTGTGCTCTAGGCCCTTGCAGTGTGGAGAGAGCCCCTGCCAGAATCCTCCCCTCTAAGTATGCCTCAAATGCGGTCTAGGCACCAGGGGGAAAGTGCTCAGGGAATGAGCCTGGGGAGGTGCCTGTGCTTGTCTGGACACACTTCCCGCAGCCTGCTCCTTCGTGGGGCACTACCCCCAAAGGACAGGAAGATCTGGTCAAGACTGGCCTGGGGCAGTGTCCATGCTGTGACCTGCCCCTGGCATGTGGGGCCTCTGAGCACAACCAGCACTCTGCTGCTGGAATACCTCACCGGCAGCCTCCAAAGGCCAGTTTGCAAGCACTCTCACAGACTGGCATCCTCTCCCTCACCAAGGGAGACCTGCATTTCCCGCAAGCCTCTCACTCTGTTCCCCAGTCCAGGACAATAGCGCATTGGGTTCGTCTGCTCTCAGGCCCTTGCCCCAGTGCATGGGGGACAGCTAGTGTCTCCACATACCCAGGACAAGGCAGAATCACATGCACACGTCTCTTTGTGCCCCCTTAACCTTCAGAGAGCTTGGGTGAGCCAGAGTCTGTCAGGCTGCTCCTGGGCAAGCCCAGCAGCAGCGCCTGTGTGTGATGGTGCAGGGGCGACCTAGGGGCACTGAGGGCCACTTGCTCACCCTGGTGCCCTGAGGCTGCTTGGCCAAAGAGGCCTTGGACATCGACCCCCTTGTTGGCCTTTTCCCTCTGACCAGGCCATCCGGGCTCCAGTCCATTGCAGTGTGGAGAGAGGCCCTGCCAGAATCCTCCCCTACAAGTAGGCCTCATATGAGGCCTAGGAATCATGGGAAAGGTGCAAAGAGAATGAAAATGGGGAGGCGCCTGGCCATGTCTGGACACACTCCCCGCCGCCTGCCCCTTCATGGGGCAGAACCCGCAGAGGCCAGGAAGGTCTGGTCAAGGCTGGCCTTGGGCCGGGTCCATGTTGGGACCTGCCCCTGGCCGGTGGGTACTCTGAGCAGAATCAGCATTGTGCCGCTGGAAGACCTCACCGGCCGCCTCCAAAGGCCGCTTTGCAATCAGTCTCACCAGCTGGCTGCCTCTCTCTCACCGAGGGAGGCCCGTCTTTCCCACAAGCCGCGCACTCTGTTCTCAAACCTGGGAGAAAAGCGCTTCGGTGTGTTCCTCTCTCAGGCATTTGCCCCAGAGCCTGGGGACAGCTAGGTGTTCCACTCACCCAGGCCAATGCAGAACCACATGCACACGTCTCTTCTGGTCCTCTGCACCATCAGAGAGCTCGGGTGAGCCACAGTCTGTGAGGCTGCCCCTGGGAAAGCCAGCAGCACCGCCTGTGTGTGAAGGGGCAGGGCCTAACTAGAGGCACAGTGCACTACATGCTCTTCCTGGTGCCTTTAGGCTGTTGGGCCAAAGAGGCCTTGGGAAACGAGCCCCTTGCTGGCCTCTTCCTTCTGACCAGGCCATCCGTCCTCCAGACACTTGTAGTGTGGAGCGAGCCCCTGCCAGAAACCTCCCCTCCAAGTAGGGCTCAAATGAGACCTAGGCACCAGGGAAAAGGCGCTAATGGAATGAGCCTGTGGAGGCGACTGGGCATGCATGGACACACTCCCCGCAGCCTGCCCCTTCGTGAGGCAGTTCCCCCGGAAGCCAGGAAGTTCTGTACAAGGCTGGCCTGGGGCAGGGTCCATGCTGAAACCTGCCCTTGACCTGTGGGCCCTTTGACCAGAACCAGAACTCTGCTGCTGGAAGACCTCCCCAGCTGCCTCCATAGGCCAGTTTGCAAGCACTCTCCCCGAGGGAGACAAGCGATTCCCACAAGCACCACACTCTGGCCCCAGGCCCAGGAGAATAGTGCTTCGAGGTGGTCCTCTCTCAGGACCATTGCCAATGAGCCTGGGGGCCTGCTAGGGGCTCCACACTCCCAGGCCAAGACAGAACCACATGCACACGTCTTTTCCTGCTCCCTGCACCGTCAGAGAGCTTGGGTGAGCAAGAGTCTGTCAGGCAGCTCCTGGACAAGCCCAGAAGCAGCACCTATGTGTGATGGGGCAGGGCCAACCTAGGGGCACAGTGGGACACTTGCTCTTCCTTCTGCCCTGAGCCTCCTGGGACAAAGAGGCCTTGGGCGTCAACCCCCTTGCTGGCGTCTTCCCTCTGACCAGGCCATCCGAGCTCCAGTCCTTGCAGTGTGGAGAGAGGCCCTGCCAGAGACCTCCCCTCCAAGTAGGCCTCAAATGAGGCCTAGGAAACATGGGAAAGGGACTCAGGGAATGAGCCTGGGGAGGTGCCTGGGCATGTCTGGACACACTCCCCACCGCCTGCCCCTTCGTGAGACAGTATGCACAGAGGCCAGGTAGGTCTGGTCAAGGCTGGCCTGGGTCAGGGTCGGTGCTGGGACCTGCCACTGGCCTGTGGATCCTCTGTGCAGAACCAGCACTGTGCCGCTGGAAGACATCACCGGCAGCCTCCAAAGGCCGGGTTGCAAGTCCTCTCTCCAGCTGGCAACCTCTCCGTCACCGAGGGAGGCCCGCAATTTCCGCAAGCCACCCACTCTGCTTAAAAGCCCAGGACAATAGCACTTCAGTGGTCCCCTCTCAGGGCCTTGCCCCTGAGCCTGGGAGACAGCTAGGGGCTCCAAACTCCCAGGCCAAGGCAGAACCACATGCACACGAGTCTTCCTGCCCCCTGCACCATCAGAGAGCTCGGGTGAGCCAGAGAATGTCAGGCAGGTCATGGGCAAACCCAGCAGCACGACCTGTGTGTGAAGGGGTAGGGCGAAACTAGGGGCACAGTGGGCCACTTGCTCTTCCTGCTGCCCTGAGGCTGCTGGGCCAAAGAGGCCTTCGGCATCGACCCCCTTGCTGGCCTCTTCCATCTGACCATGGTGTCCGTGCTCCAGGCCCGAGCACTGTGGAGAGAGCCCCTGCCAGAAAACACCCCTCTAAGTAGGCCTCAAATGCGGCCTAGGCACCAGGGGAAAAGTGCTCAGCGAAGGAGCCTGGGGAGGTGCCTGAGCATGTCTGGACACACTTCCCACAGCCTGCGCCTTCGTGGGGCACTAACCCCAAAGGACAGGAAGGTCTGGTCAAGACTGGCCTGGGGAAGTGTCCATGCTGGGACCTGCCCCTGGAATGTGGGGCGTCTGAGAACAACCAGCACTCTGCTGCTGGAATACCTCATCGGCAGCCTCCAAAGGCTGGTTTGCAAGCACTCTCACAGGCTGGCGTCCTCTCCCTCACCCAGTGAGACCCGCGTTTCCCGCAATCCACGCACTCTGTTCCCAAGACCACGAAAATAGCGCATCTTGTTCGTCCGCTCTCAGCCGCTTGCCCCTAGGCCTGGGGCCAGCTACGGGCTCCACACACCCAGGCCAAGGCAGAACCACATGCACACGTCTCTTCCTGCCCCCTGCACCGTCAGAGAGCTTGGGAGAGAAAGAGTCTGTCTGTCAGCACCTGGCCAAGACCAGCAGCACATGTGTGTGATGGGGCAGGGCCGACCTAGAGGCAGTGAGGGCCAGTTGCTCACCCTGCTGCCCTGAGGCTCTTGGGACAAAGATGGCTTGTACATCGACCCCATTGCTGGCCTCTTCCCTCTGACCAGGCCGTCCAGGCTCCAGTCCCTTGTAGTGTGGAAAGAGGCCCTGCCAGAAACGTCCCCTCCAAATAGACCTGAAATGAGGCCAAGGTATCTTGAGAATAGTGCTAAGGAATGAGACTGGGGAGGCTCCTCAGCATGTCTGGCCACACTCCTTACCGCCATAAACTTCGTGGGGCAGTACATGCAGAGGCCAGGAAGGTCTGCGCAAGGCTGTCCTGGGGCAGGTCCTTGCTGGGGCCTGCCCCTGGCCTGTGGGGCCTCTGAGCAGAACCAGCACTGTGCCATTGGAACACCTCACCAGCAGCCTCCAAAGGCCGGTTTGCAAGCACTCTCACAGGCTGCCGTCCTCTCCCTAACCGAGGGAGGCCTGGAATTCCCGCAAGCCGCACACTCTGCTTCCATGCCTGGGAGAAAAGCGCTTCGGGATGTTCCTCCCTCTGGCCTTTGCCCCTGACCCTGGGAGACAGCTAGGGGCTCCACACTAACAGGCCAAGGCAGAACCACATGCACACGTATCTTCCGGCCCTCTGCAGCATCAGAGAGCTCGGGAGAGCCACAGTCATTAGGCAGCTCCTGGGGAAGCCCAGTAGCAGTGCCTGTGTGTCAAGGGGCAGGGCCGACCTAGGGTCACTGAGGGCCACATGCTCAACCTGCTGCCCTGAGGCTTCTGGGACAAAGAGGCCTTGCGCATCGACCCCCTTGCTGACTTCTTCCCTCTCACGACACCCTCCGGGCTCGAGTCACTTGCAGTGTGGAGAGAGCCCCTGGCATAAACCTCCCCTCCAAATAGGCCTCAAACGAGGCCTAGGAACCATGGGAAAGGCGCTCAGGGAATGATCCTGGGGAGGTGTCTGGGCATGCCTGAACAACTCCCCGCCACCTGCCCTTTGGTGAGGCAGTACCCCCGGAGGCCAGGAAGGTCTGGTCATGGCTGTTCGGGGTCAGGGTCCATGATGGAACCTGCCCGTGGCCTTTGGGGCCTTTGAGCAGAACCAGGACTCTGCCGTTGGAAGACCTCACCAGCAGCCTCCAAAGGCCTGTTTGCAAGATCTCTCGTCTGCTGGCCGTAATTCCCTCATCGAGGCCCACTCTGCCCCTATGTGGGCTCTGCCCCTTGACACACAGGCAGTCCTGCTGGGGCTGCAGAGGACATGTCTGACAGACTCTAGCTCAACCAAGCCCTCGGAAGGTGCAGGGGGCAGCAACAAACGAATGCATGTGATTCTGCCTCTTCCTGGCAATGTGGATGTCCAAGCTTGACTCCAGGGTCAGGGACAAGGGCCCAGAAAAAGTACCACCCCGAAGCGCTTTTCTCCAGGGCTTAAGAGCAGAGTGCGCGACTTGCGGGAAACCAAATTTCCCTCGGCAGCGAGCGGCAGCAGTCTGGTGAGAATGCTTGCAAACCGGCCTTTGGAGGCAATTGGGGAGATCTTCCTGCGGGAAATGACCGGTTCTGCACAGAGTCCCCACAGGCCATGGGAAGGACCCAGAAGAACCCTGTCCATGCCCAGCCTCGCCCAGACCTCCCTGGCCTCCGGGGCTCCTGCCCCTTGAAGGGGCAGGCTGCGGAGTGTGCCTAGACATGCCTGGTCGCCTCCCCAGTCACTTACCCCCTAGCATATTTCCCCTGGCCTTGGCCTCTTTTGAGTCCAACTCGGAGGGGAGGTGATGGCAGAGGCTTTCTACACACTGCAAGGACCTGGAGGTCAGATGGCCTGGTGAGAGGGAAGTGGGGAGCAACGGGTTGCATGCCCAAAGCGTTTTTCTCCCAGCTGCCTCAGGGCAGCTCGGAGAGCAAGATGCCCACTCTGCCCCTAGGTCAGATCTGCCCCTTGACACACAGTCTGTGCTGCTGGGGTAGCCAACGATGTGCCTCACAGACTCCGGCTGACTCGAGCACTCGGAAGGTGCAGGGCTCAGGAAACGACATGTGCATGTGGTTCTTTCTTGGCCTGGGAGTGTGGACCTCCAAGGTTGACTCCAGGCTCAGGGGCAAGGGCCCAGAGAAAGGACAACCCCGATGTGCTTTTCTCCCGGCTTGGGAGCGGATTGCACGACTTGCGGGAAAAACAAGCGTCCTTTGGGGTGGGAGGTGCGGCAGCCGGCGAGAATGCTTGCAACCGGCCCTTGGAGGCAGCCGGGACGGTCTTCATGTGGGAAAGGGGTGGTACTGCTGAGAGGAGCCACAGGCCAGGGGCAGCACCCAGCATGGTCTCTTCCCTTGGCCAGGGTTGCCCAGACCTTCCGGGCCTCTGGGGCTGCTGCCCCATGAAGAGCAGGCTGCGGGGAGTGTGTCCAGACATGCCTGGTCACCTCCCCAGTTTCTTACACCCTAGCGCATTTCCACTGTGCTTGTCCTTATTAAAGGCCTACTCGGAGGGGAGGTGCTGGCATGGGCTGTTTTCACACAGCAAGAGCCTGGAGCTCAGACGGCCTGGACACAGGGAAGTGCGGAGCAATTGTGTGGATGCCCAAGTCCTCTTTGGCCCAGCAGGCTCCGGGCAGCTGTAAGAGCAAGAGGGCCACTCTGCCCCTAGATCTTCTCTGCCCCTTGACACTCAGGCAGGCCTGCTGGGGCTGTGGAGGACATGTCTGAAAGACTCTGGCTCAAACAAGTCCTCGGAATGTGCAGGGGACAGGTCAAACGTATGCATGTGATTCTGCCTCTTCCTGGCAATGTGGATGTCCAAGGTTGACTCCAGGCTCAGGGGCAATGGCCCAGAGAAAGGACCACCCCTAAGCGCTTTTCTCCCGGGCTTTAGAGCACAGTGCGCGACTTGCGGGAAAGGCAGGCCTTCCTCGGCAGGGAGCGGCAGCAGTCTGGCGAGAATGCTTGCAAACCGGCCTTTGGAGGCAGTTGGGGAGGTGTTCCTGCGGGAAAGGGCCGGTTCTGCTCAGAGTCCCCACAGGCCATGGGAAGGGCGCAGCAAGAACCCTGTCCTTGGCCAGCCTTGCCCAGACCTCCCTGGCTTCCCGGGCTCCTGCCCCATGAAGGGGCAGGCTGCAGGGTGTGTGTCTAGACATGCCTGGTCGCCTCCCCAGGCTCTTACACCTAGCGCATTTCCCCTGAGCTTGGCCTAATTTTAGGCCTACTCAGAGGGTAGGTGCTGGGATGGGTTGTTTTCACACAGCAAGAGCCTGGAGCTCAGACGGCCTGGTCACAGGGAAATGCAGAGCAAGGGTCCACACACCCAGGCCAAGGCAGAACCACATGAACACGTCTCTTCCTGTCCCCTACACTGTCAGAGATCTTGGGTGAGCCAGAATCTGTCTCGCCAGCTCCTGGGCAAGCCCAGCAGCAGCGCCTGTGTGTGATGGGGCAGGGCCGACCTAGGGTCTCTGAGGGCCAGTTGCTCACCCTGCTGCCCTAGGCTGCTTGGCCAAAGAGGCCTTGAACATCTACCCCATTGCTGGCCTCTTCCCTCTGACGAGTCCGTCCGGGCTCCAGTCCCTTGCAGTGTGTAGAGAGGCCCTGCCAGAATCCTCCCCTCCAAGTAGGCCTCAAATGAGGCCTAGGTATCATGGGAAAGGTGCTCAGGGAATGACACTGGGGAGGCGCCTGGGCATGTCTGGAGACACTCCCTGAAGCCTGCCTCTTCGTGGGGCAGTACACCCAGAGGCCAGGAAGGTCTGGTCAAGGCTGTTCTGGGGCAGGGTCCTTGCTGGGGCCTGCCCCTGTCCTGTGGGGCCTCTGAGCAGAACCAGCACTCTGCCGTTTGAAGACGTCACCAGCAGCCTCCAAAGCCTGGTTTGCAAGCACTCTCACAGGCTGGCTGCCTCTCCCTCACCAACGGAGGCCCACGTTTCCCGCAAGCCGCGCACTCTGCACCCATGCCTGGGAGAGAAGTGCTTGTATGGTCCCATCTCAGGCGTTTGCCCATGAGCCTGGCAGACAGCTAGGGGCTCCACACACACAGGCCAAGGCAGAACCACATGCACATGTCTCTTCTGGCCCTCTGTAGTGTCAGAGAGCTCGGGTGAGCAAGAGTCTGTCAGGCAGCTCCTGGGCAAGCCCAGCAGCAGCACCTGTGTGTGAAGGGGCAGGGCTGACCTAGGGGCACAGTTGGCCACTTGCTCACCCTGCTGCCTTGAGGCTGCTGTGACAAAGAGGCCTTGGGCATCAACCCACATGCTGGCCTCTTCACTCTGACCAAGCCTTCCGGGCTCCAGTCCGTTGCAGTTGGAGAGAGTCCATGCCAGAAACCTCCCATCCAACTAGCCCTCAAATTAGGCCTAGGCAGCAGGGGAAAAGCGCTCAGGGAATGAGCCTGGGGAGGTGCCTGAGCCTGTTGGACACACTCCCTGCCCCCTGCCCCTTTGTGGGGCAGTACCCCCAGAGGCCAAGAAGGTCTGGTCCAGGCTGGCCTGGTACAGGGTCCTTGCTGGGACTGGTCCCTGGCCTGTGGGTCCTCTGAGCAGGACCAGCACTGTGCAGCTGGAAGAACTCACCGGCAGCCTCCAACGGCCGGTTTGCAAGTACTCTCGCCGGCTGGCCGCCTCTCACTCACCGAGGGAGGCCCACGTTTACCGCAAGCAGCGCATTCTGCTCCAAAGCCTGGAAGAAAAGTGCTACGGGGTATTTTTCTCTCAGGCCTATGCCCCTTCGCCTTACGGACAGCTAGAGGTTCCACTCATCCAGGCCAAGGCAGAACCACATGCACACGTCTCTTCCGGCCCTCTGCACCATCAGAGAGCTCGGGTGAGCCAGAGAATGTCAGGCTGTTCCTGCGGAAACCCAGCAGCAGTGCCTGTGTGTGAATGGGCATGACCGACCTAAGGGCAGAGTGGGCCCCTTGCTCTTCCTGCTGCCCTGAGGCTCCTGGGTCAAAGAGGCCTTGGGCATAGACCCCCTTCCTGGCCTCTTCCCTCTGGCCAGGCCCTCCATGCTCCAGACCCTTGGAGTGTGGAGAGAGCCCCTGCCAGAAACCTCCCCTCCAAGTAGGCCTCAAATGAGGCCTAGGCACCAGGGAAAAGGCGCTAATGCAATGAGCCTGTGGAGGCGACTGGGCATGTATGGACACACTCCCCGCAGCCTGCCCCTTCATGGGGCAATTGCCCCGGAGGCCAGGAAGGTCTAGACAAGGCTGGCCTGGGGCAGGGTCCATGCTGGAACCTGCCCGTGACCTGTGGGGCCTTTGAGCAGAACCAGTACTCGGCAGCTGGAAGACTTCCCCAGCTGCCTCCAAAGGCCAGGTTGCAACCACTCTCCCCGAGGGAGCCCCGCGATTCCTACAAGCCATGCACTCTGCTCCCAAGCCCGGGAGAAAAGCGCTTTGAGGTGGTCCTCTCTCAGGGCCATTGTCAATGAGCCTGGGGGCCAGCTATGGGCACCACACTCCCAGGCCAAGGCAGAACCACATGCACACGTCTTTTCCTGCCCCCTGCACCGTCAGAGAGCTTGGGTGAGCAAGAGTCTGTCAGGCAGCTCCTGGGCAAGCCCAACAGGAGTGCCTGTGTGTGATGTGGCAGGGCCGACCTAGGGGCACAGTGGGCCACTTGCTCTTCCTGCTGCCCTGAGCCTCCTGGGACAAAGAGGCCTTGGGCATCGACCCAATTTCTGGCCTCTTCACTCTGACCAGGCCGTCCGGGCTCCAGTCCGTTGCAGTGTGGCGAGAGGGCCTGCCAGAAACCTCCCCTCCATGTAGGCCTCAAATGAGGCCTAGGAACCAAGGGAAAGGCACTCAGGGAATGAGCCTGGATAGGTGCCTGGGCATGTCTGGACACACTCCCCACCAGCTGCCCCTTCGTGAGGCAGTATCCACGGAGGCCAGGTAGGTCTGTTCAAGGCTGGCCTGGGGCAGGGTCCGAGCTGGGACCTGCCACTGGCCTGTGGATCCTCTGTGCAGAACCAGCACTGTGCCGCTGGAAGACATCACCGGCAGCCTCCAAAGGCCGGTTTGCAAGTACTCTCTCCAGCTGGCAACCTCTCCCTCACCGAGGGAGGCTCTCAATTCCCGCAAGCCACCCACTCTGCTTAAAAGCCCAGGACAATAGCACTTGGGTGGTCCCCTCTCAGGGCCTTGCCCCTGAGCCTGGGGTCAGCTAGGGGCTCCACACTCCCAGGCCAAGGCAGAACCACATGCACACGTCTTTTCCTGCCCCCTGCACCATCAGAGAGCTCGGTTGAGCCAGAGTATGTCAGGCACCTCATGGGCAAACTCAGCAGCAGGGCCTGTGTGTGAAGGGGCAGGGCCAAACTAGGGGCACAGATGGCACTTGTTCTTCATGCTGCCCTGAAGCTGCTGTGCCAAAGAGGCCTTGGGCATCGGCCCCCTTGCTGGCCTCTTCCCTCTGACCATGCCGTCTGCGCTCATGGCCCTAGCATTGTGGAGAGAGCCCCTGCCAGAAACCTCCCCTCTAAGTAGGCCTCAAATGCGGCCTAGGCACCAGGGGAAAAGTGCTCAGGGAATGAGCCTGGTGAGGTGCCTGTGCCTGTCTAGACACACTTCCCACACCCTGCCCCTTCGTGGGGCACTATCCCCAAAGGACAGGAAAGTCTGGTCAAGAATGGCCTGGTGCAGTGTCCATGGTGTGAGCTGCCCTTGGAATGTGGGGCCTCTGAGCACAACCAGCACTCTGCTGCTGGAATACCTCACCGGCAGCCTCCAAAGGCCGTTGTGCAAGCACTCTCACAGGCTGGCGTCCTCTCCCACACCGAGGGAGTCCCACGATTCCCGCAAGCCACGCACTCTGTTCTCAGACCAGGAAAATAGCGCATCGTGTTCCTTCACTCTCAGGCCACTGCCCCAGTGCCTGGGGGACAGCTACGGGCTCCACACACCCAGGCCAAGGCAGAACCACATGCACACGTCTTTTCCTGCCCCCTGCACCATCAGAGAGCTTGGGTGAGCAAGAGTCTGTCAGGCAGCTCCTGGAAAATCCCAGTAGCAGCGCCTGTGTGTGATGTGGCAGGGCCGACCTAGGGGCACAGTTGGCACTTGCTCTTCATGCTGCCCTGAGGCTGCTGGGGCAAAGAAACCTTGGGAATCGACCCCCTTGCTGGCGTCTTTCCTCTGACCTGGCCATCCGTCCTCCAGGCCCTTGCAGTGTGGAGAGAGCCCCTGCCAGAAACCTCCCCTGCAATTTGCCTCAAATGAGGCCTAGGCACCAGGGAAAAGGTGCTAATAAAATGAGCCTGGGGAGTCGCCTGGTTATGTATGGACACACACCCCACAGCCAGCTCCTTCATGGGGCAGTACCCCCGGAAGCCAGGAAGGTCTCGGCAAGGCTGGTCTGGAGCAGTATCCATGCTGGGACCTGCCCCAGGACTGTGGGGCCACAGAGCAAATCCAGCACTCTGGCTCTGGAAGACTTCCCCGGCTGCCTCCAAAGGCCAGTTTGCAAGCACTCTACCCGAGGGAGACCCGCATTTCCCGCAAGCCACGCACTCTGCTCCCAAGCCAAGGACAATAGCGCATCGGGTTCATCCGCTCTCAGGCCCTTGGCCAATTGCCTTGGGGACAACTAGGGGATCCACACACCCAGGCCGAGGCAGAACCACATGAACACGTCTCTTCCTGCCCCTTGCACCGTCGGAGAGGTCGGGCGAGCCAGAGTGTGTCAGTCAGCACCTGGGCAAGGCCAGCAGCAGCGCCTCTGTGTGATGGGGCAGGGCCATCCTTGGGGCTCTGAGGGTCAGTTTCTCACCCTGCTGCCCTGAGGCTGCTTGGACAAAGAGGCCTTGGGAATAGACCCCCTTGCTGGCCTCTTCCCTCTGACCAGGCCATCCGTGCTCCAGACCCTTGGAGTGTGGAGAGAGCCCCTGCCAGAAACCTCCCCTCCAAGTAGGCCTCAAATGAGGCCTAGGAACCAGGGAAAAGGTGCTAATGGAATGAGCCAGTGGAGGCGACTGGGCATGTATGGACACACTCCCCGCAGCCTGCCCCTTCGTGGGGCAGTTCCCCTGGAGGCCAGTAAGGTCTGGACAAGGCTGGCCTTGGGCAGGGTCCATGCTGGAACCTGCCCGTGACCTGTGTGTCCTTTGAGCAGAACCAGGATTCTGCCTTTGGAACACCTCCCTGGCTGCCTCCAAAGGCCAGTTTGCAAGCACTCTCTCCGAGGGTGCCACGCAATTCTCACAAGCCCCGCACTCTGCTCCCAAGCCCGGGAGAAAAGCGCTTCGAGGTGGTCCTCTCTCAGGGCCATTGCCAATGAGCCTGGGGGCCAGCTATGGGCTCCACACTCCCAGGCCAAGTTAGAACCACATGCACACGTCTTTTCCTGCCCCCTGCACCGTCAGAGAGCTTGGGTGAGCAAGAGTCTGTCAGGCAGCTCCTGGGCAAGCCCAGAAGCAGCGCCTATGTGTGATGGGGCAGGGCCAACCTAGGGGCACAGTGGGCCACTTGCTCTTCCTGCTGCCCTGAGGCTGCTGTGATATAGAGGCCTTGGGCATCGACCCCCTTGCTGGCCTCTTCCCTCTGACCAGGCCATCTGGGCTCCAGTCCTTGCAGTGTGGATAGAGACCCTGCCAGAAACCTCCCCTCCAGTAGGCCTCAAATGAGGCCTAGGAAACAAGGGAAAGGCACTCAGGGAATGAGCCTGGGGAGGTGCCTGGGCATGTCTGGACACACTCCCCACCGCCTGCCCCTTCTTGAGGCAGTATCCTCGGAGGCCAGGTAGGTCTGGTCAAGGCTGGCCTGGGACAGGGTCCGTGCTGGGACCTGCCACTGGCCTGTGGATCCTCTGTGCAGAACCAGAACTGTGCCGCTGGAAGACATCCCCAGCAGCCTCCAACGGCCGGTTTGCAACTACTCTCTCCAGCTGGCAACCTCTCCCTCACCGAGGGAGGCCTGCAATTCCCGCAAGCCTCCCACTCTGCTTCCAAGCCCAGGACAATAGCGCTTGTGTGGTCCCCTCTCAGGGCCTTGCCCCTGAGCCTGGGAGACAGCTAGGGTCTCCATCTCCCAGGCCAAGGCAGAACCACATGCACACGGGTCTTCCTGCCCCCTCCACCGTCAGAGAGCTCGGGTGAGCCAGAGTATGTCAGGAAGCTCATGGACAAACCCAGCAGCACGACCTGTGTGTGAAGGGGCAGGCCAAACTAGGGGCACAGTGGGCCACTTGCTCTTCCTGCTGCCCTGAGGCTGCTGGGCGAATGAGGCCTTCGGCATCGAACCCTTGCTGGCCTCTTCCCTCTGACCATTCCGTCCGTGCTCCAGGCCCGAGCACTGTGGAGAGAGCCCCTGCCAGAAACCTCCCCTCTAAGTAGGCCTCAAATGCGGCCTAGGCACCAGGGGAAAAGTGCTCAGCGAAGGAGCCTGGGGAGGTGCCTGAGCATGTCTGGACACACTTCCCACAGACTGTCCCTTTGTGGGGCACTAACCCCAAAGGACAGGAAGGTCTGGTCAAGACTGGCCTGGGGAAGTGTCCATGCTGGGACCTGCCCCTGGAATGTGGGGCATCTGAGCACAACCAGCACTCTGCTGCTGGAATACCTCATCGGCAGCCTCCAAAGCCTGGTTTGCAAGCACTCTCACAGGCTGGCGTTCTCTCCCTCACTGAGGGAGACCCGCGTTTCCCGCAATCCACGCACTCTGTTCCAAAGACCAGGAAAATAGCGCATTGTGTTCGTCCGCTCTCAGCCGCTTGCCCCTGTGCCTGGGGGACAGCTACGGGCTCCACACACCCAGGCCAAGGCAGGACCACATGCACACGTCTCTTCCTGCCCCCTGCACCATCAGAGAGCTTGGGAGAGAAAGAGTCTGTCAGGCAGCTCCTGGGCAAGCCCAACAGCACATGTGTGTGATCGGGCAGGGCTGACCTAGAGGCAGTGAGGGCCAATTGCTCACCCTGCTGCCTTGAGGCTGTTGGGACAAAGACGCCTTGGAAATCGACACCATTGCTGGCCTCTTCCCTCTGACCAGGCCGTCCAGGCTGCAGTCCCTTGTAGTGTGGACAGAGGCCCTGCCAGAAACGTCCCCTCCAAGTAGACCTGAAATGAGACCAAGTTATCTTGAGAATAGTGCTAAGGAATGAGACTGGGGAGGCGCCTCAGCATATCTGGACACACTCCTTACGGCCTGCATCTTCGTGGGGCAGTACACCCAGAGGCCAGAAAGATCTGGGCAACGCTGGCCTGGGGCAGGTCCTTTTTGGGGCCTGCCCCTGTCCTGTCGGGCCTCTGAGCAGAACCAGCACTGTTCCATTGGAACACGTACCAGCAGCCTCCAAAGGCCGGTTTGCAAGCACTCTCCCAGGCTGGCATCCTCTCCCTAAGCGAGGGAGGCCCGGTTTTCCCGCAAGCCGCGCACTCTGCTTCCATGCCTGGGAGAAAAGAGTTTCGGGATGTTCCTCTCTCAGGCCTTTGCCCCTGACCCTGGGAGACAGTTAGGGGCTCCACACTAACAGGCCAAGGCAGAACCACATGCACACATATCTTGCGGCCCTCTGCACCGTCAGAGAGCTCGGGAGAGCCACAGTCTGTTAGGCAGCTCCTGGGGAAGCCCAGTAGCAGTGCCTGTGTGTCAAGGGGCAGGGCCGACCTAGGGTCACTGAGGGCCACTTGCTCACCCTGCTGCCCTGAGGCTTCTGGGACAAAGAGGCCATGGGCATCGACCCCGTTGCTGGCCTCTTCCCTCTCACCACGCCTTCCGGGCTCGAGACACTTGCAGTGTGGAGAGAGCCCCTGGCAGAAACCTCCCCTCCAAATAGGCCTCAAATGAGCCCTGGGAACCATGGGAAAAGCGCTCAGGGAATGATCCTGGGGAGGTGTCTGGGCATGCCTGAACAACTCCCTGCCGCCTGCCCTTTCGTGAGGCAGTAACCCCGGAGGAAAGGAAGGTCTGGTCATGGCTGTCCTGGGGCAGGGTCCATGCTGGAACCTGCCCATGCATGGACCCTGCCCATGGCCTTTGGGGCCTTCGAGCAGAACCAGGACTCTGCCATTGGAAGACCTCACCAGCAGCCTCCAAAGGCCTGTTTGCAAAATCTCTCGTCTGCTGGCCGTAACTCCCTCCCTGAGGCCGACTCTGCCCCTAGGTCGGCACTTCCCATTGAAACACAGGCAGTCGTGCTGGGGCTGCGGAGGACATGTCTGACAGACTCTGGCTCAACCAAGCTCTCGGAAGGTGCAGGGGGCAGGAACAAACGTATGCATGTGATTCTGCCTCTTCCTGGCAATGTGGATGTCCAAGCTCGACTCCAGGTTCAGGGGAAAGGGCCCAGAGCAAGGACCACCCCGAAGCGCTTTTCTCCCGGCCTTAAGAGCAGAGTGCGCGACTTGCGGGAAAAGCAGATCTCCCTCGGTTGGGAGCGGCAGCATCTGGCGAGAATGGTTGCAAACCGGCCTTTGGAGACAGTTTGGGAGGTCTTTCTGTGGGAAAGGGCCGGTTTTGCTCTGAGTCCACACAGGCCATGGGAAGGATCCAGCAAGACCCCTGTCCTTGGCCAGCCTTGCCCAGACCTCGCTGGCCTCCAGGTTGCTGCCCCATGAAGGGGCAGGCTGCAGGGTGTGTGTCTAGACATGCCTGGTCGCCTCCCCAGTCACTTACCCCTAGCATATTTCCCCTGATCTAGGCCACTTTTGAGTCCAACTCGGAGGGAGGTGCTGGCAGAGGTTGTCTCCACACTGCAAGGACTTGGAGCTCAGACGGCCTGGTGAGAGGGAAGTGGGGATTCACGGGTTGCATGCCCAAAGCCTTTTTCTCCCAGCAGCCTCAGGGCAGCTGGGAGAGCAAGAGGCCCACTCTGCCCCTAGGTCAGATCTGCCCCTTGACACACAGGCTGTGCTGCTGGGGTGGCCGACGATGTGCCTCACAGACTCCGGCTCACTCGAGCTCTCGGAAGGTGCAGGGCTCAGGAAACGACGTGTGCATGTGGTTCTTTCTCGGCCTGGGAGTCTGGACCTCCAAGGTTGACTCCAGGCTCAGGGGCAAGGGCCCAGTGAAAGGACCACCCGGATGTGCTTTTCTCCCGGCTTGGGAGCGGATTGCGCGACTTGCGGGATAAACAAGCCTCCCTTGGGGTGGGAGGTGCGGCAGCCGGCGAGAATGCTTGCAACCGGCCCTTGGAGGCAGCCGGGGAGGTCTTCATGTGGGAAAGGGGTGGTTCTGCTGAGAGGACCCACAGGCCAGGGCCAACACCCAGCATGGTCTCTGCCCTTGGCCAGGGTTGCCCAGACATTCCGGGCCTCCGGGGCTGCTGCCCCATGAAGGGCACGCTGCGGGGAGTGTGTCCAGACATGCCTGGTGACCTCCCCAGTCTCTTACCCCCTAGCGCATTTCCCCTGTGCTTGGCCTTATATGAGGCCTACTAGGAGGGGAGGTGCTGGCATGGGCTGTTATCACAAGCAAGAGCCTAGAGCTCAGACGGCCTGGTCACAGGGAAGTGCGGAGCAAGTGTGTGGATTCCCAAGGTCTCTTTGGCCCAGCAGCCACCAGCAAGGTGGGAGAGCAAAAGGCCCACTCTGCCCCTAGATCATCTGTGCCCCTTGACACACAGGCAGGCCTGCTGGGACTGCAGAGGACTTGTCTGACAGACTCAGGCTCAAACAAGTTCTCGGAAGGTGCAGGGGGCAGGAAGAAACGTATGCATGTGATTCTGCCATTTCCTGGCAATGTGGATGTCCAAGCTTGACTCCAGGCTCACGGAATAGGGCCCAGAGCAAGGACCACCCCGAAGCGCTTTTCTCCCGGGCTTAAGAGCAGAGTGCGCCACTTGCGGGAAAAGCAGGCCTCCCTCGGCAGGGAGCGGCAGCTGTCTGGCGAGAACGCTTGCAAACCGGCCTTTGGAGGCAGTGGGGAGGTCTTCCTGCGGGAAAGGGCCGGTTCTGCACAGAGTCCCCACAGGCCATGGGAAGGACCCAGCAAGACCTCTGTCCATGGCCAGCCTTGCCCAGACCTCCCTGGCCTCCGGGGCTGCTGCTCCATGAAGGGGCTGGCTGCTGGGTGTGTGTCTAGACATGCCTGGTCGCCTCCCCAGTCACTTACCCCTAGCATATTTCCCCTGGTCTAGGCCACTTTTGAGTCCAACTCGGAGGGAGGTGCTGGCAGAGGCTGTCTCCACACTGCAAGGACTTGGAGCTCAGACGGCCTGGTGAGAGTGAAGTGGGGAGCAACGGGTTGGATGCCCAAAGCCTCTTTCTCCCAGCAGCCTCAGGGCAGTTGGGAGAGCAAGAGGCCCACTCTGCCCCTAGGTCGGCTCTGCCCCTTGATACACAGGCATTCCTGCTGGGGCTGCGGAGGACATATGTGACAGACTCTGGCTCAACTAAGTCTTCGGTAGGTGCAGGGGGCAGGAACAAACGTATGCATGTGATTCTGCCTCTTCCTGGCAATGTGGATGTCCAAGCTCGACTCCAGGCTCAGGGGCAAGGGCCCAGAGAAAGGACCACCCCGATGTGCTTTTCCCCGGCTTGGGAGCGGATTGCGCGACTTGCGGGAAAAACAAGCCTCGCTTGGGGTCGGAAGTGCGGCAGCCTTCGAGAATGCTTGCAACTGGCCCTTTGAGGCAGCCTGGGAGGTCTTCATGCGGGAAAGGGGTGATTCTGCTGAGAGGACCCACAGGCCAGGGGCAGCAACTAGCATGGTCTCTGCCCTTGGCCAGGGTTGCCCAGAACTTACAGGCCTCCGGGGCTGCTGCCCCATGAAGGGCAGGCTGCGTGGAGTGTGTCCAGACATGCCTGGTTACCTCCCCAGTCTCTTACCCCCTAGCGCATGTCGCCTGTGCTTGGCCTAATTTAAGGCCTACTCGGAGGGGAGGTGCTGGAATGTGCTGTTTTCACACAGCAAGAGCCTGGAGCTCAGACGGTCTGGTTACTGGGAAGTGCGGAGCAAGTGTGTGGATGCCCAAGGCCTCTTTGTCCCAGCAGTCTCCAGCAAGGTGGGAAACCAAGACGCCCACTCTACCGTGGGTCAGCTCTGCCCCTTGAAACACAGGCAGTCCTGATCGGGCTGTGGAGGACATGTCTGACAGACTCTGGCTCAAACAAGTCCTCGGACTTTGCAGGGGGAAGGAACAAATTTATTCATGTGATTCTGCCTCTTCCTGGCAATGTGGATGTCCAAGCTTGACTCCAACCTCAGGGAAAAGGTCCCAGAGCAAGGACCACCCCGAAGCGCTTTTCTCCAGGGCTGAAGAGCAGAGTGCGCGACTTGCGGGAAAAGCAGTCCTCCCTCGGCAGGGAGCGGCAGCAGTCTGGCGAGAATGCTTGCAAACCGGCCTTTGGAGGCACTTGGGGAGGTCTTCCTGCGGGAAAGGGCCGGTTCTGCACAGAGTCCCCACAGGCCATGGGAAGGACCCAGCAAGACCTCTGTCCATGGCCAGCCTTGCCCAGACCTCCCTGGCCTCCGGGGCTGCTGCCCCATGAAGGGGCAGGCTGCTGGGTGTGTGCCTAGACATGCCTGGTCGCCTCCCCAGTCACTTACCCCCTAGCATATTTCCTGTGGCCTAGGCTTCTTTTGAGTCCAACTAGGAGGGAGGTGCTGGCAGAGGCTGTCTCCACACTGCAAGGACTTGGAACTCAGACGGCCTGGTGAGAGGGAAGTGGGGAGCAACGGGTTGCATGCCCAACGCCTTTTTCTCCCAGCAGCCTCAGGGCAGCTGGGAGAGCAGGAGTCCCACTCTGCCCCTAGGTCGGCTCTGCCCCTTGACACACAGGCTGTGCTGCTGGGGTGGCCGAGGATGTGCCTCACAGACTCCGGCTGACTCGAGCTCTCGGAAGGTGCAGGGCTCAGGAAACGACGTGTGCATGTGGTTCTTTCTTTGCCTGGGAGTGTGGACCTCCAAGGTTGACTCCAGGCTCAGGGGCAAGGGCCCAGAGAAAGGACCACCCCGATGTGCTTTTCTCCCGGCTTGGGAGCTGATTGCGCGACTTGCGGAAAAAACAAGCCTCCCTTTTGGTGGGAGGTGCGGCAGACGGCGAGAATGCTTGCAACCGGCCCTTGGAGGCAGCCGGGGAGGTCTTCATGCGGGAAAGGGGTGGTTCTGCTGAGAGGACCCACAGGCCAGGGGCAACACCCAGCATGGTCTCTGCCCTTGGCCAGGGTTGCCCAGACGTTCCGGGCCTCCGGGGCTGCTGCCCCATGAAGGGCACGCTGCGGGGAGTGTGTCCAAACATGCCTGGTGACCCCCCCAGTCTCTTACCCCCTAGCGCATTTCCCCTGTGCTTGGCCTTATATGAGGCCTACTAGGAGGGGAGGTGCTGGCATGGGCTGTTATCACAAGCAAGAGCCTAGAGATCAGACTGCCTGGTCACAAGGAAGTGCGTAGCAAGTGTGTGGATTCCCAAGGCCTCTTTGGCCCAGCAGCCTCCAGCAAGGTGGGAGAGCAAAAGGCCCACTCTGCCCCTAGATCATCTCTGCCCCTTGACACACAGGCAGGCCTGCTGGGACTGGGTTGGACTTGTCTGACAGACTCAGGCTCAAACAAGTTCTCGGAAGGTGCAGGGGGCAGGAAGAAACGTATGCATGTGATTCTGCCTCTTCCTGGCAATGTGGATGTCCAAGCTTGACTCCAGGCTCACGGAATAGGGCCCAGAGCAAGGACCACCCCGAAGCGCTTTTCTCCCGGGCTTAAGTGCAGAGTGCGCGACTTGCGGGAAAAGCAGTCCTCCCTCGGCAGGGAGCGGCAGCAGTCTGGCGAGAATGCTTGCAAACCGGTCTTTGGAGGCAATTGGGGAGGTCTTCCTGCGGGAAAGGGCCGGTTCTGCACAGAGTCCCCACAGGCCATGGGAAGGACCCAGCAAGACCTCTGTCCATGGCCAGCCTTGCCCAGACCTCCCTGGCCTCCGGGGCTGCTGCCCCATGAAGGGGCAGGCTGCTGGGTGTGTGCCTAGACATGCCTGGTCGCCTCCCCAGTCACTTACCCCCTAGCATATTTCCTGTGGCCTAGGCTTCTTTTGAGTCCAACTAGGAGGGAGGTGCTGGCAGAGGCTGTCTCCACACTGCAAGGACTTGGAACTCAGACGGCCTGGTGAGAGGGAAGTGGGGAGCAACGGGTTGCATGCCCAACGCCTTTTTCTCCCAGCAGCCTCAGGGCAGCTGGGAGAGCAGGAGACCCACTCTGCCCCTAGGTCGGCTCTTCCCCTTGACACACAGGCTGTGCTGCTGGGGTGGCCGAGGATGTGCCTCACAGACTCCGGCTGACTCGAGCTCTCGGAAGGTGCAGGGCTCAGGAAACGACGTGTGCATGTGGTTCTTTCTTGGCCTGGGAGTGTGGACCTCCAAGGTTGACTCCAGGCTCAGGGGCAAGGGCCCAGAGAAAGGACCACCCCGATGTGCTTTTCTCCCGGCTTGGGAGCTGATTGCGCGACTTGCGGGAAAAACAAGCCTCCCTTTTGGTGGGAGGTGCGGCAGACGGCGAGAATGCTTGCAACCGGCCCTTGGAGGCAGCCGGGGAGGTCTTCATGCGGGAAAGGGGTGGTTCTGCTGAGAGGACCCACAGGCCAGGGGCAGCACCCAGCATGGTCTCTGCCCTTGGCCAGGGTTGCCCAGTACTTCCGGGCCTCCGGGGCAGCTGCCACATGAAGAGCACACTGCGGGGAGTTTGTCCAGACATACCTAGTCACCTGCCCAGTCCCTTACCCCCTAGCGCATTTCCCCTGTGCTTGGCCTTATTTAAGGCCTACTCGGAGGGGAGGTGCTGGCATGGGCTGTTATCACACAGCAAGAGCCTGGAGCTCAAACGGCCTGATCACAAGGAAGTGCGGAGAAAGTGTGTGGATTCTCAAGGCCTCTTTGGCCCAGCAGCCTCAGGGCAGCTGGGAGAGCAAGAGGCCCATTCTGCCCCTGGATCATCTCTGCCCCTTGACACACAGGCAGTCCTTCTGGCGCTGCGGAGGACAGGTCTGACAGACTCTGGCTCAACCAAGTCCTCGGAAGGTGCAGGGAGCAGGAACAAACGTATGCATGTGATTCTGCCTGTTCCTGGCACTGTGGATGTCCAATCTTGACTCCAGGCTCAGGGCCAAGGGCCCAGATCAAGGACCACCCCGAAGCGCTTTTCTTCCGGGCTTAAGTGCAGAGTGCGCGACTTGCGGGAAAAGCAGATCTCCCACGGCAGGGAGCAGCAGCAGTCTGGCGAGAATGCTTTCAAACCGGCCTTTGGAGGCAGTTGAGGAGGTCTTCCTGCGGGAAAGGGCCAGTTCTGCTCAGAGTCCCCACAGGACATGGGAAGGACCCCATAAGACCCCTGTCCTTGGCCAGCCTTGCCCAGACCTGCCTGGCCTCCGGGGCTCCTGCCCCATGAAGGGGCCGGCTGCGGGGTGTGTGTCTAGACATGCCTGGTCGCCTCCCCAGTCACTTACCCCCTAGCATATTTCCCCTGGCATAGGCTTCTTTTGAGTCCAACTCGGAGGGGAGAAGCTGGCATGGGCTGTTTTCACACAGCAAGAGCCTGGAGCTCCGACGGGCTGGTCACTTGGACATGCGGAGCAAGTGTGTCTATGCCCAAGGCCACTTTGTCCCAGCAGCCTCCAGCAAGGTGGGAAAGCAAGAGGCCCACTCTGCACCTAGATCATCTCTGCCCCTTGACACACAGGCAGTCCTGCTGGGGCTGTGCACGACATGTCTGACAGACTCTGGCTCAAACAAGTCCTCGGAAGGTGCATCGGGCAGGAACAAACGTGTGCATGTGATTCTGCCTCTTCCTGGCAATGTGGATGTCCAAGGTTGACTCCAGGCTCAGGGGCAAGGGCCCAGATAAAGGACCACCCCGAAGCGCTTTTCTCCTGGGCTTAAGAGCAGAGTGCGCGACTTGCGGGAAAAGCAGGCCTCCCTCGTCAGGGAGCGGCAGCAGTCTGGCGAGAATGCTTGCAAACCGGCCTTTGCAGGCAGTTGGGGTGGTCTTCCCACGGGAAAGGGCCGGTTCTGCTCAGAGTCCCCACAGGCCATGGGAAGCACCCAGCAAGACCCCTGTCCTTGGCCAGCCTTGCCCAGACCCCCCCTGGCCTCCGGGGCTCCTGCCCCATGAAGGGGCAGGTTGCAGGGTGTGTGTCTTTACGTGCCTGGTCGCCTCCCCATGCCCTTACCCCTAGCGCATTTCCCCTGAGTTTAACCTAATTTTAGGCCTACTTAGAGGGGAGGTGCTGGCATGGGCTGTTTTCACACAGCAAGAGCCTGGAGCACAGAGTGCCTGGTCACAGGGAAGTGCAAAGCAAGAGTCCACACACCCAGGCCAAGGCAGAACCACATGAACACGTCTCTTCCTGCCCCCTACACTGTCAGAGACCTTGGGTGAGCCAGAGTCTGTCAGGCCCACTCCTGGGCAAACCCAGCAGCAGCGCCTGTGTGTGATGGGGCAGGTCCGACCTAGGGACACAGTGGGCCACTTACTCTCCCTACTGCCCTGAGGCTTCTGGGCCAAAGAGACCTTGGACATCGACCCCCTTCCTGGCCTCTTCCCTCTGACCAAGCCATCCGGCCTCCAGGCCCTTGCAGTGTGGATAGAGCCCCTGCCAGAAACCTCCCCTCCAAGTAGGCCTCAAATGAGGCCTAGGCACCAGGGGAAAAGCGCTCAGGGAAGGAGCCTGGGGAGGTGCCTGAGCATGTCTGGACACACTTCCCGCAGCCTGCCCCTTCATGGGCAGTTCCCCGGAGGCCAGGAATGTCTGGGCAAGTCTGGCCTGGGACAGGTTCCATGCTGGAATCTGCCTGTGGCCTGTGGGGGATCTGAGCAGAACCAGCTCTTTGCCGCTGGAAGAACTCCCCAGCTGATTCAAAGGCCAGTTTGCGAGCACTCTCCCCGAGCGAGGCCCGCAATTGCCTTAAGCTGCACACTCTGCTCCCAGCCCGGGAGAAAAGTGCTTCGGGGTGGCCCTCTCTCAGGGCCCTTGCCCCTGAGCCTAGGGGATAGCTAGTGGCACCACACACCCAGGCCAAGGGAGAACCCCATATACACGTCCTTTCCTGCCCCCTACACCTTCAGAGGTCTCGGGTGAACCAGTGTCTGTAAGGCAGCTCCTGGGCAAGCCCAGGAGCAACGGTTGTCTGTGATGGGTCAGGGCCCACGTAGGGGACTGAGGGCTACCAGCTCAACCTGCTTCCCTGAGGCTGCTGGGAGAAAGAGGCCTTGGGCATCGACCCCCTTGCTGGCCTCTTCCCTCTGACCAGGCCGTGTGGGATCCAGGCCCTTGCAGTGTGGAGAGAGGCCCTGCCAGAAACCTGCCCTCTAATTAGGCCTCACGTGAGGCCTAGGAACCATGGGAAAGGCGTTCAGGGAATGAGATTGCGGAGGCGCATAGGCATGTCTGGACACACTCCCCGCTACCTGCCCCTTCGTTGTGCATTACCCCCGGAGGCCAGGAACGTCTGGTCAAGGCTGGTGTCGGGCAGGGTCCAGACTGGGACCTGACCCTGGCCTGTGGGGCCTCTGAGCACAACCAGCACTTGTGCTGCTGTAAGACATCACCAGTAGCCTACACAGGCAGTTTTGCAAGGACTCTCGCCGGCTGGCTGCCTATCCCTCCCCGAGGGAGGCCCGCATTTCCCCCAAGACGCGCACTCTACTCCGAAGACTGGGAGAAAAGTGTTTCGGGGTGTTCCTCTCTCGGGCCTTTGCCACTGAGCCTGGGAGAAAGCTAGGGGCTCCACACACCCAGGCTAAGGCAGAACCACATGCACAGTCTCTTCCGGCCCTCTGCATCGTCAGAGAGCTCGGGTGAGCCAGAGTCTGTTAGGCAGCTCCTGGGCAAGCCCAGCAGCAGCGCCTGTGTGGGAAGGGGCAGGGCCGACCGTGGCGCACAGTGGGCCACTTGCTCTCCCTACTGCCCTGAGGCTGCTGGGCCAAAGAGGCCTTGGGCATCAACCCCCTTGTTGTCCTCTTCCCTCTGACCATGCCGTCCAGGCCCCAGGCGCTTGCAGTGTGGAGAGAGTCCCTGCCAGAAACCTCCCCTCCAAGTAGCCCTCAAATGAGGCCTAAGCACCATGGGAAAAGCACTCAGGGAATGAGCTCGGGGAGGTGCCTGAGCATGTCTGGACACACACCCCGCCCCCTGCCCCTTTGAGGAGCAGCACCACCAGAGGCCAGGAAGGTCTGGTCAAGGCTGGCCTGGTGCAGGTTCCTTGCTGGGACCGGACCCTGGCCTGTGGGTCCTCTGAGCTGGACCAGCACTGTGCCGCTGGAAGACCACTCCGGCAGCCTCCAAAGGCCGGTTTACAAGCACTCTCGACCGCTAGTCGCCTCTCACTCAGCGAGCGAGGCCCACGTTTACCGCAAGCAGCGCATTCTGCTCCCAAGCCTGGGAGAAAAGCGCTTCGGGGTATTCTTCACTCAGGCCTTTGCCCCTGAGCCTTAGGAACAGCTAGATGTTCCACTCACCCAGGCCAAGGCAGAACCACATGCACACGTCTCTTCTGGCCCTCTGCACCATCAGAGAGCTGGGGTGAGCCGGAGAATGTCAGGCTTCTCCTGGCCAAACCCAGCAGCAGCGTCTGTGTGTGAATGGGCATGAGAGACCTAACGGCACAGTGGGCCCCTTGCTCTTCCTGCTGCCTAGATGTTCCTGAGCCAAAGTGTCCTTGGGCATAGACCCCCTTCCTGGCCTCTTCCCTCTGACCATGCCATCCGTGCTCCAGACCCTTGGGGTTTGTAGAGAGCACCTGCCAGAAACCTCCCCTCCAAGTAGGCCTCAAATGAGGCCTAGGCACCAGGGAAAAGGCGCTAATGCAATGAGCCTGTGGAGGCGACTGGGCATGTATGGACACACTCCCTGCAGCCTGCCCCTTCGTGGGGCAGTTCCCCCGGAGGCCAGGAAGGTCTGGACAAGGCTGGCCGGGGACAGGGTCCATGCTGGAACCTGCCGGTGTCCTGTGGGGCCTTTGAGCAGAACCAGGACTCTGTTGTTGGAAGAACTCGCCGGCTGACTCCAAAGGCCAGTTTGCACGAACTCTCCCCGAGGGAGGCCCGCGATTCCCAGAAGCTGCGCACTCTGCTCCCAAGCCCGGGAGAAAAGCGCTTCGATGTGGTCCTCTCTCAGGGCCATTGCCCCTGAGCCTGGAGGCCAGCTATGGGCTCAACACTCCCATGCCATGGCAGAAACACATGCACACATCTTTTCCTGCCCCCTGCACCGTCAGAGAACTTGGGTGAGCAAGAATCTGTCAGGCAGCTCCTGGGCAAAGGCAGCAGGAGCGCCTGTGTGTGAAGGGGCAGGGCCAATCTAGGGGCACAGTTGGCAACTTGCTCCTCCTGCTGCCCAGAGGCTGCTGGGACAAAGAGGCCTTGGACATCGACCCCTTGCTGGCCTCTTCCCTCTGAGCAGGCCATCCGGGCTCCAGTCCCTTGCAGTGTGGAGAGAGGCCCTGCCAGAAACCTCCCCTCCAAGTAGGCCTTAAAAGAGGCCTAGGAACCAAGGGAAAGGCACTCAGGGAATGAGCGTGGGGAGGTGCCTGAGCATGTCTGGACACACACCACGCCCCCTGCCACTTTGTGGGGCAGCACCCCCAGAGGCCAGGAAGGTCTGGTCAAGGCTGGCTTGGTGCAGGTTCCTTGCTGGGACCGGCCCCTGGCCTGTGGGTCCTCTGAGCTGGACCAGCACTGTGCCGCTGGAAGACCACACCGGCAGCCTCCAAAGGCCGGTTTACAAGCACTCTCGACCGATGGTCGCCTCTCACTCAGCGAGGGAGGCCCACGTTAACCGCAATCAGCGCATTCTGCTCCCAAGCCTGGGAGAAAAGCGCTTCGGTGTATTCCTCACTCAGGCCATTGCCCCTGAGCCTTAGGGACAGCTAGATGTTCCACTCACCCAGGCCAAGGCAGAACCACATGCACACGTCTCTTCTGGCCCTCTGCACCATCAGAGAGCTGGGGTGAGCCGGAGAATGTCAGGCTTCTCCTGGCCAAACCCAGCAGCAGCGCCTGTGTGTGAATGGGCATGAGAGACCTAACGGCACAGTGGGCCCCTTGCTCTTCCTGCTGCCCAGATGTTCCTGAGCCAAAGTGTCCTTGGGCATAGACCCCCTTCCTGGCCTCTTCCCTCTGACCCGGCCATCCGTGCTCCAGACCCTTGGAGTGTGGACAGAGCCCCTGCCAGAAACCTCCCCTCCAAGTAGGCCTCAAATGAGGCCTAGGCACCAGGGAAAAGGCACTAATGCAATGAGCCTGTGGAGGCGACTGGGCATGTATGGACACACTCCCTGCAGCCTGCCCCTTCGTGGGGCAGTTCCCCCGGAGGCCAGGAAGGTCTGGACAAGGCTGGCCGGGGACAGAGTCCATGCTGGAACCTGCCCGTGTCCTGTGGGGCCTTCGAGCAGAACCAGGACTCTGTTGCTGGAAGACCTCGCCGGCTGACTCCAAAGGCCAGTTTGCAAGCACGCTCCCCGAGGGAGGCCCGCGATTCCCACAAGCCCCGCACTCTGCTACCAAGCCCGGGAGAAAAGTGCTTCGATGTGGTCCTGTCTCAGGGCCATTGCGCCTGGGCCTGGAGGCCAGCTATGGGCTCAACACTCCCATGCCATGGCAGAAGCACATGCACACATCTTTTCCTGCCCCCTGCACCGTCAGAGAACTTGGGTGAGCAAGAGTCTGTCAGGCAGCTCCTGGGCAAGCCCAGCAGCAGCGCCTGTGTGTGAGGGGCAGGGCCAATCTAGGGGCACAGTTGGCAACTTGCTCCTCCTGTTGCCCAGAGGCTGCTGGGACAAAGGGGCCTTGGACATCGAACCCCTTGCTGGCCTCTTCCCTCTGACCAGGCCGTCCGGGCTCCAGTCCCTTGCAGTGTGGAGAGAGGCCCTGCCAGAAACCTCCCCTCCAAGTAGGCCTTAAATAAGGCCTAGGAACCAAGGGAAAGGCACTCAGGGAATGAGCCTGGGGAGGTGCCTGGGCATGTCTGGACACACTCCCCGTCGCCTGCCTCTTTGTGAGGCAGTACCCTGGGAGGCCAGGATGGTCTGGTCAAGGCTTGCCTGGGGCAGGGTCCTTGCTGGGACCTGCCACTGGTTGTGGGTCCCCTGTGCAGAAACAGCACTGTGCTGCTGAAAGACATCAGCGGCAGCCTCCAAAGGGTGGTTTGCAAGTAAACTCTCCAGGTGGCAACCTCTCCCTCACTGAGGGAGGCCTGCGATTCCCGCAAGCCACGCACTCTGCTTCCAAGCCCAGGAGAAATGCGCTTGGGTGGTCCCCTCTCAGGGCCTTGCCCCTGAGCCAGGGGTCAGCTAGGGGCTCCAAACTCCCAGGCCAAGGCAGAGCCACATGCACATGAATCTTCCTGCCCCCTGTACCGTCAGAGAGCTCGGGTGAACCAGAGTCTATCAGGCAGTTCATGGGCAAACCCAGCAGCAGCGCCTGTGTGTGAAGGGCCTGGGAGGACCTAGGGGCACAGTGGGCAACTTGCTCACCCTGCTGCCCTGAGGCTGCTGGGCAAAGAAGGCCTTGGGCTTCGACCCCCTTGCTGGCCTCTTGCCTCGGACCATGCCGTCCGGGCTGCAGGTCTTTGCAGTGTGGAGTGAGCCCCTGCCAGAAACCTCCCCTCCAAGTAGCCCTCGAATTAGCTCTAGGCACCAGGGGAAAATCATTCAGGGAATGAGCCTGGGGAGGTGCCTCAGCATGTCTGGACACATTTCCCGCAGCCTACCCCTTCGTGGGGCAGTACGCCCGGAGGCCAGGTAGGGCTGGGCAAGGCTAGCCTGGGGCAGGGTCCATGCTGGAACCTGCCCATGGCCTGTGGGGCCTCTGAGCAGAACCAGCACTCGGCCGCTGGAAGACCTCCCGGGCTGCCTCCAAAGGCCAGTTTGCAAGCACTCTCCCCGAGGGAGACCCGCGATTCCGGCAAGGTTCGCACTCTGATCCCAAGCCTGGGAGAAAAGCGCTTCGCGGCGGTCCTATCTCAGGGGCCTTGCCCCTGAGCCTGGGGGCCAGCTTGGGGCTCCAAACTCCCAGGCCATGCAGAACCACAAGCACATGTCTTTTCCTGCCCCCTACACTGTCAGAGAGCTTGGGTGAGCCAGAGTCTGTCAGGTAGCTCCTTGGAAAGCCCAGGAGCATCACCTGTCTGTGATGGGCAGGGCCGAACTAGGGGCACAGAGGGCCACTTGCTCTCCTTGCTGCCTTGAGGCTGCTGGGACAAAGAGGCCTTGGGCATCGACCCCCTTGCTGGCCTCTTTCCTCTGACCAGGCCATCCGGGCTCCAGGCCCTTGCAGTGTGGAGGGAGCCCCTGCCAGAAACCTCCCCTCCAATTAGACCTCAAATGAGGCCTAGGCACCAGGGAAAGGCGCTCACGGAATGAGCCTGGGTAGGTGCCTGAGCATGTCTGGACTCACTTCCCGCAGCCTGGTCCTTCGTGGGGCAGTTCCCCCAGAGGCCAGGAAGGTCTGGGCAAGGCTGGCCTGGGGCAGGGTCTATGCTGGAACCTGCCCGTGGCCTGTGGGTACTTTGAGCAGAACCAGGACTCTGGTGCTGGAAGACCTCCCCGGCTGCCTCCAACGGCCAGTTTGTAAGCACTTTCACCGAGGGAGGCCCGCGATTCCCAGAAGCTGCGCACTCTGCTCCCAAGCCCGGGAGATAAGCGCTTCGTGTCTGTCCTCTCTCAGGGCCATTTCCCATAAGCCTGGGGGCCAGCTAGGGGCTCCAAACTCCCAGGCCATTGCAAAACCACATGCACACGTCTTTTCCTGCCCCCTGCACCATCAGAGACCTTGGGTTAGCAAGAGTATGTCAGGCAGCTCCTGGACAAGCCCAGCAGCAGCACCTGTGTGTGATGGGGCAGGGCTGACCTAGGGACACAGTGGGCCACTTTCTCACCCTGCTTCCCTGAGGCTGTTGGGCCAAAGAGGCCTTGGGCATCGACCCCCTTGCTGGCCTCTTCCCTCTGACCAGGCCGTCTGGGCTCAAGTCCATTGCAGTGTGTAGAGAGTCCGTGCCAGAAACCTCCCCTCCAAGTAGGCCTCAAATATGGCCTATGAACCATGGGAAAGGTGCGAAAAGAATTCGACTGGGAAGGCAACTGGCATGTCTGGACACAATCCCCGCCACCTGCCCCTCTCTGGGGCAGTACCCCCAGAGGCCAGGAAGGTCTGGTCAAGGCTGGCCTGGTGCAGGGTCCTTACTGGATCATCCCCCTGGCGTGTGGGTCCTCTGAGAAGAACCAGCACTGTGCCGCTAGAAGACATCACCACCAGCCTCCAAAGGCCGGTTTGCAAGCACTCTCGCCGGGTGGCCGCCTCTCCCTCACCAAGGGAGTCCCGTGTTTACCACAAGCAGGGTACTCTGCTCCCAAACCTGGGAGAAAAGTGCTTCGGGGTGTTCCTCCCTCAGACCTTTGCCACTGAGCCTTAGGGAGAGCTAGGAGTTCAACTCACCCAGGCCAAGGCAGAACCACATGCAAACGTCTCTTCCGCCCCTCTGCACCATCAGAGAGCTCGGGTGAGCCAGAGAATGTCACGCTACTCCTGGGCAAGCCCAGCAGCAGCGCCTGTGTGTGAATGGGCAGGACCGACCTAGGGGCACAGTGGGCCACTTGCTCTTCCTGCTGCCCTGAAGCTGCTGGGCCAAAGAGGCCTTGGGCATCGACCCCCTTGCTGGCCTCTTCCCTCTGACCAGGCCATCCGTGCTCCAGAACCTTGAAGTGTGGAGACAGCCCCTGCCAGAAACCTCCCCTCCAAGTAGGCCTCAAATGAGGCCTAGGCACCAGGGAAAAGGCGCTAATGGGATGAATCTGTGGAGGCGACTGGGCATGTATGGACACGCTCCCCGTAGCCCGCCCCTTCGTGGGGCAGATCCCCGGGAGGCCAGGAAGGTCTGGACAAGGCTGCCCTGGGGCAGGGTCCATGCTGGAAGCTGCCCGTGTCCTGTGGGGCCTTTGAGCAGAACCAGGGCTGTGCCGCTGGAAGACCTCCCCAGCTGCCTCCAAAGGCCAGGTTGCAAGCACTCTCCCCGAGGGAGGCCCGCGATGCCTGAGCATGTCTGGACACACTTCCCGAAGCCTGCCCCTTCCTGGGGCACTACCCCCAAAGGACAGGAAGATCTGGTCAGGACTGGCCTGGGGCAGTGTCCATGCTGGGACCTGCCCCAGGCCTGTGGGGCCTCTGAGCACAGCCAGCATTCTGATGCTGGAATACCTCACCGGCAGCCTCCAAAGGCCGGTGTGCAAGCACTCTCACAGGCTGGCATCCTCTCCCTCACCGAGGGAGACCCGCGTTTCCCGCAAGCCACGTACCCTGTTCCCAAGTCCAGGACAATAGTGCATCGGGTTTGACCGCTCTCAGGCCCTTGCCCCAGTGCCTGGGGGACACTAGGGGCTCCACACACCCAGGCCAAGGCAGAACCACATGCACACATCTCTTTGTGCCCCCTGCAACGTCAGAGAGCTTGGGTGAGCCAGAGTCTGTCAGGCCGGTCCTGGGCAAGCCCAACAACAGCGCCTGTGTGTGATGGTGCAGGGGCGACCTAGGGGCACTGATGGCACTTGCTCACCCTGCTGCCCTGAGGCTGCTGGGCCAAACAGGCCTTGGACATCGACCCCCTTGCTGGCCTTTTCCCTCTGACCAGGCCATCCGGGCTCCAGTCCTTTGCAGTGTGGAAAAAGGCCCTGCCAGAATCCTCCCTTCCAAGTAGGCCTCACATGAGGCCTAGAAATCATGGGAAAGTCGCTAAGGGAATGAAACTGGGGAGGCGCCTGGCCATGTCTGGACACACTCCCCGCCGCCTGCCCCTTCATGGGGCAGTACCCCCAGAGGCCAGGAAGGTCTGGTCAAGGCTGGCCTGGGGCAGGGTCCTTGCTGGGACCTGGCCCTGGCTGGTGGGTACTCTGAGCAGAACCAGCATTGTGCCGCTTGAAGACCTCACCAGGAGCCTCCAAAGGCCGCTTTGCAAGCAGTCTCACCGGCTGGTCAACTCTCCCTCACTGAGAGAGGCCCGTCTCTCCCGCAAGCTGCACACTCTCTTCCCAATCCTGGGAGAAAGGCGCTTCGGGGTGTTCCTCTCTCAGGCCTTTGCCCCAGAGCTTGGGGACAGCTAGGGGTTCCATTCACCCAGGCCAAGGCAGAACGACATGCACACGTCACTTCTGGCCCTCTGAACCATCAGAGATCTCGGGTGAGCCAGAGTCTGTCAGGCTGCCCCTCGGCAAGCCCAGCAGCAACGCCTGTGTGTGAAGGGGCAGGAACGACCTAGGGGCACAGTGCACCTTTTGCTCTTCCTGCTGCCCTTAGGCTGCTGGGCCAAAGAGGCCTTGGGGAACGACCCCCTTGCTGGCCCCTTTCCTCTCACCAGGCCATCCGTCCTCCAGACCCTTGCAGTGTGGAGAGAGCCCCTGCCAGAAACCTCCCCTGCAAGTAGGCCTCAAATGAGGCCTAGGCACCAGGGAAAAGGCGCTAAAAAAATGAGCCTGGGGAGATGCCTGGGCATGTATTGACACACACCCCACAGCTTGCTCCTTCATGGGGCAGTACCCCCGGAGGCCAGGAAGGTCTGGGCAAGTCTGGTCTGGAGCAGTATCCATGCTGGGACCTGCCCCAGGCCTGTGGGGCCACAGAGCAAATGCAGCACTCTGGCGCTGGAAGACCACCCCGGCTGCCTCCAAAGGCCAGTTTGCAAGCACTCTACTCGAGGGAGACCCGCATTTACCGCAAGCCACGCACTCTGCTCCCAAGCCCAGGACAATAGCGCATCGGGTTCTTCCGCTCTCAGGTCCTTGACCAATTGCCTTGGGGACAACTAGGGGATCCACACACCCAGGCCGAGGCAGAACCACATGAACACGTCTCTTCCTGCCCCTTGCACCGTCAGAGAGCTCGGGTGAGCCAGAGTGTGTCAGTCAGCACCTGGGCAAGGCCAGCAGCAGCGCCTGTGTGTGATGGGGCAGGGCCAACCTAGGGGCCCTGAGGGCCAGTTCCTCACCGTGCTGCCCTGAGGCTGCATGGCCAAAGAGGCCTTGGACATCGACCCCATTGCTGGCCTCTTCACTCTGACGAGGATGTCTGGGCTCCAGTCCCTTGCAGTGTGGAGAGAGGCCCTGCCAGAATCCTCCCCTCCAAGTAGGCCTCAAATGAGGCCTAGGTATCATGGGAAAGGTGCTCAGGGAATGAGACTGGGGAGGCGCCTGGGCATGTCTGGAGACACTCCCTGCAGCCTGCCTCTTCATGGGGCCGTACACCCAGAGGCCAGGAAGGTCTGGTCAAGGTTGGTCTGGGGCAGGGTCCTTGCTGGGACCTGCCCCTGTCCTGTGGGCCCTCTGAGCAGAACCAGCACTGTGCCGTTGGAAGACGTCACCAGCAGCCTCCAAAGCCTGGTTTGCAAGCACTCTCGCAGGCTGGCCGCCTCTCCCTCACCGACGGAGTCCCACATTTCCCGCAAGCCGCGCACTCTGCTCCCATGCCTGGGAGAAAAGCGCTTGTGTGGTCCAATCTCAGGCCTTTGCCCATGAGCCTGGGGGACAACTAGGGGCTCCACACACACAGGCCAAGGCAGAACCACATGCACACGTCTTTTCCTGCCCTCTGCACCGTCCGAGAGTTTGGGTGAACAAGAGTCTGTCAGGCAGCTCCTGGGCAAGCCCAGTAGCAGCTCCTGTGTGTGATGGGGCAGGGCCGACCTAGGGGCACAGTGGGCCACTTGCTCACCCTGTTACCCTGAGGCTGCTGGGACAAAGAGGCCTTGGGCATCAACTCACTTGCTGGCCTCTTCACACTGACCAGGCTGTCCGGGCTCCAGTCCGTTGCAGTTGGAGAGAGGTCATGCCAGAAATCTCCCCTCCAAGTAGGCCTCAAATGTGGCCTATGAAGCATGGGAAAGGCGCGAATGGAATTCGAATGGGGAGGCGCCTGGGCATGTCTGGACACACTCCCCGCCACCTGCCCCTTTGTGGGGCAGTACCCCCAGAGGCCAGGAATGTCTGGTCAAGGCTGACCTGGTGCAGGGTCCTTGCTGGGACCTGCCTCTGGCCTGTGGGTCCTCTGAGCAGAACCAGCACTCTGCCGCTGGAAGACCTCACCGGGAACCTCCAAAGGCCGGTTTGCAAGCACTCTCGCTGGCTGGCTGCCTCTCTCTCACCGAGGGACGCCTGCCTTTCCCGGAATCCACACACTCTGCTCCGAAGCCTGGGAGAGAAGCGCTTCGGGGTGATCCTCTCTCAGGCCATTGCCCCTGAACCTGGGAGACAGCTAGGGGCTCCACACACCCAGGCCAAGGCAGAACCACATGCACACGGCTCTTCTGGCCCTCTGCACCGTCAGAGAGCTCGGGTGAGCCACAGTCTGTTAGGCAGCTCCTGGGCAAGCCCAGCAGCAGCGCCTGTGTTTGAATGGGAAGGGCCGACCTAGGGGCACAGTGGGCCACTTGTTCTCCCTGCTGCCCTGAGGCTGCTGGGCCAAAGAGGGCTTGGGCATTGACCCCCTTGCGGGCCTCTTCCCTCTTACCAGGCCATCTGGGATCCAGGCCCTTGCAGTGTGGAGAGAGCCCCTGCCAGAAACCTCCACTCCTAGTAGGCCTCAAATGAGGCACAGAGACCAGGGAAAAGGTGCTATTGGAATGAGCCTGGGGAGGTGCCTTGAGCATGTATGGACACACGCCCTGCCCCTTGCACCTTCGTGGGGCAGTACCCCCGGAGGCCAGGAAGGTCTGGGCAAGGCTGGCCTGGGGCATGGTCCATGCTGGAACCTGCCCATGGCCCATGGGGTCTCTGAGCAGAACCAGGACTCTGCCGCTGCAAGACCTCCCTGGCTGCCTCCAAAGCCCTGTTTGCAAGCAGCCTCCCCGAAGGAGGCCCGCGCTTCCCGCAAGCTGCGCACTCTGCTCCCAAGCCCGGGAGAAGAGCGCTTCGAGGTGATCCTCTCTCAGGGCCATTTCCATTGAGCCTGGGGGCCAGCTAGGGGCTCCACACTCCCAGGCCAAGGCAGAACCACATGCACACGTCGTTTCCTACTCTCTGCACTGTCAGAGAGCTTCGGTGAGCCAGAGTCTGCCAGCCAGCTCCTGGGCAAGCCCAGAAACAGCACGTGTGTGTGATGGGGCAGGGCTGACCTAGGGGCACTGAAGGCCACTTCGTGACCCTGGTGCCCTGAGGTTGCTGGGATAAAGAGGCCTTGGGCATTGAACCCGTTGCTGGCCTCTTCCCTCTGACCAGGCCGTCCGGGCTCCAGTCCCTTGCAGTGTGGATAGAGGCCCTGCCAGAAACCGCCCCTCCAAGTAGGCCTCATATGAGGCCTATGAACCATGGGAAAGTCGCTCAGGGAATGAGCCTTTGGAGGTCCCTGGGCATGTTATGACACACACCCCGCCGCCTGCCCCTTCATGAGGAAATACCCCCGGAGGCCAGGAAGGTCTAGTCAAGGCTGGACAGGGGCAGGATCCGTGCTGGGACCTGCCACTGGCCTGTGGGACCTCCGAGCAGAACCAGCATTGTGGCCTTGGACGACATCACCGGCAGCTTCCAAAGGCTGGTTTGCAAGCACTCTCGCTGGCTGTCAACCTCTCCCTCACCGAGGGAGGCCCGCGATTCCCGCAAGCCACGCACTCTGCTCCCAAGCCCAGGACAATAGTGCCTTGGGTTCGTCTGCCCTCAGGCTCTAGCCCCAGTGCCTGGGGGACAGTTCATGGCTCCACACACCCAGGTCAAGGCAGAACCACATGCACACGTCTCTTCCGGCCCTCTGCACCGTCAGAGAGCTCGGGTGAGCCACAGTCTGTTAGGAAGCTCCTGGGCAAGCCCAGCAGCAGCGCCTGTGTGTGAAGAGGCAGGGCTGACCTAGGGGCACAATGGACCACTTGCTCTCCCTGCTGCACTAAGGCTGCTGGGCCAAGGAGTCCTTGGTCATCGACCCCCTTGCTGGCCTCTTCCCTCTGACCATGCCGTCCGCGCTCATGGCCCTAGCATTGTGGACAGAGCCCCTGCCAGAAACCTCCCCTCTAAGTAGGCCTCAAATGCGGCCTATGAACCATGGGAATGGCGCTCAGGGAATGAGCCTGTGGAGGTCCCTGGGCATGTTATGACACACACCCCACCACTTTCCCCTTCGTGAGGAAGTATCCCCGGAGGCCAGGAAGGTCTAGTCAAGGCTGGCCTGGGGTAATGTTCGTGCTGTGACCTGCCATTGGCCTGTGGGACCTCTGAGCAGAACCAGCACTGTGGCTATGGAAGACCTCACCGGCAGCCTCCAAAGGCCAGTTTGCAAGCACTCTCGCTGGCTGGCAACCTCTCCCTCACCGAGGGAGTCCCGCAATTCCCGCAAGCCACGCACTCTGCTCCCAAGCCCAGGAGGAAAAGGCTTGAGCGGTCCCCTCTAATGGATTTGCCCCTGAGCGTGGGGGACAGCTAGGGACTCCAAACTCCCAGGCCAAGGCAGAACCACATGCACACGAGTCTTCCTGCCCCCTGCCCATCAGAGAACTCAGGTGAGCCAGAGTCTGTCAGGCAGCTCCTGGGCAAGCCCAACAACAGAGCCTGTGTGTCAAGGGACAGGGCCCACCTAGGGGCACAGTGGGCCACTTGCTTACCCTGCTGCCCTGAGGCTGCTGGGACCAAGAGGCCTTGGGCATCTTTCTCTTTCCTCTGACCAGGCCGTCCAGCCTCCAGTTCCTTGCAGTTTGGAGAGAGGCCCTGCCAGGAATCACCCTTCCAAGTAGGCCTCAAATGAGCCCTAGGAATCATGGGAAAGGCGCTAAGGAAATGAGACTGGGGAGGCAACTGGGCATGTCTGGACACACTCCCCGCCACCTGCCCATTCGGGAGGCTGTAACCCCGGAGGGCAGAAAGGTCTGGTCAAGGCTGGCCTGGGGGAGGGTCCGTGCTGGGACCTGCCACTGGCCAGTGGAGCCTCTGATCAGATACATCACTGTGCCGCAGGAAAACCTCACTGGCAGCCTCCAAAGGCTGGTTTGCAAGCACTCGCACCTAGGGAGACCCGCGCTTCCTGCAAGCCATGCACTCTGTTCCCAAGCCCAGGAAAGAAGCTCTTGTGGTATCCCCTCTCAGGGCCTTGCCCCTGAAACTGGTGTCAGCTAGGGGCTCCAAACTCCCAGGCCAAGGCAGAGCCACGTGCACACAAGTCTTCCTGTCCACTGCACTGTCAGAGAGGTCGGGTGAGCCAGAGTCTGTCAGGCAGCTCCTGGGCAAGCCAAGCAGCTGTCCAGTGTGTGAAGCGTCAGGACTGACCTAGTGGCACAGTGGGCCACTTGCTCACCCTGATGCCCTGAGGCTGCTGGGCCAAAGAGGCCTTGGGCATCGACCCCCTTGCTGGCCTCTTCCCTCTGACCATGCCGTCCGTGCTCTAGGCCCTTGCAGTGTGGAGAGAGCCCCTGCCAGAATCCTCCCCTCTAAGTATGCCTCAAATGCGGCCTAGGCACCAGGGGGAAAGTGCTCAGGGAATGAGCCTGGGGAGGTGCCTGTGCTTGTCTGGACACACTTCCCGCAGCCTGCTCCTTCGTGGGGCACTACCCCCAAAGGACAGGAAGATCTGGTCAAGACTGGCCTGGGGCAGTGTCCATGCTGTGACCTGCCCCTGGCCTGTGGGGCCTCTGAGCACAACCAGCACTCTGCTGCTGGAATACCTCACCGGCAGCCTCCAAAGGCCAGTTTGCAAGCACTCTCACAGACTGGCATCCTCTCCCTCACCAAGGGAGACCTGCATTTCCCGCAAGCCTCTCACTCTGTTCCCCAGTCCAGGACAAGAGCGCATTGGGTTCGTCTGCTCTCAGGCCCTTGCCCCAGTGCATGGGGGACAGCTAGTGTCTCCACATACCCAGGACAAGGCAGAATCACATGCACACGTCTCCTTCTGCCCCCTTAACCTTCAGAGAGCTTGGGTGAGCCAGAGTCTGTCAGGCTGCTCCTGGGCAAGCCCAGCAGCAGCGCCTGTGTGTGATGGTGCAGGGGCGACCTAGGGGCACTGAGGGCCACTTGCTCACCCTGGTGCCCTGAGGCTGCTTGGCCAAAGAGGCCTTGGACATCGACCCCCTTGTTGGCCTTTTCCCTCTGACCAGGCCATCCGGGCTCCAGTCCATTGCAGTGTGGAGAGAGGCCCTGCCAGAATCCTCCCCTACAAGTAGGCCTCATATGAGGCCTAGGAATCATGGGAAAGGTGCAAAGAGAATGAAAATGGGGAGGCGCCTGGCCATGTCTGGACACACTCCCCGCCGCCTGCCCCTTCATGGGGCAGAACCCGCAGAGGCCAGGAAGGTCTGGTCAAGGCTGGCCTTGGGCCGGGTCCATGTTGGGACCTGCCCCTGGCCGGTGGGTACTCTGAGCAGAATCAGCATTGTGCCGCTGGAAGACCTCACCGGCCGCCTCCAAAGGCCGCTTTGCAATCAGTCTCACCAGCTGGCTGCCTCTCTCTCACCGAGGGAGGCCCGTCTTTCCCACAAGCCGCGCACTCTGTTCCCAAACCTGGGAGAAAAGCGCTTCGGTGTGTTCCTCTCTCAGGCATTTGCCCCAGAGCCTGGGGACAGCTAGGTGTTCCACTCACCCAGGCCAATGCAGAACCACATGCACACGTCTCTTCTGGTCCTCTGCACCATCAGAGAGCTCGGGTGAGCCACAGTCTGTGAGGCTGCCCCTGGGAAAGCCAGCAGCACCGCCTGTGTGTGAAGGGGCAGGGCCTAACTAGAGGTACAGTGCACTACATGCTCTTCTTGGTGCCTTTAGGCTGTTGGGCCAAAGAGGCCTTGGGAAACGAGCCCCTTGCTGGCCTCTTCCTTCTGACCAGGCCATCCGTCCTCCAGACACTTGTAGTGTGGAGCGAGCCCCTGCCAGAAACCTCCCCTCCAAGTAGGGCTCAAATGAGACCTAGGCACCAGGGAAAAGGCGCTAATGGAATGAGCCTGTGGAGGCGACTGGGCATGCATGGACACACTCCCCGCAGCCTGCCCCTTCGTGAGGCAGTTCCCCCGGAAGCCAGGAAGTTCTGTACAAGGCTGGCCTGGGGCAGGGTCCATGCTGAAACCTGCCCTTGACCTGTGGGCCCTTTGACCAGAACCAGAACTCTGCTGCTGGAAGACCTCCCCAGCTGCCTCCATAGGCCAGTTTGCAAGCACTCTCCCCGAGGGAGACAAGCGATTCCCACAAGCACCGCACTCTGGCCCCAGGCCCAGGAGAATAGTGCTTCGAGGTTGTCCTCTCTCAGGACCATTGCCAATGAGCCTGGGTGCCTGCTAGGGGCTCCACACTCCCAGGCCAAGACAAAACCACATGCACACGTCTTTTCCTGCTCCCTGCACCGTCAGAGAGCTTGGGTGAGCAAGAGTCTGTCAGGCAGCTCCTGGACAAGCCCAGAAGCAGCACCTATGTGTGATGGGGCAGGGCCAACCTAAGGGCACAGTGGGACACTTGCTCTTCCTGCTGCACTGAGCCTCCTGGGACAAAGAGGCCTTGGGCATCGACTCCCTTGCTCGCGTCTTCCCTCTGACCAGGCCATCCGAGCTCCAGTCCTTGCAGTGTGGAGAGAGGCCCTGCCAGAGACCTCCCCTCAAGTAGGCCTCAAATGAGGCCTAGGAAACATGGGAAAGGGACTCAGGGAATGAGCCTGGGGAGGTGCCTGGGCATGTCTGGACACACTCCCCACTGCCTGCCCCTTCGTGAGACAGTATGCTCAGAGGCCAGGTAGGTCTGGTCAAGGCTGGCCTGGGTCAGGTTCGGTGCTGGGACCTGCCCCTGGAATGTGGGGCGTCTGAGAACAACCAGCACTCTGCTGCTGGAATACCTCATCGGCAGCCTCCAAAGGCTGGTTTGCAAGCACTCTCACAGGCTGGCGTCCTCTCCCTCACCCAGTGAGACCCGCGTTTCCCGCAATCCACGCACTCTGTTCCCAAGACCAGGAAAATAGTGCATCTTGTTCGTCCGCTCTCAGCCGCTTGCCCCTAGGCCTGGGGCCAGCTACGGGCTCCACACACCCAGGCCAAGGCAGAACCACATGCACACGTCTCTTCCTGCCCCCTGCACCGTCAGAGAGCTTGGTAGAGAAAGAGTCTGTCTGTCAGCACCTGGCCAAGACCAGCAGCACATGTGTGTGATGGGGCAGGGCCGACCTAGAGGCAGTGAGGGCCAGTTGCTCACCCTGCTGCCCTGAGGCTCTTGGGACAAAGATGGCTTGTACATCGACCCCATTGCTGGCCTCTTCCCTCTGACCAGGCCGTCCAGGCTCCAGTCCCTTGTAGTGTGGAAAGAGGCCCTGCCAGAAACGTCCCCTCCAAATAGACCTGAAATGCGGCCAAGGTATCTTGAGAATAGTAGTAAGGAATGAGACTGGGGAGGCTCCTCAGCATGTCTGGCCACACTCCTTACCGCCATAAACTTCGTGGGGCAGTACACGCAGAGGCCAGGAAGGTCTGGGCAAGGCTGTCCTGGGGCAGGTCCTTGCTGGGGCCTGCCCCTGGCCTGTGGGGCCTCTGAGCAGAACCAGCACTGTGCCATTGGAACACCTCACCAGCAGCCTCCAAAGGCCGGTTTGCAAGCACTCTCACAGGCTGGCGTCCTCTCCCTAACCGAGGGAGGCCCGGAATTCCCGCAAGCCGCACACTCTGCTTCCATGCCTGGGAGAAAAGCGCTTCGGGATGTTCCTCCCTCTGGCCTTTGCCCCTGACCCTGGGAGACAGCTAGGGGCTCCACACTAACAGGCCAAGGCAGAACCACATGCACACGTATCTTCCGGCCCTCTGCAGCGTCAGAGAGCTCGGGAGAGCCACAGTCATTAGGCAGCTCCTGGGGAAGCCCAGTAGCAGTGCCTGTGTGTCAAGGGGCAGGGCCGACCTAGGGTCACTGAGGGCCACATGCTCAACCTGCTGCCCTGAGGCTTCTGGGACAAAGAGGCCTTGCGCATCGACCCCCTTGCTGACTTCTTCCCTCTCACCACACCCTCCGGGCTCGAGTCACTTGCAGTGTGGAGAGAGGCCCTGGCATAAACCTCCCCTCCAAATAGGCCTCAAACGAGGCCTAGGAACCATGGGAAAGGCGCTCAGGGAATGATCCTGGGGAGGTGTCTGGGCATGCCTGAACAACTCCCCGCCACCTGCCCTTTGGTGAGGCAGTACCCCCGGAGGCCAGGAAGGTCTGGTCATGGCTGTTCGGGGTCAGGGTCCATGATGGAACCTGCCCGTGGCCTTTGGGGCCTTTGAGCAGAACCAGGACTCTGCCGTTGGAAGACCTCACCAGCAGCCTCCAAAGGCCTGTTTGCAAGATCTCTCGTCTGCTGGCCGTAATTCCCTCATCGAGGCCCACTCTGCCCCTATGTGGGCTCTGCCCCTTGACACACAGGCAGTCCTGCTGGGGCTGAGGAGGACATGTCTGACAGACTCTGGCTCAACCAAGCCCTCGGAAGGTGCAGGGGGCAGCAACAAACGAATGCATGTGATTCTGCCTCTTCCTGGCAATGTGCATGTCCAAGCTTGACTCCAGGGTCAGGGACAAGGGCCCAGAAAAAGTACCACCCCGAAGCGCTTTTCTCCAGGGCTTAAGAACAGAGTGCGCGACTTGCGGGAAACCAAATTTCCCTCGGCAGCGAGCGGCAGCAGTCTGGTGAGAATGCTTGCAAACCGGCCTTTGGAGGCAGTTGGGGAGATCTTCCTGCGGGAAATGACCGGTTCTGCACAGAGTCCCCACAGGCCATGGGAAGGACCCAGAAGAACCCTGTCCATGCCCAGCCTCGCCCAGACCTCCCTGGCCTCCGGGGCTCCTGCCCCTTGAAGGGGCAGGCTGCGGAGTGTGCCTAGACATGCCTGGTCGCCTCCCCAGTCACTTACCCCCTAGCATATTTCCCCTGGCCTTGGCCTCTTTTGAGTCCAACTCGGAGGGGAGGTGATGGCAGAGGCTTTCTCCACACTGCAAGGACCTGGAGGTCAGATGGCCTGGTGAGAGGGAAGTGGGGAGCAACGGGTTGCATGCCCAAAGCGTTTTTCTCCCAGCTGCCTCAGGGCAGCTCGGAGAGCAAGAGGCCCACTCTGCCCCTAGGTCAGATCTGCCCCTTGACACACAGTCTGTGCTGCTGGGGTGGCCAACGATGTGCCTCACAGACTCCGGCTCACTCGAGCACTCGGAAGGTGCAGGGCTCAGGAAACGACGTGTGCATGTGGTTCTTTCTTGGCCTGGGAGTGTGGACCTCCAAGGTTGACTCCAGGCTCAGGGGCAAGGGCCCAGAGAAAGGACAACCCCGATGTGCTTTTCTCCCGGCTTGGGAGCGGATTGCACGACTTGCGGGAAAAACAAGCGTCCTTTGGGGTGGGAGGTGCGGCAGCCGGCGAGAATGCTTGCAACCGGCCCTTGGAGGCAGCCGGGACGGTCTTCATGTGGGAAAGGGGTGGTACTGCTGAGAGGAGCCACAGGCCAGGGGCAGCACCCAGCATGGTCTCTTCCCTTGGCCAGGGTTGCCCAGACCTTCCGGGCCTCTGGGGCTGCTGCCCCATGAAGAGCAGGCTGCGGGGAGTGTGTCCAGACATGCCTGGTCACCTCCCCAGTCTCTTACACCCTAGCGCATTTCCACTGTGCTTGTCCTTATTAAAGGCCTACTCGGAGGGGAGGTGCTGGCATGGGCTGTTTTCACACAGCAAGAGCCTGGAGCTCAGACGGCCTGGACACAGGGAAGTGCGGAGCAATTGTGTGGATGCCCAAGGCCTCTTTGGCCCAGCAGGCTCCGGGCAGCTGGAAGAGCAAGAGGGCCACTCTGCCCCTAGATCTTCTCTGCCCCTTGACACTCAGGCAGGCCTGCTGGGGCTGCGGAGGATATGTCTGAAAGACTCTGGCTCAAACAAGTCCTCGGAATGTGCAGGGGACAGGTCAAACGTATGCATGTGATTCTGCCTCTTCCTGGCAATGTGGATGTCCAAGGTTGACTCCAGGCTCAGGGGCAATGGCCCAGAGAAAGGACCACCCCTAAGCGCTTTTCTCCCGGGCTTTAGAGCACAGTGCGCGACTTGCGGGAAAGGCAGGCCTCCCTCGGCAGGGAGCGGCAGCAGTCTGGCGAGAATGCTTGCAAACCGGCCTTTGGAGGCAGTTGGGGAGGTGTTCCTGCGGGAAAGGGCCGGTTCGGCTCAGAGTCCCCACAGGCCATGGGAAGGGCGCAGCAAGAACCCTGTCCTTGGCCAGCCTTGCCCAGACCTCCCTGGCTTCCCGGGCTCCTGCCCCATGAAGGGGCAGGCTGCAGGGTGTGTGTCTAGACATGCCTGGTCGCCTCCCCAGGCTCTTACACCTAGCGCATTTCCCCTGAGCTTGGCCTAATTTTAGGCCTACTCAGAGGGGAGGTGCTGGGATGGGTTGTTTTCACACAGCAAGAGCCTGGAGCTCAGACGGCCTGGTCACAGGGAAATGCAGAGCAAGGGTCCACACACCCAGGCCAAGGCAGAACCACATGAACACGTCTCTTCCTGTCCCCTACACTGTCAGAGATCTTGGGTGAGCCAGAATCTGTCTCGCCAGCTCCTGGGCAAACCCAGCAGCAGCGCCTGTGTGTGATGGGGCAGTGCCGACCTAGGGGCACACAGGGCCACATGCTCCTACTGCTGCCCTGAGGCTGCTGGGACAATGAGGCCTTGGGCAACGACCCCCTTGCTGGCCTCTTCCTTCTGACCAGGTCATCCTGGTTCTAGTCCCTTGCAGTGTGGAAAGAGGGCCTGCCAGAAAACTCCCTTCCAAGTAGGCTTCAAATGAGGCCTAGTAACCAAGGGAAAGGCACTCAGGGAATGAGACTGGGGAGGTGCCTGGGCATGTCTGGACACACAGCCTGTCGCCTGCCCCTTGGTGAGGCAGTACCCTCGGAGGCCAGGATGGTCTGGTCAAGGCTGGCCTGGGGCAGGTTCCGTGCTGGGACCTGCCACTGGCCTGTGGGTCCGCTGTGCAGAAACAGCACTGTGCCCCTGGTAGACATCACCGGCAGCCTCCAAAGGCTGGTTAGCAAGTACTCTCTCCAGCTGGCAACCTCTCCCTCACCGAGGGAGGCCCGAGATTCCCACAAGCCACGCACTCTGCTCCCAATCCCAGGAGAAAACGCTTGGGTGGTCCCCTCTCAGGGCCTTGCCCCTGAGCCTGCACTCAGCTAGGGGCTCCAAACTCCCAGGCCAAGGCAGAACCACATGCACACGAATCTTCCTGCCCCCTGCCCTGTCAGAAAGCTCGGGTGAGCCAAGATCTGTCAGGCAGTTCATGGGCAAACCCAGCAGCAGCGCCTGTGTGTGAAGGGGCAGGCCCAACCTAGGGGCACAGTGGGCCATTTGCTCACCCTGCTGACCTGTGGCTTCTGGGCAACAAAGGATTGGGCATAGACCCCCTTGCTTGCCTTCTCCCTCTGACCATGCCATCCGGGCTCCAGGCCCTTGCAGTGTGGAGTGAGCCCCTGCCAGAAACCTCCTCTCCAAGTAACCCTCAAATTCGGCCTAGGCACCAGGGGAAAAGTGCTCAGGGAATGAGCCTAGGGAGGTGCCTGAGCATGTCTGGACACGTTTCCCGCAGCCTGCCCCTTCGTGGGGCAGTACCCCCGGAGGCGAGGAAGGGCTGGGCAATGCTGGCCTGGGGCAGGGTCCATGCTGGAACCTGCTCATGGCCTGTGGGGCCTCTGAGCAGAAGCAGCACCCTGCCTTTGGAAGACCTCCCCTGCTGCCTCCAAAGGCCAGCTTGCAAGCACTCTCCCCGAGGGAGGCCCGTGATTCCCGCAAGATTCGCACTCTGATCCCAAGCCCGTGAGAAAAGCACTTCGTGGTGGTCCTATCTCAGGGCTCTTGCCCGTAAGCCTAGGGGCCAGCTAGGGGCTCCAAACTCCCAGGCCATGCAGAACCACAAGCACATGTCTTTTCCTGCCCCCTACACTGTCAGAGAGCTTGGGTGAGCCAGAGTCTGTCAGGTAGCTCCTGGGAAAGCCCAGGAGCATCGCCTGTCTGTGATGGGGCAGGGCTGAACTAGGGGCACAGAGGGCCACTTGCTTTCCCTGCTGCCTTGAGGCTGCTGGGACAAAGAGGCCTTGGGCATCGACCCCCTTGCTGGCCTCTTTCCTCTGACCAGGCCGTCCGGGCTCCAGGCCCTTGCAGTGTGGAGAGAGCCCCTGCCAGAAACCTCCCCTCCAATTAGGCCTCAAATGGGGACTAGGCACCAGGAAAAGCGCTCATGGAATGAGCCTGGGTAGGTGCCTGAGCATGTCTGGACTCACTTCCCGCAGCCTGCTCCATCTCGGGGCAGTTCCCCCGGAGGCCAGGAAGGTCTGGTCAAGACTGGCCTGGGGCACTGTCCATGCTGGGACCTGCCCCTGGACTGTGGGGCCTCTGAGCACAACCAGCACTCTTCTGCTGGAATACCTCAACGGCAGCCTCCAAAGGCCGCTTTGCAAGCAGTCTCACCGGCTGGTCAACTCTCCCTCACTGAGGGAGGCCCGTCTTTCCCGCAAGCTGCGCACTCTCTTCCCAAGCCTGGGAGAAAAGCACTTCGGGGTGTTCCTCTCTCAGGCCTTTGCCCCGGAGCTTTGGGACAGCTAGGAGTTCCACTCACCCAGGGCAAGGCAGAACCACATGCACACGTCACTTCTGGCCCTCTGCACCATCAGAGATCTCGGGTCAGCCAGAGTCTGTCAGGCTGCCCCTGGGCAAGCCCAGCAGCTCGGCTGTGTGTGTAGGGGCAGGACCGACCTAGGGGCACAGTGCGCCACTTGCTCTTCCTGCTGCCCTTAGGCTGCTTTGCAGAAGAGGCCTTGGGAAATGACCCCCTTGCTGGCCCCTTTCCTCTGACCAGCCCATCCATACTCTAGACCCTTGCAGTGTGGAGAGAGCCCCTGCCAGAAACCTCCCCTGCAAGTAGGCCTCAAATGAGGCCTAGGCACCAGGGAAAAGGCGCTAATGAAATGAGGCTGGGGAGGCGCCTTGGCATGTATGGACACACACCCCACAGCCTGCTCTTTCATGGGGCAGTACCCCCGGAGGCCAGGAAGGTCTGGGCAAGTCTGGTCTGGAGCTGTATTCATGCTGGGACCTGCCCCAGGCCTGTGGGTCCTCAGAGAAAATCCAGCACTCTGGCGCTGGAAGACCTCCCCGGCTGCCTCCAAAGGCCAGTTTGCAAGCACTCTACCCGAGGGAGACCCGCATTTCCCGCAAGCCACGCACCCTGCTCCCAAGCCCAGGACAATAACGCATCGGGTTTGTCCGCTCTCAGGCCCTTGGCCAATTGTCTTGGGGACTACTAGGGGATCCACTCACCCAGGCCGAGGCAGAACCACATGAGCACGTCTCTTCCTGCCCCTTGCACCGTCAGAGAGCTCGGGTGAGCCAGTGTGTCAGTCAGCACCTGGGCAAGCCCAGCAGCAGCGCCTGTGTGTGATGGGGCAGGGCCGACCTAGGGTCTCTGAGGGCCAGTTGCTCACCCTGCTGCCCTAGGCTGCTTGGCCAAAGAGGCCTTGAACATCTACCCCATTGCTGGCCTCTTCCCTCTGACGAGTCCGTCCGGGCTCCAGTCCCTTGCAGTGTGTAGAGAGGCCCTGCCAGAATCCTCCCCTCCAAGTAGGCCACAAATGAGGCCTAGGCATCATGGGAAAGGTGCTCAGGGAATGACACTGGGGAGGCGCCTGGGCATGTCTGGAGACACTCCCTGAAGCCTGCCTCTTCGTGGGGCAGTACACCCAGAGGCCAGGAAGGTCTGGTCAAGGCTGTTCTGGGGCAGGGTCCTTGCTGGGGCCTGCCCCTGTCCTGTGGGGCCTCTGAGCAGAACCAGCACTCTGCCGTTTGAAGACGTCACCAGCAGCCTCCAAAGCCTGGTTTGCAAGCACTCTCACAGGCTGGCTGCCTCTCCCTCACCAACGGAGGCCCACGTTTCCCGCAAGCCGCGCACTCTGCACCCATGCCTGGGAGAGAAGTGCTTGTATGGTCCCATCTCAGGCGTTTGCCCATGAGCCTGGCAGACAGCTAGGGGCTCCACACACACAGGCCAAGGCAGAACCACATGCACATGTCTCTTCTGGCCCTCTGTAGTGTCAGAGAGCTCGGGTGAGCAAGAGTCTGTCAGGCAGCTCCTGGGCAAGCCCAGCAGCAGCATCTGTGTGTGAAGGGGCAGGGCTGACCTAGGGGCACAGTTGGCCACTTGCTCACCCTGCTGCCTTGAGGCTGCTGTGACAAAGAGGCCTTGGGCATCAACCCACATGCTGGCCTCTTCACTCTGACCAAGCCTTCCGGGCTCCAGTCCGTTGCAGTTGGAGAGAGTCCATGCCAGAAACCTCCCATCCAACTAGCCCTCAAATTAGGCCTAGGCAGCAGGGGAAAAGCGCTCAGGGAATGAGCCTGGGGAGGTGCCTGAGCCTGTTGGACACACTCCCTGCCCCCTGCCCCTTTGTGGGGCAGTACCCCCAGAGGCCAAGAAGGTCTGGTCCAGGCTGGCCTGGTACAGGGTCCTTGCTGGGACTGGTCCCTGGCCTGTGGGTCCTCTGAGCAGGACCAGCACTGTGCAGCTGGAAGAACTCACCGGCAGCCTCCAACGGCCGGTTTGCAAGTACTCTCGCCGGCTGGCCGCCTCTCACTCACCAAGGGAGGCCCACGTTTACCGCAAGCAGCGCATTCTACTCCAAAGCCTGGAAGAAAAGCGCTACGGGGTATTTTTCTCTCAGGCCTATGCCCCTTCGCCTTACGGACAGCTAGAGGTTCCACTCATCCAGGCCAAGGCAGAACCACATGCACACGTCTCTTCTGGCCCTCTGCACCATCAGAGAGCTCGGGTGAGCCAGAGAACGTCAGGCTGTTCCTGCGGAAACCCAGCAGCAGTGCCTGTGTGTGAATGGGCATGACCGACCTAAGGGCAGAGTGGGCCCCTTGCTCTTCCTGCTGCCCTGAGGCTCCTGGGTCAAAGAGTCCTTGGGCATAGACCCCCTTCCTGGCCTCTTCCCTCTGGCCAGGCCCTCCATGCTCCAGACCCTTGGAGTGTGGAGAGAGCCCCTGCCAGAAACCTCCCCTCCAAGTAGGCCTCAAATGAGGCCTAGGCACCAGGGAAAAGGCGCTAATGCAATGAGCCTGTGGAGGCGACTGGGCATGTATGGACACACTCCCTGCAGCCTGCCCCTTCATGGGGCAATTGCCCCGGAGGCCAGGAAGGTCTAGACAAGGCTGGCCTGGGGCAGGGTCCATGCTGGAACCTGCTCGTGACCTGTGGGGCCTTTGAGCAGAACCAGTACTCGGCAGCTGGAAGACTTCCCCAGCTGCCTCCAAAGGCCAGGTTGCAACCACTCTCCCCGAGGGAGCCCCGCGATTCCCACAAGCCATGCACTCTGCTCCCAAGCCCGGGAGAAAAGCGTTTTGAGGTGGTCCTCTCTCAGGGCCATTGCCAATGAGCCTGGGGGCCAGCTATGGGCTCCACACTCCCAGGCCAAGGCAGAACCACATGCACACGTCTTTTCCTGCCCCCTGCACCGTCAGAGAGCTTGGGTGAGCAAGAGTCTGTCAGGCAGCTCCTGGGCAAGCCCAACAGGAGTGCCTGTGTGTGATGTGGCAGGGCCGACCTAGGGGCACAGTGGGCCACTTGCTCTTCCTGCTGCCCTGAGCCTCCTGGGACAAAGAGGCCTTGGGCATCGACCCAATTTCTGGCCTCTTCACTCTGACCGGGCCGTCCGTGCTCCAGTCCGTTGCAGTGTGGCGAGAGGGCCTGCCAGAAACCTCCCCTCCATGTAGGCCTCAAATGAGGCCTAGGAACCAAGGGAAAGGCACTCAGGGAATGAGCCTGGATAGGTGCCTGGGCATGTCTGGACACACTCCCCACCAGCTGCCCCTTCGTGAGGCAGTATCCACGGAGGCCAGGTAGGTCTGTTCAAGGCTGGCCTGGGGCAGGGTCCGAGCTGGGACCTGCCACTGGCCTGTGGATCCTCTGTGCAGAACCAGAACTGTGCCGCTGGAAGACATCACCGGCAGCCTCCAAAGGCCGGTTTGCAAGTACTCTCTCCAGCTGGCAACCTCTCCCTCACCGAGGGAGGCTCTCAATTCCCGCAAGCCACCCACTCTGCTTAAAAGCCCAGGACAATAGCACTTGGGTGGTCCCCTCTCAGGGCCTTGCCCCTGAGCCTGGGGTCAGCTAGGGGCTCCAAACTCCCAGGCCAAGGCAGAACCACATGCACTCGCGTCTTCCTGCCCCCTGCACCATCAGAGAGTTCGGGTGAGCCAGAGTATGTCAGGCACCTCATGGGCAAACTCAGCAGCAGGGCCTGTGTGTGAAGGGGCAGGGCCAAACTAGGGGCACAGATGGCACTTGTTCTTCATGCTGCCCTGAAGCTGCTGTGCCAAAGAGACCTTGGGCATCGGCCCCCTTGCTGGCCTCTTCCCTCTGACCATGCCGTCTGCGCTCATGGCCCTAGCATTGTGGAGAGAGCCCCTGCCAGAAACCTCCCCTCTAAGTAGGCCTCAAATGCGGCCTAGGCACCAGTGGAAAAGTGCTCAGGGAATGAGCCTGGTGAGGTGCCTGTGCCTGTCTAGACACACTTCCCACACCCTGCCCCTTCGTGGGTCACTATTCCCAAAGGACAGGAAAGTCTGGTCAAGAATGGCCTGGTGCAGTGTCCATGGTGTGAGCTGCCCCTGGAATGTGGGGCCTCTGAGCACAACCAGCACTCTGCTGCTGGAATACCTCACCGGCAGCCTCCAAAGGCCGGTGTGCAAGCACTCTCACAGGCTGGCGTCCTCTCCCACACCGAGGGAGACCCACGATTCCCGCAAGCCACGCACTCTGTTCTCAGACCAGGAAAATAGCGCATCGTGTTCCTTCACTCTCAGGCCACTGCCCCAGTGCCTGGGGGACAGCTACGGGCTCCACACACCCAGGCCAAGGCAGAACCACATGCACACGTCTTTTCCTGCCCCCTGCACCATCAGAGAGCTTGGGTGAGCAAGAGTCTGTCAGGCAGCTCCTGGACAATCCCAGTAGCAGCGCCTGTGTGTGATGTGGCAGGGCCGACCTAGGGGCACAGTGGGACACTTGCTCTTCCTGGTGCCCTGAGGCTGCTGGGACAAAGAGGCCTTGGCCATCAATCTCCTTGCTGGCCTCTTCCCTCTGACTAAACCGTCTGGGCTCCAGTCCTTGCAGTGTGGAGAGAGCCCCTGCCAGAAACCTCCCCTCCAAGTAGGCCTCAAATGAGGCCGAGGAACCATGGGAAAAGCGCTCAGGGAATGAGCCTGGGGAGGTGCCTGGGCATGTCTGGCCACACTCCCCACCGCCTGCCCCTTCTTGAGGCAGTATCCTCGGAGGCCAGGTAGGTCTGGTCAAGGCTGGCCTGGGGCAGGGTCCGAGCTGGAACCTGCCACTGGCCTGTGGATCCTCTGTGCAGAACCAGCACTGTGCCGCTGGAAGACATCACCGGCAGCCTCCAAAGGCCGGTTTGCAAGTACTCTCTCCAGCTGCCAACCTCTCCCTCACCGAGGGAGGCCCGCAATTCCCACAAGCCCCCCACTCTGCTTAAAAGCCCAGGACAATAGCACTTGGGTGGTCCCCTCTCAGGGCCTTGCCCCTGAGCCTGGGGTCAGCTAGGGGCTCCAATCTCCCAGGCCAAGGCAGAACCACATGCACACTAGTCTTCCTGCTCCCTGCACCATCAGAGAGCTCGGGTGAGCCAGAGTATGTCAGGCAGCGCATGGGCAAACCCAGCAGTAGGGCCTGTGTCTCAAGGGGCAGGGCCAACCTAGGGGCACAGTTGGCACTTGCTCTTCATGCTGCCCTGAGGCTGCTGGGGCAAAGAAACCTTGGGAATCGACCCCCTTGCTGGCGTCTTTCCTCTGACCTGGCCATCCGTCCTCCAGGCCCTTGCAGTGTGGAGAGAGCCCCTGCCAGAAACCTCCCCTGCAATTTGCCTCAAATGAGGCCTAGGCACCAGGGAAAAGGTGCTAATAAAATGAGCCTGGGGAGTCGCCTGGTTATGTATGGACACACACCCCACAGCCAGCTCCTTCATGGGGCAGTACCCCCGGAAGCCAGGAAGGTCTCGGCAAGGCTGGTCTGGAGCAGTATCCATGCTGGGACCTGCCCCAGGACTGTGGGGCCACAGAGCAAATCCAGCACTCTGGCTCTGGAAGACTTCCCCGGCTGCCTCCAAAGGCCAGTTTGCAAGCACTCTACCCGAGGGAGACCCGCATTTCCCGCAAGCCACGCACTCTGCTCCCAAGCCAAGGACAATAGCGCATCGGGTTCGTCCGCTCTCAGGCCCTTGGCCAATTGCCTTGGGGACAACTAGGGGATCCACACACCCAGGCCGAGGCAGAACCACATGAACACGTCTCTTCCTGCCCCTTGCACCGTCGGAGAGGTCGGGCGAGCCAGAGTGTGTCAGTCAGCACCTGGGCAAGGCCAGCAGCAGCGCCTCTGTGTGATGGGGCAGGGCCATCCTTGGGGCTCTGAGGGTCAGTTTCTCACCCTGCTGCCCTGAGGCTGCTTGGACAAAGAGGCCTTGGGAATAGACCCCCTTGCTGGCCTCTTCCCTCTGACCAGGCCATCCGTGCTCCAGACCCTTGGAGTGTGGAGAGAGCCCCTGCCAGAAACCTCCCCTCCAAGTAGGCCTCAAATGAGGCCTAGGAACCAGGGAAAAGGTGCTAATGGAATGAGCCAGTGGAGGCGACTGGGCATGTATGGACACACTCCCCGCAGCCTGCCCCTTCGTGGGGCAGTTCCCCTGGAGGCCAGTAAGGTCTGGACAAGGCTGGCCTTGGGCAGGGTCCATGCTGGAACCTGCCCGTGACCTGTGTGTCCTTTGAGCAGAACCAGGATTCTGCCTTTGGAACACCTCCCTGGCTGCCTCCAAAGGCCAGTTTGCAAGCACTCTCTCCGAGGGTGCCACGCAATTCTCACAAGCCCCGCACTCTGCTCCCAAGCCCGGGAGAAAAGCGCTTCGAGGTGGTCCTCTCTCAGGGCCATTGCCAATGAGCCTGGGGGCCAGCTATGGGCTCCACACTCCCAGGCCAAGTTAGAACCACATGCACACGTCTTTTCCTGCCCCCTGCACCGTCAGAGAGCTTGGGTGAGCAAGAGTCTGTCAGGCAGCTCCTGGGCAAGCCCAGAAGCAGCGCCTATGTGTGATGGGGCAGGGCCAACCTAGGGGCACAGTGGGCCACTTGCTCTTCCTGCTGCCCTGAGGCTGCTGTGATATAGAGGCCTTGGGCATCGACCCCCTTGCTGGCCTCTTCCCTCTGACCAGGCCATCTGGGCTCCAGTCCTTGCAGTGAGGAGAGAGACCCTGCCAGAAACCTCCCCTCCAGTAGGCCTCAAATGAGGCCTAGGAACCAAGGGAAAGGCACTCAGGGAATGAGCCTGGGGAGGTGCCTGGGCATGTCTGGACACACTCCCCACCGCCTGCCCCTTCTTGAGGCAGTATCCTCGGAGGCCAGGTAGGTCTGGTCAAGGCTGGCCTGGGACAGGGTCCGTGCTGGGACCTGCCACTGGCCTGTGGATCCTCTGTGCAGAACCAGAACTGTGCCGCTGGAAGACATCCCCAGCAGCCTCCAACGGCCGGTTTGCAACTACTCTCTCCAGGTGGCAACCTCTCCCTCACCGAGGGAGGCCTGCAATTCCCGCAAGCCTCCCACTCTGCTTCCAAGCCCAGGACAATAGCGCTTGTGTGGTCCCCTCTCAGGGCCTTGCCCCTGAGCCTGGGAGACAGCTAGGGTCTCCATCTCCCAGGCCAAGGCAGAACCACATGCACACGGGTCTTCCTGCCCCCTGCACCGTCAGAGAGCTTGGGAGAGAAAGAGTCTGTCAGGCAGCTCCTGGGCAATCCCAACAGCACATGTGTGTGATGGGGCAGGGCTGACCTAGAGGCAGTGAGGGCCAGTTGCTCACCCTGCTGCCTTGAGGCTGTTGGGACAAAGACGCCTTGGAAATCGACACCATTGCTGGCCTCTTGCCTCTGACCAGGCCGTCCAGGCTGCAGTCCCTTGTAGTGTGGACAGAGGCCCTGCCAGAAACGTCCCCTCCAAGTAGACCTGAAATGAGACCAAGTTATCTTGAGAATAGTGCTAAGGAGTGAGACTGGGGAGGCGCCTCAGCATATCTGGACACACTCCTTACGGCCTGCATCTTCGTGGGGCAGTACACCCAGAGGCCAGAAAGATCTGGGCAACGCTGGCCTGGGGCAGGTCCTTTTTGGGGCCTGCCCCTGGCCTGTCGGGCCTCTGAGCAGAACCAGCACTGTTCCATTGGAACACGTACCAGCAGCCTCCAAAGGCCTGTTTGCAAGCACTCTCCCAGGCTGGCATCCTCTCCCTAAGCGAGGGAGGCCCGGTTTTCCCGCAAGCCGCGCACTCTGCTTCCATGCCTGGGAGAAAAGAGTTTCGGGATGTTCCTCTCTCAGGCCTTTGCCCCTGACCCTGGGAGACAGTTAGGGGCTCCACACTAACAGGCCAAGGCAGAACCACATGCACACGTATCTTGCGGCCCTCTGCACCGTCAGAGAGCTCGGGAGAGCCACAGTCTGTTAGGCAGCTCCTGGGGAAGCCCAGTAGCAGTGCCTGTGTGTCAAGGGGCAGGGCCGACCTAGGGTCACTGAGGGCCACTTGCTCACCCTGCTGCCCTGAGGCTTCTGGGACAAAGAGGCCATGGGCATCGACCCCGTTGCTGCCCTCTTCCCTCTCACCACGCCTTCCGGGCTCGAGACACTTGCAGTGTGGAGAGAGCCCCTGGCAGAAACCTCCCCTCCAAATAGGCCTCAAATGAGCCCTGGGAACCATGGGAAAAGCGCTCAGGGAATGATCCTGGGGAGGTGTCTGGGCATGCCTGAACAACTCCCTGCCGCCTGCCCTTTCGTGAGGCAGTAACCCCGGAGGAAAGAAAGGTCTGGTCATGGCTGTCCTGGGGCAGGGTCCATGCTGGAACCTGCCCATGGCCTTTGGGGCCTTTGAGCAGAACCAGGACTCTGCCATTGGAAGACCTCACCAGCAGCCTCCAAAGGCCTGTTTGCAAAATCTCTCGTCTGCTGGCCGTAACTCCCTCCCTGAGGCCGACTCTGCCCCTAGGTCGGCACTTCCCATTGAAACACAGGCAGTCGTGCTGGGGCTGCGGAGGACATGTCTGACAGACTCTGGCTCAACCAAGCTCTCGGAAGGTGCAGGGGGCAGGAACAAACGTATGCATGTGATTCTGCCTCTTCCTGGCAATGTGGATGTCCAAGCTCGACTCCAGGTTCAGGGGAAAGGGCCCAGAGCAAGGACCACCCCGAAGCGCTTTTCTCCCGGCCTTAAGAGCAGAGTGCGCGACTTGCGGGAAAAGCAGATCTCCCTCGGTTGGGAGCGGCAGCATCTGGCGAGAATGGTTGCAAACCGGCCTTTGGAGACAGTTTGGGAGGTCTTTCTGTGGGAAAGGGCCGGTTTTGCTCTGAGTCCACACAGGCCATGGGAAGGATCCAGCAAGACCCCTGTCCTTGGCCAGCCTTGCCCAGACCTCGCTGGCCTCCAGGTTGCTGCCCCATGAAGGGGCAGGCTGCAGGGTGTGTGTCTAGACATGCCTGGTCGCCTCCTCAGTCACTTACCCCTAGCATATTTCCCCTGATCTAGGCCACTTTTGAGTCCAACTCGGAGGGAGGTGCTGGCAGAGGTTGTCTCCACACTGCAAGGACTTGGAGCTCAGACGGCCTGGTGAGAGGGAAGTGGGGATTCACGGGTTGCATGCCCAAAGCCTTTTTCTCCCAGCAGCCTCAGGGCAGCTGGGAGAGCAAGAGGCCCACTCTGCCCCTAGGTCAGATCTGCCCCTTGACACACAGGCTGTGCTGCTGGGGTGGCCGACGATGTGCCTCACAGACTCCGGCTCACTCGAGCTCTCGGAAGGTGCAGGGCTCAGGAAACGACGTGTGAATGTGGTTCTTTCTCGGCCTGGGAGTTTGGACCTCCAAGGTTGACTCCAGGCTCAGGGGCAAGGGCCCAGTGAAAGGACCACCCGGATGTGCTTTTCTCCCGGCTTGGGAGAGGATTGCGCGACTTGCGGGATAAACAAGCCTCCCTTGGGGTGGGAGGTGCGGCAGCCGGCGAGAATGCTTGCAACCGGCCCTTGGAGGCAGCCGGGGAGGTCTTCATGCGGGAAAGGGGTGGTTCTGCTGAGAGGACCCACAGGCCAGGGCCAACACCCAGCATGGTCTCTGCCCTTGGCCAGGGTTGCCCAGACATTCCGGGCCTCCGGGGCTGCTGCCCCATGAAGGGCACGCTGCGGGGAGTGTGTCCAGACATGCCTGGTGACCTCCCCAGTCTCTTACCCCCTAGCGCATTTCCCCTGTGCTTGGCCTTATATGAGGCCTACTAGGAGGGGAGGTGCTGGCATGGGCTGTTATCACAAGCAAGAGCCTAGAGCTCAGACGGCCTGGTCACAGGGAAGTGCGGAGCAAGTGTGTGGATTCCCAAGGTCTCTTTGGCCCAGCAGCCACCAGCAAGGTGGGAGAGCAAAAGGCCCACTCTGCCCCTAGATCATCTGTGCCCCTTGACACACAGGCAGGCCTGCTGGGACTGCAGAGGACTTGTCTGACAGACTCAGGCTCAAACAAGTTCTCGGAAGGTGCAGGGGGCAGGAAGAAACGTATGCATGTGATTCTGCCTCTTCCTGGCAATGTGGATGTCCAAGCTTGACTCCAGGCTCACGGAATAGGGCCCAGAGCAAGGACCACCCCGAAGCGCTTTTCTCCCGGGCTGAAGAGCAGAGTGCGCGACTTGCGGGAAAAGCAGGCCTCCCTCGGCAGGGAGCGGCAGCTGTCTGGCGAGAACGCTTGCAAACCGGCCTTTGGAGGCAGTGGGGAGGTCTTCCTGCGGGAAAGGGCCGGTTCTGCACAGAGTCCCCACAGGCCATGGGAAGGACCCAGCAAGACCTCTGTCCATGGCCAGCCTTGCCCAGACCTCTCTGGCCTCCGGGGCTGCTGCCCCATGAAGGGGCTGGCTGCTGGGTGTGTGTCTAGACATGCCTGGTCGCCTCCCCAGTCACTTACCCTAGCATATTTCCCCTGGTCTAGGCCATTTTTGAGTCCAACTCGGAGGGAGGTTCTGGCAGAGGCTGTCTCCACACTGCAAGGACTTGGAGCTCAGACGGCCTGGTGAGAGGGAAGTGGGGAGCAACGGGTTGGATGCCCAAAGCCTCTTTCTACCAGCAGCCTCAGGGCAGTTGGGAGAGCAAGAGGCCCACTCTGCCCCTAGGTCGGCTCTGCCCCTTGATTCACAGGCATTCCTGCTGGGGCTGCGGAGGACCTATGTGACAGACTCTGGCTCAACCAAGTATTCGGTAGGTGCAGGGGGCAGGAACAAACGTATGCATGTGATTCTGCCTCTTCCTGGCAATGTGGATGTCCAAGCTCGACTCCAGGCTCAGGGGCAAGGGCCCAGAGAAAGGACCACCCCGATGTGCTTTTCCCCGGCTTGGGAGCGGATTGTGCGACATGCGGGTAAAACAAGCCTCGCTTGGGGTCGGAAGTGCGGCAGCCTTCGAGAATGCTTGCAACTGGCCCTTTGAGGCAGCCGGGGAGGTCTTCATGCGGGAAAGGGGTGATTCTGCTGAGAGGACCCACAGGCCAGGGGCAGCAACTAGCATGGTCTCTGCCCTTGGCCAGGGTTGCCCAGAACTTACAGGCCTCCGGGGCTGCTGCCCTATGAAGGGCAGGCTGCGTGGAGTGTGTCCAGACATGCCTGGTTACCTCCCCAGTCTCTTACCCCCTAGCGCATTTCGCCTGTGCTTGGCCTAATTTAAGGCCTACTCGGAGGGGAGGTGCTGGAATGTGCTGTTTTCACACAGCAAGAGCCTGGAGCTCAGACGGTCTGGTTACTGGGAAGTGCGGAGCAAGTGTGTGGATGCCCAAGGCCTCTTTGTCCCAGCAGTCTCCAGCAAGGTGGGAAAGCAAGACGCCCACTCTACCCTGGGTCGGCTCTGCCCCTTGAAACACAGGCAGTCCTGATCGGGCTGTGGAGGACATGTCTGACAGACTCTGGCTCAAACAAGTCCTCGGAATTTGCAGGGGGAAGGAACAAACTTATTCATGTGATTCTGCCTATCCTGGCAATGTGGATGTCCAATCTTGACTCCAGGCTCAGGGAAAAGGTCCCAGAGCAAGGACCACCCCGAAGCGCTTTTCTCCCGGGCTGAAGAGCAGAGTGCGCGACTTGCGGGAAAAGCAGTCCTCCCTCGGCAGGGAGCGGCAGCAGTCTGGCGAGAATGCTTTCAAACCGGCCTTTGCAGGCAATTGGGGAGGTCTTCCTGGGGGAAAGGCCGGTTCTGCACAGAGTCCCCACAGGCCATGGGAAGGACCCAGCAAGACCTCTGTCCATGGCCAGCCTTGCCCAGACCTCCCTGGCCTCCGGGGCTGCTGCCCCATGAAGGGGCAGGCTGCTGGGTGTGTGCCTAGACATGCCTGGTCGCCTCCCCAGTCACTTACCCCCTAGCATATTTCCTGTGGCCTAGGCTTCTTTTGAGTCCAACTAGGAGGAATGTGCTGGCAGAGGCTGTCTCCACACTGCAAGGACTTGGAACTCAGACGGCCTGGTGAGAGGGAAGTGGGGAGCAACGGGTTGCATGCCCAACGCCTTTTTCTCCCAGCAGCCTCAGGGCAGCTGGGAGAGCAGGAGTCCCACTCTGCCCCTAGGTCGGCTCTGCCCCTTGACACACAGGCTGTGCTGCTGGGGTGGCCGAGGATGTGCCTCACAGACTCCGGCTGACTCGAGCTCTCGGAAGGTGCAGGGCTCAGGAAACGACGTGTGCATGTGGTTCTTTCTTGGCCTGGGAGTGTGGACCTCCAAGGTTGACTCCAGGCTCAGGGGCAAGGGCCAAGAGAAAGGACCACCCCGATGTGCTTTTCTCCCGGCTTGGGAGCTGATTGCGCGACTTGCGGGAAAAACAAGCCTCCCTTTTTGTGGGAGGTGCGGCAGACGGCGAGAATGCTTGCAACCGGCCCTTGGAGGCAGCCGGGGAGGTCTTCATGCGGGAAAGGGGTGGTTCTGCTGAGAGGACCCACAGGCCAGGGGCAACACCCAGCATGGTCTCTGCCCTTGGCCAGGGTTGCCCAGACCTTCCGGGCCTCCGGGGCTGCTGCCCCATGAAGGGCACGCTGCGGGGAGTGTGTCCAGACATGCCTGGTGACCTCCCCAGTCTCTTACCCCCTAGCGCATTTCCCCTGTGCTTGGCCTTATATGAGGCCTACTAGGAGGGGAGGTGCTGGCATGGGCTGTTATCACAAGCAAGAGCCTAGAGATCAGACGGCCTGGTCACAGGGAAGTGTGTAGCAAGTGTGTGGATTCCCAAGGCCTCTTTGGCCCAGCAGCCTCCAGCAACGTGGGAGAGCAAAAGGCCCACTCTGCCCCTAGATCATCTCTGCCCCTTGACACACAGGCAGTCCTTCTGGCGCTGCGGAGGACATGTCTGACAGACTCTGGCTCAACCAAGTCCTCGGAAGGTGCAGGGGGCAGTAACAAACGTATGCATGTGATTCTGCCTGTTCCTGGCACTGTGGATGTCCAAGCTTGACTCCAGGCTCAGGGCCAAGGGCCCAGATCAAGGACCACCCCGAAGCGCTTTTCTCCCGGCCTTAAGAGCAGAGTGCGCGACTTGCGGGAAAAGCAGTCCTCCCTCGGCAGGGAGCGGCAGCAGTCTGGCGAGAATGCTTGCAAACCGGTCTTTGGAGGCAATTGGGGAGGTCTTCCTGCGGGAAAGGGCCGGTTCTGCACAGAGTCCCCACAGGCCATGGGAAGGACCCAGCAAGTCCTCTGTCCATGGCCAGCCTTGCCCAGACCTCCCTGGCCTCCGGGGCTGCTGCCCCATGAAGGGGCTGGCTCCTGGGTGTGTGACTAGACATGCCTGGTCGCCTCCCAAGTCACTTATCCCCTAGCATATTTCCTGTGGCCTAGGCTTCTTTTGAGTCCAACTAGGAGGGAGGTGCTGGAAGAGGCTGTCTCCACACTGCAAGGACTTGGAACTCAGACGGCCTGGTGAGAGGGAAGTGGGGAGCAACGGGTTGCATGCCCAACGCCTTTTTCTCCCAGCAGCCTCAGGGCTGCTGGGAGAGCAGGAGACCCACTCTGCCCCTAGGTCGGCTCTGCCCCTTGACACACAGGCTGTGCTGCTGGGGTGGCCGAGGATGTGCCTCACAGACTCCGGCTGACTCGAGCTCTCGGAAGGTGCAAGGCTCAGGAAACGACGTGTGCATGTGGTTCTTTCTTGGCCTGGGAGTGTGGACCTCCAAGGTTGACTCCAGGCTCAGGGGCAAGGGCCCAGAGAAAGGACCACCCCGATGTGCTTTTCTCCCGGCTTGGGAGCTGATTGCGCGACTTGCGGGAAAAACAAGCCTCCCTTTTGGTGGGAGGTGCGGCAGATGGCGAGAATGCTTGCAACCGGCCCTTGGAGGCAGCCGGGGAGGTCTTCATGCAGGAAAGGGGTGGTTCTGCTGAGAGGACACACAGGCCAGGGGCAGCACCCAGCATGGTCTCTGCCCTTGGCCAGGGTTGCCCAATACTTCCGGGCCTCCGGGGCAGCTGCCACATGAAGAGCACAATGCGGGGAGTTTGTCCAGACATACCTAGTCACCTGCCCAGTCCCTTACCCCCTAGCGCATTTCCCCTGTGCTTGGCCTTATTTAAGGCCTACTCGGAGGGGAGGTGCTGGCATGGGCTGTTATCACACAGCAAGAGCCTGGAGCTCAAACGGCCTGTTCACTAGGAAGTGCGGAGAAAGTGTGTGGATTCTCAAGGCCTCTTTGGCCCAGCAGCCTCAGGGCAGCTGGGAGAGCAAGAGGCCCATTCTTCCCCTAGATCATCTCTGCCCCTTGACACACAGGCAGTCCTTCTGGCGCTGCGGAGGACAGGTCTGACAGACTCTGGCTCAACCAAGTCCTCGGAAGGTGCAGTGAGCAGGAACAAACGTATGCATGTGATTCTGCCTGTTCCTGGCACTGTGGATGTCCAATCTTGACTCCAGGCTCAGGGCCAAGGGCCCAGATCAAGGACCACCCCGAAGCGCTTTTCTTCCGGGCTTAAGTGCAGAGTGCGCGACTTGCGGGAAAAGCAGATCTCCCATGGCAGGGAGCGGCAGCAGTCTGGCGAGAATTCTTTCAAACCGGCCTTTGGAGGCAGTTGAGGAGGTCTTCCTGCGGGAAAGGGCCAGTTCTGCTCAGAGTACCCACAGGACATGGGAAGGACCCCGTAAGACCCCTGTCTTGGCCAGCCTTGCCCAGACCTGCCTGGCCTCCGGGGCTCCTGCCCCATGAAGGGGCCGGCTGCGGGGTGTGTGTCTAGACATGCCTGGTCGCCTCCCCAGTCACTTACCCCCTAGCATATTTCCTGTGGCCTAGGCTTCTTTTGAGTCCAACTCGGAGGGGAGAAGCTGGCATGGGCTGTTTTCACACAGCAAGAGCCTGGAGCTCCGACGGGCTGGTCACTTGGACATGCGGAGCAAGTGTGTCTATGCCCAAGGCCACTTTGTCCCAGCAGCCTCCAGCAAGGTGGGAAAGCAAGAGGCCCACTCTGCACCTAGATCATCTCTGCCCCTTGACACACAGGCAGTCCTGCTGGGGCTGCGCACGACATGTCTGACAGACTCTGGCTCAAACAAGTCCTCGGAAGGTGCATCGGGCAGGAACAAACGTGTGCATGTGATTCTGCCTCTTCCTGGCAATGTGGATGTCCAAGGTTGACTCCAGGCTCAGGGGCAAGGGCCCAGACAAAGGACCACCCCGAAGCGCTTTTCTCCCGGGCTTAAGAGCAGAGTGCGCGACTTGCGGGAAAAGCAGGCCTCCCTCGTCAGGGAGCGGCAGCAGTCTGGCGAGAATGCTTGCAAACCGGCCTTTGCAGGCAGTTGGGGTGGTCTTCCCGCGGGAAAGGTCCGGTTCTGCTCAGAGTCCCCACAGGCCATGGGAAGCACCCAGCAAGACCCCTGTCCTTGGCCAGCCTTGCCCAGACCCCCCCTGGCCTCCGGGGCTCCTGCCCCATGAAGGGGCAGGCTGCAGGGTGTGTGTCTTGACATGCCTGGTCGCCTCCCCATGCTCTTACCCCTAGCGCATTTCCCCTGAGCTTAACCTAATTTTAGGCCTACTTAGAGGGGAGGTGCTGGCATGGGCTGTTTTCACACAGCAAGAGCCTGGAGCACAGAGTGCCTGGTCACAGGGAAGTGCAAAGCAAGAGTCCACACACCCAGGCCAAGGCAGAACCACATGAACACGTCTCTTCCTGCCCCCTACACTGTCAGAGACCTTGGGTGAGCCAGAGTCTGTCAGGCCCACTCCTGGGCAAACCCAGCAGCAGCGCCTGTGTGTGATGGGGCAGGTCCGACCTAGGGACACAGTGGGCCACTTACTCTCCCTACTGCCCTGAGGCTTCTGGGCCAAAGAGACCTTGGACATCGACCCCCTTCCTGGCCTCTTCCCTCTGACCAAGCCATCCGGCCTCCAGGCCCTTGCAGTGTGGATAGAGCCCCTGCCAGAAACCTCCCCTCCAAGTAGGCCTCAAATGAGGCCTAGGCACCAGGGGAAAAGCGCTCAGGGAAGGAGCCTGGGGAGGTGCCTGAGCATGTCTGGACACACTTCCCGCAGCCTGCCCCTTCATGGGCAGTTCCTCGGAGGCCAGGAATGTCTGGGCAAGTCTGGCCTGGGACAGGTTCCATGCTGGAATCTGCCTGTGGCCAGTGGGGGATCTGAGCAGAACCAGCTCTTTGCCGCTGGAAGAACTCCCCAGCTGATTCAAAGGCCAGTTTGCGAGCACTCTCCCCGAGCGAGGCCCGCAATTGCCTTAAGCTGCACACTCTGCTCCCAGCCCGGGAGAAAAGTGCTTCAGGGTGGCCCTCTCTCAGGGCCCTTGCCCCTGAGCCTAGGGGATAGCTAGTGGCGCCACACACCCAGGCCAAGGGAGAACCCCATATACACGTCCTTTCCTGCCCCCTACACCGTCAGAGGTCTCGGGTGAACCAGTGTCTGTAAGGCAGGTCCTGGGCAAGCCCAGGAGCAACGGTTGTCTGTGATGGGTCAGGGCCCACGTAGGGGACTGAGGGCTACCAGCTCAACCTGCTTCCCTGAGGCTGCTGGGAGAAAGAGGCCTTGGGCATCGACCCCCTTGCTGGCCTCTTCCCTCTGACCAGGCCGTGTGGGATCCAGGCCCTTGCAGTGTGGAGAGAGGCCCTGCCAGAAACCTGCCCTCTAATTAGGCCTCACGTGAGGCCTAGGAACCATGGGAAAGGCGTTCAGGGAATGAGATTGCGGAGGCGCATAGGCATGTCTGGACACACTCCCCGCTACCTGCCCCTTCGTTGTGCATTACCCCCGGAGGCCAGGAACGTCTGGTCAAGGCTGGTGTCGGGCAGGGTCCAGACTGGGACCTGACCCTGGCCTGTGGGGCCTCTGAGCACAACCAGCACTTGTGCTGCTGTAAGACATCACCAGTAGCCTACAAAGGCAGTTTTGCAAGGACTCTCGCCGGCTGGCTGCCTATCCCTCACCGAGGGAGGCCCGCATTTCCCCCAAGCCGCGCACTCTACTCCGAAGACTGGGAGAAAAGTGTTTCGGGGTGTTCCTCTCTCAGGCCTTTGCCACTGAGCCTGGGAGAAAGCTAGGGGCTCCACACACCCAGGCTAAGGCAGAACCACATGCACAGTCTCTTCCGGCCCTCTGCATCGTCAGAGAGCTCGGGTGAGCCAGAGTCTGTTAGGCAGCTCCTGGGCAAGCCCAGCAGCAGCGCCTGTGTGGGAAGGGGCAGGGCCGACCGTGGCGCACAGTGGGCCACTTGCTCTCCCTACTGCCCTGAGGCTGCTGGGCCAAAGAGGCCTTGGGCATCAACCCCCTTGTTGTCCTCTTCCCTCTGACCATGCCGTCCAGGCCCCAGGCGCTTGCAGTGTGGAGAGAGTCCCTGCCAGAAACCTCCCCTCCAAGTAGTCCTCAAATGAGGCCTAAGCACCATGGGAAAAGCACTCAGGGAATGAGTTCGGGGAGGTGCCTGAGCATGTCTGGACACACACCCCGCCCTCTGCCCCTTTGAGGAGCAGCACCACCAGAGGCCAGGAAGGTCTGGTCAAGGCTGGCCTGGTGCAGGTTCCTTGCTGGGACCGGCCCCTGGCCTGTGGGTCCTCTGAGCTGGACCAGCACTGTGCCGCTGGAAGACCACTCCGGCAGCCTCCAAAGGCCGGTTTACAAGCACTCTCGACCGCTAGTCGCCTCTCACTCAGCGAGGGAGGCCCACGTTTACCGCAAGCAGCGCATTCTGCTCCCAAGCCTGGGAGAAAAGCGCTTCGGGGTATTCTTCACTCAGGCCTTTGCCCCTGAGCCTTAGGGACAGCTAGATGTTCCACTCACCCAGGCCAAGGCAGAACCACATGCACACGTCTCTTCTGGCCCTCTGCACCATCAGAGAGCTGGGGTGAGCCGGAGAATGTCAGGCTTCTCCTGGCCAAACCCAGCAGCAGCGTCTGTGTGTGAATGGGCATGAGAGACCTAACGGCACAGTGGGCCTCTTGCTCTTCCTGCTGCCTAGATGTTCCTGAGCCAAAGTGTCCTTGGGCATAGACCCCCTTCCTGGCCTCTTCCCTCTGACCATGCCATCCGTGCTCCAGACCCTTGGGGTGTGTAGAGAGCACCTGCCAGAAACCTTCCCTCCAAGTAGGCCTCAAATGAGGCCTAGGCACCAGGGAAAAGGCGCTAATGCAATGAGCCTGTGGAGGCGACTGGGCATGTATGGACACACTCCCTGCAGTCTGCCCCTTCGTGGGGCAGTTCCCCCGGAGGCCAGGAAGGTCTGGACAACGCTGGCCGGGGACAGGGTCCATGCTGGAACCTGCCGGTGTCCTGTGGGGCCTTTGAGCAGAACCAGGACTCTGTTGTTGGAAGAACTCGCCAGCTGACTCCAAAGGCCAGTTTGCCTTTGGAGCAAAGGCAAAACAAGGAAAAATGGGAAAAACAAGCCTCCCTTTGGTGGGAGGTGCGGCAGACGGCGAGAATGCTTGCAACCGGCCCTTGGAGGCAGCCGGGGAGGTCTTCATGCGGGAAAGGGGTGGTTCTGCTGAGAGGACCCACAGGCCAGGGGCAACACCCAGCATGGTCTCTGCCCTTGGCCAGGGTTGCCCAGACCTTCCGGGCCTCCGGGGCTGCTGCCCCATGAAGGGCATGCTGCAGGGAGTTTGTCCAGACATGCTTGGTGACCTCCGCAGTCTCTTACCCCCTAGCGCATTTCCCCTGTGCTTGGCCTTATATGAGGCCTACTAGGAGGGGAGGTGCTGGCATGGGCTGTTATCACAAGCAAGAGCCTAGAGCTCAGACGGCCTGGTCACAGGGAAGTGCGGAGCAAGTGGGTGGATTCCCAAGGCCTCTTTGGCCCAGCAGCCTCCAGCAAGGTGGGAGAGCAAAAGGCCCACTCTGCCCCTAGATCATCTGTGCCCTTTGACACACAAGCAGGCCTGCTGGGACTGCAGAGGACTTGTCTGACAGACTCAGGCTCAAACAAGTTCTCGGAAGGTGCAGGGGGCAGGAAGAAACGTATGCATGTGATTCTGCCTCTTCCTGGCAATGTGGATGTCCAAGCTTGACTCCAGGCTCACGGAATAGGGCCCAGAGCAAGGCCCACCCCGAAGCGCTTTTCTCCCGGGCTTAAGAGCAGAGTGCGCGACTTGCGGGAAAAGCAGGCCTCATTCGGCAGTGAGCGGCAGCAATCTGGCGAGAATGCTTGCAAACCGGCCTTTGGAGGCAGTTGGGGAGGTCGTCCGTTTTTCCCGCAAGTCGCGCAATCCGCTCCCAAGCCGGGGAAAAGCACATCGGGGTGGTCCTTTCTCTGGGCCCTTGCCCCTGAGCCTGGAGTCGAGCTTGGACATCCACATTGCCAGGAAGAGGCAGAATCACATGCCTACGTTTGTTCCCGCCCCCTGCACCTTCCGAGGACTTGGTTGAGCCAGACTCTGTCAGACATGTCCTCTGCAGCCCCAGAGGACTGCCTGTGTGTCAAGGGGTAGAGCCGACCTAGGGGCAGAGTGGGCCTCTTGCTCTCCCAACTGCCCTGAGGCTGCTGGGAAAAAGAGGCTTTGGGCATCCAACCCGTTGCTCCCCACTTCCCTCTCACCAGGCCGTCTGAGCTCCAAGTCCTTGCAGTGTGGAGACAGCCTCTTCCAGCACCTCCCCTCCGAGTTGGACTCAAAAGAATCCAAGGCCAGGGGAAATATGCTAGGGGGCAAGTGACTGGCAGTCGACCAGGCATGTCTAGGCACACACCCAGCAGCCAGCCCCTTCATGGGGCAGCAGCCCCGGAGGCCAGGGAGGTCTGGGCAAGGCTGGCCATGGACAGAGGTCTTGCTGGGTCCTTCCCATGGCCTGTGGGGACTCTGTGCATAACAGGCCCTTTCCCGCAGGAAGACCTCCCCACTGCCTCCAAAGGCCGGTTTGCAAGCGTTCTCGCCAGACTGCTGCCGCTCCCTGCCGAGGGAGGCCTGCTTTTCCCGCAAGTCGCGCACTCTGCTCTTAAGCCCGGGAGAAAAGCGCTTCAGGGTGGTCCTTGCTCTGGGCCCTTTCCCCTGAGCCTGGAGTCAAGCTTGGACATCCACATTGCCAGGAAGAGGCAGAATCACATGCATACGTTTCTTCCTGCCCCCTGTACCTTCCGAGGACTTGGTTGAGCAAGAGTCTTTCCGACATGTCCTCCGCAGCGCCAGAAGGACTTTCTGTGTGTCAAGGGGCAGAGATGATCTAGGGGCAGAATGGGCCTCTTGCTCTCCCAGCTGCCCTGAGGCTGCTGGGCCAAAGAGGCCTTGAGAATCCACACACTTGCTCCGCACTTCCCTGTGACCAGGCCGTCTGAGCTCCAGGCTCTTGCTGTGTGATAACAGCCCATGCCAGCACCTCCCCTCCGAGTAGGCCTTAAATAAGGCCAAGCACAGGGGAAATGAGCTAGGGGGTAAGGGACTGTGGAGGTGACCAGGCATGTCTGGACACACTCCCCGCAGTGTGCTCTTCATGTGGCAGCTGCCCTGGAGGCCTGGAAGGTCTGGGCAACCCTGGCCAAGGGCAGAGACCTTGCTGGGTGCTGCCCCTGGCCTGTGGGTCCTCTCAGCAGAACCACCCCTTTCCCGCATGAAGACCTACCCGGCTGCCTCCAAGGGCAGGTTGCAAGCATTCTCGCCGGCTGCGCACCTCCCACCCCAAGGGAGGCTTGTTTTTCCCGCAAGTCGCGCAATCAGCTCCCAAGCCGGGAGAAAAGCACATCGGGGTGGTCCTTTCTCTGGGCCCTTGCCCCTGAGCCTTGAGTCGAGCTTGGACATCCACATTGCAGGAAGAGGCAGAATCACATGCATACGTTTGTTCCTGCCCTCTGCACCTTCCGAGGACTTGGTTGAGCCAGAGTCTGTCAGACATGTCCTCCGCAGCCCCAGCAGGAATGCCTGTGTATCAAGGGGCAGAGCCGACCTAGGGACAGAGTGGGCCTCTTGCTCTCCCAACTGCCCTGAGGCTGCTGGGAGAAAGAGGCTTTGGGCATCCAACCCGTTGCTCCCCACTTCCCTCTCAAAAGGCCATCTGACCTCCAAGTCCTTGCAGTGTGGAGACAGCCTCTGCCAGCACCTCCCTCCGAGTTGGACTCAAAAGTGGCCTAGATCAGGGGAAATATGCTAGGGGTAAGTGACTGGGGAGGCGACCAGGCATGTCTAGACACACACCCTGCAGCCTGCCCCTTCATGGGGCAGCAACCTGGAGGCCAGCGAGGTCTGGGCAAGGCTGGCCAAGGACAGGGGTCTTGCTGGATCCTTCCCATGGCCTGTGGGGACTCTGTGCAGAACCGGTCATTTCCCGCAGGAAGATCTCCCCAACTGCCTCCAAAGGCCGGTTTGCAAGCATTCTCACCAGACTGCTGCCGCTTGATGCCGAGGGAAATTTGGTTTCCCGCAAGTCGCGCACTCTGCTCTTAAGCCCTGGAGAAAAGCGCTTCGGGGTGGTACTTTTTCTGGGCCCTTGTCCCTGACCCTGGAGTCAAGCTTGGACATCCACATTACCAGGAAGAGGCAGAATCACATGCATACGTTTGTTGCTGCCCCCTGCACCTTCCGATCGCTTGGTTGAGCCAGAGTCTGTCAGACATGTCCTCCTCTGCCCCAGCAGGACTGCCTGTGTGTCAAGGGGCAGAGCCCACATAGGGGCAGAGTGGGCCTCGATGAGGGAATTACGGCCAGCAGACGAGAGATCTTGCAAACAGGCCTTTGGAGGCTGCTGGTGAGGTCTTCCAACGGCAGAGTCCTGGTTCTGCTCAAAGGCCCCAAAGGCCACGGGCAGGTTCCATCATGGACCCTGACCCCGAACAGCCATGACCAGACCTTCCTGGCCTCCGGGGGTACTGCCTCACCAAAGGGCAGGTGGCGGGGAGTTGTTCAGGCATGCCCAGACACCTCCCCAGGATCATTCCCTGAGCGCCTTTCCCATGGTTCCTAGGCCTCGTTTGAGGCCTATTTGGAGGGGAGGTTTATGCCAGGGGCTCTCTCCACACTGCAAGTGACTCGAGCCCGGAGGGTGTGGTGAGAGGGAAGAAGTCAGCAAGGGGGTCGATGCGCAAGGCCTCTTTGTCCCAGAAGCCTCAGGGCAGCAGGTTGAGCATGTGGCCCTCAGTGACCCTAGGTCGGCCCTGCCCCTTGACCCACAGGCACTGCTACTGGGCTTCCCCAGGAGCTGCCTAATGACTGTGGCTCTCCCGAGCTCTCTGACGCTGCAGAGGGCCGGAAGATACGTGTGCATGTGGTTCTGCCTTGGCCTGTTAGTGTGGAGCCCCTAGCTGTCTCCCAGGGTCAGGGGCAAAGGCCAGAGGGAGGAACATCCCGAAGCGCTTTTCTCCCAGGCATGGAAGCAGAGTGTGCGGCTTGCGGGAATTCCGGGCCTCCCTCGGTTAGGGAGAGGACGCCAGCCTGTGAGAGTGCTTGCAAACCGGCCTTTGGAGGCTGCTGGTGAGGTGTTCCAATGGCACAGTGCTGGTTCTGTTCAGAGGCCCCACAGGCCAGGGGCAGGCCCCAGCAAGGACCTGCCGCAGGACAGCCTTGCGCAGACCTTCCTGGCCTCTGCGTGTACTGCCCCACGAAGTTTATGGCGGTAAGGAGTGTGGCCAGACATGCTGAGGAGCCTCCCCAGTCTCATTCCTTACTACTATTCTCAAGATACCTTGGCCTCATTTCAGGTCTATTTGGAGGGGACATTTCTGGCAGAGACTCTTTCCACACTACAAGGGACTGGAGCCTGGACGGCCTGGTCAGAGGGAAGAGGCCAGCAATGGGGTCGATGTACAAGCCATCTTTGTCCCAAGAGCCTCAGGGCAGCAGGGTGAGCAACTGGCCCTCACTGCCTCTAGGTCGGCCCTGCCCCATCACACACATGTGCTGCTGGTCTTGGCCAGGTGCTGACAGACAGACTCTTTCTCTCCCAAGCTCTCTGATGGTGCAGGGGGCAGGAAGAGACGTGTGCATGTGGTTCTGCCTTGGCCTCGGTGTGTGGAGCCCGTAGCTGGCCCCAGGCCTAGGGGCAAGCGGCTGAGAGCGGACGAACAAGATGCGCTATTTTCCTGGTCTTGGGAACAGAGTGCGTGGATTGCGGGAAACGCGGGTCTCACTGGGTGAGGGAGAGGACGCCAGCCTGTGAGAGTGCTTGCAAACCAGCCTTTGGAGGCTGCCGATGAGGTATTCCAGCAGCAGAGTGCTGGTTGTTCTCAGACGCCCCACATTCCAGGGGCAGGTCCCAGCATGGACACTTCCCCAGGCCAGTCTTGACCAGACCTTCCTGTCCTTTGGGGTTAGTGCCCCACGAAGGCGCAGGCTGTGGGAAGTGTGTCCAGACTTGCTCAGGCACCTCCCCAGGCTCCTTCGATGAGCACTTTTCCCCTGGTGCCTAGGCCGCATTTGAGGCCTACTTAGAGGGGTGGTTTCTGGCAGGGGCTCTCTCCACAGTGCTCGGGCCTGAAGCACGGACACCATGGTCAGATGGAAGAGGCCAGCAAGGGGGTCGATGCCAAAGGCCTCTTTGGCCCAGCAGCCTCAGGGCAGCAGGAAGAGCAAGTGGCCCATTGTGCCCCTAGTTTCGCCCTTCCCCTTCACACACAGGTCGTGCTGCTTGGTTTGCCCATGACCTGCCTGACATTCTCTGGCTCACCCGAGCTCTCTGACGGTGCAGGGGGCAGGAAGACTCGTGTGCATGTGGTTCTGCCTTGGCCTGGGAGTTTGGAGCCCCTAGCTGTCTCCCAGGCTCAGGGGCAAGGCCCTGAGAGGGGACCACTGAAGTGCTATTGTCCTGGGCTTTTAAGCAGAGTGGGTGGCTTGCGGAAATTGCGGGCCTCCCTCGGTGACGGAGAGGTTGCCAGCTGGAGAGAGGACTTGCAACCCGGCCTTTGGAGGCTGCCGGTGATGTCTTCCAGCGGCACAGTGCTGGTTCTGCACAGAGGATCCACAGGCCAGTGGCAGGTCCCAGCACCGACCCTGACCCAGGCCAGCCTTGACTAGACCTTCCTGGCCTCCGGGGATACTTCCTCATGAAGGGGAAAGTGGTGGGGTGTGTGTCATAACATGCCCAGGGACCTCCACAGGCTCATTCCCTGAGCGCCATTCCCATGGTTCATAGGCCGCATTTGAGGCCTACTTAGAGGGGAGGTTTCTGGCAGGGGCTCTGTCCACAATGCTAGGGCCATGAGCGCGGACGGCATGGTCAGAGGGAAGAGGCCAGCAAGGGGGTCGATGACCAAGGACTCCTTGGCCCAGCAGCCTTAGTGCAGCAGGGAGAGCAAGTGGTCCATTGTGCCCCTAGGTCAGCCCTGCCTCTTCACACACAGGCGCTGATGCTGGGCTTGCCCAGGAACTTCCTAACAGACTGTGGCTCACCCGAGCTCTCTGACGGTGCAGAGGGCCGGAAGAGACGTGTGCATGTGGTTCTGCCTTGACCTGGGTGTGTTGAGCCATGAACTGTCCCCCAGGCACTGGGGCTAGAGCCTGAGAGCAGACGAACCCAAGGCACTATTGTCCTGGGCTTGGGAGCAGAGTGCGTGGCTTGCGGGAATCGCGGGCCTCCCTCGGTGAGGGAGAGGTTGACAGCCAGCGAGAGTGCTTGCAAACCAGCCTTTGGAAGCTGCCGGTGATGTCGTCCAAGGCCACAATGCTGGTTCTGCTCGGAGGTCCCACAGGCCAGTGGCAGGTCCCAGCACGGATCCTGCCCCTGTCCAGCCTTGACTAGACCTTCCTGGCCTCCGGGGGTATTTCCTCATGAAGGGGCAGGCGGCGGGGTGTGTGTCATAACATGCCCAGGGACCTCCAAAGGCTCATTCCCTGAGCGACTTTCCCATGGTTCATAGGCCTCATATGAGGCCTACTTGGAGGGGCGGTTTCTGGCAGGGCCTCTATCCACACTGCAAGGGACTGGAGCCCGGACGGCCTGGTCAGAGGGAAGAGGCCAGCAACGGGTTCAATGCCCAAGGCCTCTTTATCCCAGCAACCTCAGGGCACCAGGGTCACGAAGTGGCCTTCAGTGCCCCTAGGTCAGCCCTGCCCCATCACACACACGTGCTGTTTCTGGGCTTGCCCAGGAGCTGCCTGACAGACTCTGGCTCACCTAAGCTCTCTGACAGTGCAGAGAGTAGGAAACGACGTGTGCATGTGGTTCTGCCTTGGCCTGGGAGTGTGGAGCCCCTAGCTGGCCCCCAGGCTCAATGGAAATGGCCCTGAGAGAGGACCACCTCGAAGCGCTCTTCTCCCGGGCTTGGGAGCAGAGTGCGCAGCTTGCAGGAAGCGCGGGCCTCCTTCGGGGAGGCTGCTTGCAAACAGGGCTTTGGAGGCAGCCAGGGAGGTCTTGCAGCGGCAGAGTCCTGGTTCTGCTCAGAGACCCCATGGGCCATGGGCAGGTTCCAGCATGGACCATGCCCCAGGCCAGCCTTGCCCAGACCTTCCTTGCCTCCGGGGGTACTGCCCCACGAAGGTGCAAGGGGCAGGGCGTGTGTCCATACATGCTCAAGGCACTTCCCCAGGCTCATTCCAATAGCGCCTTTTCTCTGGTCTCTGTGCCTCATTTGAGGCCTACTAGGAGTGGAGGTTTCTGGCAGGGGCTCTCTCCACACTGCAAGGGCCTGGATCCCAGATGGCCTGGTAAGTGGGAAGAGGCCCGCAAGGGGGTCAATGCCCAAACCCTCTTTGGCCCAGCAGCCTCAGGGCAGCAGGGAGAACAAGTGGCCCACTGTGCCCCTAGGTCGGCCCTTCCCATTCAAACACAGGCGCTGCTGCTGGGCTTGCCCAGGAGCTGCCTAACAGACTGTGGCTCACCCGAGCTCTCTGACGGTGCAGAGGGCCAGAAGAGCCGTGTGCATGTGGTTCTGCCTTGGCCTGGGTGTGTGGAGCCCCTAGCTGTCTCCCAGGTTCAGGGGCAATGGCCTGAGAGAGGATCACCCCGAAGCGCTTCTCTCCCAGGCTTCGGAGCAGAGTGTGTGGATTCCGGGAAAGGCAGGCGTCCCTCAGTGAGAGAGAGGCAGCCAGCCAGCGAGAGTGCTTGCAAACCGGCCTTTGGAGGTTCCCGGTGAGGTCTTCCAGCGGCAGAGTGCTGGTTCTGCTCAGAGGACCCACAGGCCAGAGGCAGGTCCCAGCAAGGACCCTGCACCAGGTCAGCCTTGACCAGACATTCCTGGCCTCTGGGGGTACTGCCCCACAAAGGGGCAGGTGGCGGGGAGTGTGTCCAGACATGCCCAGGCGCCTCCCCATTCGAATTCCATTCGCGCCTTTCCCATGCTTCATAGGCCACATTTGAGGCCTACTTGGAGGGGAGATTTCTGGCATGACCTCTCTCCAACTGCAACGGACTGGAGCCCGGACAGCCTGGTCAGTGTGAAGAGGCCAGCAAGTGAGTTGATGCCCAAGGCCTCTTTGTCCCAGCAGCCTCAGGGTAACAGGGTGAGCAAGTGGCCCACTGTGCCCCTAGGTCGGCCCTGCCCCATCACACACAGGAGCTGCTACTGGGCTTGCCCAGGAGCTGCCTGACAGACTCTTGTTCACCCAAACTCTCGGACGGTGCAGAGGGCAGGAAAAGACGTGTGCATGTGGTTCTGCCTTGGCCTGTGTGTGTGGAGCCCCTAGTTGTCCCCCAGGCTCATGGGCAAAGGCCTGAGATTGGACCACACAAGCGCTTTTCTCCCAGGCATGGGAGCAGAGTGCGCGGCTTGCGGGAAATGTGGGACTCCGTCGGTGAGGGAGAGGCGGCCAGCCTGCGAGAGTGCTTGCAAACCAGCCTTTGGAGGCTGCTGGTGACGTCTTCCAACGGCACAGTGCTGGTTCTGCTCAGAGGGCCCACAGGACAGGGGCAGGTCCCAGCAAGGACCCTGCCCCAGACCAACCTTGACCAGACCTTCCTGGCCTCTGGGTGTACGGCCCAACGAAGAGGCAGGCTGCAGGGAGTGTCTCCAGACATGCCCAGGCGCCTCCCCAGTCTCATTCCCTGAGCACCTTTCCCATGATACCTAGGCCTCACTTGAGGCCTACTTGGAGGGGAGGATTCTGGCAGGGCCTCTCTCCACACTGCAAGGGACTGGAGCCCAGACAGCCTCGTCAGAGGGAAGAGGCCAGCAATGGGGTCGATGTCCAAGGCCTCTTTGGCCATGCAGCCTCAGGGCAGCACGGTGAGGAACTGGCCCTCAGGGCCCCTAGGTTGGCCCTGCCCCATCACACACAGGCGCTGCTGCTGGCCTTGCCCAGGTGCTGACTGACACACTGGCTCACCCGAGCTCTCTGACGGTGCAAGGGGCAGGAAGAGACGTGTTCATGTGGTTCTGCCTCGGCCTGGGTGTGTGGATCCCCTAGTTGTCCCCAAGGCAATTGGTCAAGGACCTGAGAGCGGAAGAACCCGATGCGCTATTGTCCTGGGCTTGGGAGCAGAGTGCGTGGCTTGCGGTAAATGCGGGTCTCCCTCGAGTAGAGTGCTTGCAAACTGGCCTTTGGAGGCAGCCGGGGTGGTCTTCCAGCGCCAGAGTGCTGCATTTGCTCTGTGGCCCCACAGGCCTGGGGCAGGTCCCAGCATGGATACTGCTCCAGACCAGACTTGCCCAGACCTTCCTGGCCTCCGGGGATACTGCCCCATGAAGGAGCAAGCTGTGGGGTGTGTGTCAATACATGCCCAGGCATCTCCCCAGGCTCATTTTTTTAGCGCCTTTTCCCTGGTGCCTAGGCCTCATTTGAGGCCTACTTGCAGGGGAGGTTTCTGGCAGGGGCTCTCTCCACACTGCAAGGGTCTGGAGGACGGATGGCCTGGTGAGAGGAAAGGGGCCAGCAAGGGGGTCGTTCCCCAAGGCCTCTTTGGCCCAGCAGCCTAAGGGCAGCAGGAAGAGCAAAAGGTGCACTGTGCCCCTAGGTCGTTCCTGCCCCTTCACACACAGGCGTTGCTGCTGGGCTTGCCCAGGGGCAGCCTGACAGACTCTGGCTGACCCGAGATCTCTGATGGTGCAGAGGGCCAGAAGTGACGTGTGCATGTCGTTCTGCCTTGGCCTGGGTGAATGGAACCCCTAGCTGTCCCCAAGCTCTGGGGCAAAGGCCTGAGAGAGGAACACCCCGAAGCGCTTTTCTCCCAGGATTGGGAAGAGAGTGCGCAGCTTGCGGGAGAGACGGGCCTCTCTCAGTGAGGGAGAGTTGACCAGCCGGTGAGACTGCTTGCAAAGCGGCCTTTGGAGGCTCCTGGTGAGGTCTTCAAGCGGCACAATGCTGGTTCTGCTCAGAGTACCCACCAGCCAGGGCCAGGTCCCAGCAAGGACCCTGCCCCAGGCCAGCCTTGACCAGACCTTCCTGGCCTCTGGGGGTACTGCCCCACGAAGGGGCAGGCGGCGGGGAGTGTGTCCAGACATGGCCAGGCGCCTCCCCAGTTTCATTCCCTTAGCGACTTTCCCATGATTTCTAGGCCTCATGTGAGGCCTACTTGGAAGGGAGGATTCTGGCAGGGCCTTTTTCCACACTGCAAAGAACTGGAGCCCAGATGGCCTGGTCAGAGGGAAAAGGCCAGCAAGGGGGTCGATGTCCAAGGCCTGTTTGGCCCAGCAGCCTCAGGGCAGCAGGGTGAGCAAGTGCCATCAGTGCCCCTAGGTCGCCCCTGCACCATCACACACAGGCGCTGTTGTTGGGCTTGCCCAGGACCGGCCTGACAGACTCTGGCTCACCCAAGCTCTCTGACGTTGCAGGGGGCACAAAGAGATATGTGCATGTGGTTCTGCCTTGGCCTGGGTGTGTGGAGCCCCTAGTGTCCCCCAGGCACTGGGGCAAGGGCCTGAGAGCGGTCGAACCCGATGCACTATTGTCCTGGACTTGGGAACAGGGTACGTGGCTTGCGGGAAATGCGGGTCTCCCTCGGTGAGGGAGAGGATGCCAGCCTGTGAGAGTGCTTGCACACCGGCCTTTGGAGGCTGCCGGTGAGGTATTCCAGCATCAGAATGCTGGCTGTGCTCAGAGGCCCCACAGGCCTGGGGCAGGTCCCAGCATGGACACTGCCCCAGGCCAGTCCTGACCAGATCTTCCTGTCCTTTGGGGGTAGTGCCCCAGGAAGGGGCAGGCTTCGGGAAGTGTGTCCAGACATGCTCAGGCATCGCGGGCCTCCCTCGGGGAGAGTGCTTGCAACCTGGCCTTTGGAGGCAGCTGGGGAGGTCTTCCAGCGGCACAGCCCTGGTTCTGCTCAAAGGCCCCACAGGACACGGGCAGCTTCCAGCATGGACCCTGCCCCAGGGCAGCCTTGTCCAGACCTTCCTGGCCTCCCGGGGATCTGCCCCACGAAGGGGCGGGCTACGGGGAGCGTGTCCATACATGCCCAGTCGCCTCCACAGACTCATCCCATTAGCGCCTTTTCCCTGGTGCCTAGGCCTCATTTGAGGCCTACTTGGAGGGGAGGTTTCTGGCAGGGGCTGTCTCCACACTTCAAGGTTCTGGAGCACGGATGGCCTGGTCAGAGGGAAGAGGCCAGCAAGGGGGTCGATGCCCAAGGCCTCTTTGGCCCAGCAGCTTCAGGGCAGCAGGAAGAGCAAGTGGCCCACTGTGCCCCTAGGTCGGTCCTGCCCATTCAAACACAGGCGCTGCTGCCGACTTGCCCAGGAGCAGCCTGACATTCTCTGGCTCACCCGAGCTCTCTGATGGTGCAGAGGGGCGGAAGAGACGTTTGCATGTGGTTCTGCCTTGGCCTGGGTGATTTGAACTCCTAGCTCTCCCTAAGGCTCAGTGGCAAAGGTCTGAGGGAGGAACACCCTGAAGCACTTTTCTCCCAGGTTTGGGAGCAGAGTACCCTGCTTGTGGTAAACGCAGGACTCCCTTGGTGAGGGAGAGGCGGCCAGCCGGCGAGAGTGCTTGCAAACCGGCCTTTGGAGGCTGGTGGTGATGTCTTCTAGCGGCACAGTGCTGGTTCTTCTCAGAGGACCCACACGCCAGGGGGATGATCCAGTAAGGACCCTGCACCAGGCCAGCCTTGACCAGACCTTCGTGGCCTCTGGGGGTACTGCCCCAGAGAGGGGCAGGTGGCGGGGATTGTGTCCAGACATGCCAGTTGCCTTCCCAGTCGAATTCTTTTCGCACCTTTCCCATGGTTCATAGGCCATATTTGAGGCCTACTTGGAGGGGATGTTTCTGGCAGGGACTCTCTACACACTGCAATGGACTTGAGCCCAGACAGCCTGGTCAGAGGGAAGAGGCCAGCAAGGGGGTCGATGCCCAAGGCCTCTTTGGCCCAACAGCCTCAGGGAAGCAGGGTGAGAAAGTGGCCCACTGTGTCCCTAGGTCAGCCCTGCCCCATCACACACAGGTGCTCCTGCTGGGCTTGTCCAGGAGCTGCCTGACAGACTCTTGCTAACCCAAGGTCTCTGATGGTGCAGGGGGCAGGAAAAGACGTGTGCATGTGGTTTTGCAATGGCCTGGGAGTTTGGAGCCCCTAGCTGGCCCCCAGGCTTATGGGAAATGGCCCTGAGAGAGGACAGACACGAAGCGCTTATCTCCCGGGCTTGGGAGCAGAGTGCGCAGCTTCTGGGAATCGCGGGCCTCCCTCGGTGAAAGTGCTTACAAACTGGCCGTTGGAGGCAGCCGGGGAGGTCTTCCAGCACCAGAGTCCTGGTTCTGCTCAAAGTACCCACAGGCCACGGGCAGGTTCCAGCATAGACCCTGCCCCAGGCCAGCCTTGCCCAGACCTTCCTGGCCTCTGGGGGAACTGCCCCACGAAGGACCAGGCTGCGGGAAGTGAGTCCAGACATGCTCAGGCACCTCCCCAGGCTCATTCCGTGAGCGCCTTTCCCTGGTGCCTAGGCCTCATTTGAGGTCTAATTGGAGGGGAGGTTTCTGGCAGGGGCTCCCTCCACACTGCAAGGGCCTGGAGCCCGGATGGCCTGGGCAGAGGAAAGAGGCCAGCAAGGGGGTCGATGCCCAAGGCCTCTTTGTCCCAGCAGCCTCAAGGCAGCAAGGAGAGCAAGTGGCCCTCTGTGCCCCTAGTTCGGCCCTGCCCATCACAGACAGGCGATGCTCCTGGGCTTTCCAAGGAGCTACCTGACAGACTCTGGCTCACCCAAGCTCTCTGACAGTGTAGGGGGCAGGAAAAGACATGTGCTTGTGGTTCTGCATGGCCTGGGAGTTTGGAGCCCCTAGCTGGCCCCCAGGCTCAGGGGCAAGGCCCCTGAGATAGGACCGCCGCGAAGCGCTTTTCTCCCAGGCTTGGGATCAGAGTGTGAACCTTGCCGGAATCGCGGGTCTCCCTCGGGGAGAGTGCTTGCAAACTGGCCTTTGGAGGCAGCCCGGGAGGTCTTCCAGCGGCCGAGTGCTGGTTCTGCTCAGAGGCCCCACAGGCCATGGGCAGGTTCCAGCATGGACCCTGCCCCAGGCTAGCCTTGCCCAGCCCTATCTGGCCTCCGGGCGTACTGCCCCACGAAGGGGTAGGCTGCGGGAAATGTGTCCAGACATGCTGAGGCACCTCCCCAGGCTCATTCCCTGAATGATTTTCCCCTGGTGCCTAGAGCTAATTCGAGGGCTACTTGGAGGGGAGGTTTCTGGCAGGGGCTCACTCCACACTGCAAAGACCTGCAGCCCGGACGGCATGGTCCGAGGCAAGAGGCCAGCAAGGGGGTCGAAGCCCAAGGCCTTCTTTGCCCAGCAGCCTCAGGGCAGCAGGGTGAGCAAGTTGCCCACTGTGCCCCTAGGTCCTCCCAGGCCCTTCACACACAGGCGCTGCTGCTGGGTTTGCCCATGAACTGCCTGATAGACTCTGGCTCACCCGAGCTCTCTGACGGTACAGGGGGCAGGAAGATTCATGTGCATGTGGCTCTGCCTTGGCCTGGGAGTTTGGAGCCCCTAGCTGACCCCTGGCTCAGGGGCAAGGCCCTGAGAGGGGACCACCCAAGCGCATTTCTCCTGGGCTTGGAAGCAGAGTGCGTGGCTTGCGGGAATCACAGGCCTCCCTCAGTGAGGGAGAGGTTGCCACCTGGAGAGTTTACTTGCAAACCACCCTTTGGAGGCTGCCGGTGATGTCTTTCAGCGGCACAGTGCTGTTTCTGCACAGAGGACCCACAACCAGTGGCAGGTCCCAGCAAGGACCCTGCCCCAGGCAAGCCTTGACCAGACCATTCTGGCCTCCCAGGGTACTGCCTCACAAAGGGGCAGGCGACGGGGAGTGTGTCCAGACATGCCCAGGCACCTCCCCAGGCTCATTCCCTGAGTGCCTTTCCCTTGGTTCCTAGGCCTCATTTAAGGCCTACTTGGAGGGGAGGTTTCTGGCAGGGCCTCTCTCCACACTGCAAGGGACTGGAGCCCGGACGGCCTGCTCAGAGGGAAGAGGCCAGCAAGGGGTTCGATGTCCAAGGCCCCTTTGTCCCAGCAGCCTCTGGGCAGCAGGAGGAGCAAGTTGCCAACTGTGCCCCTAGATTGGCCCTGCCCCTCACACACAGGCGCTGCTGCTGGGCTTGCCCAGGAGCTGCCTGACAGATTCTTGCTCACCCAAGTTCTCTGACGGTGCAGGGGGCAGGAAAAGATGTGTGCATGTGCTTCTGCCATGGCATGGGAGTGTTGAGCCCATAGCTGGCCTCCAGGCCCAGGCGCAATGGCCCTGAGACAGGACCACATCGAAGCGCTTTTCTCCCGCGCATGGTAGCAGAGATCGGGGCTTGTGGGAATCGCGGGCCACCTCGGGGAGAGTTCTTGCAAACTGGCCTTTGGAGTCAGCCGGCGAGTTCTTCCAGCAACAGAGTCCTGGTTCTGCTCAAAGGCCCCACAGGACATGGGCAGGTTCCAGCATGGACCCTGTCCCCGGCCAGCCTTGTCCAGACCTTCCTGGCCTCCGGGGGAACTGCCCCATGAAGGGGCAGGCTGCAGGGAGTGTGTCCATACATGCCCAGTCGCCTCCACAGGCTCATTGCATTAGCGCCTTTTCCCTGGTGCCTAGGCCTCATTTGAGGCCTACTTGGAGGGGAGGTTTCTGGCAGGGGCTCTCTACACACCCCAAGGGTCTGGAGCACGGATGGCGTGGTCAGAGGGAAGAGGCCAGGAAGGGGGTCTATGCCCAAGGACACTTTGGCTCAGGAACATCAGGGCAACAGGAAGAGCAAGGGGCCCATTGTGCCGTTAGGTCTGTCATGCCCATTCACACACAGGCGCTGCTGCTGGGTTTGGCCAGGACCAGCCTGACATTCTCTGGCTCACCCGAGCTCTCTGATGGTGCAGAGGGCCGGAAGAGACGTGTGCATGTGGTTCGGCCTGGCCTGGGTGAGGGGAACATCTAGCTGTCCCTAAGGCTCAGAGGCAAAGGCCTGAGTGAGGAATACCCAGAAGCGCTTTTCTCCCAGGCTTGGGAGCAGAATGCGCTGCTTGCGGTAAACGTGGGCCTCCCTCGTTGAGTGAGAGGCGACCAGCGGTCGAGAGTGCTTGTAAACCGGCCTTTGGAGGCTGCCGGTGTGGTCTTCCAGCGGCACAGTGCTGGTCCAGCTCAGAGGACCCACAGGCCAGGGACCGGTCCCAGCAAGGAACCTGCACCAGGCCAGCCTTGACCAGACCTTCCTGGCCTCTGGTGGTACTGCTCCTCAAAGGTGCAGGGGGCGGGGTGTGTGTCCAGACATGCTCAGGCACCTCCCCGATCTCATTCCCTGAGTGCTTTTCCCATGGTTCTTAGGCCTCATTTGAGGGCTACTTGGAGGGGAGGTTTCTGGCAGGGACTCTCTCCACACTGCAAGCGCCTGGGGCCTGGACGGCATGGTCAGAGGGAAGAGGACAACAAGGGGGTTGATGCCCAAGGCCTCTTTGGCCCAGCAGCCTCAGGGCAGTAGGGAGAGCAAGTGGCCCACTGTGCGCCACGGTCGGCCCTGCCCCTTCCCACACAGGCGCTGCTGCTGGGCTTGCCCAGGAGCTGCCTAACAGACTCTGGCTCACCCGAGCTCTCTGACGATGCAGAGGGCCGGAAGAGACTGTGCATGTGGTTCTGCCTTAGCCTGGGTGTGTGGAGCCCCTAGCTTTCTCCCAGGCTCAGTGGCAAAGGCCTGAGAGAGGAACACCCCGAAACACTTTTCTCCCAGTCTTCGGAGTAGAGTGCGCGGCTTGGGGGAAATGCGGGCCTCCCTCGGTGAGGGATAGGCAGCCAGCCGGCGAGAGTCCTTGCAAAACTGCCTTTGTAGGCTACTGGTGATGTCTTACAGCAGCACAAGTGCTGGTTGTGCTCAGAGGCCCCACAGGCCAGGGTCAGGTCCCAGCCTGGACCCTGCCCGACACCAGCCTTGACCAGACGTTCCTGGCCTCCGGGGGTAATGCACAACGAAGGGGCAGGTAGCGGGGAGTGTGTCCAGACATGCCTATGCGCCTCCGCAATCTCATTCCCTGAACGCCTTTTCCATGGTTTCTAGGCCTCACGTGAGGCCTAATTAGAGGGCAGGTTTCTGGCAGGGCCTCTCTCCACACTGCAAGGGCCTGGATCCCACACGGCCTGGTCAGAGGGAAGAGGCCAGCAAGGGGGTCGATGCCCAAGGCCTCTTTCTCCCAGCAGCCTCAGGGAGGCAGGTTGAGCTGGTAGCCCTCAGTCCCCTACGTGGGCCCTGACCCATCACAGACAACCGTTGCTCCTGGGCTTGCCCAGGAGCTGCCTGACAGACACTGGTTCACCCGAGACCTCTGACGGTGTAGGGGGCAGGAAAGGACGTGTATATGGGGTTCTCCCTTGGCCTGGGTGTGTGGCGCCACTAGCTATCCCCTAGGCTCAGGGGCAAGGGCCCTGAGAGAGGGCCACCCCGAAGCACTTTTCTCTCGGGCTGGGAGCAGAGTGTGCAGCTTAAGGCAATTGCGGGCCTCGCTCGGGGAGAGTGCTCGCAAACTGGCCTTTGAATCAGCTGGGGAGTTCTTCCAGCGGCAAAGAGCTGGTTCTGCTCAGATCCCCCACAGGCCACAGGCAGATTCCAGCATGGAACCTGTCCCAGGCCAGACTTGCCCAGACATTCCTGGCCTCCGGGGAACTGCCCATGAAGGGGCAGGCTGCGGGAAGTGTGTCCAGACATGCTCAGGCACCTCCCCAGGCTCCTTCCCTGAGCGCTTTTCCCCTGGTGCCTAGGCCTCATTTGAGGCCTACTTGGAGGGGAGGTTTCTGGCAGGGGCTCTATCCACACTGCAAGGGCCTGGAGGCCGGATGGCTTGGTCAGAGGGAAGAGGCCAGGAAGGGGGTCGATGTCCAAGGTCTCTTTGGCCCAGAAGCCTCAGGGCAGTAGGGAGAGTAAGTGGCCCACTGTGTCCCTAGGTCGGACCTGCCCCATCACACACAGGCGCTGCTGCTGGGTTTGCCCAGGAGTGGGCCTGACAGACTCTGGCTCACCCAAGGTCTCTGACAGTGTAGGGGGCAGGAAGAGACGTGTTCATGTGGTTCTGCCTTGGCCTGGGTGTGTGGACTCTTGCTTTGCACTTCCCTGTGACCAGGCACTCTGTGCTCCAGGCTCTTGCTGTGTGAAAACAGCCCATGCCAGCACCTCCCCTCTAAGTAGGCCTAAAATTAGGTTAAGCTCAGGGGAAATGCGCTAGGGGTAAGAGCATGGGGAGGCGACCAGGCATGTCAAGACACACACCCTGCAGCCTGCCCCTTCATGGGGCAGGAGCCCCGGAGGCCAGGGGGGGTCTGGGCAAGGCTGGCCAAGGACAGGGGTCTTGCTGGGTGCTTCCCATGGCCTGTGGGGACTCTGAGCAGAACCGGCCCTTTCCCGCGGGAAGACCACCCCAACTGCCTGCAAAGGCCGGTTTGCAAGCATTCTCGCCAGACTGCTGCCGCTCCCTGACGAGGGAGGCCTGCTTTTCCCGCAAGTCGCGCACTCTGCTCTTAAGCCCGGGAGAAAAGCGCTTCGGGGTGGTCCTTTGTCTGGGCCCTTGCCCCTGAGCCTGGAGTCAACCTTGGACATCCACATTGCCAGGAAGAGGCAGAATCACATGCACACGTTTGTTCCTGCCCGATGCACCTTCCGAGGACTTGTTTGAGCCAGAGTCTGTCAGACATGTCGTGCGCAGCCCCAGCAGGACTGCCTGTGTGTCAAGGGGCAGAGATGATCTAGGTGCAGAGTGGGCCTCTTGCTTTCCCACCTTGCTGGAGGCTGCTGGGACAAAGTGGCCTTGGGCATAGACACACTTGCTCCGCATGTCCAAGTGACCAGCCCGTCGGAGCTCCAGGCTCTTGCTGTGTGAAAACAGCCCATGCCAGCTTCTCCCCTCCGAGTTGGACTCAAAAGAAGCCTAGGCCACAGGAAATATGCTAGGGGGTAAGTGACTGGGGAGGCGACCAGGCATGTCTAGACACACACCCCGCAGCCGGCCCCTTCATGGGGCAGGAGCCCCGGAGGCCAGGCAGGTCTGGGCAAGGCTGGCCAAGACAGGGGTCTTACGGGGTCCTTCCCATGTCCTGTGGGTACTCTGAGCAGAACTGGCCCTTTCCCGCAGGAAGACCTCCTCAACTGCCTGCAAAGGCCGGTTTGAAAGCATTCTCGCCAGACTGCTGCTGCTCCCTGCCGTGGGAGATCTGCTTTTCCCGCAAGTCGCGCACTCTGCACTTAAGCCCGGAAGAAAAGCGCTTCGGGGTGGTCCTTGATCTGGGCCCTTGGCCCTGAGCCTGGAGTCAAGATTGGACATCCACAGTGCCAGGAACAGGCAGAATCACATGCATACGTTTGTTCCTGCTCACTGCACCTTCCGAGGACTTGGTTGAGCCAGAGTCTGTCAGACCTGTCCTCCGCAGCGCCAGAAGGACTGCCTGTGTGTCAAGGGGCAGAGATGATCTAGGGGAAGAATGGGCCTCTTGCTCTCCCAGCTGCCCTGAGGCTGCTGGGCCAAAGAGGCCTTGAGAATCCACACACTTTCTCCGCACTTCCTAGTGAACAGGCCGTTTGAGCTCCAGGCTCTTGCTGTGTGATAACAGCCCATGCCAGCACCTCCCCTCCGAGTAGGCCTTAAATAAGGCCAAGCACAGGGGAAATGCGCTAGGGGGTAAGGGACTGGGCAGGTGACTAGGTATGTCTGGACAAACTCCCCGCATTGTGCTCTTCATGTGGCAGCTGCCCCGGAGGCCCGGAAGTACTGGGCAACCCTGGCCAAGGGCAGAGACCATGCTGGGTGCTGCCCCTGGCCTGTGTGTCCTCTCAGCAGAACCACCCCTTTCCTGCATGAAGACCTCCCCAGCTGCCTCCAAGGGCCGGTTGCAAGCATTCTCGCCATCTGCCGCACCTCCCACCAAAAGGGAGGCTTGTTTTTCCCGCAAGTCGCGCAATCAGCTCCCAAGCCGGGAGAAAAGCACATCGGGGTGGTCCTTTCTCTGGGCCCTTGCCCCTGAGCCTGGAGTCAACCTTGGAGGTCCACACTCCCAGGCCAAGAAAGAACCACATGCACACGTCGTTTCCTGAGCCTTGCACCTTCCGAGAGCTCGAGTCAGCCGGAGTCTGTGAGGCACATCCTCGGCCACCCCAGCAGCACAGCCTGTGTGTCAAGGGGCAGAGCCGACCTAGGGGCAGAGTGGGTCTCCTGCTCTCCCAGCTGCCCTGAGGCTGCTGGGAGAAAAAGGCGTTGGGCATGCAACCCGTTGCTCCCCACTTCCCTCTCACCAGGCCGTCTGAGTTCCAAGTCCTTGCAGTGTGGAGACAGCCTCTTCCAGCACCTCCCTCCTAGTTGGACTCAAAAGAAGCCTAGGCCACAGGAAATATGCTAGGGGATAAGTGACTTGGGAGGCGACCAGGCATGTCTAGTCACACACCCAGGAGCCAGCCCCCTCATGGGGCAGCAGCCCCGGAGGCCAGGGAGGTCTGGGCAAGGCTGGCCATGGACAGAGGACTTGCTGGGTCCTTCCCATGGCCTGTGGGGACTCTGTGCAGAACCGGCCCTTTCCCGCAGGAAGACCTCCCCAATTGCCTCCAAAGACCGGTTTGCAAGCATTCTCGCCAGACTGCTGCCGCTCCCTGCCGAGGGAGGACTGCTTTTCCCGCAAGTCGCGCACTCTGCTCTTAAGGCCGGGAGAAAAGCGCTTCGGGGTGGTCCTTGATCTGGGCCCTTGGCCCTGAGCCTGGAGTCAAGCTTGGACATCCACAGTGCCAGGAACAGGCAGAATCACATGCATACGTTTGTTACTGCCCCCTGCACCTTCCGAGGACTTGGTTGAGCCAGAGTCTGTCAGACATGTCCTCCGCAGCGCCAGAAGGACTGCCTGTGTGTCAAGGGGCAGAGATGATCTAGGGGCAGAGTGGGCCTTTTGCTCTCCCACGTTGCTGGAGGCTGCTGGGCCAAAGAGGCCTTGGGAATCCACACACTTGCTACACAATTCCCTGTGACCAGGCCGTCTGATCTCTAGGCTCTTGCTTGTGATAACAGCCCATGCCAGCACCTCCCCTCCTAGTAGGCCTCATATAAGGCCAAGCACAGGGGAAATGCGCTAGGGGGTAAGAGACTGGGGAGGTCACCAGGCATGTCTGGACACACTCCCCGCAGCGTGCCCTTCATGGGGCAGCAGCCCCGGAGGCCCGGAAGGTCTGGGCAACCCTGGCCAAGGGCAGAGACCATGCTGGGTGTTGCCCCTGGCCTGTGGGTCCTCTCAGCAGAACCACCCCTTTCCCGCATGAAGACCTCCCCGGCTGCCTCCAAGGGCCGGTTGCAAGCATTCTCGCCGTCTGCCGCACCTCCCACAAAAAGGGAGGCTTGTTTTTCCCGCAAGTCGCGCAATCAGCTCCCAAGCCGGGAGAAAAGCACATCGGGGTGGTCCTTTCTCTTGGCCCTTGCCCCTGAGCCTGGAGTCAACCTTGGAGGTCCACACTCCCAGGCCAAGAAAGAACCACATGCACACGTCGTTTCCTGAGCCCTGCACCTTCCGAGAGCTCGAGTCAGCCGGAGTCTGTGAGGCACATCCTCGGCCACCCCAGCAGCACAGCCTGTGTGTCAAGGGGCAGAGCCGACCTAGGGGCAGAGTGGGACTCCTGCTCTCCCAGCTGCCCTGAGGCTGCTGGGAGAAAAAGGCGTTGGGCATGCAACCCGTTGCTCCCCACTTCCCTCTCACCAGGCCGTCTGAGTTCCAAGTCCTTGCAGTGTGGAGACAGCCTCTGCCAGCACATTCCTCCTAGTTGGACTCAAAAGAAGCCTAGGCCACAGGAAATATGCTAGGGGGTAAGTGACTGGGGAGGCGACCAGGCATGTCTAGGCACACACCCAGCAGCCTGCCCCTTCATGGGGCAGCAGCCCCGGAGGCCAGGGAGGTCTGGGCAAGGCTGGCCATGGACAGAGGTCTTGCTGGGTCCTTCCCATGGCCTGTGGGGACTCTGTGCAGAACCGGCCTTTCCCCCAGGAAGACCTCCCCAATTGCCTGCAAAGGCCGGTTTGAAAGCATTCTCGCCAGACTGCTGCCGCTCCCTGCCGAGGGAGGACTGCTTTTCCCGCAAGTCGCGCACTCTGCTCTTCAGCCCGGGAGAAAAGCGCTTCGGGGTGGTCCTTGCTCTGGGACCTTTTCCCTGAGCCTGGAGTCAAGCTTGGACATCCACATTGCCAGGATAGGCAGAATCACATGAATAAGTTTGTTCCTTCCCCCTGCAAATTCCGAGGACTTGTTTGAGCCAGAGTCTGTCAGACATGTCCTCCACAGCCCGATCAGGACTGCCTGTGTTTCAAGGGGCAGAGCCGACCCAGGGTAGAGTGGGCGTCTTGCTTTCCCACCTTGCTGGAGACTGCTGGGACAAAGAGGCCTTGGGCATCCACACACTTGCTCCGCACTTCCCAGTAACCAGACCGTCTGAGCTCCAGGCTCTTGCTGTGTGAAAACAGCACATTCCAGCACCTCCCCTCCGAGTAGGCCTTAAATTAGGCCAAGCACAGGCGAAATGCGCTAGGGGGTAAGAGACTGGGGAGGTAACCAGGCATGTCTGGACACACTCCACGCAGCCTGCCCTTCATGGGGCAGCAGCCCCGGAGGCCTGTAAGTTCTGGGCAACCCTGGCCAAGGGCAGAGACCATGCTAGTTGCTGCCCCTGGCCTGTGGGTCCTCTCAGCAGAATCACCCCTTTCCCGCATGAAGACCTCCCCGGCTGCCTCAAAGGGCCAGTTGCAAGCATTCTCGAAGGCTGCCGCACTTCCGACCCCAAGCGAGGCTTGTTTTACCCGCATGTCGCACAATCCGCTCACAAGCCGGGGAAAAGCACATCGGGGTGGTCCTTTCTCTGGGCCCTTGCCCCTGAGCCTGGAGTCGAGCTTGGACATCCACATTGCCAGGAAGAGGCAGAATCACATGCATACGTTTGTTCCTGCCCCCTGCACCTACCGAATACTTGGTTGAGCCAGAGTCTGTCACATAGGTCCTCCGCAGCCCCAGCAGGAATGCCTGTGAATCAAGGGGCAGAGCCGACCTAGGGGCAGAGTGGGCCTCTTGCTCTCCCAACTGCCCTGAGGCTGCTGGGAGAAAGAGGCTTTGGGCATCCAACCTGTTGCTCCCCACTTCCCTCTCACCAGGCCGTCTGAGCTCCAAGTCCTTGCAGTGTGGAGACAGCCTCTGCCAGAACCTCCCTCCGAGTTGGACTCAAAAATGGCCTAGACCAGGGGAAATATGCTAGGGTAAGTGACTGGGGAGGCGACCAGGCATGTCTAGACACACACCCAGCAGCCAGCCCCTTCATGGGGCAGCAGCCCCGGAGGCCAGAGAGGTCTGGGCAAGGCTGACCATGGACAGAGGTCTTGCTGGGTCCTTCCCATGTCCTGTGGGGACTCTGTGCAGAACCGGCCCTTTCCCGCAGGAAGACCTCCCCACTGCCTCCAAAGGCCGGTTTGCAAGCGTTCTCGCCAGACAGCTGCCGCTCCCTGCCGAGGGAGGCCTGCTTTTCCCGCAAGTCGCGCACTCTGCTCTTCAGCCCGGGAGCAAAGCGCTTCGGGGTGGTCCTTGCTCTGGGCCCTATTCCGTGAGCCTGGAGTCAAGCTTGGACATCCACATTGCCAGGAAGAGGCAGAATCACATGCATACGTTTCTTCCTGCCCCCTGCACCTTCCGAGAACTTGTTTGAGCCTGAGTCTGTCAGACAAGTCCTCTGCAGTCCCAGCAGGCCTGCCTGTGTGTCAAGGGGCACAGATGATCTAGGGGCAGAGTGGGCCTTTTGCTCTCCCACCTTGCTGGTGGCTGCTGGGCCAAAGAGACCTTGGGAATCCACACACTTGCTCCGCACTTCCCTGTGACCAGGCCGTCTGAGCTCTAGGCTCTTGCTTGTGATAACAGCCCATGCCAGCACCTCCCCTCCTAGTAGGCCTCATATAAGGCCAAGCACAGGGGAAATGCGCTAGGGGGTAAGAGACTGGGGAGGTCACCAGGCATGTCTGGACACACTCCCCGCAGCGTGCCCTTCATGGGGCAGCAGCCCCGGAGGCCCGGAATGTCTGGGCAACCCTGGCCAAGGGCAGAGACCATGCTGGGTGTTGGCCCTGGCCTGTGGGTCCTCTCAGCAGAACCACCCCTTTCCCGCATGAAGACCTCCCCGGCTGCCTCCAAGGGCCGGTTGCAAGCATTCTCGCCGGCTGCCGCACCTCCCACCCCAAGGGAGGCTTGTTTATCCCGCAAGTCGCGCAATCCGCTCCCAAGCCGGGAGAAAAGCACATCCGGGTGGTCCTTTCACTGGGCCCTTGCCCCTGAGCCTGGAGTCAACCTTGGAGGTCCAAACTCCCAGGCCGAGAAAGAACCACATTCACACGTCGTTTCCTGAGCCCTGCACCTTCCGAGAGCTCGAGTGAGCCGGAGTCTGTGAGGCACATCGTCGGCCACCCCAGCAGCACAGCCTGTGTGTCAAGGGGCAGATCTGACCTAGGGGCAGAGTGGGCCTCTTGCTCTCCCAGCTGCCCTGAGGCTGCTGGGAGAAAAAGGCTTTGGGCATGCAACCCGTGAATCCCCACTTCCCTCTCACCAGGCCGTCTGAGCTCCAAGTCCTTGCAGTGTGGAGACAACCTCTGCCAGCACCTCCCTCCGAGTTGGACTCAAAAGTGGCCTAGATCAGGGGAAATATGCTAGGGGTAAGTGACTGAGGAGGCGACCAGGCATGTCTAGACACACACCCTGCAGCCTGCCCCTTCATGGGGCAGCAACCTGGAGGCCAGCGAGGTCTGGGCAAGGCTGGCCAAGGACAGGGGTCTTGCTGGATCCTTCCCATGGCCTGTGTGGACTCAGAGCAAAACCGGCCCTTTCCCACAGAAAGACCTCCCAAACTGTCTCCAAAGGCCGGTTTGCAACCATTCTCGCCAGATGCTGCCGCTCCCAACCGAGGGAGATCTGCTTTTCCCGCAAGTCGCGCACTCTGCTCTTAAGGCCGGGAGAAAAGCGCTTCGGGGTGGTCCTTGCTCTGGGCCCTTTCCCCTGAACCTGGAGTCGAGCTTGGACATCCACATTGCCAGGAAGAGGCAGAATCACATGCATACGTTTGTTCCTGCCCCCTGCACCTTCCGAGAGCTTGGTTGAGCCAGAGTCTGTCAGACATGTCCTCCGCAGCCCCAGCACGACTGCCTGTGTTTCAATGGGAAGTGCCGACCTAGGGGCAGAGTCGGCCTCAGGGAGGGAGTTACGGCCAGCAGACGAGAGATTTTGCAAACAGGCCTTTGGAGGCTGCTGGTGAGGTCTTCCAATGGCAGAGTCCTGGTTCTGCTCAAAGGCCCCAAAGGCCATGGGCAGGTTCCAGCATGGACCCTGCCCCAGGACAGCCATGACCAGACCTTCCTTTCCTCCGGGGTTACTGCCTCACGAAAGGGCAGGCGGCAGGGAGTTGTTCAGGCATGCCCAGACACCTCCCCAGGATCATTCCCTGAGCGCTTTTCCCATGGTTCCCAGGGCTCATTTGAGGCCTATTTGGAGGGGAGGTTTCTGCCAGGGGCTCTCTCCACACTGCAAGTGTCTCGAGCCCGGAAGGCGTGGTGAGAGGGAAGAGGCCAGCAACGGGGTCGATGCCCATGGCCTCTTTGTCCCAGAAGCCTCAGGGCAGCAGGGTGAGCAAGTGGCCCTCAGTGACCCTAGGTCGGCCCTGCCCCTTGACACACAGGCACTGCTACTGGGCTTCCCCAGGAGCTGCCTAACAGACTGTGGCTCTCCCGAGCTCTCTGACGGTGCAGAGGGCCGCAAGATACGTGTGCATGTGGTTCTGCCTTGGCCTGTTAGTGTGGAGCCCCTAACTGTCTCCCAGGGTCAGGGGCAAAGGCCTGAGAGAGGAACATCCCGAAACTCTTTTCTCCCAGGCATGGAAGCAGAGTGCGCGGCTTGCGGGAAAACCGGGCCTCCCTCGCTTAGAGAGAGGATGCCAGCCTGGGAGAGTGCTTGCAAACCGGCCTTTGGAGGCTGCTGGTACGTGTTCCAATGGAACAGTGCTGGTTTTGCTCAGAGGCCCGACAGGCCAGGGGCAGGCCCCAAAAAGGACCTGCCCCAGGCCAGCGTTGCCCAGATCTTTCTGGCCTCTGGGTGTACTGCCCCACGAAGATGCAGGCCGTAAGGAGTGTGTCCAGATATGCTGAGGCGCCTCCCCAGTCTCATTCCTTAGCACTATTCTCAAGATAACTTGGTCTCATTTCAGGTCTACTTGGAGGGGACGTTTCTAGCAGGGCCTCTGTCCACACTACAAGGGACTGCAGCCTGGACGGCCTGGTCAGAGGGAAGAGGCCAGCAATGGTGTCGATTTCCAAGGCGTCTTTGTCCCAATAGCCTCAAGGCAGCAGGGTGAGCAACTGGCCCTCACTGCCTCTAGGTCAGCCCTGCCCCATCACACACATGTGTTGTTGGGCTTGCCCAGGAGCTGCCTGACAGACTCTTTCTCTCCCAAGCTCTCTGATGGTGCAGGGGGCAGGAAGAGACGTGTGCATGTGGTCCTGCCTTGGCCTGGGTGTGTGGAGCCCGTAGCTGTCCCCTAGGCACAGGGGCAAGTGGCTGAGAGCGGACGAACACAATGCGCTATTTTCCTGGTCTTTGGAACAGAGTGCGTGGATTGCGGGAAACGCGGGTCTCACTGGGTGAGGGAGAGAACGCCAGCCTGTGAGAGTGCTTGCAAACCAGGCTTTGGAGGCTGCCGATGAGGTATTCCAGCAGCAGAGTGCTGGTTGTGCTCAGATGCCCCACATTCCAGGGGCAGGTCCCAGCATGGACACTTCCCCAGGCCAGTCTTGACCAGACCTTCCTGTCCTTTGGGGTTAGTGCCCCACAAAGGGACAGGCTGTGGGAAGTGTGTCCAGACATGCTCAGGCACCTCCCCAGGCTCCTTCCCTGAGCACTTTTCCCCTGGTGCCTAGGCCGCATTTGAGGCCTACTTAGAGGGGAGGTTTCTGGCAGGGGCTCTCTCCACAGTGCTCGGGCCTGGAGCACAGACGGAATGGTCAGAGGGAAGAGGCCAGCAAGGGTTCGATGCCGAAGGCCTCCTTCGCCCAGCAGCCTCAGGGCAGCAGGAAGAGCAAGTGGCCCACTGTGCCCCTAGTTTGGCCTGCCCCTTCACACACAGGTCATGCTGCTGGGTTTGTCCATGAGCTTCCTGACATACTCTGGCTCACCCGAGCTCTCTGACGGTGCAGGGGGCAGGAAGACCCGTGTGCATGTGGTTCTGCCTTGGCCTGGGAGATGGAGACCCTAGCTGTCTCCCAGGCTCAGGGGCAAGGCCCTGAGAGGGGACCACACAAGCGCTATTGTCCTGGGCTTGGAAGCAGAGTGGGAGGCTTGCGGGAATTGCAGGCCTCCTTCGGTGAGGGAGAGGTTGTCAGCTGGAGAGAGTAGTTGCAAACCGGCCGTTGGAGGCTGCTGGGGATGTCTTCCATCGGCACAGTTCTGGTTCTGCACAGAGGATCCACAGGCCAGTGGCAGGTCCCAGCACGGACCCTGTCCCAGGCCAGCCTTGACCAGACCTACCTGGCCTCCGAGGATACTGCCTCAAGAAGGGGCAGGCGGTGGAGAGTGTGTCCAGACATGCCCAGGCACCTCCCCAGGCTCATTCCCTGAGTGCCTTTCCCTTGGTTCCTAGGCCTCATTTGAGGCCTACTGGAGGGGAGGTTTCTGGCAGGGTCTCTCTCCACACTGCAAGGACTGGAGCCCAGATGGCCTGGTCAGAGGGAAGAGGCCAGCAAGGGGGTCGATGCCCAAGGCCTCTATATCACAGCAGCCTCAGGGCAGGAGGAAGAGCAAGTGGCCCACTGTGCCCCTAGGTTGGCCCTGCCCCATCACACATAGGCGCTGCTTCTGGGCTTGCCCAGGAGCTGCCTGACAGACTCTTGCTCACCCAAGCTCTCTGACGGTGCAGGGGGCAGGAAAAGACGTGTGCATGTGGTTCTAACTTGGCCTGGGAGTGTGGAGCCCATAGCTGGCCCCCAGGCTCATTGGCAATGGCCCTGAGAGAGGACCACCTCGAAGCGCTTTTCTCCCGGGCTTGGGAGCAGAGTGCGGGGCTTGTGAGAATTGCGTGGCACCCTCGGAGAGAGTGCTTGCAAACTGGCCTTTGGAGGCAGCCAGGGAGGTGTTCCAAAGGCAGAATCCTGGTTCTGCTCAAAGGACACACAGGTCACGGGCAGGTTCCAGCATGGACCCTGCCCAAGGCCAGCCTTGTCCAGACCTTACTGGCCTCCAGGGGAACTGCCCCACGAAGGGGCAGGCTGCGGGGAGTGTGTCCATACATGCCCAGTCGCCTCCACTGGCTCATTCCATTAGCACCTTTTCCCTGGTTCCTAGGCCTCATTTGAGGCCTACTTGGAGGGGAGGTTTCTGGCAGGGGCTCTCTCCACACTCCAAGGGTCTGGAGCACGGATGGCCTGGTCAGAGGGAAGAGGCCAGCAAGGGGGTCTATTCCCAAGGCCTCTTTGTCCAAGCAGCCTCAGGGCAGCAGGGTGAGAAACTGACCCTCAGAGCCCCAAGGATGGCCCTGCCCCATCACACAGAGGCGCTGTTGCTGGCCTTGCCCAGGTGCTGACTGACACACTCTGGCTCACCCGACCTCTCCGACGGTGCAAGGGGCAGGAAGAGACGTGTTCATGTGGTTCTGCCTCGGCCTGGGTGTGTGGATCCCCTAGTTGTCCCCAAGGCAATTGGCCAAGGGCCTGAGAGCGGACGAACCCGATGCGCTATTGTCCTTGGCTTGGGAGCAGAGTGCGTGGCTTGCGGGAAATGCGGGTCTCCCTCGGGTAGAGTGCTTGCAAACTGGCCTTTGGAGGCAGCCGGGGAAGTCTTCCAGCGCCAGAGTGCTGGATTTGCTCTGTGGCCCCACAGTCCTGGGGCAGGTCCCAGCATGGATACTGCTCCAGACCAGCCTTGCCGAGACCTTCCTGGCTTCTGGGGGTACTGCCCCATGAAGGAGCTGGCTGTGGGGTGTGTGTCCATACATAACCAGGCGCCTCCCCAGGCTCATTTTATTAGCACCTTTTCCCTGGTGCCTAGGCCTCATTTGAGGCAAATTGCAGGGGAGGTTTCTGGCAGGGGCTCTCTCCACACTGCAAGGGCCTGGAGGACGGATGGCCAGGTCAGAGGAAAGACGCCAGCAAGGGGGTCGATTCCCAAGGATTCTTTGCCCCAGCAGCCTCAGGGCAGCATGAAGAGCAAGTGCCAACTGTGCCCCTAGGTTGGCCCTGCCCCTTGAGACACAGGCCCTACTGCTGGGTTTGCCCATGCGCTGCCTGACATACTCTGGCTCACCCGAGCTCTCTGATGGTGCAGGGAGCAGGAAGACTAGTGTGCATGTGGTTCTGCCTTGGCCTGGGAGATTGGAGCCCCTAGCTGACCCCAGGCTCAGGGGCAAGGCCCTGAGAGGGGACCACCCAAGTGCTATTGTCCTGGGCTTTTAAGCAGAGTGGGGGGCTTGCGGGAATTGCGGGCCTCCCTCGGTGAGGGAGAGGTTGGCAGCTGGAGAGAGTACTTGCAAACCGGCCTTTGGAGGCTGCCGGTGATGTCTTCCAGCGGCACAGTGCTGGTTCTGCACAGAGGATCCACAGGCCAGTGGCAGGTTCCAGCTCGGACCCTGCCCCAGGCCAGCCTTGACCAGACCTACCTGGCCTCCGAGGATACTGCCTCAAGAAGGGGCAGGCGGTGGGGAGTGTGGCCAGACATGCCCAGGCACCTCCCCAGGCTCATTCCCTGAGCGCTTTTCCCATGGTTCCTCGGCCTCATTTGAGGCCTACTTGGAGGGGAGGTTTCTGGCAGGGGCTCTCTCCACACTGCAAGGACTGGAGCCCAGACGGTTTAGTCAGAGGGAAGAGGCCAGCAAGGAGATTGATGGCCAAGGCCTCTTTGTCCCAGCAGCCTCAGGGCACCAGGAAGAGCAAGTGTCCCACTGTGCCCCTAGGTCGGCCCTGCCACATCACACACAGGCGCTGCTACTGGATTGTCCAGGAGCTGCCTGACAGACTCTTGCTCACCCAAGCTCTCTGATGGTGCAGGGGGCAGGAAAAGACGTGTGCATGTGGTTCTGCCTTGGCCTGGGTGTGTGGAGCCCGTAGCTGTCCCCCAGGCACTGGGGCAGTGGCCTGAGAGTGAAGGAACACGATGCGCTATTTTCCTGGTCTGAGAACAGAGTACGTGGCTTGCGGGAATCGTGGGTCTCCCTCGGTGTGGGAGAGGACGCCAGCCTGTGAGAGTGCTTGCACACCGGCCTTTGGAGGCTGCCGGTGAGGTATTCCAGCAGCAGAGTGCTGGTTGTGCTCAGAGGCCCCACATTCCAGGGGCAGCTCACACCATGGACACTGCACCAGGCCATTCTTGACCAGACTTTCCTGTCCTTTGGGGATAGTGCCCCACGAAGGGGCAGGGTGTGGGAAGTGTGTCTAGACAGGCACAGGCACCTCACCAGGCTCATTCCCTGAGCACTTTTCCACTGGTGCCTAGGCCGCATTTGAGGCCTACTTAGAGGGGAGGTTTCTGGCAGGGGCTCTCTCCACAATGCTAGGGCCATGAGCGCAGACGGCATGGTCAGAGGGAAGAGGCCAGCAAGGGGGCCGATGCCCAAGGCCTCTTTGGCACAGCAGCTTCAGGGCAGCATGAAGAACAAGTGCCATCTGTGCCCCTAGTTTGGCCCTGCCCCTTCACACACAGGCCCTGCTGCTGAGTTTGCCCATGAGGTGCCTGACATACTCTGGCTCACCCGAGCTCTCTGATGGTGCAGGGGGCAGGAAGACGCGAGTGCATGTGGTTCTGCCTTGGCCTGGGAGTTTGGAGCCCCTAGCTGACCCCAGGCTCAGGGGCAAGGCCCTGAGAGGGGACCACCCAAGTGCTATTGTCCTGGGCTTTTAAGCAGAGTGGGTGGCTTGCGGGAATTGAGAGCCTCCCTCGGTGAGGGAGAGGTTGCCAGCTGGAGAGAGTACTTGCAAACCGGCCTTTGGAGGCTGCCGGTGATGTCTTCCAGCGGCACAGTGCTGGTTCTGCACAGAGGATCCACAGGCCAGTGGCAGGTCCCAGCTCGGACCCTGCCCCAGGCCAGCCTTGAACAGACCTACCTGGCCTCCGTGGATACTGCCTCACGAAGGGGCAGGTGGTGGGGAGTGTGTCCAGACATGCCCAGGCACCTATCCAGGCTCATTCCCTGAGTGCCTTTCCCTTGGTTCCTAGGCCTCATTTGAGGCCTACATGGAGGGGAGGTTTCTGGCAGGCCCTCTCGCCACACTGCAACGGACTGGAGCCCGGACGGCCTGGTCAGAGTGAAGAGGCCAGAAATTGGGTCGATGCCCAAGGCCTCTTTGTCCCAGGAGGCTCAGGGCAGCAGGAAGAGCAAGTGGCCCACTGTGCCCCTAGGTCGGCCCTGCCACATCACACACAGGCACTCCTGTTGGGCTTGCCCAGGAGCTGCCTGACAGACTCTTGCTCACGCAAGCTCTCTGACGGTGCAGGGGGCAGGAAAAGACGTGTGCATGTGGTTCTGCCTTGGCCTGGGAGTGTGGAGCCCATAGCTGGCCCCCAGGCTCATTGGCAATGGCCCTGAGAGAGGACCACCTCAAAGCGCTTTTCTCCCGGGCTTGGGAGCAGAGTGCATGGCTTGTGGGAATCGCGGGGCTCCCTCGGGGAGAGTGGTTGCAACCTGGCCTTTGGAGGCAGCTGGGGAAGTCTTCCAGCTGCCGAGTACTGGTTCTGCTCAAAGGCCCCACAGGTCACGAGCAGGTTCCAGCATGGACCCTGCCCCAGGCCAGCCTTGTCTAGACCTTCCTGGCCTCCGGGGCAATTGCCCCATGAAGGGGCAGGCTGCAGGGAGTGTGTCCATACATGCCCAGTCGCCTCCACAGGCTCATTGCATTAGCGCCTTTTCCCTGGTGCCTAGGCCTCATTTGAGGCCTACTTGGAGGGGAGGTTTCTGGCAGGGGCTCTCTCCACACTCCAAGGGTCTGGAGCATGGAGGGCCTGGCCAGAGGGAAGAGGCCAGGAAGGGGGTCTATGCCCAAGGCCTCTTTGACCCAGGAGCCTCAGGGCAGCAGGAAGAGCAAGGGGCCCACTCTGCCCTTAGGTCGGTCATGCCCATTCACACACAGGCACTGCTGCTGGGTTTCCGCAGGAACAGCCTGACGTTCTCTGGCTCACCCGAGCTCTCTGATGGTGCAGAGGGCCAGAAGAGACGTGTGCATGTGGTTCTGCCTTGGCCTGGATGAGTGGAACCTCTAGCTGTCCGTAAGGCGAAGGGGCATAGGCCTGAGAGAAAAATACCCCGTAGCGCTTTTCTTCCAGGCTTTGGAGCAGAATGCGCTGCTTGCGGTAAACGTGGGCCTCCCTCGGTGAGTGAGAGGCGGCCAGCCGGCGAGAGTACTTGCAAACCGGCCGTTGGAGGCTGCCGGTGAGTTCTTCCAGCTGCACAGTGCTGGTCCTGCTCAGAGGACCCACAGGCCAGGGACCAGTCCCAGCAAGGACCCTGTACCAGGCCAGCCTGGACCAGACCTTCTTGGCCTCTGGGGGTACTGCCCCACAAAGGGGCAGGGGGCAGGGAGTGTGTCCAACAGGCTCAGGCACCTCCCCAGGCTCATTCCCTGAGCGCTTTTCCCCTGCTGCCTAGGCCTAATTTGAGGGCTAGTTGGATGGGAGGTTTCTGGCATGGACTCTCTCCAACTGCAACGGACTGGAGCCCGGAAGGCTTGGTCAGAGTGAAGAGGCCAGCATGTGGGTTGATGCCCAAGGCCTCTTTGTCACAGCAGCCTCAAGGCAGCAGGGTGAGCAAGTGGCCAACTGTGCCCCTAGGTCAGCCCTGCCCCTTCACACACAGGTGCTGCTGCTGGGCTTGCCCAGGAGCTGCCTGACAGACTCTTGCTCACCCGAGCTCTCTGACACTACAGAGGGCCAGAAGAGACATGTGCATGTGGTTCTGCCTTGGCCTGTGTGTGTGGAGCCCCTAGCTGTCTGCCAGGCTCATGGGCAAACGCCTGAGATGGGACCATACAAGCACTTCTCTCCCAGGCATGGGTGCAGAGTGCGCGGCGTGCGGGAAACGTGGGACTCCGTTGGTGAGGGAGAGGCAGCCAGCCTGTGAGAGTGCTTGCAAACCAGGCTTTGGAGGCTGCTGGTGACGTCTTCAAACGGCACAGTGCTGGTTCTGCTCAGAGGCCCCACAGGACAGGGGCAGGCCCCAGCAAGGACCCTGCCCCAGAACAGCCTTGACCAGACCTTCCTGGCCTCTGGGTGTACTGCCCCACGAAGAGGCAGGCTTCAGGGAGTGTCTCCAGACATGCCCAGGCGCCTCCCCAGTGTCATTCCCTGAGCACCTTTCCCATGATGCCTAGGCCTCATTTGAGGCCTACTTGGAGGGGAGGATTCTGGCAGGGCCTCTCTACACACTGCAAGGGACTGGAGCCCGGACGGACTCGTCAGAGGGAAGAGGCCAGCAATGGGGTAGATGTTCAAGGCCTCTTTGGCCAAGCAGCCTAGGGCAGCAGGGTGAGCAACTGGCCCTCAGAGACCCTAGGTCGGCCCTGCCCCATCACACACAGGCGCTGCTGCTGGGCTTGCCCAGGTGCTGACTGACACACTGGCTCACCCGAGCTCTCTGACGGTGCAAGGGGCAGGAAGAGACGTGCTCATGTGGTTCTGCCTCGGCCTGGGTGTGTGGATCCCCTAGTAGTCCCCAAGACAATTGGCCAAGGGCCTGAGAGCGGACAAACCCGATGCGTTATTGTCCTGGGCTTGGGAGCAGGGTGCGTGGCTTGCGGGAAATGCGGGTCTCCCTCGGGTAGAGTGCTTGCAAACTGGCCTTTGGAGGCAGCCGGGGAGGTCTTCCAGCGCCAGAGTGCTGGATTTTCTCTGAGGACCCACAGGCCTGGGGCAGGTCCCAGCATGAATACAGCTCCAGACCAGACTTGCCCAGACCTTCCTGGCCTCCGGGGGTACTGCCCCATGAAAGAGCAGGCTGTGGGGTGTGTGTCCATACATGCCAAGGCGCCTCCCCAGCCTCATTTCATTAGCGCCTTTTCCCTGGTGCCTAGGCCTCATTTGAGGCCTACTTGCAGGGGAGGTTTCTGGCAGGGGCTCTCTCCGCACTGCAAGGGTCTAGAGTATGGATGGGCTGGTCAGAGGAAAGGGGCCAGCAACGGGGTCATTTCCCAAGGCCTCTTCTGCAAAGCAGCCTAAGGGCAGCAGGAAGAGCAAGTGGCGCACTGTGCCCCTAGGTCGGTCCTGCCCCTACACACACAGCCGAGCTGCTGGGCTTGCCCAGGGGCAGCCTGACAGACTCTGGCTGACCCGAGATCTCTGATGGTGCAGAGGGCCAGAAGTGACGTGTGCATGTGGTTCTGTCTTGCCCTGGGTGAGTGGAACCCCTAGCTGTCCCAAAGCTCTGGGGCAAAGGCCTGAGAGAGGAACACCCCGAAGTGCTTTTCTCCCAGGCTTGGGAAGAGAGTGCGCAGCTTGCGGGAAAGACGGGCCTCCCTCAGTGAGGGAGAGTTGACCAGCCGGTGAGACTGCTTGCAAAGCGGCCTTTGGAGGCTGCCGTTGAGGTATTCCAGCAGAAGAGTGCTGGTTGTGCTCAGAGGCCCCACAGTCCAGGGGCAGGTCCCAGCATGGACAGTGCCCCAGGCCAGTCTTGACCAGACCTTCCTGGCCTCCGGGGGAACTGCCCCGAGATGGAGCAGGCTGCGGGAAGTGAGTCCAGACATGCTCAGGCACCTCCCCAGGCTCATTCCGTGAGCGCTTTTCCTGGTGCCTAGTCCCCATTTGAGGCCTAATTGGAGGGGAGGTTTCTGGCAGGGGCTCTCTCCACACTGCAAGGGCCTGGAGCCCGGACGGCCTGGTCAGAGGAAAGAGGCCAGCAAGGGGGTCGATGCCCAAGGCCTCTTTGTCCCAGCAGCCTCAAGGCAGCAGGGAAAGCAAGTGGCCCTCTGTGCCCCTAGTTCAGCCCTGCCCCATCACAGACAGGCGATGCTCCTGGGCTTTCCCAGGAGCTACCTGACAGACTCTGGCTCACCCAAGCTCTCTGACAGTGTAGGGGGCAGGAAAAGACATGTGCTTGTGGTTCTGCATGGCCTGGGAGTTTGGAGCCCCTAGCTGGCCCCTAGGCTTACGGGCAAGAGCCCTGAGATAGGACCACCACGAAGTGCTTTTCTCACGGGCTTGGGATCAGAGTGCGAATCTTGCGGGAATCACGGGCCTCCCTCGGGGAGAGTGCTTGCAAGCTTGCCTTTGGAGGCAGCAGGGGAGGTCTTCCAAAGGCAGGGTGCTGCTTCTGCTCAGAGGCCCCACAGGCCATGAGCAGGTTCCAGCATGGACCCTGCCCCAGGCCAGCATTGCCCAGCCCTTCCTCGCCTCCGGGGGTACTGCCCCACGAAGGGGCAGGCTGCGGGAAACGTGTCCAGACATGCTCAGGCACCTCCCTAGGCTCATTCCCTGAGCACTTTTCCCCTGGTGCCTAGGCCGAATTTGAGGGTTACTTGGAGAGGAGGTTTCTGGCAGGGGCTCACTCCACACTGCAAGGGCCTGGAGCCCGGACGGCATGGTCAGAGGGAGAAGGCAAGCAAGGGGGTCTATGCCCAATCCTTTGTTGCCCAGAAGCCACAGGTCAGCAGGGTGAGCAAATGGCCCACTGTGCCCCTAGGTTGGGCCTGCCCCTTCACACACAGGCGCTGCTGCTGGGTTTGCCCATGAACTGCCTGACAGATCTTGGCTCACCCGAGCTTTCTGACGGGCAGGGGGCAGGAAGATTCGTGTGCATGTGGTTCTGCCTTGGCCTGGGAGTTTGGAGCCCCTAGCTGAGTGCAGGCTCAGGGGCAAGGCCCTGAGAGGGGACCACCCAAGCGTTTTCTCCTGGGATTGGGAGCAGAGTGCGTGGCTTGTGGGAATCTCGGGCCACCCTCGGTGAGGGAGAGGTTGCCAGCTGGAGAGAGTACTTGCTAACCAGCCTTTGGAGGCTGCCGGTGATGTCTACCAGGGGCACAGTGCTGTTTCTGCACAGCGGACCCACAGGCCAGTGGCAGGTCCCAGCACGGAACCTGCCCCAGGCCAGCCTTGACCAGACCATCCTGGCCTCCGAGGGTACTGCCTCACCAAGGGGCAGGCGACAGGCTGTGTGTCCAGACATGCCCAGGCACCTCCCCAGTCTCATTCCCTGAGTGCCTTTCCCTTGGTTACTAGGCCTCATTTGAAGCCTACTTGGAAGGGAGTTTTCTGGCAGGCCCTCTTTCCACACTGCAAGGGACTAGAACCAGGATGACCTGGTCAGAAGGAAGAGGCCAGCAAGGGGGTCGTTGCCCAAGGCCTCATTGTCCCAGCAGCCTCAGGGCAGCAGTAGGAGCATGTGGCCCTGTGTGCCCCTAGGTCGGCACTGCCCCATCACACACAGGCGCTGCTGCTGGGTTTGCCCAGGAGCTGGCGAGACAGATTCTGGCTCACCCAAGATCTCTGACAGTGTAGGGGACAGGAAGAGACGTGTTCATGTGGTTCTGCCTTGGCCTGGGTGTGTGGACCCTTGCTCTGCATTTCCCTGTGACCAGGCCGTCTGAGCTCCAGGCTCTTGCTGTGTGAAAACAACCCATCCCAGCACCTCCCCTCTGAGTAGGCCTAAAATTAGGCCAAGCTCAGGGGAAATGCGCTAGGTGTAAGAGCCTGGGGAGGCGACCAGGCATGTCTAGACACACACCCTGCAGCCTGCCCCTTCATGGGGCAGGAGCCCGGGAAGCCAGGGAGGTGTGGGCAAGGCTGGCCAAGGACAGGGTTCTTGCTGCGCCCTTCCCATGGCCTGTGGGGACTCTGAGCCGAACCGGCCCTTTCCCGCAGGAACACCTCCCCAACTGCCTCCAAAGGCCGGTTTGCAAGCATTCTCGCCAGACTGCTGCCGCTCCCTGCCGAGGGAGGCCTGCCTTTCCCGCAAGTCGCGCACTGTGCTCTAAAGCCCGGGAGAAAAGCGCTTAGGGGTGGTCCTTTCTCTGGGCCATTGCCCCTGAGCCTGGAGTCAACCTTGGACATCCACATTGCCAGGAAGAGGCAGAATCACATGCATACGTTTGACCTGTCCCCTGCACATTCCGAGGACTTGTTTGAGCCAGAGTCTTTCAGACATATCCTCCGCAGCCCCAGCAGGCCTGCCTGAGTGTCAAGGGGCAGAGAAGATCTAGGGGCAGAGTGGCCCTCTTGCTCTTCCAGCTGCCCGGAGCCTGCTGGGCCAAAGAGGCCTTGGGCATCCACACAATTGCTCCGCACTTCCCTGTGTCCAGGCCGTCTGAGCTCCAGGCTCTTGCTGTGTGAAAACAGCCCATGCCAGCACCTCCCCTCCGAGTAGGCCTTTAATAAGGACAAGCACAGTGGAAATGCGCTAGGGTGTAAGAGACTGGGGAGGTGACCAGGCATGTCTGGACACACTCCCCGCAGCCTGCTCTTCATGGGGCAGCAGCCCCAGAGGCCCGGAAGGTCTGGGCAACCCTGGCCAAGGGAAGAGACCATGCTGGGTGCTGCCCCTGGCCTGTGGCTCCTCTCAGCAGTACCACCCCTTTCCCACATGAAGACCGTCCCGGCTGCCTCCAAGGGCCGGTTGCAAGCATTCTCGCCGGCTGCCGCACCTCCCACCCCAAAGGACGCTTGTTTTTCCCGCAAGTCGTGCAATCCGCTCCCAAGCCGGGAGAAAAGCACATCGGGGTTGTCCTTTCTCTGGGCCCTTGCCCCTGAGCCTGGAGTCAACCTTGGAGGTCCACACTCCCAGGCCAAGAAAGAACCACATGCACACGTCGTTTCCTGAGCCCTGCACCTTCCGAGTGCTCGAGTGAGCCGGAGTCTGTGAGGCACATCGTTGGCCACCCCAGCAGCACAGACTGTGTGTCAAGGGGCAGATCTGACCTAGGGGCAGAGTGGGCCTCTTGCTCTCCGAGCTGCCCTGAGGCAGCTGGGAGAAAAACGCTTTGGGCATGCAACCCGTTGCTCCCCACTTCCCTCTCACCAGGCCATCTGACCTCCAGGTCCTTGCAGTGTGGAGAAAGCCTCTGCCATCACCTCCCCTCCGAGTTGGACTCAAAAGAGGCCAAGGCCAGGGGAAATATGCTAGGGGGTAAGTGACTGGGGAGGCGACCAGGCATGTCTAGGCACACTCCGCAGCCTGCCCCTTCAAGGGGCAGGAGCCCCGGAGGCCAGGGAGGTCTGGGCGAGGCTGGGCATGGACAGGGTTCTTCTGGGTCCTTCCCATGGCCTGTGGGGACTCTGTGCAGAACCGGTCATTTCCCGCAGGAAGATCTCCCCAACTGCCTCCAAAGGCCGGTTTGCAAGCATTCTCACCAGACTGCTGCCGCTCGCTGCCGAGGGAAATTTGGTTTCCCGCAAGTCGCGCACTCTGTTCTTAAGCCCTGGAGAAAAGCGCTTCGGGGTGGTACTTTTTCTGGGCCCTTGTCCCTGACCCTGGAGTCAAGCTTGGACATGCACATTGCCAGGAAGAGGCAGAATCACATGCATTCGTTTGTTGCTGCCCCCTGCACCTTCCGAGGGCTTGGTTGAGCCAGAGTCTGTCAGACATGTCCTCCTCAGCCCCAGCAGGACTGCCTGTGTGTCAAGGGGCAGAGCCCACATAGGGGCAGAGTGGGCCTCGATGAGGGAATTACGGCCAGCAGACGAGAGATCTTGCAAACAGGCCTTTGGAGGCTGCTGGTGAGGTCTTCCAACGGCAGAGTCCTGGTTCTGCTCAAAGGCCCCAAAGGCCACGGGCAGGTTCCATCATGGACCCTGACCCCGAACAGCCATGACCAGACCTTCCTGGCCTCCGGGGGTACTGCCTCACCAAAGGGCAGGTGGCGGGGAGTTGTTCAGGCATGCCCAGACACCTCCCCAGGATCATTCCCTGAGCGCCTTTCCCATGGTTCCTAGGCCTCGTTTGAGGCCTATTTGGAGGGGAGGTTTATGCCAGGGGCTCTCTCCACACTGCAAGTGACTCAAGCCCGGAGGGTGTGGTGAGAGGGAAGAAGTCAGCAAGGGGGTCGATGCGCAAGGCCTCTTTGTCCCAGAAGCCTCAGGGCAGCAGGTTGAGCATGTGGCCCTCAGTGACCCTAGGTCGGCCCTGCCCCTTGACACACAGGCACTGCTACTGGGCTTCCCCAGGAGCTGCCTAATGACTGTGGCTCTCCCGAGCTCTCTGACGCTGCAGAGGGCCGGAAGATACGTGTGCATGTGGTTCTGCCTTGGCCTGTTAGTGTGGAGCCCCTAGCTGTCTCCCAGGGTCAGGGGCAAAGGCCAGAGGGAGGAACATCCCGAAGCGCTTTTCTCCCAGGCATGGAAGCAGAGTGTGCGGCTTGCGGGAATTCCGGGCCTCCCTCGGTTAGGGAGAGGACGCCAGCCTGTGAGAGTGCTTGCAAACCGGCCTTTGGAGGCTGCTGGTGAGGTGTTCCAATGGCACAGTGCTGGTTCTGCTCAGAGGCCCCACAGGCCAGGGGCAGGCCCCAGCAAGGACCTGCCCCAGGACAGCCTTGCGCAGACCTTCCTGGCCTCTGCGTGTACTGCCCCACGAAGTTTATGGCGGTAAGGAGTGTGGCCAGACATGCTGAGGAGCCTCCCCAGTCTCATTCCTTAGCACTATTCTCAAGATACCTTGGCCTCATTTCAGGTCTATTTGGAGGGGACGTTTCTGGCAGGGCCTCTTTCCACACTACAAGGGACTGGAGCCTGGACGGCCTGGTCAGAGGGAAGAGGCCAGCAATGGGGTCGATGTACAAGCCATCTTTGTCCCAAGAGCCTCAGGGCAGCAGGGTGAGCAACTGGCCCTCACTGCCTCTAGGTCGGCCCTGCCCCATCACACACATGTGCTGCTGGTCTTGGCCAGGTGCTGACAGACAGACTCTTTCTCTCCCAAGCTCTCTGACGGTGCAGGGGGCAGGAAGAGACGTGTGCATGTGGTTCTGCCTTGGCCTGGGTGTGTGGAGCCCGTAGCTGGCCCCAGGCCTAGGGGCAAGCGGCTGAGAGCGGACGAACAAGATGCGCTATTTTCCTGGTCTTGGGAACAGAGTGCGTGGATTGCGGGAAACGCGGGTCTCACTGGGTGAGGGAGAGGACGCCAGCCTGTGAGAGTGCTTGCAAACCAGCCTTTGGAGGCTGCCGATGAGGTATTCCAGCAGCAGAGTGCTGGTTGTTCTCAGACGCCCCACATTCCAGGGGCAGGTCCCAGCATGGACACTTCCCCAGGCCAGTCTTGACCAGACCTTCCTGTCCTTTGGGGTTAGTGCCCCACGAAGGCGCAGGCTGTGGGAAGTGTGTCCAGACATGCTCAGGCACCTCCCCAGGCTCCTTCGCTGAGCACTTTTCCCCTGGTGCCTAGGCCGCATTTGAGGCCTACTTAGAGGGGTGTTTTCTGGCAGGGGCTCTCTCCACAGTGCTCGGGCCTGGAGCACGGACACCATGGTCAGATGGAAGAGGCCAGCAAGGGGGTCGATGCCGAAGGCCTCTTTGGCCCAGCAGCCTCAGGGCAGCAGGAAGAGCAAGTGGCCCACTGTGCCCCTAGTTTCGCCCTACCCCTTCACACACAGGTCGTGCTGCTGGGTTTGCCCATGACCTGCCTGACATTCTCTGGCTCACCCGAGCTCTCTGATGGTGCAGGGGGCAGGAAGACTCGTGTGCATGTGGTTCTGCCTTGGCCTGGGAGTTTGGAGCCCCTAGCTGTCTCCCAGGCTCAGGGGCAAGGCCCTGAGAGGGGACCACTGAAGTGCTATTGTCCTGGGCTTTTAAGCAGAGTGGGTGGCTTGCGGAAATTGCGGGCCTCCCTCGGTGACGGAGAGGTTGCCAGCTGGAGAGAGGACTTGCAACCCGGCCTTTGGAGGCTGCCGGTGATGTCTTCCAGCGGCACAGTGCTGGTTCTGCACAGAGGATCCACAGGCCAGTGGCAGGTCCCAACACTGACCCTGACCCAGGCCAGCCTTGACCAGACCTACCTGGCCTCTGAGCATACTGTCTCACGAAGGGGCAGGCGGTGGGGAGTGTGTCCAGACATGCCCAGGCACCTCCACAGGCTCATTCCCTGAGTCCCTTTCCCATGTTTCCTAGGCCTCATTTGAGGCCTACTTGGAGGGGAGGTCTCTGGCAGGGCCTCTCTCCACACTGCAAGGACTGGAGCTCGGATGGCCTGGTCAGAGGGAAGACCTCAGCAAGGGGGTTGACGCCCAAGGCCTCTTTGTCCCAGGAGGCTCAGGGCAGCAGGAAGAGCAAGTGTCCCACTGTGCCCCTAGGTTGGCCCTGCCCCATCACACATAGGTGCTGCTTCTGGGCTTGTCCAGGAGCTGCCTGACAGACTCTTGCTCACCCAAGCTCTCTGACGGTGCAGGGAGCAGGAAAAGACGTGTGCATGTGGTTCTGTCTTGGCCTGGGAGTGTGGAGCCCCTAGCAGGCCCCCAGGCTCATTGGCAATGGTCCTGAGAGAGGACCACCTCGAAGCACTATTCTCCTGGGCCTGGGGCCAGAGTGTGGTGCTTGTGGGAATCGCTTGTCTCCCTCGGGGAGAGTGCTTGCAAACTGGCCTATGGAGGCAGCTGGGGAGGTCTTCCAGCAGCAGAGTTCTGGTTCTGGTCAAAGGGCCCACAGGTCAAGGGCAGGTTTCAGCATGGACCCTGCCCCAGGCCAGCCTTGTACAGAACTTCCTGGCTTCCGGGGGAACTGCCTCACGAAGGGGCAGGCTGCGGGGAGTGTGTCCATGCATGCCCAGTCGCCTCCACAAGCTCATTCCATTAGCGCCTTTTCCCTGGTGCCTAGGTCTCATTTGAGCCCTACTTGGAGGGGAGGTTTCTGGCAGGGGCTCGCTCCACACTACAAGTGTCTGGAGGACGGATGGCCTGGTCAGAAGGAAGAGGCCAGCAAGGGGCTCGTTTCCCAAGGCCTCTTTGGCCCAACAGCCTAAAGGCACCAGGAAGAGCATGTAGTGCACTGTGCCTCTAGTTAGGCCCTGCCCCTTCACACACAGGCGGTGCTGCTGGCTTTCCCAGGGGCAGCCTCACAGACTGTGGCTCACCCGAGCTCTCTGATGGTGCAGAGGACCAGAAGAGACGTGTGCATGTGGTTCTGCATTGGCCTGGGTGAGTGGAACACCTAGCTGTCCCCAGGCTCTGGAGCAAATGCCTGAGAGAGGAACACACCGAAGCGCTTTTCTCCCAGGTTTGGGAACAGAGTGCGCGGCTTGTGGGAAAGACGGGCCTCCCTCGGTGAGAGAGAGGCAGCCAGCTGGTGAGACTGATTGCAAAGCGGCCTTTGGAGGCGGCCGGTGAGGTCTTCCAGCGGCACAATGCTGATTCTGCTCAGAGTACCCACCGGCCAGGGGCAGGTCCCAACATGGACCCGGCCCAAGGCCAGCCTTGACCAGACCTTCCTGGCCTCTGCGGGTTCTGCCCCATGAAGGGGCAGGCGGCGGGGAGTGTGTCCAGACATGGCCAGGCGCCTCCCCATTTTCATTCTCTTTGCACCTTTCCCATGATTCCTAGGCCTCATATGAGGCCTACTTGTAGGGGAGGATTCTGGCAGGGCCTCTCTCCACACTGCAAAGGACTGGAGCCCGGATAGCCTGGTCAGAGGGAAAAGGCCAACAAGGGGGTCGATGTCCAAGGCCTCTTTGGCCAAGCAGCCTCAGGGCACCAGGGTGAGCAAGTGGCCCTCAGTGCCCCTAGGTCGCCCCTGAACCATCACACACAGGCGCTGCTGCTGGGCTTGCCCAGGAGCAGCCTGACAGACTCTGGCTCACCCAAGCTCTCTGAAGGTTAAGGGGGCACAAAGAGACGTGTGCATGTGATTCTGCCTTGTCCTGGGTATGTGGAGACACTAGCTGTCCCCCATGCACTGGGGCAAGGGCCTGAGAGCAGACGAACCCAATGCGCTATTGTCCTGGACTGGGGAACAGAGTGAGAGGCTTGCGGGAAATGCAGGTCTCCCTTGGTGAGGGAGAGGATGCCAGTCTGTGAGAGTGCTTGCAAACTGGCCTTTGGAGGCTGCCGGTGAGGTATTCCAGCAGCAGAGTGCTGGTTGTGCTCAGAGGCCCCACAGGCCAGGGGCAGGTCACAGCATGGACACTGCCCCAGGCCAGTCTTGACCAGATCTTCCTGTCCTTTGGGGGTAGTGCCCCACGAAGGAGCAGGCTGCGGGAAGTGTGTCCAGACAAGCACAGGCACCTCCCCAGGCTCATTCCCTGAGCACTTTCCCCCTGGTGCCTAGGCCGCATTTGAGGCATACTTAGAGGGGAGGATTCTGGCAGGGGCTCTCTCCACACTGCAAGGGCCTAGAGCACGGACGGCATGGTCAGAGGGAAGAGGCCAGCAAGGGGGTCGATGCCCAAGGCCTCTTTGGCCCAGCAGCCTCAGGGCATCAGGGTGAGCAAGTGGCCCACTGTGCCACTAGGTCAGTCCTGACGCTTCACACACTGGACAGCTGCTTGGCTTGCCCAGGAGCTGCCTGACAGACTCTGGCTCACCCGACCTCTCTGACAGTGCAGTGGACAGGAAGACTTGTGTGCACGTGGCTCTGCCTTGGCCTGGGAGTTTGGAGCCCCTAGCTGACACCAGTTTCAGGGGCAAGGCCCTGAGAGGGGACACCACAAGAGCTTCTTTCCTGGGCTTGGGAGCAGAGTGCATGGCTTGTGGGAAGCGCGGGTCTCCCTAGGTGCGAGTGCTTGCAAACCAGCCTTTGGAGGCTGCCAGTGAGGTTTTCCTGCGGCACAGTGATGTATCTGATCAGAGGCTCCACTGGCCAGTGGCAGGTCCCAGCACGGACCCTCCCCCAGGCCAACCTTGACCAGACCTTTCTGCCCTCCGGGGTTACAGCCTCCCGAATGGGCAGGTGGCGGGGAGTGTGTCCAGACATGCCCAGTTGCCTCCCCAGTCTCATTTCCTTAGCGCCTTTCCCATGATTCCTAGGGCTCATTTGAGGCCTACTTGGAAGGGTGATTCCTGCCAGGGCCTCTCTCCAAACTGCAAGGAACTGGAGGCTGGACGGCCTGGTCAGAGGAAAGAGAAAGATGCCCAAGGCCTCTTGGTCCCAGCAGCCTCAGGGCAGCAGGGTAAGCAAGTGGCCCACTGTGCCCCTAGGTGGGCCCTGTCCCTTCACACACAGGCCAGGGTTGCCCAGAACTTACAGGCCTCCGGGGCTGCTGCCCCATGAAGGGCAGGCTGCGTGGAGTGTGTCCAGACATGCCTGGTTACCTCCCCAGTCTCTTACCCCCTAGCGCATTTCGCCTGTGCTTGGCCTAATTTAAGGCCTACTCGGAGGGGAGGTGCTGGAATGTGCTGTTTTCTCACAGCAGGAGCCTGGAGCTCAGACGGTCTGGTTACTGGGAAGTGCGGAGCAAGTGTGTGGATGCCCAAGGCCTCTTTGTCCCAGCAGTCTCCAGCAAGGTGGGAAAGCAAGACGCCCACTCTACCGTGGGTCAGCTCTGCCCCTTGAAACACAGGCAGTCCTGATCGGGCTGTGGAGGACATGTCTGACAGACTCTGGCTCAAACACGTCCTCAGAATTTGCAGGGGGAAGGAACAAACTTATTCATGTGATTCTGCCTCTTCCTGGCAATGTGGATGTCCAAGCTTGACTCCAGGCTCAGGGAAAAGGTCCCAGAGCAAGGACCACCCCGAAGCGCTTTTCTCCCGGGCTGAAGAGCAGAGTGCGCGACTTGCGGGAAAAGCAGTCCTCCCTTGGCAGGGAGCGGCAGCAGTCTGGCGAGAATGCTTTCAAACCGGCCTTTGGAGGCAACTGGGGAGGTCTTCCTGCGGGAAAGGGCCGATTCTGCACAGAGTCCCCACAGGCCATGGGAAGGACCCAGCAAGACCTCTGTCCATGGCCAGCCTTGCCCAGACCTCCCTGGCCTCCGGGGCTGCTGCCCCATGAAGGGGCAGGCTGCTGGGTGTGTGCCTAGACATGCCTGGTCGCCTCCCCAGTCACCCCCTTGCATATTTCCTGTGGCCTAGGCTTCTTTTGAGTCCAACTAGGAGGGAGGTGCTGGCAGAGGCTGTCTCCACACTGCAAGGACTTGGAACTCAGACGGCCTGGTGAGAGGGAAGTGGGGAGCAACGGGTTGCATGCCCAACGCCTTTTTCTCCCAGCAGCCTCAGGGCAGCTGGGAGAGCAGGAGGCCCACTCTGCCCCTAGGTCGGCTCTGCCCCTTGACACACAGGCTTTGCTGCTGGGGTGGCCCAGGATGTGCCTCACAGACTCCGGCTGACTCGAGCTCTCGGAAGGTGCAGGGCTCAGGAAACGACGTGTGCATGTGGTTCTTTCTTGGCCTGGGAGTGTGGACCTCCAAGGTTGACTCCAGGCTCAGGGGCAAGGGCCCAGAGAAAGGAACACCCAGAAGCGCTTTACTCCCGGGCTTAAGAGCAGAGTGCGCCACTTGCGGGAAAAGCAGATCTCCCTCGGCAGGGAGCGGCAGCAATCTGGCGAGAATGCTTGCAAACCGGCCTCTGGAAGCAGTTGGGGAGGTCGTCCTGCGGGAAAGGGCCGGTTCTGCTCAGAATCCCCACAGGCCGTGGGAAGGACCCCGCAAGACCCCTGTCCTTGGCCAGCCTTGCCCAGGCGTCCCTGGCCTCCGGGACTCCTGCCCCATGAAGGGGCAGGCTGCGGGGTGTGTGTCTAGACATGCCTAGTCGCCTCCCCAGTCACTTACCCCTAGCATATTTCCCCTGGTCTAGGCCACTTTTGAGTCCAACTCGGAGGGAGGTGCTGGCAGAGGCTGTCTCCACACTGCAAGGACTTGGAGCTCAGAGGCCTGGTGAGAGGGAAGTGGGGAGCAACGGGTTGGATGCCCAAAGCCTCTTTCTCCCAGCAGCCTCAGGGCAGTTGGGAGAGCAAGAGGCCCACTCTGCCCCTAGGTCGGCCTTGCCCCTTGATACACAGGCATTCCTGCTGGGGCTGCGGAGGACATATGTGACAGACTCTGGCTCAACCAAGTATTCGGTAGGTGCAGGGGGCAGGAACAAACGTATGCATGTGATTCTGCCTCTTCCTGGCAATGTGGATGTCCAAGCTCGACTCCAGGCTCAGGGGCAAGGGCCCAGAGAAAGGACCACCCCGATGTGCTTTTCTCCCGGCTTGGGAGCGGATTGGGCGACTTGCGGGAAAAACAAGCCTCGCTTGGGGTCGGAAGTGCGGCAGCCTTCAAGAATGCTTGCAACTGGCCCTTTGAGGCAGCCGGGGAGGTCTTCATGCGGGAAAGGGGTGATTCTGCTGAGAGGACCCACAGGCCAGGGGCAGCAACTAGCATGGTCTCTGCCCTTGGCCAGGGTTGCCCAGAACTTACAGGCCTCCGGGGCTGCTGCCCTATGAAGGGCAGGCTGCGTGGAGTGTGTCCAGACATGCCTGGTTACCTCCCCAGTCTCTTACCCCCTAGCGCATTTCGCCTGTGCTTGGCCTAATTTAAGGCCTACTCGGAGGGGAGGTGCTGGAATGTGCTGTTTTCACACAGCAAGAGCCTGGAGCTCAGACAGTCTGGTTACTGGGAAGTGCGGAGCAAGTGTGTGGATGCCCAAGGCCTCTTTATCCCAGCAGTCTCCAGCAAGGTGGGAAAGCAAGACGCCCACTCTACCGTGGGTCAGCTCTGCCCCTTGAAACACAGGCAGTCCTGATCGGGCTGTGGAGGACATGTCTGACAGACTCTGGCTCAAACAAGTCCTCGGAAGGTGCAGGGGGAAGGAACAAACTTATTCATGTGATTCTGCCTCTTCCTGGCAATGTGGATGTCCAAGCTTGACTCCAGGCTCAGGGAAAAGGTCCCAGAGCAAGGACCACCCCGAAGCGCTTTTCTCCCGGACTGAAGAGCAGAGTGCGCGACTTGTGGGAAAAGCAGTCCTCCCTCGGCAGGGAGCGGCAGCAGTCTGGCGAGAATGCTTGAAAATCGGTCTTTGGAGGCAATTGGGGAGGTCTTCCTGCGGGAAAGGGCCGGTTCTGCACAGAGTCCCCACAGGCCATGGGAAGGACCCAGCAAGACCTCTGTCCATGGCCAGCCTTGCCCAGACCTCCCTGGCCTCCGGGGCTGCTGCCCCATGAAGGGGCAGGCTGCTGGGTGTGTGCCTAGACATGCCTGGTCGCCTCCCCAGTCACTTACCCCCTAGCATATTTCCTGTGGCCTAGGCTTCTTTTGAGTCCAACTAGGAGGGAGGTGCTGGCAGAGGCTGTCTCCACACTGCAAGGACTTGGAACTCAGACGGCCTGGTGAGAGGGAAGTGGGGAGCAACGGGTGGCATGCCCAACGCCTTTTTGTCCCAGCAGCCTCAGGGCAGCTGGGAGAGCAGGAGGCCCACTCTGCCCCTAGGTCGGCTCTGCCCCTTGACACACAGGCTGTGCTGCTGGGGTGGCCGAGGATGTGCCTCACAGACTCCGGCTGACTCGAGCTCTCGGAAGGTGCAGGGCTCAGGAAACGACGTGTGCATGTGGTTCTTTCTTGGCCTGGGAGTGTGGACCTCCAAGGTTGACTCCAGGCTCAGGGGCAAGGGCCCAGAGAAAGAACCACCCCTATGTGCTTTTCTCCCGGCTTGGGAGCTGATTGCGCGACTTGCGGGAAAAACAAGCCTCCCTTTTGGTGGGAAGTGCGGCAGACGGCGAGAATGCTTGCAACCGGCCCTTGGAGGCAGCCGGGGAGGTCTTCATGCGGGAAAGGGGTGGTTCTGCTGAGAGGACCCACAGGCCAGGGGCAACACCCAGCATGGTCTCTGCCCTTGGCCAGGGTTGCCCAGACCTTCCGGGCCTCCGGGGCTGCTGCCCCATGAAGGGCACGCTGCGGGGAGTTTGTCCAGACATGCCTGGTGACCTCCCCAGTCTCTTACCCCCTAGTGCATTTGCCTGTGCTTGGCCTTATATGAGGCCTACTAGGAGGGGAGGTGCTGGCATGGGCTGTTATCACAAGCAAGAGCCTAGAGCTCAGACGGCCTGGTCACAGGGAAGTGCGGAGCAAGTGTGTGGATTCCCAAGGTCTCTTTGGCCCAGCAGCCTCCAGCAAGGTGGGAGAGCAAAAGGCCCACTCTGCCCCTAGATCATCTGTGCCCCTTGACACACAGGCAGGCCTGCTGGGACTGCGGAGGACTTGTCTGACAGACTCAGGCTCGAACAAGTTCTCGGAAGGTGCAGGGGGCAGGAAGAAACGTATGCATGTGATTCTGCCTCTTCCTTGCAATGTGGATGTCCAAGCTTGACTCCAGGCTCACGGAATAGGGCCCAGAGCAAGGACCACCCCGAAGCGCTTTTCTCCCGGGCTTAAGAGCAGAGTGCGCGACTTGCGGGAAAAGCAGGCCTCCCTCGGCAGGGAGCGGCAGCAGTCTGGCGAGAACGCTTGCAAACCGGCCTTTGGAGGCAGTTGGGGAGGTCGTCCTGCGGGAAAGGGCCGGTTCTGCTCAGAGTCCCCACAGGCCATGGGAAGGACCGCGCAAGAACCCTGTCCTTGGCCAGCCTTGCCCAGGCGTCCCTGGCCTCCGGGACTCCTGCCCCATGAAGGGGCAGGCTGCGGGGTGTGTGTCTAGACATGCCTGGTGACCTCCCCAGTCACTTACCCCTAGCATATTTCCCCTGGTCTAGGCCACTTTTGAGTCCAACTCGGAGGGAGGTGCTGGCAGAGGCTGTCTCCACACTGCAAGGACTTGGAGCTCAGACGGCCTGGTGAGAGGGAAGTGGGGAGCAACGGGTTGGATGCCCAAAGCCTCTTTCTCCCAGCAGCCTCAGGGCAGTTGGGAGAGCAAGAGGCCCACTCTGCCCCTAGGTCGGCTCTGCCCCTTGATACACAGGCATTCCTGCTGGGGCTGCGGAGGACATATGTGACAGACTCTGGCTCAACCAAGTCTTCGGTAGGTGCAGGGGGCAGGAACAAACGTATGCATGTGATTCTGCCTCTTCCTGGCAATGTGGATGTCCAAGCTCGACTCCAGGCTCAGGGGCAAGGGCCCAGAGAAAGGACCACCCCGATGTGCTTTTCTCCCGGCTTGGGAGCGGATTGCGCGACTTGCGGGAAAAACAAGCCTCGCTTGGGGTCGGAAGTGCGGCAGTTTTCGGGAATGCTTGCAACTGGCCCTTTGAGGCAGCCGGGGAGGTTTTCATGCGGGAAAGGGGTGATTCTGCTGAGAGGACCCACAGGCCAGGGGCAGCAACTAGCATGGTCTCTGCCCTTGGCCAGGGTTGCCCAGAACTTACAGGCCTCCGGGGCTGCTGCCCCATGAAGGGCAGGCTGCGTGGAGTGTGTCCAGACATGCCTGGTTACCTCCCCAGTCTCTTACCCCATAGCGCATTTCGCCTGTGCTTGGCCTAATTTAAGGCCTACTCGGAGGGGAGGTGCTGGAATGTGCTGTTTTCACACAGCAAGAGCCTGGAGCTCAGACGGTCTGGTTACTGGGAAGTGCGGAGCAAGTGTGTGGATGCTCAAGGCCTCTTTGTCCCAGCAGTCTGCAGCAAGGTGTGAAAGCAAGACGCCTACTCTACCGTGGGTCAGCTCTGCCCCTTGAAACACAGGCAGTCCTGATCGGGCTGTGGAGGACATGTCTGACAGACTCTGGCTCAAACAAGTCCTCGGAAGGTGCAGGGGGAAGGAACAAACTTATTCATGTGATTCTGCCTCTTCCTGGCAATGTGGATGTCCAAGCTTGACTCCAGGCTCACGGAATAGGGCCCAGAGCAAGGACCACCCCGAAGCGCTTTTCTCCCGGGCTTAAGAGCAGAGTGCGCGACTTGCGGGAAAAGCAGGCCTCCCTCGGCAGGCAGCGGCAGCAGTCTGGCGAAAACGCTTGCAAACCGGCCTTTGGAGGCAGTGGGGAGGTCTTCCTGCGGGAAAGGGCCGGTTCTGCTCAGAGTCCCCACAGGCCATGGGAAGGACCCCGCAAGACCTGTGTCCTTGGCCAGCCTTGCCCAGGCGTCCCTGGCCTCCGGGACTCCTGCCCCATGAAGGGGCAGGCTGCGGGGTGTGTGTCTAGACATGCCTGGTCGCCTCCCCAGTCACTTACCCCTAGCATATTTCCCCTGGTCTAGGCCACTTTTGAGTCCAACTAGGAGGGAGGTGCTGGCAGAGGCTGTCTCCACACTGCAAGGACTTGGAGCTCAGACGGCCTGGTGAGAGGGAAGTGGGGAGCAACGGGTTGGATGCCCAAAGCCTCTTTCTCCCAGCAGCCTCAGGGCAGTTGGGAGAGCAAGAGGCCCACTCTGCCCCTAGGTCGGCTCTGCCCCTTGATACACAGGCACTGCTGCTGCTGCTGGGGCTGCGGAGGACATATGTGACAGACTCTGGCTCAACCAAGTATTCGGTAGGTGCAGGGGGCAGGAACAAACGTATGCATGTGATTCTGCCTCTTCCTGGCAATGTGGAAGTCCAAGCTCGACTCCAGGCTCAGGGGCAAGGGCCCAGAGAAAGGACCACCCCGATGTGCTTTTCTCCTGGCTTGGGAGCGGATTGCGCGACTTGCGGGAAAAACAAGCCTCGCTTGGGGTCGGAAGTGCGGCAGCCTTCGAGAATGCTTGCAACTGGCCCTTTGTGGCAGCCGGGGAGGTCTTCATGCGGGAAAGGGGTGATTCTGCTGAGAGGACCCACAGGCCAGGGGCAGCAACTAGCATGGTCTCTGCCCTTGGCCAGGGTTGCCCAGAACTTACAGGCCTCCGGGGCTGCTGCCCTATGAAGGGCAGGCTGCGTGGAGTGTGTCCAGACATGCCTGGTTACCTCCCCAGTCTCTTACCCCCTAGCGCATTTCGCCTGTGCTTGGCCTAATTTAAGGCCTACTCGGAGGGGAGGTGCTGGAATGTGCTGTTTTCACACAGCAAGAGCCTGGAGCTCAGACGGTCTGGTTACTGGGAAGTGCGGAGCAAGTGTGTGGATGCCCAAGGACTCTTTGTCCCAGCAGTCTCCAGCAAGGTGGGAAAGCAAGACGCCCACTCTACCGTGGGTCAGCTCTGCCCCTTGAAACACAGGCAGTCCTGATCGGGCTGTGGAGGACATGTCTGACAGACTCTGGCTCAAACAAGTCCTCGGAAGGTGCAGGGGGAAGGAACAAACTTATTCATGTGATTCTGCCTCTTCCTGGCAATGTGGATGTCCAAGCTTGACTCCAGGCTCAGGGAATAGGGCCCAGAGCAAGGACCACCCCGAAGCGCTTTTCTCCCGGGCTTAAGAGCAGAGTGCGCGACTTGCGGGAAAAGCAGGCCTCCCTCGGCAGGGAGCGGCAGCAGTCTGGCGAGAACGCTTGCAAACCTGCCTTTGGAGGCAGTGGGGAGGTCTTCCTGCGGGAAATGGCCGGTTCTGCTCAGAGTCCCCACAGGGCATGGGAAGGACCCCGCAAGACCCGTGTCCTTGGCCAGCCTTGCCCAGGCGTCCCTGGCCTCCGGGACTCCTGCCCCATGAAGGGGCAGGCTGCGGGGTGTGTGTCTAGACATGCATGGTCGCCTTCCCAGTCACTTACCCCTAGCATATTTCCCCTGGTCTAGGCCACTTTTGAGTCCAACTCGGAGGGAGGTGCTGGCAGAGGCTGTCTCCACACTGCAAGGACTTGGAGCTCAGACGGCCTGGTGCGAGGGAAGTGGGGAGCAACGGGTTGGATGCCCAAAGCCTCTTTCTCCCAGCAGCCTCAGGGCAGTTGGGAGAGCAAGAGGCCCACTCTGCCCCTAGGTCGGCTCTGCCCCTTGATACACAGGCATTCCTGCTGGGGCTGCGGAGGACATATGTGACAGACTCTGGCTCAACCAAGTCTTCGGTAGGTGCAGGGGGCAGGAACAAACGTATGCATGTGATTCTGCCTCTTCCTGGCAATGTGGATGTCCAAGCTCGACTCCAGGCTCAGGGGCAAGGACCCAGAGAAAGGACCACCCCGATGTGCTTTTCTCCCGGCTTGGGAGCTGATTGCGCGACTTGCGGGAAAAACAAGCCTCCCTTTTGGTGGGAAGTGCGGCAGACGGCGAGAATGCTTGCAACCGGCCCTTGGAGGCAGCCGGGGAGGTCTTCATGCGGGAAAGGGGTGGTTCTGCTGAGAGGACCCACAGGCCAGGGGCAACACCCAGCATGGTCTCTGCCCTTGGCCAGGGTTGCCCAGACCTTCCGGGCCTCCGGGGCTGCTGCCCCATGAAGGGCACGCTGCGGGGAGTTTGTCCAGACATGCCTGGTGACCTCCCCAGTCTCTTACCCCCTAGCGCATTTCCCCTGTGCTTGGCCTTATATGAGGCCTACTAGGAGGGGAGGTGCTGGCATGGGCTGTTATCACAAGCAAGAGCCTAGAGCTCAGACGGCCTGGTCACAGGGAAGTGCGGAGCAAGTGTGTGGATTCCCAAGGTCTCTTTGGCCCAGCAGCCTCCAGCAAGGTGGGAGAGCAAAAGGCCCACTCTGCCCCTAGATCATCTGTGCCCCTTGACACACAGGCAGGCCTGCTGGGACTGCGGAGGACTTGTCTGACAGACTCAGGCTCGAACAAGTTCTCGGAAGGTGCAGGGGGCAGGAAGAAACGTATGCATGTGATTCTGCCTCTTCCTTGCAATGTGGATGTCCAAGCTTGACTCCAGGCTCACGGAATAGGGCCCAGAGCAAGGACCACCCCGAAGCGCTTTTCTCCCGGGCTTAAGAGCAGAGTGCGCGACTTGCGGGAAAAGCAGGCCTCCCTCGGCAGGGAGCGGCAGCAGTCTGGCGAGAACGCTTGCAAACCGGCCTTTGGAGCCAGTGGGGAGGTCTTCCTGCGGGAAAGGGACGGTTCTGCTCAGAGTCCCCACAGGGCATGGGAAGGACCCCGCAAGACCCCTGTCCTTGGCCAGCCTTGCCCAGGCGTCCCTGGCCTCCGGGACTCCTGCCCCATGAAGGGGCAGGCTGCGGGGTGTGTGTCTAGACATGCCTAGTCGCCTCCCCAGTCACTTACCCCTAGCATATTTCCCCTGGTCTAGGCCACTTTTGAGTCCAACTCGGAGGGAGGTGCTGGCAGAGGCTGTCTCCACACTGCAAGGACTTGGAGCTCAGACGGCCTGGTGAGAGGGAAGTGGGGAGCAACGGGTTGGATGCCCAAAGCCTCTTTCTCCCAGCAGCCTCAGGGCAGTTGGGAGAGCAAGAGGCCCACTCTGCCCCTAGGTCGGCTCTGCCCCTTGATACACAGGCATTCCTGCTGGGGCTGCGGAGGACATATGTGACAGACTCTGGCTCAACCAAGTCTTCGGTAGGTGCAGGGGGCAGGAACAAACGTATGCATGTGATTCTGCCTCTTCCTGGCAATGTGGATGTCCAAGCTCGACTCCAGGCTCAGGGGCAAGGGCCCAGAGAAAGGACCACCCCGATGTGCTTTTCTCCCGGCTTGGGAGCGGATTGCGCGACTTGCGGGAAAAACAAGCCTCGCTTGGGGTCGGAAGTGCGGCAGCCTTCGAGAATGCTTGCAACTGGCCCTTTGAGGCAGCCGGGGAGGTCTTCATGCGGGAAAGGGGTGATTCTGCTGAGAGGACCCACAGGCCAGGGGCAGCAACTAGCATGGTCTCTGCCCTTGGCCAGGGTTGCCCAGAACTTACAGGCCTCCGGGGCTGCTGCCCTATGAAGGGCAGGCTGCGTGGAGTGTGTCCAGACATGCCTGGTTACCTCCCCAGTCTCTTACCCCCTAGCGCATTTCGCCTGTGCTTGGCCTAATTTAAGGCCTACTCGGAGGGGAGGTGCTGGAATGTGCTGTTTTCACACAGCAAGAGCCTGGAGCTCAGACGGTCTGGTTACTGGGAAGTGCGGAGCAAGTGTGTGGATGCTCAAGGCCTCTTTGTCCCAGCAGTCTCCAGCAAGGTGGGAAAGCAAGACGCCCACTCTACCGTGGGTCAGCTCTGCCCCTTGAAACACAGGCAGTCCTGATCGGGCTGTGGAGGACATGTCTGACAGACTCTGGCTCAAACAAGTCCTCGGAAGGTGCAGGGGGAAGGAACAAACTTATTCATGTGATTCTGCCTCTTCCTGGCAATGTGGATGTCCAAGCTTGACTCCAGGCTCACGGAATAGGGCCCAGAGCAAGGACTACCCCGAAGCGCTTTTCTCCCGGGCTTAAGAGCAGAGTGCGCGACTTGCGGGAAAAGCAGGCCTCCCTCGGCAGGCAGCGGCAGCAGTCTGGCGAGAACGCTTGCAAACCTGCCTTTGGAGGCAGTGGGGAGGTCTTCCTGCGGGAAAGGGCCGGTTCTGCTCAGAGTCCCCACAGGCCATGGGAAGGACCCCGCAAGACCTGTGTCCTTGGCCAGCCTTGCCCAGGCGTCCCTGGCCTCCGGGACTCCTGCCCCATGAAGGGGCAGGCTGCGGGGTGTGTGTCTAGACATGCCTGGTCGCCTCCCCAGTCACTTACCCCTAGCATATTTCCCCTGGTCTAGGCCACTTTTGAGTCCAACTCGGAGGGAGGTGCTGGCAGAGGCTGTCTCCACACTGCAAGGACTTGGAGCTCAGACGGCCTGGTGCGAGGGAAGTGGGGAGCAACGGGTTGGATGCCCAAAGCCTCTTTCTCCCAGCAGCCTCAGGGCAGTTGGGAGAGCAAGAGGCCCACTCTGCCCCTAGGTCGGCTCTGCCCCTTGATACACAGGCATTCCTGCTGGGGCTGCGGAGGACATATGTGACAGACTCTGGCTCAACCAAGTCTTCGGTAGGTGCAGGGGGCAGGAACAAACGTATGCATGTGATTCTGCCTCTTCCTGGCAATGTGGATGTCCAAGCTCGACTCCAGGCTCAGGGGCAAGGACCCAGAGAAAGGACCACCCCGATGTGCTTTTCTCCCGGCTTGCGAGCTGATTGCGCGACTTGCGGGAAAAACAAGCCTCCCTTTTGGTGGGAGGTGCGGCAGACGGCGAGAATGCTTGCAACCGGCCCTTGGAGGCAGCCGGGGAGGTCTTCATGCGGGAAAGGGGTGGTTCTGCTGAGAGGACCCACAGGCCAGGGGCAACACCCAGCATGGTCTCTGCCCTTGGCCAGGGTTGCCCAGACCTTCCGGGCCTCCGGGGCTGCTGCCCCATGAAGGGCAGGCTGCGTGGAGTGTGTCCAGACATGCCTGGTGACCTCCCCAGTCTCTTTCCCCCTAGCGCATTTCCCCTGTGCTTGGCCTTATATGAGGCCTACTAGGAGGGGAGGTGCTGGCATGGGCTGTTATCACAAGCAAGAGCCTAGAGCTCAGATGGCCTGGTCACAGGGAAGTGCGGAGCAAGTGTGTGGATTCCCAAGGTCTCTTTGGCCCAGCAGCCACCAGCAACGTGGGAGAGCAAAAGGCCCACTCTGCCCCTAGATCATCTGTGCCCCTTGACACACAGGCAGGCCTGATCGGGCTGTGGAGGACATGTCTGACAGACTCTGGCTCAAACAAGTCCTCGGAAGGTGCAGGGGGAAGGAACAAACTTATTCATGTGATTCTGCCTCTTCCTGGCAATGTGGATGTCCAAGCTTGACTCCAGGCTCAGGGAAAAGGTCCCAGAGCAAGGACCACCCCGAAGCGCTTTTCTCTCGGGCTGAAGAGCAGAGTGCGAGACTTGCGGGAAAAGCAGTCCTCCCTCGGCAGGGAGCGGCAGCAGTCTGGCGAGAATGCTTTCAAACCGGCCTTTGGAGGCAATTGGGGAGGTCTTCCTGCGGGAAAGGGCCGGTTCTGCACAGAGTCCCCACAGGCCATGGGAAGGACCCAGCAAGACCTCTGTCCATGGCCAGCCTTGCCCAGACCTCCCTGGCCTCCGGGGCTGCTGCCCCATGAAGGGGCAGGCTGCTGGGTGTGTGCCTAGACATGCCTGGTCGCCTCCCCAGTCAGTTACCCCCTAGCATATTTCCTGTGGCCTAGGCTTCTTTTGAGTCCAACTAGGAGGGAGGTGCTGGCAGAGGCTGTCTCCACACTGCAAGGACTTGGAACTCAGACGGCCTGGTGAGAGGGAAGTGGGGAGCAACGGGTGGCATGCCCAACGCCTTTTTGTCCCAGCAGCCTCAGGGCAGCTGGGAGAGCAGGAGGCCCACTCTGCCCCTAGGTCGGCTCTGCCCCTTGACACACAGGCTGTGCTGCTGGGGTGGCCGAGGATGTGCCTCACAGACTCCGGCTGACTCGAGCTCTCGGAAGGTGCAGGGCTCAGGAAACGACGTGTGCATGTGGTTCTTTCTTGGCCTGGGAGTGTGGACCTCCAAGGTTGACTCCAGGCTCAGGGGCAAGGGCCCAGAGAAAGGACCACCCCGATGTGCTTTTCTCCCGGCTTGGGAGCTGATTGCGCGACTTGCGGGAAAAACAAGCCTCCCTTTTGGTGGGAAGTGCGGCAGACGGCGAGAATGCTTGCAACCGGCCCTTGGAGGCAGCCGGGGAGGTCTTCATGCGGGAAAGGGGTGGTTCTGCTGAGAGGACCCACAGGCCAGGGGCAACACCCAGCATGGTCTCTGCCCTTGGCCAGGGTTGCCCAGACCTTCCGGGCCTCCGGGGCTGCTGCCCCATGAAGGGCACGCTGCGGGGAGTTTGTCCAGACATGCCTGGTGAACTCCCCAGTCTCTTACCCCCTAGCGCATTTCCCCTGTGCTTGGCCTTATATGAGGCCTACTAGGAGGGGAGGTGCTGGCATGGGCTGTTATCACAAGCAAGAGCCTAGAGCTCAGACGGCCTGGTCACAGGGAAGTGCGGAGCAAGTGTGTGGATTCCCAAGGTCTCTTTGGCCCAGCAGCCTCCAGCAAGGTGGGAGAGCAAAAGGCCCACTCTGCCCCTAGATCATCTGTGCCCCTTGACACACAGGCAGGCCTGCTGGGACTGCGGAGGACTTGTCTGACAGACTCAGGCTCGAACAAGTTCTCGGAAGGTGCAGGGGGCAGGAAGAAACGTATGCATGTGATTCTGCCTCTTCCTTGCAATGTGGATGTCCAAGCTTGACTCCAGGCTCACGGAATAGGGCCCAGAGCAAGGACCACCCCGAAGCGCTTTTCTCCCGGGCTTAAGAGCAGAGTGCGCGACTTGCGGGAAAAGCAGGCCTCCCTCGGCAGGGAGCGGCAGCAGTCTGGCGAGAACGCTTGCAAACCGGCCTTTGGAGCCAGTGGGGAGGTCTTCCTGCGGGAAAGGGACGGTTCTGCTCAGAGTCCCCACAGGGCATGGGAAGGACCCCGCAAGACCCCTGTCCTTGGCCAGCCTTGCCCAGGCGTCCCTGGCCTCCGGGACTCCTGCCCCATGAAGGGGCAGGCTGCGGGGTGTGTGTCTAGACATGCCTAGTCGCCTCCCCAGTCACTTACCCCTAGCATATTTCCCCTGGTCTAGGCCACTTTTGAGTCCAACTCGGAGGGAGGTGCTGGCAGAGCTGTCTCCACACTGCAAGGACTTGGAGCTCAGACGGCCTGGTGAGAGGGAAGTGGGGAGCAACGGGTTGGATGCCCAAAGCCTCTTTCTCCCAGCAGCCTCAGGGCAGTTGGGAGAGCAAGAGGCCCACTCTGCCCCTAGGTCGGCTCTGCCCCTTGATACACAGGCATTCCTGCTGGGGCTGCGGAGGACATATGTGACAGACTCTGGCTCAACCAAGTCTTCGGTAGGTGCAGGGGGCAGGAACAAACGTATGCATGTGATTCTGCCTCTTCCTGGCAATGTGGATGTCCAAGCTCGACTCCAGGCTCAAGGGCAAGGGCCCAGAGAAAGGACCACCCCGATGTGCTTTTCTCCCGGCTTGGGAGCGGATTGCGCGACTTGCGGGAAAAACAAGCCTCGCTTGGGGTCGGAAGTGCGGCAGCCTTCGAGAATGCTTGCAACTGGCCCTTTGAGGCAGCCGGGGAGGTCTTCATGCGGGAAAGGGGTGATTCTGCTGAGAGGACCCACAGGCCAGGGGCAGCAACTAGCATGGTCTCTGCCCTTGGCCAGGGTTGCCCAGAACTTACAGGCCTCCGGGGCTGCTGCCCTATGAAGGGCAGGCTGCGTGGAGTGTGTCCAGACATGCCTGGTTACCTCCCCAGTCTCTTACCCCCTAGCGCATTTCGCCTGTGCTTGGCCTAATTTAAGGCCTACTCGGAGGGGAGGTGCTGGAATGTGCTGTTTTCACACAGCAAGAGCCTGGAGCTCAGACGGTCTGGTTACTGGGAAGTGCGGAGCAAGTGTGTGGATGCTCAAGGCCTCTTTGTCCCAGCAGTCTCCAGCAAGGTGGGAAAGCAAGACGCCCACTCTACCGTGGGTCAGCTCTGCCCCTTGAAACACAGGCAGTCCTGATCGGGCTGTGGAGGACATGTCTGACAGACTCTGGCTCAAACAAGTCCTCGGAAGGTGCAGGGGGAAGGAACAAACTTATTCATGTGATTCTGCCTCTTCCTGGCAATGTGGATGTCCAAGCTTGACTCCAGGCTCACGGAATAGGGCCCAGAGCAAGGACCACCCCGAAGCGCTTTTCTCCCGGGCTTAAGAGCAGAGTGCGCGACTTGCGGGAAAAGCAGGCCTCCCTCGGCAGGCAGCGGCAGCAGTCTGGCGAGAACGCTTGCAAACCTGCCTTTGGAGGCAGTGGGGAGGTCTTCCTGCGGGAAAGGGCCGGTTCTGCTCAGAGTCCCCACAGGCCATGGGAAGGACCCCGCAAGACCTGTGTCCTTGGCCAGCCTTGCCCAGGCGTCCCTGGCCTCCGGGACTCCTGCCCCATGAAGGGGCAGGCTGCGGGGTGTGTGTCTAGACATGCCTGGTCGCCTCCCCAGTCACTTACCCCTAGCATATTTCCCCTGGTCTAGGCCACTTTTGAGTCCAACTCGGAGGGAGGTGCTGGCAGAGGCTGTCTCCACACTGCAAGGACTTGGAGCTCAGACGGCCTGGTGCGAGGGAAGTGGGGAGCAACGGGTTGGATGCCCAAAGCCTCTTTCTCCCAGCAGCCTCAGGGCAGTTGGGAGAGCAAGAGGCCCACTCTGCCCCTAGGTCGGCTCTGCCCCTTGATACACAGGCACTGCTGCTGCTGCTGGGGCTGCGGAGGACATATGTGACAGACTCTGGCTCAACCAAGTCTTCGGTAGGTGCAGGGGGCAGGAACAAACGTATGCATGTGATTCTGCCTCTTCCTGGCAATGTGGATGTCCAAGCTCGACTCCAGGCTCAGGGGCAAGGGCCCAGAGAAAGGACCACCCCGATGTGCTTTTCCCCGGCTTGGGAGCGGATTGCGCGACTTGCGGGAAAAACAAGCCTCGCTTGGGGTCGGAAGTGCGGCAGCCTTCGAGAATGCTTGCAACTGGCCCTTTGAGGCAGCCGGGGAGGTCTTCATGCGGGAAAGGGGTGATTCTGCTGAGAGGACCCACAGGCCAGGGGCAGCAACTAGCATGGTCTCTGCCCTTGGCCAGGGTTGCCCAGAACTTACAGGCCTCCGGGGCTGCTGCCCCATGAAGGGCAGGCTGCGTGGAGTGTGTCCAGACATGCCTGGTTACCTCCCCAGTCTCTTACCCCCTAGCGCATTTCGACTGTGCTTGGCCTAATTTAAGGCCTACTCGGAGGGGAGGTGCTGGAATGTGCTGTTTTCACACAGCAAGAGCCTGGAGCTCAGACGGTCTGGTTACTGGGAAGTGCGGAGCAAGTGTGTGGATGCCCAAGGCCTCTTTGTCCCAGCAGTCTCCAGCAAGGTGGGAAAGCAAGACGCCCACTCTACCGTGGGTCAGCTCTGCCCCTTGAAACACAGGCAGTCCTGATCGGGCTGTGGAGGACATGTCTGACAGACTCTGGCTCAAACAAGTCCTCGGAAGGTGCAGGGGGAAGGAACAAACTTATTCATGTGATTCTGCCTCTTCCTGGCAATGTGGATGTCCAAGCTTGACTCCAGGCTCAGGGAAAAGGTCCCAGAGCAAGGACCACCCCGAAGCGCTTTTCTCCCGGGCTGAAGAGCAGAGTGCGCGACTTGCGGGAAAAGCAGGCCTCCCTCGGCAGGGAGCGGCAGCAGTCTGGCGAGAATGCTTGCAAACCGGCCTTTGGAGGCAATTGGGGAGGTCTTCCTGCGGGAAAGGGCCGGTTCTGCACAGAGTCCCCACAGGCCATGGGAAGGACCCAGCAAGACCTCTGTCCATGGCCAGCCTTGCCCAGACCTCCCTGGCCTCCGGGGCTGCTGCCCCATGAAGGGGCAGGCTGCTGGGTGTGTGCCTAGACATGCCTGGTCGCCTCCCCAGTCAGTTACCCCCTAGCATATTTCCTGTGGCCTAGGCTTCTTTTGAGTCCAACTAGGAGGGAGGTGCTGGCAGAGGCTGTCTCCACACTGCAAGGACTTGGAACTCAGACGGCCTGGTGAGAGGGAAGTGGGGAGCAACGGGTGGCATGCCCAACGCCTTTTTGTCCCAGCAGCCTCAGGGCAGCTGGGAGAGCAGGAGGCCCACTCTGCCCCTAGGTCGGCTCTGCCCCTTGACACACAGGCTGTGCTGCTGGGGTGGCCGAGGATGTGCCTCACAGACTCCGGCTGACTCGAGCTCTCGGAAGGTGCAGGGCTCAGGAAACGACGTGTGCATGTGGTTCTTTCTTGGCCTGGGAGTGTGGACCTCCAAGGTTGACTCCAGGCTCAGGGGCAAGGACCCAGAGAAAGGACCACCCCGATGTGCTTTTCTCCCGGCTTGGGAGCTGATTGCGCGACTTGCGGGAAAAACAAGCCTCCCTTTTGGTGGGAAGTGCGGCAGACGGCGAGAATGCTTGCAACCGGCCCTTGGAGGCAGCCGGGGAGGTCTTCATGCGGGAAAGGGGTGGTTCTGCTGAGAGGACCCACAGGCCAGGGGCAACACCCAGCATGGTCTCTGCCCTTGGCCAGGGTTGCCCAGACCTTCCGGGCCTCCGGGGCTGCTGCCCCATGAAGGGCACGCTGCGGGGAGTTTGTCCAGACATGCCTGGTGACCTCCCCAGTCTCTTACCCCCTAGCGCATTTCCCCTGTGCTTGGCCTTATATGAGGCCTACTAGGAGGGGAGGTGCTGGCATGGGCTGTTATCACAAGCAAGAGCCTAGAGCTCAGACGGCCTGGTCACAGGGAAGTGCGGAGCAAGTGTGTGGATTCCCAAGGTCTCTTTGGCCCAGCAGCCTCCAGCAAGGTGGGAGAGCAAAAGGCCCACTCTGCCCCTAGATCATCTGTGCCCCTTGACACACAGGCAGGCCTGCTGGGACTGCGGAGGACTTGTCTGACAGACTCAGGCTCAAACAAGTTCTCGGAAGGTGCAGGGGGCAGGAAGAAACGTATGCATGTGATTCTGCCTCTTCCTTGCAATGTGGATGTCCAAGCTTGACTCCAGGCTCACGGAATAGAGCCCAGAGCAAGGACCACCCCGAAGCGCTTTTCTCCCGGGCTTAAGAGCAGAGTGCGCGACTTGCGGGAAAAGCAGGCCTCCCTCGGCAGGCAGCGGCAGCAGTCTGGCGAGAACGCTTGCACCCGGCCTTTGGAGGCAGTGGGGAGGTCTTCCTGCGGGAAAGGGACGGTTCTGCTCAGAGTCCCCACAGGGCATGGGAAGGACCCCGCAAGACCCCTGTCCTTGGCCAGCCTTTCCCAGGCGTCCCTGGCCTCCGGGACTCCTGCCCCATGAAGGGGCAGGCTGCGGGGTGTGTGTCTAGACATGCCTGGTCGCCTCCCCAGTCACTTACCCCTAGCATATTTCCCCTGGTCTAGGCCACTTTTGAGTCCAACTCGGAGGGAGGTGCTGGCAGAGGCTGTCTCCACACTGCAAGGACTTGGAGCTCAGACGGCCTGGTGAGAGGGAAGTGGGGAGCAACGGGTTGGATGCCCAAAGCCTCTTTCTCCCAGCAGCCTCAGGGCAGTTGGGAGAGCAAGAGGCCCACTCTGCCCCTAGGTCGGCTCTGCCCCTTGATACACAGGCATTCCTACTGGGGCTGCGGAGGACATATGTGACAGACTCTGGCTCAACCAAGTATTCGGTAGGTGCAGGGGGCAGGAACAAACGTATGCATGTGATTCTGCCTCTTCCTGGCAATGTGGAAGTCCAAGCTCGACTCCAGGCTCAGGGGCAAGGGCCCAGAGAAAGGACCACCCCGATGTGCTTTTCTCCCGGCTTGGGAGCGGATTGCGCGACTTGCGGGAAAAACAAGCCTCGCTTGGGGTCGGAAGTGCGGCAGCCTTCGAGAATGCTTCCAACTGGCCCTTTGTGGCAGCCGGGGAGGTCTTCATGCGGGAAAGGGGTGATTCTGCTGAGAGGACCCACAGGCCAGGGGCAGCAACTAGCATGGTCTCTGCCCTTGGCCAGGGTTGCCCAGAACTTACAGGCCTCAGGGGCTGCTGCCCTATGAAGGGCAGGCTGCGTGGAGTGTGTCCAGACATGCCTGGTTACCTCCCCAGTCTCTTACCCCCTAGCGCATTTCGCCTGTGCTTGGCCTAATTTAAGGCCTACTCGGAGGGGAGGTGCTGGAATGTGCTGTTTTCACACAGCAAGAGCCTGGAGCTCAGACGGTCTGGTTACTGGGAAGTGCGGAGCAAGTGTGTGGATGCCCAAGGCCTCTTTGTCCCAGCAGTCTCCAGCAAGGTGGGAAAGCAAGACGCCCACTCTACCGTGGGTCAGCTCTGCCCCTTGAAACACAGGCAGTCCTGATCGGGCTGTGGAGGACATGTCTGACAGACTCTGGCTCAAACAAGTCCTCGGAAGGTGCAGGGGGAAGGAACAAACTTATTCATGTGATTCTGCCTCTTCCTGGCAATGTGGATGTCCAAGCTTGACTCCAGGCTCACGGAATAGGGCCCAGAGCAAGGACCACCCCGAAGCGCTTTTCTCCCGGGCTTAAGAGCAGAGTGCGCGACTTGCGGGAAAAGCAGGCCTCCCTCGGCAGGGAGCGGCAGCAGTCTGGCGAGAACGCTTGCAAACCGGCCTTTGGAGGCAGTTGGGGAGGTCGTCCTGCGGGAAAGGGCCGGTTCTGCTCAGAGTCCCCACAGGCCATGGGAAGGACCGCGCAAGAACCCTGTCCTTGGCCAGCCTTGCCCAGGCGTCCCTGGCCTCCGGGACTCCTGCCCCATGAAGGGGCAGGCTGCGGGGTGTGTGTCTAGATATGCCTGGTGACCTCCCCAGTCACTTACCCCTAGCATATTTCCCCTGGTCTAGGCCACTTTTGAGTCCAACTCGGAGGGAGGTGCTGGCAGAGGCTGTCTCCACACTGCAAGGACTTGGAGCTCAGACGGCCTGGTGAGAGGGAAGTGGGGAGCAACGGGTTGGATGCCCAAAGCCTCTTTCTCCCAGCAGCCTCAGGGCAGTTGGGAGAGCAAGAGGCCCGCTCTGCCCCTAGGTCGGCTCTGCCCCTTGATACACAGGCATTCCTGCTGGGGCTGCGGAGGACATATGTGACAGACTCTGGCTCAAACAAGTCTTCGGTAGGTGCAGGGGGCAGGAACAAACGTATGCATGTGATTCTGCCTCTTCCTGGCAATGTGGATGTCCAAGCTCGACTCCAGGCTCAGGGGCAAGGGCCCAGAGAAAGGACCACCCCGATGTGCTTTTCTCCCGGCTTGGGAGCGGATTGCGCGACTTGCGGGAAAAACAAGCCTCGCTTGGGGTCGGAAGTGCGGCAGCCTTCGAGAATGCTTGCAACTGGCCCTTTGAGGCAGCCGGGGAGGTCTTCATGCGGGAAAGGGGTGATTCTGCTGAGAGGACCCACAGGCCAGGGGCAGCAACTAGCATGGTCTCTGCCCTTGGCCAGGGTTGCCCAGAACTTACAGGCCTCTGGGGCTGCTGCCCTATGAAGGGCAGGCTGCGTGGAGTGTGTCCAGACATGCCTGGTTACCTCCCCAGTCTCTTACCCCCTAGCGCATTTCGCCTGTGCTTGGCCTAATTTAAGGCCTACTCGGAGGGGAGGTGCTGGAATGTGCTGTTTTCACACAGCAAGAGCCTGGAGCTCAGACGGTCTGGTTACTGGGAAGTGCGGAGCAAGTGTGTGGATGCCCAAGGCCTCTTTGTCCCAGCAGTCTCCAGCAAGGTGGGAAAGCAAGACGCCCACTCTACCGTGGGTCAGCTCTGCCCCTTGAAACACAGGCAGTCCTGATCGGGCTGTGGAGGACATGTCTGACAGACTCTGGCTCAAACAAGTCCTCGGAAGGTGCAGGGGGAAGGAACAAACTTATTCATGTGATTCTGCCTCTTCCTGGCAATGTGGATGTCCAAGCTTGACTCCAGGCTCACGGAATAGGGCCCAGAGCAAGGACCACCCCGAAGCGCTTTTCTCCCGGGCTTAAGAGCAGAGTGCGCGACTTGCGGGAAAAGCAGGCCTCCCTCGGCAGGGAGCGGCAGCAGTCTGGCGAGAACGCTTGCAAACCGGCCTTTGGAGGCAGTTGGGGAGGTCGTCCTGCGGGAAAGGGCCGGTTCTGCTCAGAGTCCCCACAGGCCATGGGAAGGACCGCGCAAGAACCCTGTCCTTGGCCAGCCTTGCCCAGGCGTCCCTGGCCTCCGGGACTCCTGCCCCATGAAGGGGCAGGCTGCGGGGTGTGTGTCTAGACATGCCTGGTGACCTCCCCAGTCACTTACCCCTAGCATATTTCCCCTGGTCTAGGCCACTTTTGAGTCCAACTCGGAGGGAGGTGCTGGCAGAGGCTGTCTCCAAACTGCAAGGACTTGGAGCTCAGACGGCCTGGTGAGAGGGAAGTGGGGAGCAACGGGTTGGATGCCCAAAGCCTCTTTCTCCCAGCAGCCTCAGGGCAGTTGGGAGAGCAAGAGGCCCACTCTGCCCCTAGGTCGGCTCTGCCCCTTGATACACAGGCATTCCTGCTGGGGCTGCGGAGGACATATGTGACAGACTCTGGCTCAACCAAGTCTTCGGTAGGTGCAGGGGGCAGGAACAAACGTATGCATGTGATTCTGCCTCTTCCTGGCAATGTGGATGTCCAAGCTTGACTCCAGGCTCACGGAATAGGTCCCAGAGCAAGGACCACCCCGAAGCGCTTTTCTCCCGGGCTGAAGAGCAGAGTGTGCGACTTGCGGGAAAAGCAGGCCTCCCTCGGCAGGGAGCGGCAGCAGTCTGGCGAGAATGCTTGCAAATCGGTCTTTGGAGGCAATTGGGGAGGTCTTCCTGCAGGAAAGGGCCGGTTCTGTACAGAGTCCCCACAGGCCATGGGAAGAACCCAGCAAGACCTCTGTCCATGGCCAGCCTTGCCCAGACCTCCCTGGCCTCCGGGGCTGCTGCCCCATGAAGGGGCAGGCTGCTGGGTGTGTGCCTAGACATGCCTGGTCGCCTCCCCAGTCTCTTACCCCCTAGCATATTTCCTGTGGCCTAGGCTTCTTTTGAGTCCAACTAGGAGGGAGGTGCTGGCATGGGCTGTTATCACACAGCAAGAGCCTGGAGCTCAGACGGCCTGATCACAGGGAAGTGCGGAGAAAGTGTGTGGATTCTCAAGGCCTCTTTGGCCCAGCAGCCTCAGGGAAGCTGGGAGAGCAAGAGGCCCATTCTGCCCCTAGATCATCTCTGCCCCAGCTCAACCTGCCTCCCTGAGGCTGCTGGGAGAAAGAGGCCTTGGGCATCGACCCCCTTGCTGGCCTCTTCCCTCTGACCAGGCCGTGTGGGATCCAGGCCCTTGCAGTGTGGAGAGAGGCCCTGCCAGAAACCTGCCCTCTAATTAGGCCTCACGTGAGGCCTAGGAACCATGGGAAAGGCGTTCAGGGAATGAGATTGCGGAGGCGCATAGGCATGTCTGGACACACTCCCCGCTACCTGCCCCTTCGTTGTGCATTACCCCCGGAGGCCAGGAACGTCTGGTCAAGGCTGGTGTCGGGCAGGGACCAGGCTGGGACCTGACCCTGGCCTGTGGGGCCTCTGAGCACAACCAGCACTTGTGCTGCTGTAAGACATCACCAGTAGCCTACAAAGGCAGTTTTGCAAGGACTCTCGCCGGCTGGCTGCCTATCCCTCACCGAGGGAGGCCCGCATTTCCCCCAAGCCGCGCACTCTACTCCGAAGACTGGGAGAAAAGTGTTTCGGGGTGTTCCTCTCTCAGGCCTTTGCCACTGAGCCTGGGAGAAAGCTAGGGGCTCCACACACCCAGGCTAAGGCAGAACCACATGCACAGTCTCTTCCGGCCCTCTGCATCGTCAGAGAGCTCGGGTGAGCCAGAGTCTGTTAGGCAGCTCCTGGGCAAGCCCAGCAGCAGCGCCTGTGTGGGAAGGGGCAGGGCCGACCGTGGCGCACAGTGGGCCACTTGCTCTCCCTACTGCCCTGAGGCTGCTGGGCCAAAGAGGCCTTGGGCATCAACCCCCTTGTTGTCCTCTTCCCTCTGACCATGCCGTCCAGGCCCCAGGCGCTTGCAGTGTGGAGAGAGTCCCTGCCAGAAACCTCCCCTCCAAGTAGCCCTCAAATGAGGCCTAAGCACCATGGGAAAAGCACTCAGGGAATGAGCTCGGGGAGGTGCCTGAGCATGTCTGGACACACACCCCGCCCCCTGCCCGTTTGAGGAGCAGCACCACCAGAGGCCAGGAAGGTCTGGTCAAGGCTGGCCTGGTGCAGGTTCCTTGCTGGGACCGGCCCCTGGCCTGTGGGTCCTCTGAGCTGGACCAGCACTGTGCCGCTGGAAGACCACACCGACAGCCTCCAAAGGCCGGATTACAAGCACTCTCGACCGCTGGTCGCCTCTCACTCAGCGAGGGAGGCTCACGTTTACCGCAAGCAGCGCATTCTGCTCCCAAGCCTGGGAGAAAAGCGCTTCTGGGTATTCCTCACTCAGGCCTTTGCCTCTGAGCCTTAGGGACAGCTAGATGTTCCACTCACCCAGGCCAAGGCAGAACCACATGCACACGTCTCTTCCGGCCCTCTGCACCATCAGAGAGCTCGGGTGAGCCAGAGAATGTCAGGCTGGTCCTGGCCAAACCCAGCAGCAGCGCCTGTGTGTGAATGGGCATGACAGACCTAACGGCACAATGGGCCCCTTGCTCTTCCTGTTGCCCTGATGTTCCTGAGCAAAAGTGTCCTTGGGCATAGACCCCCTTCCTGGCCTCTTCCCTCTGACCACGCCATCCGTGCTCCAGACCCTTGGGGTGTGTAGAGAGCCCCTGCCAGAAACCTCCCCTCCAAGTAGGCCTCAAATTAGGCCTAGGCACCAGGGAAAAGGCGGTAATGCAATGAGCCTGTGGAGGCGACTGGGCATGTATGGACACACTCCCTGCAGCCTGCCCCTTCATGGGGCAGTTCCCCCAGAGGCCAGGAAGGTCTGGACAAGGCTGGCCGGGGACAGGGTCCATGCTGGAACCTGCCCATGTCCTGTGGGGCCTTTGAGCAGAACCAGGACTCTGTTGCTGGAAGAACTCGCCGGCTGACTCCAAAGGCCAGTTTGCAAGAACTCTCCCCGAGGTGGCCCGCGATTCCCACAAGCCCCGAACTCTGCTACCAAGCCCGGGAGAAAAGCGCTTCGATGTGGTCCTCTCTCAGAGCCATTGCCCCTGAGCCTGGAGGCCAGCTATGGGCTCAACAGTCCCATGCCATGGCAGAAACACATGCACACATCTTTTCCTGCCCCCTGCACCGTCAGAGAACTTGGGTGAGCAAGAATCTGTCAGGCAGCTCCTGGGCAAGGGCAGCAGGAGCGCCTGTGTGTGAAGGGCCAGGGCCAATCTAGGGGCACAGTTGGCAACTTGCTCCTCCTGCTGCCCAGAGGCTGCTGGGACAAAGAGGCCTTGGACATCGACCCCTTGCTGGCCTCTTCCCTCTGAGCAGGCCATCCGGGCTCCAGTCCCTTGCAGTGTGGAGAGAGGCCCTGCCAGAAACCTCCCCTCCAAGTAGGCCTTAAGAGAGGCCTAGGAACCAAGGGAAAGGCACTCAGGGAATGAGCCTGGGGAGGTGCCTGAGCATGTCTGGACACACACCACGCCCCCTGCCTCTTTGTGGGGCAGTACCCCCAGAGGCCAGGAAGGTCTGGTCAAAGCTGGCTTGGTGCAGGTTCCTTGCTGGGACCGGCCCCTGGCCTGTGGGTCCTCTGAGCTGGACGAGCACTGTGCCGCTGGAAGACCACACCGGCAGCCTCCAAAGGCCGGATTACAAGCACTCTCGACCGCTGGTCGCCTCTCACTCAGCGAGGGAGGCCCACGTTTACCGCAAGCAGCGCATTCTGCTCCCAAGCCTGGGAGAAAAGCGCTTCGGGGTATTCCTCACTCAGGCCTTTGCCCCTGAGCCTTAGGGACAGCTAGATGTTCCACTCACCCAGGCCAAGGCAGAACCACATGCACACGTCTCTTCTGGCCCTCTGCACCATCAGAGAGCTGGGGTGAGCCGGAGAATGTCAGGCTTCTCCTGGCCAAACCCAGCAGCAGCGCCTGTGTGTGAATGGGCATGAGAGACCTAACGGCACAGTGGGCCCCTTGCTCTTCCTGCTGCCCAGATGTTCCTGAGCCAAAGTGTCCTTGGGCATAGACCCCCTTCCTGGCCTCTTCCCTCTGACCCGGCCATCCGTGCTCCAGACCCTTGGAGTGTGGACAGAGCCCCTGCCAGAAACCTCCCCTCCAAGTAGGCCTCACATGAGGCCTAGGCACCAGGGAAAAGGCGCTAATGCAATGAGCCTGTGGAGGCGACTGGGCATGTATGGACACACTCCCTGCAGCCTGCCCCTTCGTGGGGCAGTTCCCCCGGAGGCCAGGAAGGTCTGGACAAGGCTGGCCGGGGACAGAGTCCATGCTGGAACCTGCCCGTGTCCTGTGGGGCCTTCGAGCAGAACCAGGACTCTGTTGCTGGAAGACCTCGCCGGCTGACTCCAAAGGCCAGTTTGCAAGCACGCTCCCCGAGGGAGGCCCGCGATTCCCACAAGCCCCGCACTCTGCTACCAAGCCCGGGAGAAAAGCGCTTCGATGTGGTCCTGTCTCAGGGCCATTGCGCCTGGGCCTGGAGGCCAGCTATGGGCTCAACACTCCCATGCCATGGCAGAAGCACATGCACACATCTTTTCCTGCCCCCTGCACCGTCAGAGAACTTGGGTGAGCAAGAATCTGTCAGGCAGCTCCTGGGCAAGCCCAGCAGCAGCGCCTGTGTGTGAGGGGCAGGGCCAATCTAGGGGCACAGTTGGCAACTTGCTCCTCCTGCTGCCCAGAGGCTGCTGGGACAAAGGGGCCTTGGACATCGAACCCCTTGCTGGCCTCTTCCCTCTGAGCAGGCCGTCCGGGCTCCAGTCCCTTACAGTGTGGAGAGAGGCCCTGCCAGAAACCTCCCCTCCAAGTAGGCCTTAAATGAGGCCTAGGAACCAAGGGAAAGGCACTCAGGGAATGAGCCTGGGGAGGTGCCTGGGCATGTCTGGACACACTCCCCGTCGCCTGCCCCTTTGTGAGGCAGTACCCTGGGAGGCCAGGATGGTCTGGTCAAGGCTTGCCTGGGGCAGGGTCCTTGCTGGGACCTGCCACTGGTTGTGGGTCCTCTGTGCAGAAACAGCACTGTGCCGCTGAAAGACATCACCGGCAGCCTCCAAAGGGTGGTTTGCAAGTAAACTCTCCAGGTGGCAACCTCTCCCTCACTGAGGGAGGCCTGCGATTCCCGCAAGCCACGCACTCTGCTTCCAAGCCCAGGAGAAATGCGCTTGGGTGGTCCCCTCTCAGGGCCTTGCCCCTGAGCCAGGGGTCAGCTAGGGGCTCCAAACTCCCAGGCCAAGGCAGAGCCACATGCACATGAATCTTCCTGCCCCCTGTACCGTCAGAGAGCTCGGGTGAGCCAGAGTCTATCAGGCAGTTCATGGGCAAACCCAGCAGCAGCGCCTGTGTGTGAAGGGCCTGGGAGGACCTAGGGGCACAGTGGGCAACTTGCTCACCCTGCTGCCCTGAGGCTGCTGGGCAAAGAAGGCCTTGGGCTTCGACCCCCTTGCTGGCCTCTTGCCTCGGACCATGCCGTCCGGGCTGCAGGTCTTTGCAGTGTGGAGTGAGCCCCTGCCAGAAACCTCCCCTCCAAGTAGCCCTCGAATTAGCTCTAGGCACCAGGGGAAAATCATTCAGGGAATGAGCCTGGGGAGGTGCCTCAGCATGTCTGGACATATTTCCCGCAGCCTACCCCTTCGTGGGGCAGTACCCCCGGAGGCCAGGTAGGGCTGGGCAAGGCTAGCCTGGGGCAGGGTCCATGCTGGAACCTGCCCATGGCCTGTGGGGCCTCTGAGCAGAACCAGCACTCGGCCGCTGGAAGACCTCCCGGGCTGCCTCCAAAGGCCAGTTTGCAAGCACTCTCCCCGAGGGAGACCCGCGATTCCGGCAAGGTTCGCACTCTGATCTCAAGCCTGGGAGAAAAGCGCTTCGCGGCGGTCCTATCTCAGGGGCCTTGCCCCTGAGCCTGGGGGCCAGCTAGGGGCTCCAAACTCCCAGGCCATGCAGAACCACAAGCACATGTCTTTTCCTGCCCCCTACACTGTCAGAGAGCTTGGGTGAGCCAGAGTCTGTCAGGTAGCTCCTTGGAAAGCCCAGGAGCATCGCCTGTCTGTGATGGGCAGGGCCGAACTAGGGGCACAGAGGGCCACTTGCTCTCCTTGCTGCCTTGAGGCTGCTGGGACAAAGAGGCCTTGGGCATCGACCCCCTTGCTGGCCTCTTTCCTCTGCCCAGGCCATCCGGGCTCCAGGCCCTTGCAGTGTGGAGGAAGCCCCTGCCAGAAACCTCCCCTCCAATTAGACCTCAAATGAGGCCTAGGCACCAGGGAAAGGTGCTCACGGAATGAGCCTGGGGAGGTGCCTGAGCATGTCTGGACTCACTTCCCGCAGCCTGGTCCTTCGTGGGGCAGTTCCCCCAGAGGCCAGGAAGGTCTGGGCAAGGCTGGCCTGGGGCAGGGTCTATGCTGGAACCTGCCCGTGGCCTGTGGGTACTTTGAGCAGAACCAGGACTCTGGTGCTGGAAGACCTCCCCGGCTGCCTCCAACGGCCAGTTTGTAAGCACTTTCACCGAGGGAGGCCCGCGATTCCCAGAAGTTGCGCACTCTGCTCCCAAGCCCGGGAGATAAGCGCTTCGTGTCTGTCCTCTCTCAGGGCCATTTCCCATAAGCCTGGGGGCCAGCTAGGGGCTCCAAACTCCCAGGCCATTGCAAAACCACATGCACACGTCTTTTCCTGCCCCCTGCACCATCAGAGACCTTGGGTTAGCAAGAGTCTGTCAGGCAGCTCCTGGACAAGCCCAGCAGGAGCACCTGTGTGTGATGGGGCAGGGCTGACCTAGGGACACAGTGGGCCACTTTCTCACCCTGCTTCCCTGAGGCTGTTGGGCCAAAGAGGCCTTGGGCATCGACCCCCTTGCTGGCCTCTTCCCTCTGACCAGGCCGTCTGGGCTCAAGTCCATTGCAGTGTGTAGAGAGTCCCTGCCAGAAACATCCCCTCCAAGTAGGCCTCAAATATGGCCTATGAACCATGGGAAAGGTGCGAAAAGAATTCGACTGGGAAGGCAACTGGCATGTCTGGACACAATCCCCGCCACCTGCCCCTCTCTGGGGCAGTACCCCCAGAGGCCAGGAAGGTCTGGTCAAGGCTGGCCTGGTGCAGGGTCCTTACTGGATCATCCCCCTAGCGTGTGGGTCCTCTGAGAAGAACCAGCACTGTGCCGCTAGAAGACATCACCACCAGCCTCCAAAGGCCGGTTTGCAAGCACTCTCGCCGGCTGGCCGCCTCTCCCTCACCAAGGGAGTCCCGCGTTTACCACAAGCAGGGTACTCTGCTCCCAAACCTGGGAGAAAAGTGCTTCGGGGTGTTCCTCCCTCAGACCTTTGCCACTAAGCCTTAGGGAGAGCTAGGAGTTCAACTCACCCAGGCCATGGCAGAACCACATGCAAACGTCTCTTCCGCCCCTCTGCACCATCAGAGAGCTCGGGTGAGCCAGAGAATGTCAGGCTGCTCCTGGGCAAGTCGGCAGCAGCGCCTGTGTTTGAATGGGCAGGACCGACCTAGGGGCACAGTGGGCCACTTGCTCTTCCTGCTGCCCTGAAGCTGCTGGGTCAAAGAGGCCTTGGGCATCGACCCCCTTGCTGGCCTCTTCCCTCTGACCAGGCCATCCGTGCTCCAGAACCTTAAAGTGTGGAGACAGCCCCTGCCAGAAACCTCCCCTCCAAGTAGGCCTCAAATGAGGCCTAGGCACCAGGGAAAAGGCGCTAATGGGATGAGTCTGTGGAGGCGACTGGGCATGTATGGACACGCTCCCCGTAGCCCACCCCTTCGTGGGGCAGATCCCCGGGAGGCCAGGAAGGTCTGGACAAGGCTGCCCTGGGGCAGGGTCCATGCTGGAAGCTGCCCGTGTCCTGTGGGGCCTTTGAGCAGAACCAGGGCTGTGCCGCTGGAAGACCTCCCCAGCTGCCTCCAAAGGCCAGGTTGCAAGCACTCTCCCCGAGGGAGGCCCGCGATGCCTGAGCATGTCTGGACACACTTCCCGAAGCCTGCCCCTTCCTGGGGCACTACCCCCAAAGGACAGGAAGATCTGGTCAGGACTGGCCTGGGGCAGTGTCCATGCTGGGACCTGCCCCAGGCCTGTGGGGCCTCTGAGCACAGCCAGCATTCTGATGCTGGAATACCTCACCGGCAGCCTCCAAAGGCCGGTGTGCAAGCACTCTCACAGGCTGGCATCCTCTCCCTCACCGAGGGAGACCCGCGTTTCCCGCAAGCCACGTACCCTGTTCCCAAGTCCAGGACAATAGTGCATCGGGTTCGACCGCTCTCAGGCCCTTGCCCCAGTGCCTGGGGGACACTAGGGGCTCCACACACCCAGGCCAAGGCAGAACCACATGCACACCTCTTTGTGCCCCCTGCAACGTCAGAGAGCTTGGGTGAGCCAGAGTCTGTCAGGCCGGTCCTGGGCAAGCCCAACAACAGCGCCTGTGTGTGATGGTGCAGGGGCGACCTAGGGGCACTGATGGCACTTGCTCACCCTGCTGCCCTGAGGCTGCTGGGCCAAACAGGCCTTGGACATCGACCCCTTTGCTGGCCTTTTCCCTCTGACCAGGCCATCCGGGCTCCAGTCCTTTGCAGTGTGGAAAAAGGCCCTGCCAGAATTCTCCCTTCCAAGTAGGCCTCACATGAGGCCTAGAAATCATGGGAAAGTCGCTAAGGGAATGAAACTGGGGAGGCGCCTGGCCATGTCTGGACACACTCCCCGCCGCCTGCCCCTTCGTGGGGCAGTACCCCCAGAGGCCAGGAAGGTCTGGTCAAGGCTGGCCTGGGGCAGAGTCCTTGCTGGGACCTGGCCCTGGCTGGTGGGTACTCTGAGCAGAACCAGCATTGTGCCGCTTGAAGACCTCACCAGGAGCCTCCAAAGGCCGCTTTGCAAGCAGTCTCACCGGCTGGTCAACTCTCCCTCACTGAGAGAGGCCCGTCTCTCCCGCAAGCTGCGCACTCTCTTCCCAATCCTGGGAGAAAAGCGCTTCGGGGTGTTCCTCTCTCAGGCCTTTGCCCCGGAGCTTGGGGACAGCTAGGGGTTCCATTCACCCAGGCCAAGGCAGAACGACATGCACACGTCACTTCTGGCCCTCTGCACCATCAGAGATCTCGGGTGAGCCAGAGTCTGTCAGGCTGCCCCTGGGCAAGCCCAGCAGCAACGCCTGTGTGTGAAGGGGCAGGAACGACCTAGGGGCACAGTGCACCTTTTGCTCTTCCTGCTGCCCTTAGGCTGCTGGGCCAAAGAGGCCTTGGGGAACGACCCCCTTGCTGGCCCCTTTCCTCTCACCAGGCCATCCGTCCTCCAGACCCTTGCAGTGTGGAGAGAGCCCCTGCCAGAAACCTCCCCTGCAAGTAGGCCTCAAATGAGGCCTAGGCACCAGGGAAAAGGCGCTAAAAAAATGAGCCTGGGGAGACGCCTGGGCATGTATGGACACACACCCCACAGCTTGCTCCTTCATGGGGCAGTACCCCCGGAGGCCAGGAAGGTCTGGGCAAGTCTGGTCTGGAGCAGTATCCATGCTGGGACCTGCCCCAGGCCTGTGGGGCCACAGAGCAAATGCAGCACTCTGGCGCTGGAAGACCACCCCGGCTGCCTCCAAAGGCCAGTTTGCAAGCACTCTACTCGAGGGAGACCCGCATTTACCGCAAGCCACGCACTCTGCTCCCAAGCCCAGGACAATAGCGCATCGGGTTCTTCCGCTCTCAGGTCCTTGGCCAATTGCCTTGGGGACAACTAGGGGATCCACACACCCAGGCCGAGGCAGAACCACATGAACACGTCTCTTCCTGCCCCTTGCACCGTCAGAGAGCTCGGGTGAGCCAGAGTGTGTCAGTCAGCACCTGGGCAAGGCCAGCAGCAGCGCCTGTGTGTGATGGGGCAGGGCCAACCTAGGGGCCCTGAGGGCCAGTTCCTCACCGTGCTGCCCTGAGGCTGCATGGCCAAAGAGGCCTTGGACATCGACCCCATTGCTGGCCTCTTCCCTCTGACGAGGCTAACTGGGCTCCAGTCCCTTGCAGTGTGGAGAGAGGCCCTGCCAGAATCCTCCCCTCCAAGTAGGCCTCAAATGAGGCCTAGGTATCATGGGAAAGGTGCTCAGGGAATGAGACTGGGGAGGCGCCTGGGCATGTCTGGAGACACTCCCTGCAGCCTGCCTCTTCGTGGGGCCGTACACCCAGAGGCCAGGAAGGTCTGGTCAAGGTTGGTCTGGGGCAGGGTCCTTGCTGGGACCTGCCCCTGTCCTGTGGGCCCTCTGAGCAGAACCAGCACTGTGCCGTTGGAAGACGTCACCAGCAGCCTCCAAAGGCTGGTTTGCAAGCACTCTCGCAGGCTGGCCGCCTCTCCCTCACCGACGGAGTCCCGCAATTCTTCCGCTCTCAGGTCCTTGGCGCATCGGGTTCTTCCGCTCTCAGGTCCTTGGCCAATTGCCTTGGGGACAACTAGGGGATCCACACACCCAGGCCGAGGCAGAACCACATGAACACGTCTCTTCCTGCCCCTTGCACCGTCATAGAGCTCGGGTGAGCCACAGTCTGTTAGGAAGTTCCTGGGCAAGCCCAGCATCAGCGCCTGTGTGTGAAGAGGCAGGGCTGACCTAGGGGCACAATGGACCACTTGCTCTCCCTGCTGCACTAAGGCTGCTGGGCCAAGGAGTCCTTGGTCATCGACCCCCTTGCTGGCCTCTTCCCTCTGACCATGCCGTCCGCGCTCATGGCCCTAGCATTGTGGACAGAGCCCCTGCCAGAAACCTCCCCTCTAAGTAGGCCTCAAATGCGGCCTATGAACCATGGGAATGGCGCTCAGGGAATGAGCCTGTGGAGGTCCCTGGGCATGTTATGACACACACCCCACCACTTTCCCCTTCATGAGGAAGTATCCCCGGAGGCCAGGAAGGTCTAGTCAAGGCTGGCCTGGGGTAATGTTCGTGCTGTGACCTGCCATTGGCCTGTGGGACCTCTGAGCAGAACCAGCACTGTGGCTATGGAAGACCTCACCGGCAGCCTCCAAAGGCCAGTTTGCAAGCACTCTCGCTGGCTGGCAACCTCTCCCTCACCGAGGGAGTCCCGCAATTCCCGCAAGCCACGCACTCTGCTCCCAAGCCCAGGAGGAAAAGGCTTGAGCGGTCCCCTCTAATGGATTTGCCCCTGAGCGTGGGGGACAGCTAGGGACTCCAAACTCCCAGGCCAAGGCAGAACCACATGCACACGAGTCTTCCTGCCCCCTGCCCATCAGAGAACTCAGGTGAGCCAGAGTCTGTCAGGCAACTCCTGGGCAAGCCCAACAACAGAGCCTGTGTGTGAAGGGACAGGGCCCACCTAGGGACACAGTGGGCCACTTGCTTACCCTGCTGCCCTGAGGCTGCTGGGACCAAGAGGTCTTGGGCATCTCTCTCTTTCCTCTGACCAGGCCGTCCAGCCTCCAGTTCCTTGCAGTTTGGAGAGAGGCCCTGGCAGGAATCACCCTTCCAAGTAGGCCTCAAATGAGCCCTAGGAATCATGGGAAAGGCGCTAAGGAAATGAGACTGGGGAGGCAACTGGGCATGTCTGGACACACTCCCCGCCACCTGCCCATTCGGGAGGCTGTAACCCCGGAGGGCAGAAAGGTCTGGTCAAGGTTGGCCTGGGGGAGGGTCCGTGCTGGGACCTGCCACTGGCCAGTGGAGCCTCTGATCAGATACATCACTGTGCCGCAGGAAAACCTCACTGGCAGCCTCCAAAGGCTGGTTTGCAAGCACTCGCACCTAGGGAGACCCGCGCTTCCCGCAAGCCATGCACTCTGTTCCCAAGCCCAGGAAAGAAGCTCTTGTGGTGTCCCCTCTCAGGGCCTTGCCCCTGAAACTGGTGTCAGCTAGGGGCTCCAAACTCCCAGGCCAAGGCAGAGCCACGTGCACACAAGTCTTCCTGTCCACTGCACTGTCAGAGAGGTCGGGTGAGCCAGAGTCTGTCAGGCAGCTCCTGGGCAAGCCAAGCAGCTGTCCAGTGTGTGAAGCGTCAGGACTGACCTAGTGGCACAGTGGGCCACTTGCTCACCCTGATGCCCTGAGGCTGCTGGGCCAAAGAGGCCTTGGGCATCGACCCCCTTGCTGGCCTCTTCCCTCTGATCATGCCGTCCGTGCTCTAGGCCCTTGCAGTGTGGAGAGAGCCCCTGCCAGAATCCTCCCCTCTAAGTATGCCTCAAATGCGGCCTAGGCACCAGGGGGAAAGTGCTCAGGGAATGAGCCTGGGGAGGTGCCTGTGCTTGTCTGGACACACTTCCCGCAGCCTGCTCCTTCGTGGGGCACTACCCCCAAAGGACAGGAAGATCTGGTCAAGACTGGCCTGGGGCAGTGTCCATGCTGTGACCTGCCCCTGGCATGTGGGGCCTCTGAGCACAACCAGCACTCTGCTGCTGGAATACCTCACCGGCAGCCTCCAAAGGCCAGTTTGCAAGCACTCTCACAGACTGGCATCCTCTCCCTCACCAAGGGAGACCTGCATTTCCCGCAAGCCTCTCACTCTGTTCCCCAGTCCAGGACAAGAGCGCATTGGGTTCGTCTGCTCTCAGGCCCTTGCCCCAGTGCATGGGGGACAGCTAGTGTCTCCACATACCCAGGACAAGGCAGAATCACATGCACACGTCTCTTTCTGCCCCCTTAACCTTCAGAGAGCTTGGTTGAGCCAGAGTCTGTCAGGCTGGTCCTGGGCAAGCCCAGCAGAAGCGCCTGTGTGTGATGGTGCAGGGGCGACCTAGGGGCACTGAGGGCCACTTGCTCACCCTGGTGCCCTGAGGCTGCTTGGCCAAAGAGGCCTTGGACATCGACCCCCTTGTTGGCCTTTTCCCTCTGACCAGGCCATCCGGGCTCCAGTCCATTGCAGTGTGGAGAGAGGCCCTGCCAGAATCCTCCCCTACAAGTAGGCCTCATATGAGGCCTAGGAATCATGGGAAAGGTGCAAAGAGAATGAAAATGGGGAGGCGCCTGGCCATGTCTGGACACACTCCCCGCCGCCTGCCCCTTCATGGGGCAGAACCCGCAGAGGCCAGGAAGGTCTGGTCAAGGCTGGCCTTGGGCCGGGTCCATGTTGGGACCTGCCCCTGGCCGGTGGGTACTCTGAGCAGAATCAGCATTGTGCCGCTGGAAGACCTCACCGGCCGCCTCCAAAGGCCGCTTTGCAATCAGTCTCACCAGCTGGCTGCCTCTCTCTCACCGAGGGAGGCCCGTCTTTCCCACAAGCCGCGCACTCTGTTCCCAAACCTGGGAGAAAAGCGCTTCGGTGTGTTCCTCTCTCAGGCATTTGCCCCAGAGCCTGGGGACAGCTAGGTGTTCCACTCACCCAGGCCAATGCAGAACCACATGCACACGTCTCTTCTGGTCCTCTGCACCATCAGAGAGCTCGGGTGAGCCACAGTCTGTGAGGCTGCCCCTGGGAAAGCCAGCAGCACCGCCTGTGTGTGAAGGGGCAGGGCCTAACTAGAGGCACAGTGCACTACATGCTCTTCCTGGTGCCTTTAGGCTGTTGGGCCAAAGAGGCCTTGGGAAACGAGCCCCTTGCTGGCCTCTTCCTTCTGACCAGGCCATCCGTCCTCCAGACACTTGTAGTGTGGAGCGAGCCCCTGCCAGAAACCTCCCCTCCAAGTAGGGCTCAAATGAGACCTAGGCACCAGGGAAAAGGCGCTAATGGAATGAGCCTGTGGAGGCGACTGGGCATGCATGGACACACTCCCCGCAGCCTGCCCCTTCGTGAGGCAGTTCCCCCGGAAGCCAGGAAGTTCTGTACAAGGCTGGCCTGGGGCAGGGTCCATGCTGAAACCTGCCCTTGACCTGTGGGCCCTTTGACCAGAACCAGAACTCTGCTGCTGGAAGACCTCCCCAGCTGCCTCCATAGGCCAGTTTGCAAGCACTCTCCCCGAGGGAGACAAGCGATTCCCACAAGCACCACACTCTGGCCCCAGGCCCAGGAGAATAGTGCTTCGAGGTGGTCCTCTCTCAGGACCATTGCCAATGAGCCTGGGGGCCTGCTAGGGGCTCCACACTCCCAGGCCAAGACAGAACCACATGCACACGTCTTTTCCTGCTCCCTGCACCGTCAGAGAGCTTGGGTGAGCAAGAGTCTGTCAGGCAGCTCCTGGACAAGCCCAGAAGCAGCACCTATGTGTGATGGGGCAGGGCCAACCTAGGGGCACAGTGGGACACTTGCTCTTCCTGCTGCCCTGAGCCTCCTGGGACAAAGAGGCCTTGGGCGTCAACCCCCTTGCTGGCGTCTTCCCTCTGACCAGGCCATCCGAGCTCCAGTCCTTGCAGTGTGGAGAGAGGCCCTGCCAGAGACCTCCCCTCCAAGTAGGCCTCAAATGAGGCCTAGGAAACATGGGAAAGGGACTCAGGGAATGAGCCTGGGGAGGTGCCTGGGCATGTCTGGACACACTCCCCACCGCCTGCCCCTTCGTGAGACAGTATGCTCAGAGGCCAGGTAGGTCTGGTCAAGGCTGGCCTGGGTCAGGGTCGGTGCTGGGACCTGCCACTGGCCTGTGGATCCTCTGTGCAGAACCAGCACTGTGCCGCTGGAAGACATCACCGGCAGCCTCCAAAGGCCGGGTTGCAAGTCCTCTCTCCAGCTGGCAACCTCTCCGTCACCGAGGGAGGCCCGCAATTTCCGCAAGCCACCCACTCTGCTTAAAAGCCCAGGACAATAGCACTTCAGTGGTCCCCTCTCAGGGCCTTGCCCCTGAGCCTGGGAGACAGCTAGGGGCTCCAAACTCCCAGGCCAAGGCAGAACCACATGCACACGAGTCTTCCTGCCCCCTGCACCATCAGAGAGCTCGGGTGAGCCAGAGAATGTCAGGCAGGTCATGGGCAAACCCAGCAGCACGACCTGTGTGTGAAGGGGTAGGGCGAAACTAGGGGCACAGTGGGCCACTTGCTCTTCCTGCTGCCCTGAGGCTGCTGGGCCAAAGAGGCCTTCGGCATCGACCCCCTTGCTGGCCTCTTCCATCTGACCATGGTGTCCGTGCTCCAGGCCCGAGCACTGTGGAGAGAGCCCCTGCCAGAAAACACCCCTCTAAGTAGGCCTCAAATGCGGCCTAGGCACCAGGGGAAAAGTGCTCAGCGAAGGAGCCTGGGGAGGTGCCTGAGCATGTCTGGACACACTTCCCACAGCCTGCGCCTTCGTGGGGCACTAACCCCAAAGGACAGGAAGGTCTGGTCAAGACTGGCCTGGGGAAGTGTCCATGCTGGGACCTGCCCCTGGAATGTGGGGCGTCTGAGAACAACCAGCACTCTGCTGCTGGAATACCTCATCGGCAGCCTCCAAAGGCTGGTTTGCAAGCACTCTCACAGGCTGGCGTCCTCTCCCTCACCCAGTGAGACCCACGTTTCCCGCAATCCACGCACTCTGTTCCCAAGACCAGAAAAATAGCACATCTTGTTCGTCCGCTCTCAGCCGCTTGCCCCTAGGCCTGGGGCCAGCTACGGGCTCCACACACCCAGGCCAAGGCAGAACCACATGCACACGTCTCTTCCTGCCCCCTGCACCGTCAGAGAGCTTGGGAGAGAAAGAGTCTGTCTGTCAGCACCTGGCCAAGACCAGCAGCACATGTGTGTGATGGGGCAGGGCCGACCTAGAGGCAGTGAGGGCCAGTTGCTCACCCTGCTGCCCTGAGGCTCTTGGGACAAAGATGGCTTGTACATCGACCCCATTGCTGGCCTCTTCCCTCTGACCAGGCCGTCCAGGCTCCAGTCCCTTGTAGTGTGGAAAGAGGCCCTGCCAGAAACGTCCCCTCCAAATAGACCTGAAATGAGGCCAAGGTATCTTGAGAATAGTAGTAAGGAATGAGACTGGGGAGGCTCCTCAGCATGTCTGGCCACACTCCTTACCGCCATAAACTTCGTGGGGCAGTACACGCAGAGGCCAGGAAGGTCTGGGCAAGGCTGTCCTGGGGCAGGTCCTTGCTGGGGCCTGCCCCTGGCCTGTGGGGCCTCTGAGCAGAACCAGCACTGTGCCATTGGAACACCTCACCAGCAGCCTCCAAAGGCCGGTTTGCAAGCACTCTCACAGGCTGGCGTCCTCTCCCTAACCGAGGGAGGCCCGGAATTCCCGCAAGCCGCACACTCTGCTTCCATGCCTGGGAGAAAAGCGCTTCGGGATGTTCCTCCCTCTGGCCTTTGCCCCTGACCCTGGGAGACAGCTAGGGGCTCCACACTAACAGGCCAAGGCAGAACCACATGCACACGTATCTTCCGGCCCTCTGCAGCGTCAGAGAGCTCGGGAGAGCCACAGTCATTAGGCAGCTCCTGGGGAAGCCCAGTAGCAGTGCCTGTGTGTCAAGGGGCAGGGCCGACCTAGGGTCACTGAGGGCCACATGCTCAACCTGCTGCCCTGAGGCTTCTGGGACAAAGAGGCCTTGCGCATCGACCCCCTTGCTGACTTCTTCCCTCTCACCACACCCTCCGGGCTCGAGTCACTTGCAGTGTGGAGAGAGCCCCTGGCATAAACCTCCCCTCCAAATAGGCCTCAAACGAGGCCTAGGAACCATGGGAAAGGCGCTCAGGGAATGATCCTGGGGAGGTGTCTGGGCATGCCTGAACAACTCCCCGCCACCTGCCCTTTGGTGAGGCAGTACCCCCGGAGGCCAGGAAGGTCTGGTCATGGCTGTTCGGGGTCAGGGTCCATGATGGAACCTGCCCGTGGCCTTTGGGGCCTTTGAGCAGAACCAGGACTCTGCCGTTGGAAGACCTCACCAGCAGCCTCCAAAGGCCTGTTTGCAAGATCTCTGGTCTGCTGGCCGTAATTCCCTCATCGAGGCCCACTCTGCCCCTATGTGGGCTCTGCCCCTTGACACACAGGCAGTCCTGCTGGGGCAGAGGAGGACATGTCTGACAGACTCTGGCTCAACCAAGCCCTCGGAAGGTGCAGGGGGCAGCAACAAACGTATGCATGTGATTCTGCCTCTTCCTGGCAATGTGGATGTCCAAGCTTGACTCCAGGGTCAGGGACAAGGGCCCAGAAAAAGTACCACCCCGAAGCGCTTTTCTCCAGGGCTTAAGAGCAGAGTGCGCGACTTGCGGGAAACCAAATTTCCCTCGGCATCAAGCGGCAGCAGTCAGGTGAGAATGCTTGCAAACCGGCCTTTGGAGGCAGTTGGGGAGATCTTCCTGCGGGAAATGACCGGTTCTGCACAGAGTCCCCACAGGCCATGGGAAGGATCCAGCAAGACCCCTGTCCTTGGCCAGCCTTGCCCAGACATCGCTGGCCTCCAGGTTGCTGCCCCATGAAGGGGCAGGCTGCAGGGTGTGTGTCTAGACATGCCTGGTCGCCTCCCCAGTCACTTACCCCTAGCATATTTCCCCTGATCTAGGCCACTTTTGAGTCCAACTCGGAGGGAGGTGCTGGCAGAGGCTGTCTCCACACTGCAAGGACTTGGAGGTCAGATGGCCTTTTGAGAGGGAAGTGGGGAGCAACGGGTTGGATGCCCAAAGCCTCTTTCTCCCAGCAGCCTCAGGGCAGTTGGGAGAGCAAGAGGCCCACTCTGCCCCTAGGTCGGCTCTGCCCCTTGATACACAGGCATTCCTGCTGGGGCTGCGGAGGACATGTCTGACAGACTCTGGCTCAACCAAGTCCTCGGAAGGTGCAGGGGGCAGGAACAAACGTATGCATGTGATTCTGCCTCTTCCTGCAATGTGGATGTCCAAGCTCGACTCAAGGCTCAGGGGCAAGGGCCCAGAGAAAGGACCACCCCGATGTGCTTTTCTCCCCGCTTGGGAGCTGATTGCACGACTTGCGGGAAAAACAAGCTTCCCTTGGGGTGGGAGGTGCGGCAGCCGGCGAGAATGCTTGCAACCTGCCCTTGGAGGCAGCCGGGGAGGTCTTCATGCGGGAAAGGGGTGGTTCTGCTGAGAGGACCCACAGGCCAGGGGCAGCACCCAGCAAGGTCTCTGCCCTTGGCCAGGGTTGCCCAGACCTTCCAGGCCTCCAGGGCAGCTGCCACATGAAGAGCACACTGCGGGTAGTGTGTCCAGACATGCCTGGTCACCTCCACAGTCCCTCACCCCCTAGCTCATTTCCCCTGGTCTAGGCCACTTTTGAGTCCAACTCGGAAGGAGGTGCTGGCAGAGGCTGTCTCCACACTGCAAGGACTTGGAGCTCAGACTGCCTGGTGAGAGGGAAGTGGGGAGCAACGTGTTGGATGCCCAAAGCCTCTTTCTCCCAGCAGCCTCAGGGCAGTTGGGAGAGCAAGAGGCCCACTCTGCCCCTAGGTCGGCTCTGCCCCTTGATACACAGGCATTCCTGCTGGGGCGGCGGAGGACCTATGTGACAGACTCTGGCTCAACTAAGTCTTTGGTAGGTGCAGGGGGCAGGAACAAACGTATGTATGTGATTCTGCCTCTTCCTGGCAATGTGGATGTCCAAGCTCGACTCCAGGCTCAGGGGCAAGGGCCCAGAGAAAGGACCACACCGATGTGCTTTTCCCCGGCTTGGGAGCGGATTGCGCGACTTGCGGGAAAAACGGACGACCTCCCCAACTGCCTCCAAAGGCCGGTTTGCAAGCATTCTCGCCAGATTGCTGCCGCTCCCTGCCGAATGAGGCCTGCTTTTCCCGCAAGCCACGCACTCTGCTCTTAAGCCCGGGAGAAAAGCGCTTCGGGGTGGGCCTTGCTCTGGGCCCTATTCCGTGAGCCTGGAGTCAAGCTTGGACATCCACATTGCCAGGAAGAGGCAGAATCACATGCATACGTTTCTTCCTGCCCCCTGCACCTTCCGAGAACTTGTTTGAGCCTGAGTCTGTCAGACAAGTCCTCCGCAGTCCCAGCAGGCCTGCCTGTGTGTCAAGGGGCACAGATGATCTAGGGGCAGAGTGGGCCTTTTGCTCTCCCACGTTGCTGGTGGCTGCTGGGCCAAAGAGGCCTTGGGAATCCACACACTTGCTCCGCACTTCCCTGTGACCAGGCCGTCTGAGCTCTAGGCTCTTGCTTGTGATAACAGCCCATGCCAGCACCTCCCCTCCTAGTAGGCCTCATATAAGGCCAAGCACAGGGGAAATGTGCTAGGGGGTAAGAGACTGCGGAGGTCACCAAGCATGTCTGGACAAACTCCCTGCAGCGTACCCTTCATGGGGCAGCAGCCCCGGAGGCCCGGAAGGTCTGGGCAACCCTGGCCAAGGGCAGAGACCATGCTGGGTGTTGCCCCTGGCCTGTGGGTCCTCTCAGCAGAACCACCCCTTTCCCGCATGAAGACCTCCCCGGCTGCCTCCAAGGGCCGGTTGCAAGCATTCTCGCCGTCTGCCGCACCTCCCACCAAAGGGAGGCTTGTTTTTCCCGCAAGTCGCGCAATCAGCTCCCAAGCCGGGAGAAAAGCACATCGGGGTGGTCCTTTCTCTGGGCCCTTGCCCCTGAGCCTGGAGTCAACCTTGGAGGTCCACACTCCCAGGCCAAGAAAGAACCACATGCACACGTCGTTTCCTGAGCCCTGCACCTTCCGAGAGCTCGAGTCAGCCGGAGTCTGTGAGGCACATCCTCGGCCACCCCAGCAGCACAGCCTGTGTGTCAAGGGGCAGAGCCGACCTAGGGGCAGAGTGGGCCTCCTGCTCTCCCAGCTGCCCTGAGGCTGCTGGGACAAAAAGGCGTTGGGCATGCCACCCGTTGCTCCCCACTTCCCTCTCACCAGGCCGTCTGAGTTCCAAGTCCTTGCAGTGTGGAGACAGCCTCTTCCAGCACCTCCCTCCGAGTTGGACTCAAAAGAGGCCTAGGCCACAGGAAATATGCTAGGGGGTACGTGACTGGGGAGGCGACCAGGCATGCCTAGGCTCACACCCAGCAGCCTGCCCCTTCATGGGGCAGCAGCCCCGGAGGCCAGGGAGGTCTGGGCAAGGCTGGCCATGGACAGAGGTCTTGCTGGGTCCTTCCCATGGCCTGTGGGGACTCTGTGCAGAACCGGCCCTTTCCCGCAGGAAGACCTCCCCAATTGCCTCCAAAGGCCGGTTTGCAAGCATTCTCGCCAGACTGCTGCCGCTCCCTGCCGAGGGAGGACTGCTTTTCCCTCAAGTCGCGCACTCTGCTCTTCAGCCCGGGAGAAAAGCGCTTCTGGGTGGTCCTTTGTCTGGGCCCTTGCCCCTGAGCCTGGAGTCAAGCTTGGACATCCACATTGCCAGGAAGAGGCAGAATCACATGCATACGTTTCTTCCTGGCCCCCTGCACCTTCCGAGGACTTGGTTGAGCCAGACTCTGTCAGACAAATCCTCTGCAGCTCCAGCAGGACTGCCTGTGTGTCAAGGGGTAGAGCCGACCTAGGGGCAGAGTGGACCTCTTGCTCTCCCAACTGCCCTGAGGCTGCTGGGAAAAAGAGGCTTTGGGCATCCAACCCGTTGCTCCCCACTTCCCTCTCACCAGGCAGTCTGAGCTCCAAGTCCTTGCAGTGTGGAGACAGCCTCTTCTAGCACCTCCCCTCCGAGTTGGACTCAAAAGAATCCTAGGCCAGGGGAAATATGCTAGGGGGCAAGTGACTGGCAGTCGACCAGGCATGTCTAGGCACACAGCCAGCAGCCAGCCCCTTCATGGGGCAGCAGCCCCGGAGGCCAGGGAGGTCTCGGCAAGGCTGGCCATGGACAGAGGTCTTGCTGGGTCCTTCCCATGGCCTGTGGGGACTCTGTGCATAACCGGCCCTTTCCCGCAGGAAGACCTCCCCACTGCCTCCAAAGGCCGGTTTGCAAGCGTTCTCGCCAGACTGCTGCCGCTCCCTGCCGAGGGAGGCCTGCTTTTCCCGCAAGTCGCGCACTCTGCTCTTCAGCCCGGGAGAAAAGCGCTTCGGGGTGGTCTTTGCTCTGGGCCCTATTCCGTGAGCCTGGAGTCAAGCTTGGACATCCACATTGCCAGGAAGAGGCAGAATCACATGCATACGTTTTTTCCTGCCCCCTGCACCTTCCGAGAACTTGTTTGAGCCTGAGTCTGTCAGACAAGTCCTCCGCAGTCCCAGCAGGCCTGCCTGTGTGTCAAGGGGCACAGATGATCTAGGGGCAGAGTGGGCCTTTTGCTCTCCCACCTTGCTGGTGGCTGCTGGGCCAAAGAGACCTTGGGAATCCACACACTTGCTCCGCACTTCCCTGTGACCAGGCCGTCTGAGCTCTAGGCTCTTGCTTGTGATAACAGCCCATGCCAGCACCTCCCCTCCTAGTAGGCCTCATATAAGGCCAAGCACAGGGGAAATGCGCTAGGGGGTAAGAGACTGGGGAGGTCAACAGGCATGTCTGGACACACTCCCCGCAGCGTGCCCTTCATGGGGCAGCAGCCCCGGAGGCCCGGAAGGTCTGGGCAACCCTGGCCAAGGGCAGAGACCATCCTGGGTGCTGCCCCTGGCCTGTGGGTCCTCTCAGCAGAACCACTCCTTTCCCGCATGAAGACCTCCCCGGCTGCCTCCAAGGGCCGGTTGCAAGCATTCTCGCCGGCTGCTGCACCTCCCACCCAAAGGGAGGCTTGTTTTTCCCGCAAGTCGCGCAATCAGCTCCCAAGCCGGGAGAAAAGCACATCGGGGTGGTCCTTTCTCTGGGCCCTTGCCCCTGAGCCTGGAGTCAACCTTGGAGGTCCACACTCCCAGGCCGAGAAAGAACCACATGCACACGTCGTTTCCTGAGCCCTGCACCTTCCGAGAGCTCGAGTCAGCCGGAGTCTGTGAGGCACATCCTCGGCCACCCCAGCAGCACAGCCTGTGTGTCAAGGGGCAGAGCCGACCTAGGGGCAGAGTGGGCCTCCTGCTCTCCCAGCTGCCCTGAGGCTGCTGGGAGAAAAAGGCGTTGGGCATGCAACCCGTTGCTCCCCACTTCCCTCTCACCAGGCCGTCTGAGTTCCAAGTCCTTGCAGTGTGGAGACAGCCTCTGCCAGCACCTCCCTCCTAGTTGGACTCAAAAGAAGCCTAGGCCACAGGAAATATGCTAGGGGGTGACTGGGGAGGCGACCAGGCATGTCTAGGCACACACCCAGCAGCCTGCCCCTTCATGGGGCAGCAGCCCCGGAGGCCAGGTAGGTCTGGGCAAGGCTGGCCATGGACAGAGGTCTTGCTGGGTCCTTCCCATGGCCTGTGGGGACTCTGTGCAGAACCGGCCCTTTCCCGCAGGAAGACCTCCCCAATTGCCTCCAAAGGCCGGTTTGAAAGCATTCTCGCCAGACTGCTGCCGCTCCCTGCCAAGGGAGGACTGCTTTTCCCGCAAGTCGCGCACTCTGCTCTTCAGCCCGGGAGAAAAGCGCTTCGGGGTGGTCCTTGCTCTGGGACCTTTTCCCTGAGCCTGGAGTCAAGCTTGGACATCCACATTGCCAGGAAGAGGCAGAATCACATGAATAAGTTTGTTCCTTCCCCCTGCAAATTCCGAGGACTTGTTTGAGCCAGAGTCTGTCAGACATGTCCTCCACAGCCCGATCAGGACTGCCTGTGTTTCAAGGGGCAGAGCTGACCCACGGTAGAGTGGGCGTCTTGCTTTCCCACCTTGCTGGTGACTGCTGGGACAAAGAGGCCTTGGGCATCCACACACTTGCTCCGCACTTCCCAGTAACCAGACCGTCTGAGCTCCAGGCTCTTGCTGTGTGAAAACAGCACATTCCAGCACCTCCCCTCCGAGTAGGCCTTAAATTAGGCCAAGCACAGGCGAAATGCGCTAGGGAGTAAGAGACTGGGGAGGTAACCAGGCATGTCTGGACACACTCCACGCAGCCTGCCCTTCATGGGGCAGCAGCCCCGGAGGCCTGTAAGTTCTGGGCAACCCTGGCCTGTGTGTGAAGGGACAGGGCCCACCTAGGGGCGCAGTGGGCCACTTGCTTACCCTGCTGCCCTGAGGCTGCTGGGACCAAGAGGCCTTGGGCATCTTTCTCTTTCCTCTGACCAGGCCGTCCAGCCTCCAGTTCCTTGCAGTTTGGAGAGAGGCCCTGGCAGGAATCACCCTTCCAAGTAGGCCTCAAATGAGCCCTAGGAATCATGGGAAAGGCGCTAAGGAAATGAGACTGGGGAGGCAACTGGGCATGTCTGGACACACTCCCCGCCACCTGCCCATTCGGGAGGCTGTAACCCCGGAGGGCAGAAAGGTCTGGTCAAGGTTGGCCTGGGGGAGGGTCCGTGCTGGGACCTGCCACTGGCCAGTGGAGCCTCTGATCAGATACATCACTGTGCCGCAGGAAAACCTCACTGGCAGCCTCCAAAGGCTGGTTTGCAAGCACTCGCACCTAGGGAGACCCGCGCTTCCCGCAAGCCATGCACTCTGTTCCCAAGCCCAGGAAAGAAGCTCTTGTGGTGTCCCCTCTCAGGGCCTTGCCCCTGAAACTGGTGTCAGCTAGGGGCTCCAAACTCCCAGGCCAAGGCAGAGCCACGTGCACACAAGTCTTCCTGTCCACTGCACTGTCAGAGAGGTCGGGTGAGCCAGAGTCTGTCAGGCAGCTCCTGGGCAAGCCAAGCAGCTGTCCAGTGTGTGAAGCGTCAGGACTGACCTAGTGGCACAGTGGGCCACTTGCTCACCCTGATGCCCTGAGGCTGCTGGGCCAAAGAGGCCTTGGGCATCGACCCCCTTGCTGGCCTCTTCCCTCTGACCATGCCGTCCGTGCTCTAGGCCCTTGCAATGTGGAGAGAGCCCCTGCCAGAATCCTCCCCTCTAAGTATGCCTCAAATGCGGCCTAGGCACCAGGGGGAAAGTGCTCAGGGAATGAGCCTGGGGAGGTGCCTGTGCTTGTCTGGACACACTTCCCGCAGCCTGCTCCTTCGTGGGGCACTACCCCCAAAGGACAGGAAGATCTGGTCAAGACTGGCCTGGGGCAGTGTCCATGCTGTGACCTGCCCCTTGCCTGTGGGGCCTCTGAGCACAACCAGCACTCTGCTGCTGGAATACCTCACCGGCAGCCTCCAAAGGCCAGTTTGCAAGCACTCTCACAGACTGGCATCCTCTCCCTCACCAAGGGAGACCTGCATTTCCCGCAAGCCTCTCACTCTGTTCCCCAGTCCAGGACAATAGCGCATTGGGTTCGTCTGCTCTCAGGCCCTTGGCCCAGTGCATGGGGGACAGCTAGTGTCTCCACATACCCAGGACAAGGCAGAATCACATGCACACGTCTCTTTGTGCCCCCTTAACCTTCAGAGAGCTTGGGTGAGCCAGAGCCTGTCAGGCTGCTCCTGGGCAAGCCCAGCAGCAGCGCCTGTGTGTGATGGTGCAGGGGCGACCTAGGGGCACTGAGGGCCACTTGCTCACCCTGGTGCCCTGAGGCTGCTTGGCCAAAGAGGCCTTGGACATCGACCCCCTTGTTGGCCTTTTCCCTCTGACCAGGCCATCCGGGCTCCAGTCCATTGCAGTGTGGAGAGAGGCCCTGCCAGAATCCTCCCCTACAAGTAGGCCTCATATGAGGCCTAGGAATCATGGGAAAGGTGCAAAGAGAATGAAAATGGGGAGGCGCCTGGCCATGTCTGGACACACTCCCCGCCGCCTGCCCCTTCATGGGGCAGAACCCGCAGAGGCCAGGAAGGTCTGGTCAAGGCTGGCCTTGGGCCAGGTCCATGTTGGGACCTGCCCCTGGCCGGTGGGTACTCTGAGCAGAATCAGCATTGTGCCGCTGGAAGACCTCACCGGCCGCCTCCAAAGGCCGCTTTGCAATCAGTCTCACCAGCTGGCTGCCTCTCTCTCACCGAGGGAGGCCCGTCTTTCCCACAAGCCGCGCACTCTGTTCCCAAACCTGGGAGAAAAGCGCTTCGGTGTGTTCCTCTCTCAGGCATTTGCTCCAGAGCCTGGGGACAGCTAGGTGTTCCACTCACCCAGGCCAATGCAGAACCACATGCACACGTCTCTTCTGGTCCTCTGCACCATCAGAGAGCTCGGGTGAGCCACAGTCTGTGAGGCTGCCCCTGGGAAAGCCAGCATCACCGCCTGTGTGTGAAGGGGCAGGGCCTAACTAGAGGCACAGTGCACTACATGCTCTTCCTGGTGCCTTTAGGCTGTTGGGCCAAAGAGGCCTTGGGAAACGAGCCCCTTGCTGGCCTCTTCCTTCTGACCAGGCCATCCGTCCTCCAGACACTTGTAGTGTGGAGCGAGCCCCTGCCAGAAACCTCCCCTCCAAGTAGGGCTCAAATGAGACCTAGGCACCAGGGAAAAGGCGCTAATGGAATGAGCCTGTGGAGGCGACTGGGCATGCATGGACACACTCCCCGCAGCCTGCCCCTTCGTGAGGCAGTTCCCCCGGAAGCCAGGAAGTTCTGTACAAGGCTGGCCTGGGGCAGGGTCCATGCTGAAACCTGCCCTTGACCTGTGGGCCCTTTGACCAGAACCAGAACTCTGCTGCTGGAAGACCTCCCCAGCTGCCTCCATAGGCCAGTTTGCAAGCACTCTCCCCGAGGGAGACAAGCGATTCCCACAAGCACCACACTCTGGCCCCAGGCCCAGGAGAATAGTGCTTCGAGGTGGTCCTCTCTCAGGACCATTGCCAATGAGCCTGGGGGCCTGCTAGGGGCTCCACACTCCCAGGCCAAGACAGAACCACATGCACACGTCTTTTCTTGCTCCCTGCACCGTCAGAGAGCTTGGGTGAGCAAGAGTCTGTCAGGCAGCTCCTGGACAAGCCCAGAAGCAGCACCTATGTGTGATGGGGCAGGGCCAACCTAGGGGCACAGTGGGACACTTGCTCTTCCTGCTGCCCTGAGCCTCCTGGGACAAAGAGGCCTTGGGCGTCAACCCCCTTGCTGGCGTCTTCCCTCTGACCAGGCCATCCGAGCTCCAGTCCTTGCAGTGTGGAGAGAGGCCCTGCCAGAGACCTCCCCTCCAAGTAGGCCTCAAATGAGGCCTAGGAAACATGGGAAAGGGACTCAGGGAATGAGCCTGGGGAGGTGCCTGGGCATGTCTGGACACACTCCCCACCGCCTGCCCCTTCGTGAGACAGTATGCTCAGAGGCCAGGTAGGTCTGGTCAAGGCTGGCCTGGGTCAGGGTCGGTGCTGGGACCTGCCACTGGCCTGTGGATCCTCTGTGCAGAACCAGCACTGTGCCGCTGGAAGACATCACCGGCAGCCTCCAAAGGCCGGGTTGCAAGTCCTCTCTCCAGCTGGCAACCTCTCTGTCACCGAGGGAGGCCCGCAATTTCCGCAAGCCACCCACTCTGCTTAAAAGCCCAGGACAATAGCACTTCAGTGGTCCCCTCTCAGGGCCTTGCCCCTGAGCCTGGGAGACAGCTAGGGGCTCCAAACTCCCAGGCCAAGGCAGAACCACATGCACACGAGTCTTCCTGCCCCCTGCACCATCAGAGAGCTCGGGTGAGCCAGAGAATGTCAGGCAGGTCATGGGCAAACCCAGCAGCACGACCTGTGTGTGAAGGGGTAGGGCGAAACTAGGGGCACAGTGGGCCACTTGCTCTTCCTGCTGCCCTGAGGCTGCTGGGCCAAAGAGGCCTTCGGCATCGACCCCCTTGCTGGCCTCTTCCATCTGACCATGGTGTCCATGCTCCAGGCCCGAGCACTGTGGAGAGAGCCCCTGCCAGAAAACACCCCTCTAAGTAGGCCTCAAATGCGGCCTAGGCACCAGGGGAAAAGTGCTCAGCGAAGGAGCCTGGGGAGGTGCCTGAGCATGTCTGGACACACTTCCCACAGCCTGCGCCTTCGTGGGGCACTAACCCCAAAGGACAGGAAGGTCTGGTCAAGACTGGCCTGGGGAAGTGTCCATGCTGGGACCTGCCCCTGGAATGTGGGGCGTCTGAGAACAACCAGCACTCTGCTGCTGGAATACCTCATCGGCAGCCTCCAAAGGCTGGTTTGCAAGCACTCTCACAGGCTGGCGTCCTCTCCCTCATCCAGTGAGACCCACGTTTCCCGCAATCCACGCACTCTGTTCCCAAGACCAGAAAAATAGCACATCTTGTTCGTCCGCTCTCAGCCGCTTGCCCCTAGGCCTGGGGCCAGCTACGGGCTCCACACACCCAGGCCAAGGCAGAACCACATGCACACGTCTCTTCCTGCCCCCTGCACCGTCAGAGAGCTTGGGAGAGAAAGAGTCTGTCTGTCAGCACCTGGCCAAGACCAGCAGCACATGTGTGTGATGGGGCAGGGCCGACCTAGAGGCAGTGAGGGCCAGTTGCTCACCCTGCTGCCCTGAGGCTCTTGGGACAAAGATGGCTTGTACATCGACCCCATTGCTGGCCTCTTCCCTCTGACCAGGCCGTCCAGGCTCCAGTCCCTTGTAGTGTGGAAAGAGGCCCTGCCAGAAACGTCCCCTCCAAATAGACCTGAAATGAGGCCAAGGTATCTTGAGAATAGTAGTAAGGAATGAGACTGGGAGGCTCCTCAGCATGTCTGGCCACACTCCTTACCGCCATAAACTTCGTGGGGCAGTACACGCAGAGGCCAGGAAGGTCTGGGCAAGGCTGTCCTGGGGCAGGTCCTTGCTGGGGCCTGCCCCTGGCCTGTGGGGCCTCTGAGCAGAACCAGCACTGTGCCATTGGAACACCTCACCAGCAGCCTCCAAAGGCCGGTTTGCAAGCACTCTCACAGGCTGGCGTCCTCTCCCTAACCGAGGGAGGCCCGGAATTCCCGCAAGCCGCACACTCTGCTTCCATGCCTGGGAGAAAAGCGCTTCGGGATGTTCCTCCCTCTGGCCTTTGCCCCTGACCCTGGGAGACAGCTAGGGGCTCCACACTAACAGGCCAAGGCAGAACCACATGCACACGTATCTTCCGGCCCTCTGCAGTGTCAGAGAGCTCGGGAGAGCCACAGTCATTAGGCAGCTCCTGGGGAAGCCCAGTAGCAGTGCCTGTGTGTCAAGGGGCAGGGCCGACCTAGGGTCACTGAGGGCCACATGCTCAACCTGCTGCCCTGAGGCTTCTGGGACAAAGAGGCCTTGCGCATCGACCCCCTTGCTGACTTCTTCCCTCTCACCACACCCTCCGGGCTCGAGTCACTTGCAGTGTGGAGAGAGGCCCTGGCATAAACCTCCCCTCCAAATAGGCCTCAAACGAGGCCTAGGAACCATGGGAAAGGCGCTCAGGGAATGATCCTGGGGAGGTGTCTGGGCATGCCTGAACAACTCCCCGCCACCTGCCCTTTGGTGAGGCAGTACCCCCGGAGGCCAGGAAGGTCTGGTCATGGCTGTTCGGGGTCAGGGTCCATGATGGAACCTGCCCGTGGCCTTTGGGGCCTTTGAGCAGAACCAGGACTCTGCCGTTGGAAGACCTCACCAGCAGCCTCCAAAGGCCTGTTTGCAAGATCTCTCGTCTGCTGGCCGTAATTCCCTCATCGAGGCCCACTCTGCCCCTATGTGGGCTCTGCCCCTTGACACACAGGCAGTCCTGCTGGGGCTGAGGAGGACATGTCTGACAGACTCTGGCTCAACCAAGCCCTCGGAAGGTGCAGGGGGCAGCAACAAACGAATGCATGTGATTCTGCCTCTTCCTGGCAGTGTGGATGTCCAAGCTTGACTCCAGGGTCAGGGACAAGGGCCCAGAAAAAGTACCACCCCGAAGCGCTTTTCTCCAGGGCTTAAGAACAGAGTGCGCGACTTGCGGGAAACCAAATTTCCCTCGGCAGCGAGCGGCAGCAGTCTGGTGAGAATGCTTGCAAACCGGCCTTTGGAGGCAGTTGGGGAGATCTTCCTGCGGGAAATGACCGGTTCTGCACAGAGTCCCCACAGGCCATGGGAAGGACCCAGAAGAACCCTGTCCATGCCCAGCCTCGCCCAGACCTCCCTGGCCTCCGGGGCTCCTGCCCCTTGAAGGGGCAGGCTGCGGAGTGTGCCTAGACATGCCTGGTCGCCTCCCCAGTCACTTACCCCCTAGCATATTTCCCCTGGCCTTGGCCTCTTTTGAGTCCAACTCGGAGGGGAGGTGATGGCAGAGGCTTTCTCCACACTGCAAGGACCTGGAGGTCAGATGGCCTGGTGACAGGGAAGTGGGGAGCAACGGGTTGCATGCCCAAAGCGTTTTTCTCCCAGCTGCCTCAGGGCAGCTCGGAGAGCAAGAGGCCCACTCTGCCCCTAGGTCAGATCTGCCCCTTGACACACAGTCTGTGCTGCTGGGGTGGCCAACGATGTGCCTCACAGACTCCGGCTCACTCGAGCACTCGGAAGGTGCAGGGCTCAGGAAACGACGTGTGCATGTGGTTCTTTCTTGTCCTGGGAGTGTGGACCTCCAAGGTTGACTCCAGGCTCAGGGGCAAGGGCCCAGAGAAAGGACAACCCCGATGTGCTTTTCTCCCGGCTTGGGAGCGGATTGCACGACTTGCGGGAAAAACAAGCGTCCTTTGGGGTGGGAGGTGCGGCAGCCGGCGAGAATGCTTGCAACCGGCCCTTGGAGGCTGCCGGGACGGTCTTCATGTGGGAAAGGGGTGGTACTGCTGAGAGGAGCCACAGGCCAGGGGCAGCACCCAGCATGGTCTCTTCCCTTGGCCAGGGTTGCCCAGACCTTCCGGGCCTCTGGGGCTGCTGCCCCATGAAGAGCAGGCTGCGGGGAGTGTGTCCAGACATGCCTGGTCACCTCCCCAGTCTCTTACACCCTAGCGCATTTCCACTGTGCTTGTCCTTATTAAAGGCCTACTCGGAGGGGAGGTGCTGGCATGGGCTGTTTTCACACAGCAAGAGCCTGGAGCTCAGACGGCCTGGACACAGGGAAGTGCGGAGCAATTGTGTGGATGCCCAAGGCCTCTTTGGCCCAGCAGGCTCCGGGCAGCTGGAAGAGCAAGAGGGCCACTCTGCCCCTAGATCTTCTCTGCCCCTTGACACTCAGGCAGGCCTGCTGGGGCTGTGGAGGATATGTCTGAAAGACTCAGGCTCAAACAAGTCCTCGGAATGTGCAGGGGACAGGTCAAACGTATGCATGTGATTCTGCCTCTTCCTGGCAATGTGGATGTCCAAGGTTGACTCCAGGCTCAGGGGCAATGGCCCAGAGAAAGGACCACCCCTAAGCGCTTTTCTCCCGGGCTTTAGAGCACAGTGCGCGACTTGCGGGAAAGGCAGGCCTCCCTCGGCAGGGAGCGGCAGCAGTCTGGCGAGAATGCTTGCAAACCGGCCTTTGGAGGCAGTTGGGGAGGTGTTCCTGCGGGAAAGGGCCGGTTCGGCTCAGAGTCCCCACAGGCCATGGGAACGGCGCAGCAAGAACCCTGTCCTTGGCCAGCCTTGCCCAGACCTCCCTGGCTTCCCGGGCTCCTGCCCCATGAAGGGGCAGGCTGCAGGGTGTGTGTCTAGACATGCCTGGTCGCCTCCCCAGGCTCTTACACCTAGCGCATTTCCCCTGAGCTTGGCCTAATTTTAGGCCTACTCAGAGGGGAGGTGCTGGGATGGGTTGTTTTCACACAGCAAGAGCCTGGAGCTCAGACGGCCTGGTCACAGGGAAATGCAGAGCAAGGGTCCACACACCCAGGCCAAGGCAGAACCACATGAACACGTCTCTTCCTGTCCCCTACACTGTCAGAGATCTTGGGTGAGCCAGAATCTGTCTCGCCAGCTCCTGGGCAAACCCAGCAGCAGCGCCTGTGTGTGATGGGGCAGTGCCGACCTAGGGGCACACAGGGCCACATGCTCCTACTGCTGCCCTGAGGCTGCTGGGACAATGAGGCCTTGGGCAACGACCCCCTTGCTGGCCTCTTCCTTCTGACCAGGTCATCCTGGTTCTAGTCCCTTGCAGTGTGGAAAGAGGGCCTGCCAGAAAACTCCCTTCCAAGTAGGCTTCAAATGAGGCCTAGTAACCAAGGGAAAGGCACTCAGGGAATGAGACTGGGGAGGTGCCTGGGCATGTCTGGACACACAGCCTGTCGCCTGCCCCTTGGTGAGGCAGTACCCTCGGAGGCCAGGATGGTCTGGTCAAGGCTGGCCTGGGGCAGGTTCCGTGCTGGGACCTGCCACTGGCCTGTGGGTCCGCTGTGCAGAAACAGCACTGTGCCCCTGGTAGACATCACCGGCAGCCTCCAAAGGCTGGTTAGCAAGTACTCTCTCCAGCTGGCAACCTCTCCCTCACCGAGGGAGGCCCGAGATTCCCACAAGCCACGCACTCTGCTCCCAATCCCAGGAGAAAACGCTTGGGTGGTCCCCTCTCAGGGCCTTGCCCCTGAGCCTGCACTCAGCTAGGGGCTCCAAACTCCCAGGCCAAGGCAGAACCACATGCACACGAATCTTCCTGCCCCCTGCCCTGTCAGAAAGCTCGGGTGAGCCAAGATCTGTCAGGCAGTTCATGGGCAAACCCAGCAGCAGCGCCTGTGTGTGAAGGGGCAGGCCCAACCTAGGGGCACAGTGGGCCATTTGCTCACCCTGCTGACCTGTGGCTTCTGGGCAACAAAGGATTGGGCATAGACCCCCTTGCTTGCCTTCTCCCTCTGACCATGCCGTCCGGGCTCCAGGCCCTTGCAGTGTGGAGTGAGCCCCTGCCAGAAACCTCCTCTCCAAGTAACCCTCAAATTCGGCCTAGGCACCAGGGGAAAAGTGCTCAGGGAATGAGCCTAGGGAGGTGCCTGAGCATGTCTGGACACGTTTCCCGCAGCCTGCCCCTTCGTGGGGCAGTACCCCCGGAGGCGAGGAAGGGCTGGGCAATGCTGGCCTGGGGCAGGGTCCATGCTGGACCTGCTCATGGCCTGTGGGGCCTCTGAGCAGAAGCAGCACCCTGCCTTTGGAAGACCTCCCCTGCTGCCTCCAAAGGCCAGCTTGCAAGCACTCTCCCCGAGGGAGGCCCGTGATTCCCGCAAGATTCGCACTCTGATCCCAAGCCCGTGAGAAAAGCACTTCGTGGTGGTCCTATCTCAGGGCTCTTGCCCGTAAGCCTAGGGGCCAGCTAGGGGCTCCAAACTCCCAGGCCATGCAGAACCACAAGCACATGTCTTTTCCTGCCCCCTACACTGTCAGAGAGCTTGGGTGAGCCAGAGTCTGTCAGGTAGCTCCTGGGAAAGCCCAGGAGCATCGCCTGTGTGTGATGGGGCAGGGCTGAACTAGGAGCACAGAGGGCCACTTGCTTTCCCTGCTGCCTTGAGGCTGCTGGGACAAAGAGGCCTTGGGCATCGACCCCCTTGCTGGCCTCTTTCCTCTGACCAGGCCGTCCGGGCTCCAGGCCCTTGCAGTGTGGAGAGAGCCCCTGCCAGAAACCTCCCCTCCAATTAGGCCTCAAATGGGGACTAGGCACCAGGAAAAGCGCTCACGGAATGAGCCTGGGGAGGTGCCTGAGCATGTCTGGACTCACTTCCCGCAGCCTGCTCCATCTCGGGGCAGTTCTCCCGGAGGCCAGGAAGGTCTGGTCAAGACTGGCCTGGGGCACTGTCCATGCTGGGACCTGCCCCTGGACTGTGGGGCCTCTGAGCACAACCAGCACTCTTCTGCTGGAATACCTCAACGGCAGCCTCCAAAGGCCGCTTTGCAAGCAGTCTCACCGGCTGGTCAACTCTCCCTCACTGAGGGAGGCCCGTCTTTCCCGCAAGCTGCGCACTCTCTTCCCAAGCCTGGGAGAAAAGCACTTCGGGGTGTTCCTCTCTCAGGCCTTTGCCCCGGAGCTTTGGGACAGCTAGGGGTTCCACTCACCCAGGGCAAGGCAGAACCACATGCACACGTCACTTCTGGCCCTCTGCACCATCAGAGATCTCGGGTCAGCCAGAGTCTGTCAGGCTGACCCTGGGCAAGCCCAGCAGCTCGGCTGTGTGTGTAGGGGCAGGACCGACCTAGGGGCACAGTGCGCCACTTGCTCTTCCTGCTGCCCTTAGGCTGCTTTGCAGAAGAGGCCTTGGGAAATGACCCCCTTGCTGGCCCCTTTCCTCTGACCAGCCCATCCATACTCTAGACCCTTGCAGTGTGGAGAGAGCCCCTGCCAGAAACCTCCCCTGCAAGTAGGCCTCAAATGAGGCCTAGGCACCAGGGAAAAGGCGCTAATGAAATGAGGCTGGGGAGGCGCCTTGGCATGTATGGACACACACCCCACAGCCTGCTCTTTCATGGGGCAGTACCCCCGGAGGCCAGGAAGGTCTGGGCTAGTCTGGTCTGGAGCTGTATTCATGCTGGGACCTGCCCCAGGCCTGTGGGTCCTCAGAGAAAATCCAGCACTCTGGCGCTGGAAGACCTCCCCGGCTGCCTCCAAAGGCCAGTTTGCAAGCACTCTACCCGAGGGAGACCCGCATTTCCCGCAAGCCACGCACCCTGCTCCCAAGCCCAGGTCAATAACGCATCGGGTTTGTCCGCTCTCAGGCCCTTGGCCAATTGTCTTGGGGACTACTAGGGGATCCACACACCCAGGCCGAGGCAGAACCACATGAGCACGTCTCTTCCTGCCCCTTGCACCGTCAGAGAGCTCGGGTGAGCCAGTGTGTCAGTCAGCACCTGGGCAAGCCCAGCAGCAGCGCCTGTGTGTAATGGGGCAGGGCCGACCTAGGGTCTCTGAGGGCCAGTTGCTCACCCTGCTGCCCTAGGCTGCTTGGCCAAAGAGGCCTTGAACATCTACCCCATTGCTGGCCTCTTCCCTCTGACGAGTCCGTCCGGGCTCCAGTCCCTTGCAGTGTGTAGAGAGGCCCTGCCAGAATCCTCCCCTCCAAGTAGGCCTCAAATGAGGCCTAGGCATCATGGGAAAGGTGCTCAGGGAATGACACTGGGGAGGCGCCTGGGCATGTCTGGAGACACTCCCTGAAGCCTGCCTCTTCGTGGGGCAGTACACCCAGAGGCCAGGAAGGTCTGGTCAAGGCTGTTCTGGGGCAGGGTCCTTGCTGGGGCCTGCCCCTGTCCTGTGGGGCCTCTGAGCAGAACCAGCACTGTGCCGTTTGAAGACGTCACCAGCAGCCTCCAAAGCCTGGTTTGCAAGCACTCTCACAGGCTGGCTGCCTCTCCCTCACCAACGGAGTCCCACGTTTCCCGCAAGCCGCGCACTCTGCACCCATGCCTGGGAGAGAAGTGCTTGTATGGTCCCATCTCAGGCGTTTGCCCATGAGCCTGGCAGACAGCTAGGGGCTCCACACACACAGGCCAAGGCAGAACCACATGCACATGTCTCTTCTGGCCCTCTGTAGTGTCAGAGAGCTCGGGTGAGCAAGAGTCTGTCAGGCAGCTCCTGGGCAAGCCCAGCAGCAGCACCTGTGTGTGAAGGGGCAGGGCTGACCTAGGGGCACAGTTGGCCACTTGCTCACCCTGCTGCCTTGAGGCTGCTGTGACAAAGAGGCCTTGGGCATCAACCCACATGCTGGCCTCTTCACTCTGACCAAGCCTTCCGGGCTCCAGTCCGTTGCAGTTGGAGAGAGTCCATGCCAGATACCTCCCATCCAACTAGCCCTCAAATTAGGCCTAGGCAGCAGGGGAAAAGCGCTCAGGGAATGAGCCTGGGGAGGTGCCTGAGCCTGTTGGACACACTCCCTGCCCCCTGCCCCTTTGTGGGGCAGTACCCCCAGAGGCCAAGAAGGTCTGGTCCAGGCTGGCCTGGTACAGGGTCCTTGCTGGGACTGGTCCCTGGCCTGTGGGTCCTCTGAGCAGGACCAGCACTGTGCAGCTGGAAGAACTCACCGGCAGCCTCCAACGGCCGGTTTGCAAGTACTCTCGCCGGCTGGCCGCCTCTCACTCACCAAGGGAGGCCCACGTTTACCGCAAGCAGCGCATTCTGCTCCAAAGCCTGGAAGAAAAGCGCTACGGGGTATTTTTCTCTCAGGCCTATGCCCCTTCGCCTTACGGACAGCTAGAGGTTCCACTCATCCAGGCCAAGGCAGAACCACATGCACACGTCTCTTCTGGCCCTCTGCACCATCAGAGAGCTCGGGTGAGCCAGAGAACGTCAGGCTGTTCCTGCGGAAACCCAGCAGCAGTGCCTGTGTGTGAATGGGCATGACCGACCTAAGGGCAGAGTGGGCCCCTTGCTCTTCCTGCTGCCCTGAGGCTCCTGGGTCAAAGAGGCCTTGGGCATAGACCCCCTTCCTGGCCTCTTCCCTCTGGCCAGGCCCTCCATGCTCCAGACCCTTGGAGTGTGGAGAGAGCCCCTGCCAGAAACCTCCCCTCCAAGTAGGCCTCAAATGAGGCCTAGGCACCAGGGAAAAGGCGCTAATGCAATGAGCCTGTGGAGGCGACTGGGCATGTATGGACACACTCCCTGCAGCCTGCCCCTTCATGGGGCAATTGCCCCGGAGGCCAGGAAGGTCTAGACAAGGCTGGCCTGGGGCAGGGTCCATGCTGGAACCTGCTCGTGACCTGTGGGGCCTTTGAGCAGAACCAGTACTCGGCAGCTGGAAGACTTCCCCAGCTGCCTCCAAAGGCCAGGTTGCAACCACTCTCCCCGAGGGAGCCCCGCGATTCCCACAAGCCATGCACTCTGCTCCCAAGCCCGGGAGAAAAGCGCTTTGAGGTTGTCCTCTCTCAGGACCATTGCCAATGAGCCTGGGGGCCAGCTATGGGCTCCACACTCCCAGGCCAAGGCAGAACCACATGCACACGTCTTTTCCTGCCCCCTGCACCGTCAGAGAGCTTGCGTGAGCAAGAGTCTGTCAGGCAGCTCCTGGGCAAGCCCAACAGGAGTGCCTGTGTGTGATGTGGCAGGGCCGACCTAGGGGCACAGTGGGCCACTTGCTCTTCCTGCTGCCCTGAGCCTCCTGGGACAAAGAGGCCTTGGGCATCGACCCAATTTCTGGCCTCTTCACTCTGACCAGGCCGTCCGGGCTCCAGTCCGTTGCAGTGTGGCGAGAGGGCCTGCCAGAAACCTCCCCTCCATGTAGGCCTCAAATGAGGCCTAGGAACCAAGGGAAAGGCACTCAGGGAATGAGCCTGGATAGGTGCCTGGGCATGTCTGGACACACTCCCCACCACCTGCCCCTTCGTGAGGCAGTATCCACGGAGGCCAGGTAGGTCTGTTCAAGGCTGGCCTGGGGCAGGGTCCGAGCTGGGACCTGCCACTGGCCTGTGGATCCTCTGTGCAGAACCAGCACTGTGCCGCTGGAAGACATCACCGGCAGCCTCCAAAGGCCGGTTTGCAAGTACTCTCTCCAGCTGGCAACCTCTCCCTCACCGAGGGAGGCTCTCAATTCCCGCAAGCCACCCACTCTGCTTAAAAGCCCAGGACAATAGCACCTGGGTGGTCCCCTCTCAGGGCCTTGCCCCTGAGCCTGGGGTCAGCTAGGGGCTCCAAACTCCCAGGCCAAGGCAGAACCACATGCACTCGCGTCTTCCTGCCCCCTGCACCATCAGAGAGCTCGGGTGAGCCAGAGTATGTCAGGCACCTCATGGGCAAACTCAGCAGCAGGGCCTGTGTGTGAAGGGGCAGGGCCAAACTAGGGGCACAGATGGCACTTGTTCTTCATGCTGCCCTGAAGCTGCTGTGCCAAAGAGGCCTTGGGCATCGGCCCCCTTGCTGGCCTCTTCCCTCTGACCATGCCGTCTGCGCTCATGTCCCTAGCATTGTGGAGAGAGCCCCTGCCAGAAACCTCCCCTCTAAGTAGGCCTCAAATGCGGCCTAGGCACCAGGGGAAAAGTGCTCAGGGAATGAGCCTGGTGAGGTGCCTGTGCCTGTCTAGACACACTTCCCACAACCTGCCCCTTCGTGGGGCACTATTCCCAAAGGACAGGAAAGTCTGGTCAAGAATGGCCTGGTGCAGTGTCCATGCTGTGAGCTGCCCCTGGAATGTGGGGCCTCTGAGCACAACCAGCACTCTGCTGCTGGAATACCTCACCGGCAGCCTCCAAAGGCCGGTGTGCAAGCACTCTCACAGGCTGGCGTCCTCTCCCACACCGAGGGAGACCCACGATTCCCGCAAGCCACGCACTCTCTTCTCAGACCAGGAAAATAGCGCATCGTGTTCCTTCACTCTCAGGCCACTGCCCCAGTGCCTGGGGACAGCTACGGGCTCCACACACCCAGGCCAAGGCAGGACCACATGCACACGTCTCTTCCTGCCCCCTGCACCATCAGAGAGCTTGGGAGAGAAAGAGTCTCTCAGGCAGCTCCTGGGCAAGCCCAATAGCACATGTGTGTGATGGGGCAGGGCTGACCTAGAGGCAGTGAGGGCCAGTTGCTCACCCTGCTGCCTTGAGGCTGTTGGGACAAAGACGCCTTGGAAATCGACACCATTGCTGGCCTCTTCCCTCTGACCAGGCCGTCCAGGCTGCAGTCCCTTGTAGTGTGGACAGAGGCCCTGCCAGAAACGTCCCCTCCAAGTAGACCTGAAATGAGACCAAGTTATCTTGAGAATAGTGCTAAGGAATGAGACTGGGGAGGCGCCTCAGCATATCTGGACACACTCCTTACGGCCTGCATCTTCGTGGGGCAGTACACCCAGAGGCCAGAAAGATCTGGGCAACGCTGGCCTGGGGCAGGTCCTTTTTGGGGCCTGCCCCTGGCCTGTCGGGCCTCTGAGCAGAACCAGCACTGTTCCATTGGAACACGTACCAGCAGCCTCCAAAGGCCGGTTTGCAAGCACTCTCCCAGGCTGGCATCCTCTCCCTAAGCGAGGGAGGCCCGGTTTTCCCGCAAGCCGCGCACTCTGCTTCCATGCCTGGGAGAAAAGAGTTTCGGGATGTTCCTCTCTCAGGCCTTTGCCCCTGACCCTGGGAGACAGTTAGGGGCTCCACACTAACAGGCCAAGGCAGAACCACATGCACACGTATCTTGCGGCCCTCTGCACCGTCAGAGAGCTCGGGAGAGCCACAGTCTGTTAGGCAGCTCCTGGGGAAGCCCAGTAGCAGTGCCTGTGTGTCAAGGGGCAGGGCCGACCTAGGGTCACTGAGGGCCACTTGCTCACCCTGCTGCCCTGAGGCTTCTGGGACAAAGAGGCCATGGGCATCAACCCCGTTGCTGGCCTCTTCCCTCTCACCACGCCTTCCGGGCTCGAGACACTTGCAGTGTGGAGAGAGCACCTGGCAGAAACCTCCCCTCCAAATAGGCCTCAAATGAGCCCTGGGAACCATGGGAAAAGCGCTCAGGGAATGATCCTGGGGAGGTGTCTGGGCATGCCTGAACAACTCCCTGCCGCCTGCCCTTTCGTGAGGCAGTAACCCCGGAGGAAAGTAAGGTCTGGTCATGGCTGTCCTGGGGCAGGGTCCATGCTGGAACCTGCCCATGGCCTTTGGGGCCTTTGAGCAGAACCAGGACTCTGCCATTGGAAGACCTCACCCGCAGCCTCCAAAGGCCTGTTTGCAAAATCTCTCGTCTGCTGGCCGTAACTCCCTCCCTGAGGCCGACTCTGCCCCTAGGTCGGCACTTCCCATTGAAACACAGGCAGTCCTGCTGGGGCTGCGGAGGACATGTCTGACAGACTCTGGCTCAACCAAGCTCTCGGAAGGTGCAGGGGGCAGGAACAAACGTATGCATGTGATTCTGCCTCTTCCTGGCAATGTGGATGTCCAAGCTCGACTCCAGGTTCAGGGGAAAGGGCCCAGAGCAAGGACCACCCCGAAGCGCTTTTCTCCCGGCCTTAAGAGCAGAGTGCGCGACTTGCGGGAAAAGCAGATCTCCCTCGGTTGGGAGCGGCAGCATCTGGCGAGAATGGTTGCAAACCGGCCTTTGGAGACAGTTTGGGAGGTCTTTCTGTGGGAAAGGGCCGGTTTTGCTCTGAGTCCACACAGGCCATGGGAAGGATCCAGCAAGACCCCTGTCCTTGGCCAGCCTTGCCCAGACCTCGCTGGCCTCCAGGTTGCTGCCCCATGAAGGGGCAGGCTGCAGGGTGTGTGTCTAGACATGCCTGGTCGCCTCCTCAGTCACTTACCCCTAGCATATTTCCCCTGATCTAGGCCACTTTTGAGTCCAACTCGGAGGGACGTGCTGGCAGAGGTTGTTTCCACACTGCAAGGACTTGGAGCTCAGACGGCCTGGTGAGAGGGAAGTGGGGATTCACGGGTTGCATGCCCAAAGCCTTTTTCTCCCAGCAGCCTCAGGGCAGCTGGGAGAGCAAGAGGCCCACTCTGCCCCTAGGTCAGATCTGCCCCTTGACACACAGGCTGTGCTGCTGGGGTGGCCGACGATGTGCCTCACAGACTCCGGCTCACTCGAGCTCTCGGAAGGTGCAGGGCTCAGGAAACGACGTGTGAATGTGGTTCTTTCTCGGCCTGGGAGTTTGGACCTCCAAGGTTGACTCCAGGCTCAGGGGCAAGGGCCCAGTGAAAGGACAACCCCGATGTGCTTTTCTCCCGGCTTGGGAGCGGATTGCGCGACTTGCGGGATAAACAAGCCTCCCTTGGGGTGGGAGGTGCGGCAGCCGGCGAGAATGCTTGCAACCGGCCCTTGGAGGCAGCAGGGGAGGTCTTCATGTGGGAAAGGGGTGGTTCTGCTGAGAGGACCCACAGGCCAGGGCCAACACCCAGCATGGTCTCTGCCCTTGGCCAGGGTTGCCCAGACATTCCGGGCCTCCGGGGCTGCTGCCCCATGAAGGGCACGCTGCGGGGAGTGTGTCCAGACATGCCTGGTGACCTCCCCAGTCTCTTACCCCCTAGCGCATTTCCCCTGTGCTTGGCCTTATATGAGGCCTACTAGGAGGGGAGGTGCTGGCATGGGCTGTTATCACAAGCAAGAGGCTAGAGCTCAGACGGCCTGGTCACAGGGAAGTGCGGAGCAAGTGTGTGGATTCCCAAGGTCTCTTTGGCCCAGCAGCCACCAGCAAGGTGAGAGAGCAAAAGGCCCACTCTGCCCCTAGATCATCTGTGCCCCTTGACACACAGGCAGGCCTGCTGGGACTGCAGAGGACTTGTCTGACAGACTCAGGCTCAAACAAGTTCTCGGAAGGTGCAGGGGGCAGGAAGAAACGTATGCATGTGATTCTGCCTCTTCCTGGCAATGTGGATGTCCAAGCTTGACTCCAGGCTCACGGAATAGGGCCCAGAGCAAGGCCCACCCCGAAGCGCTTTTCTCCCGGGCTTAAGAGCAGAGTGCGCGACTTGCGGGAAAAGCAGGCCTCATTTGGCAGGGAGCGGTGGCAATCTGGCGAGAACGCTTGCAAACCGGCCTTTGGAGGCAGTGGGGAGGTCTTCCTGCGGGAAAGGGCCGGTTCGGCACAGAGTCCCCACAGGACATGGGAAGGACCCAGCAAGACCTCTGTCCATGGTCAGCCTTGCCCAGACCTCTCTGGCCTCCAGGGCTGCTGCCCCATGAAGGGGCTGGCTGCTGGGTGTGTGTCTAGACATGCCTGGTCGCCTCCCCAGTCACTTACCCCTAGCATATTTCCCCTGGTCTAGGCCACTTTTGAGTCCAACTCGGAGGGAGGTTCTGGCAGAGGCTGTCTCCACACTGCAAGGACTTGGAGCTCAGACGGTCTGGTGAGAGGGAAGTGGGGAGCAACGGGTTGGATGCCCAAAGCCTCTTTCTCCCAGCAGCCTCAGGGCAGTTGGGAGAGCAAGAGGCCCACTCTGCCCCTAGGTCGGCTCTGCCCCTTGATTCACAGGCATTCCTGCTGGGGCTGCGGAGGACCTATGTGACAGACTCTGGCTCAACCAAGTATTCGGTAGGTGCAGGGGGCAGGAACAAACGTATGCATGTGATTCTGCCTCTTCCTGGCAATGTGGATGTCCAAGCTCGACTCCAGGCTCAGGGGCAAGGGCCCAGAGAAAGGACCACCCCGATGTGCTTTTCCCCGGCTTGGGAGCGGCTTGTGCGACATGCGGGTAAAACAAGCCTTGCTTGGGGTCGGAAGTGCGGCAGCCTTCGAGAATGCTTGCAACTGGCCCTTTGAGGCAGCCGGGGAGGTCTTCATGCGGGAAAGGGGTGATTCTGCTGAGAGGACCCACAGGCCAGGGGCAGCAACTAGCATGGTCTCTGCCCTTGGCCAGGGTTGCCCAGAACTTACAGGCCTCCGGGGCTGCTGCCCCATGAAGGGCAGGCTGCGTGGAGTTTGTCCAGACATGCCTGGTTACCTCCCCAGTCTCTTACCCCCTAGCGCATTTCGCCTGTGCTTGGCCTAATTTAAGGCCTACTCGGAGGGGAGGTGCTGGAATGTGCTGTTTTCACACAGCAAGAGCCTGGAGCTCAGACGGTCTGGTTACTGGGAAGTGCGGAGCAAGTGTGTGGATGCCCAAGGCCTCTTTGTCCCAGCAGTCTCCAGCAAGGTGGGAAAGCAAGACGCCCACTCTACCCTGGGTCGGCTCTGCCCCTTGAAACACAGGCAGTCCTGATCGGGCTGTGGAGGACATGTCTGACAGACTCTGGCTCAAACAAGTCCTCGGAAGGTGCAGGGGGAAGGAACAAACTTATTCATGTGATTCTGCCTCTTCCTGGCAATGTGGATGTCCAAGCTTGACTCCAGGCTCAGGGAAAAGGTCCCAGAGCAAGGACGACCCCGAAGCGCTTTTCTCCCGGGCTGAAGAGCAGAGTGCGCGACTTGCGGGAAAAGCAGTCCTCCCTCGGCAGGGAGCGGCAGCAGTCTGGCGAGAATGCTTGCAAACCGGCCTTTGGAGGCAATTGGGGAGGTCTTCCTGCGGGAAAGGGCCGGTTCTGCACAGAGTCCCCACAGGCCATGGGAAGGACCCAGCAAGACGTCTGTCCATGGCCAGCCTTGCCCAGACCTCCCTGGCCTCCGGGGCTGCTGCCCCATGAAGGGGCAGGCTGCTGGGTGTGTGCCTAGACATGCCTGGTCGCCTCCCCAGTCACTTACCCCCTAGCATATTTCCTGTGGCCTAGGCTTCTTTTGAGTCCAACTAGGAGGGATGTGCTGGCAGAGGCTGTCTCCACACTGCAAAGACTTGGAACTCAGACGGCCTGGTGAGAGGGAAGTGGGGAGCAACGGGTTGAATGCCCAACGCCTTTTTCTCCCAGCAGCCTCAGGGCAGCTGGGAGAGCAGGAGTCCCACTCTGCCCCTAGGTCGGCTCTGCCCCTTGACACACAGGCTGTGCTGCTGGGGTGGCCGAGGATGTGCCTCACAGACTCCGGCTGACTCGAGGTCTCGGAAGGTGCAGGGCTCAGGAAACGACGTGTGCATGTGGTTCTTTCTTGGCCTGGGAGTGTGGACCTCCAAGGTTGACTCCAGGCTCAGGGGCAAGGGCCCAGAGAAAGGACCACCCCGATGTGCTTTTCTCCCGGCTTGGGAGCTGATTGCGCGACTTGCGGGAAAAACAATTCTCCCTTTTGGTGGGAGGTGCGGCAGATGGCGAGAATGCTTGCAACCGGCCCTTGGAGGCAGCCGGGGAGGTCTTCACGCGGGAAAGGGGTGGTTCTGCTGAGAGGACCCACAGGCCAGGGGCAACACCCAGCATGGTCTCTGCCCTTGGCCAGGGTTGCCCAGACCTTCCGGGCCTCCGGGGCTGCTGCCCCATGAAGGGCACGCTGCGGGGAGTTTGTCCAGACATGCCTGGTGACCTCCCCAGTCTCTTACCCCCTAGTGCATTTCCCCTGTGCTTGGCCTTATATGAGGCCTACTAGGAGGGGAGGTGCTGGCATGGGCTGTTATCACAAGCAAGAGGCTAGAGATCAGACGGCCTGGTCACAGGGAAGTGCGTAGCAAGTGTGTGGATTCCCAAGGCCTCTTTGGCCCAGCAGCCTCCAGCAAGGTGGGAGAGCAAAAGGCCCACTCTGCCCCTAGATCATCTCTGCCCCTTGACACACACGCAGTCCTTCTGGCGCTGCGGAGGACATGTCTGACAGACTCTGGCTCAACCAAGTCCTCGGAAGGTGCAGGGGGCAGTAACAAACGTATGCATGTGATTCTGCCTGTTCCTGGCACTGTGGATGTCCAAGCTTGACTCCAGGCTCAGGGCCAAGGGCCCAGATCAAGGACCACCCCGAAGCGCTTTTCTCCCGGGCTTAAGAGCAGAGTGCGCGACTTGCGGGAAAAGCAGTCCTCCCTCGGCAGGGAGCGGCAGCAGTCTGGCGAGAATGCTTGCAAACCGGTCTTTGGAGGCAATTGGGGAGGTCTTCCTGCGGGAAAGGGCCGGTTCTGCACAGAGTCCCCACAGGCCATGGGAAGAACCCAGCAAGACCTCTGTCCATGGCCAGCCTTGCCCAGACCTCCCTGGCCTCCGGGGCTGCTGCCCCATGAAGGGGCTGGCTGCTGGGTGTGTGACTAGACATCCCTGGTCGCCTCCCAAGTCACTTACCCCCTAGCATATTTCCTGTGGCCTAGGCTTCTTTTGAGTCCAACTAGGAGGGAGGTGCTGGAAGAGGCTGTCTCCACACTGCAAGGACTTGGAACTCAGACGGCCTGGTGAGAGGGAAGTGGGGAGCAACGGGTTGCATGCCCAACGCCTTTTTCTCCCAGCAGCCTCAGGGCAGCTGGGAGAGCAGGAGACCCACTCTGCCCCTAGGTCGGCTCTGCCCCTTGACACACAGGCTGTGCTGCTGGGGTGGCCGAGGATGTGCCTCACAGACTCCGGCTGACTCGAGCTCTCGGAAGGTGCAGGGCTCAGGAAACGACGTGTGCATGTGGTTCTTTCTTGGCCTGGGAGTGTGGACCTCCAAGGTTGACTCCAGGCTCAGGGGCAAGGGCCCAGAGAAAGGACCACCCCGATGTGCTTTTCTCCCGGCTTGGGAGCTGATTGCGCGACTTGCGGGAAAAACAAGCCTCCCTTTTGGTGGGAAGTGTGGCAGATGGCCAGAATGCTTGCAACCGGCCCTTGGAGGCAGCCGGGGAGGTCTTCATGCAGGAAAGGGGTGGTTCTGCTGAGAGGACACACAGGCCAGGGGCAGCACCCAGCATGGTCTCTGCCCTTGGCCAGGGTTGCCCAGTACTTCCGGGCCTCCGGGGCAACTGCCACATGAAGAGCACAATGCGGGGAGTTTGTCCAGACATACCTAGTCACCTGCCCAGTCCCTTACCCCCTAGCGCATTTCCCCTGTGCTTGGCCTTATTTAAGGCCTACTCGGAGGGGAGGTGCTGGCATGGGCTGTTATCACACAGCAAGAGCCTGGAGCTCAAACGGCCTGTTCACTAGGAAGTGCGGAGAAAGTGTGTGGATTCTCAAGGCCTCTTTGGCCCAGCAGCCTCAGGGCAGCTGGGAGAGCAAGAGGCCCATTCTTCCCCTAGATCATCTCTGCCCCTTGACACACAGGCAGTCCTTCTGGCGCTGCGGAGGACAGGTCTGACAGACTCTGGCTCAACCAAGTCCTCGGAAGGTGCAGTGAGCAGGAACAAACGTATGCATGTGATTCTGCCTGTTCCTGGCACTGTGGATGTCCAATCTTGACTCCAGGCTCAGGGCCAAGGGCCCAGATCAAGGACCACCCCGAAGCGCTTTTCTTCCGGGCTTAAGTGCAGAGTGCGCGACTTGCCGGAAAAGCAGATCTCCCACGGCAGGGAGCAGCAGCAGTCTGGCGAGAATGCTTTCAAACCGGCCTTTGGAGGCAGTTGAGGAGGTCTTCCTGCGGGAAAGGGCCAGTTCTGCTCAGAGTACCCACAGGACATGGGAAGGACCCCGTAAGACCCCTGTCTTGGCCAGCCTTGCCCAGACCTGCCTGGCCTCCGGGGCTCCTGCCCCATGAAGGGGCTGGCTGCGGGGTGTGTGTCTAGACATGCCTGGTCGCCTCCCCAGTCACTTACCCCCTAGCATATTTCCCCTGGCATAGGCTTCTTTTGAGTCCAACTCGGAGGGGAGAAGCTGGCATGGGCTGTTTTCACACAGCAAGAGCCTGGAGCTCCGATGGGCTGGTCACTTGGACATGCGGAGCAAGTGTGTCTATGCCCAAGGCCACTTTGTCCCAGCAGCCTCCAGCAAGGTGGGAAAGCAAGAGGCCCACTCTGCACCTAGATCATCTCTGCCCCTTGACACACAGGCAGTCCTGCTGGGGCTGCGCACGACATGTCTGACAGACTCTGGCTCAAACAAGTCCTCGGAAGGTGCATCGGGCCGGAACAAACGTGTGCATGTGATTCTGCCTCTTCCTGGCAATGTGGATGTCCAAGGTTGACTCCAGGCTCAGGGGCAAGGGCCCAGAGAAAGGACCACCCCGAAGCGCTTTTCTCCCGGGCTTAAGAGCAGAGTGCGCGACTTGCGGGAAAAGCAGGCCTCCCTCGTCAGGGAGCGGCAGCAGTCTGGCGAGAATGCTTGCAAACCGGCCTTTGCAGGCAGTTGGGGTGGTCTTCCCGCGGGAAAGGTCCGGTTCTGCTCAGAGTCCCCACAGGCCATGGGAAGCACCCAGCAAGACCCCTGTCCTTGGCCCGCCTTGCCCAGACCCCCCCTGGCCTCCGGGGCTCCTGCCCCATGAAGGGGCAGGCTGCAGGGTGTGTGTCTTGACATGCCTGGTCGCCTCCCCATGCTCTTACCCCTAGCGCATTTCCCCTGAGCTTAACCTAATTTTAGGCCTACTTAGAGGGGAGGTGCTCACATGGGCTGTTTTCACACAGCAAGAGCCTGGAGCACAGAGTGCCTGGTCACAGGGAAGTGCAAAGCAAGAGTCCACACACCCAGGCCAAGGCAGAACCACATGAACACGTCTCTTCCTGCCCCCTACACTGTCAGAGACCTTGGGTGAGCCAGAGTCTGTCAGGCCCACTCCTGGGCAAACCCAGCAGCAGCGCCTGTGTGTGATGGGGCAGGTCCGACCTAGGGACACAGTGGGCCACTTACTCTCCCTACTGCCCTGAGGCTTCTGGGCCAAAGAGACCTTGGACATCGACCCCCTTCCTGGCCTCTTCCCTCTGACCAAGCCATCCGGCCTCCAGGCCCTTGCAGTGTGGATAGAGCCCCTGCCAGAAACCTCCCCTCCAAGTAGGCCTCAAATGAGGCCTAGGCACCAGGGGAAAAGCGCTCAGGGAAGGAGCCTGGGGAGGTGCCTGAGCATGTCTGGACACACTTCCCGCAGCCTGCCCCTTCATGGGCAGTTCCCCGGAGGCCAGGAATGTCTGGGCAAGTCTGGCCTGGGACAGGTTCCATGCTGGAATCTGCCTGTGGCCTGTGGGGGATCTGAGCAGAACCAGCTCTTTGCCGCTGGAAGAACTCCCCAGCTGATTCAAAGGCCAGTTTGCGAGCACTCTCCCCGAGCGAGGCCCGCAATTGCCTTAAGCTGCACACTCTGCTCCCAGCCCGGGAGAAAATTGCTTCAGGGTGGCCCTCTCTCAGGGCCCTTGCCCCTGAGCCTAGGGGATAGCTAGTGGCGCCACACACCCAGGCCAAGGGAGAACCCCATATACACGTCCTTTCCTGCCCCCTACACCGTCAGAGGTCTGGGGTGAACCAGTGTCTGTCAGGCAGCTCCTGGGCAAGCCCAGGAGCAACGGTTGTCTGTGATGGGTCAGGGCCCACGTAGGGGACTGAGGGCTACCAGCTCAACCTGCTTCCCTGAGGCTGCTGGGAGAAAGAGGCCTTGGGCATCGACCCCCTTGCTGGCCTCTTCCCTCTGACCAGGCCGTGTGGGATCCAGGCCCTTGCAGTGTGGAGAGAGGCCCTGCCAGAAACCTGCCCTCTAATTAGGCCTCACGTGAGGCCTAGGAACCATGGGAAAGGCGTTCAGGGAATGAGATTGCGGAGGCGCATAGGCATGTCTGGACACACTCCCCGCTACCTGCCCCTTCGTTGTGCATTACCCCCGGAGGCCAGGAACGTCTGGTCAAGGCTGGTGTCAGGCAGGGTCCAGACTGGGACCTGACCCTGGCCTGTGGGGCCTCTGAGCACAACCAGCACTTGTGCTGCTGTAAGACATCACCAGTAGCCTACAAAGGCAGTTTTGCAAGGACTCTCGCCGGCTGGCTGCCTATCCCTCACCGAGGGAGGCCCGCATTTCCCCCAAGCCGCGCACTCTACTCCAAAGACTGGGAGAAAAGTGTTTCGGGGTGTTCCTCTCTCAGGCCTTTGCCACTGAGCCTGGGAGAAAGCTAGGGGCTCCACACACCCAGGCTAAGGCAGAACCACATGCACAGTCTCTTCCGGCCCTCTGCATCGTCAGAGAGCTCGGGTGAGCCAGAGTCTGTTAGGCAGCTCCTGGGCAAGCCCAGCAGCAGCGCCTGTGTGGGAAGGGGCAGGGCCGACCGTGGCGCACAGTGGGCCACTTGCTCTCCCTACTGCCCTGAGGCTGCTGGGCCAAAGAGGCCTTGGGCATCAACCCCCTTGTTGTCCTCTTCCCTCTGACCATGCCGTCCAGGCCCCAGGCGCTTGCAGTGTGGAGAGAGTCCCTGCCAGAAACCTCCCCTCCAAGTAGTCCTCAAATGAGGCCTAAGCACCATGGGAAAAGCACTCAGGGAATGAGTTCGGGGAGGTGCCTGAGCATGTCTGGACACACACCCCGCCCCCTGCCCCTTTGAGGAGCAGCACCACCAGAGGCCAGGAAGGTCTGGTCAAGGCTGGCCTGGTGCAGGTTCCTTGCTGGGACCGGCCCCTGGCCTGTGGGTCCTCTGAGCTGGACCAGCACTGTGCCGCTGGAAGACAACTCCGGCAGCCTCCAAAGGCCGGTTTACAAGCACTCTCGACCGCTAGTCGCCTCTCACTCAGCGAGGGAGGCCCACGTTTACCGCAAGCAGCGCATTCTGCTCCCAAGCCTGGGAGAAAAGCGCTTCGGGGTATTCTTCACTCAGGCCTTTGCCCCTGAGCCTTAGCGACAGCTAGATGTTCCACTCACCCAGGCCAAGGCAGAACCACATGCACACGTCTCTTCTGGCCCTCTGCACCATCAGAGAGCTGGGGTGAGCCGGAGAATGTCAGGCTTCTCCTGGCCAAACCCAGCAGCAGCGTCTGTGTGTGAATGGGCATGAGAGACCTAACGGCACAGTGGGCCTCTTGCTCTTCCTGCTGCCTAGATGTTCCTGAGCCAAAGTGTCCTTGGGCATAGACCCCCTTCCTGGCCTCTTCCCTCTGACCATGCCATCCGTGCTCCAGACCCTTGGGGTTTGTAGAGGGCACCTGCCAGAAACCTCCCCTCCAAGTAGGCCTCAAATGAGGCCTAGGCACCAGGGAAAAGGCGCTAATGCAATGAGCCTGTGGAGGCGACTGGGCATGTATGGACACACTCCCTGCAGTCTGCCCCTTCGTGGGGCAGTTCCCCCGGAGGCCAGGAAGGTCTGGACAAGGCTGGCCGGGGACAGGGTCCATGCTGGAACCTGCCGGTGTCCTGTGGGGCCTTTGAGCAGAACCAGGACTCTGTTGTTGGAAGAACTCGCCAGCTGACTCCAAAGGCCAGTTTGCCTTTGGAGCAAAGGCAAAACAAGGAAAAACGGGAAAAACAAGCCTCCCTTTGGTGGGAGGTGCGGCAGACGGCGAGAATGCTTGCAACCGGCCCTTGGAGGCAGCAGGGGAGGTCTTCATGCGGGAAAGGGGTGGTTCTGCTGAGAGGACCCACAGGCCAGGGGCAACACCCAGCATGGTCTCTGCCCCTGGCCAGGGTTGCCCAGACCTTCCGGGCCTCCGGGGCTGCTGCCCCATGAAGGGCATGCTGCAGGGAGTTTGTCCAGACATGCTTGGTGACCTCCGCAGTCTCTTACCCCCTAGCGCATTTCCCCTGTGCTTGGCCTTATATGAGGCCTACTAGGAGGGGAGGTGCTGGCATGGGCTGTTATCACAAGCAAGAGCCTAGAGCTCAGACGGCCTGGTCACAGGGAAGTGCGGAGCAAGTGTGTGGATTCCCAAGGCCTCTTTGGCCCAGCAGCCTCCAGCAAGGTGGGAGAGCAAAAGGCCCACTCTGCTCCTAGATCATCTGTGCCCCTTGACACACAGGCAGGCCTGCTGGGACTGCAGAGGACTTGTCTGACAGACTCAGGCTCAAACAAGTTCTCGGAAGGTGCAGGGGGCAGGAAGAAACGTATGCATGTGATTCTGCCTCTTCCTGGCAATGTGGATGTCCAAGCTTGACTCCAGGCTCACGGAATAGGGCCCAGATCAAGGACCACCCCGAAGCGCTTTTCTCCCGGGCTTAAGAGCAGAGTGCGCGACTTGCGGGAAAAGCAGGCCTCATTCGGCAGGGAGCGGCAGCAATCTGGCGAGAATGCTTGCAAACCGGCCTTTGGAGGCAGTTGGGGAGGTCGTCCGTTTTTCCCGCAAGTCGCGCAATCCGCTCCCAAGCCGGGGAAAAGCACTTCGGGGTGGTCCTTTCTCTGGGCCCTTGCCCCTGAGCCTGGAGTCGAGCTTGGACATCCACATTGCCAGGAAGAGGCAGAATCACATGCATACGTTTGTTCCTGCCCCCTGCACCTACCGAAGACTTAGTTGAGCCAGAGTCTGTCACATAGGTCCTCCGCCGCCCCAGCAGGAATGCCTGTGTATCAAGGGGCAGAGCCGACCTAGGGGCAGAGTGGGCCTCTTGCTCTCCCAACTGCCCTGAGGCTGCTGGGAGAAAGAGGCTTTGGGCATCCAACCCGTTGCTCCCCACTTCCCTCTCACCAGGCCGTCTGAGCTCCAAGTCCTTGCAGTGTGGAGACAGCCTCTGCCAGCACCTCCTTCCGAGTTGGACTGAAAAGTGGCCTAGACCAGGGGAAATATGCTAGGGGTAAGTGACTGGGGAGGCGACCAGGCATGTCTAGACACACACCCCGCAGCCTGCCCCTTCATGGGGCAGGAGTCCCGGAGGCCAGGGACGCCTGGGCAAGGCTGGCCAAGGACAGGGGTCTTGCGGGGTCCTTCCCATGGCCTGTGGGGACTCTGAGCAGAACCGGCCCTTTCCCGCAGGACGACCTCCCCAACTGCTTCCAAAGGCCGGTTTGCAAGCATTCTCGACAGATTGCTGCCGCTCCCTGCCGAGGGAGATCTGCTTTTCCAGCAAGTCGCGCACTGTGCTCTTAAGCCCGTGAGAAAAGCGCTTCTGGGTGGTCCTTTGTCTGGGCCCTTGCCCCTGAGCCTGGAGTCGAGCTTGGACATCCACATTGCCAGGAAGAGGCAGAATCACATGCATACGTTTGTTCCCGCCCCCTGCACCTTCCGAGGACTTGGTTGAGCCAGACTCTGTCAGACATGTCCTCTGAAGCCCCAGAGGACTTCCTGTGTGTCAAGGGGTAAAGCCGACCTAGGGGCAGAGTGTGCCTCTTGCTCTCCCAACTGCCCTGAGGCTGCTGGGAAAAAGAGGCTTTGGGCATCCAACCCGTTGCTCCCCACTTCCCTCTCACCAGGCCGTCTGAGCTCCAAGTCCTTGCAGTGTGGAGGCAGCCTCTTCCAGCACCTCCCCTCCGAGTTGGACTCAAAAGAATCCAAGGCCAGGGGAAATATGCTAGGGGGCAAGTGACTGGCAGTCGACCAGGCATGTCTAGGCACACACCCAGCAGCCAGCCCCTTCATGGGGCAGCAGCCCCGGAGGCCAGGGAGGTCTGGGCAAGGCTGGCCATGGACAGAGGTCTTGCTGGGTCCTTCCCATGGCCTGTGGGGACTCTGCATAACAGGCCCTTTCCCGCAGGAAGACCTCCCCACTGCCTCCAAAGACATGCCTGGTCGCCTCCCCAGTCACTTACCCCTAGCATATTTCCCCTCGTCTAGGCCACTTTTGAGTCCAACTCGGAAGGAGGTGCTGGCAGAGGCTGTCTCCACACTGCAAGGACTTGGAGCTCAGACGGCCTGGTGAGAGGGAAGTGGGGAGCAACGGGTTGGATGCCCAAAGCCTCTTTCTCCCAGCAGCCTCAGGGCAGTTGGGAGAGCAAGAGGCCCACTCTGCCCCTAGGTCGGCTCTGCCCCTTGATACACAGGCATTCCTGCTGGGGCGGCGGAGGACCTATGTGACAGACTCTGGCTCAACTAAGTCTTCGGTAGGTGCAGGGGGCAGGAACAAACGTATGCATGTGATTCTGCCTCTTCCTGGCAATGTGGATGTCCAAGCTCGACTCCAGGCTCAGGGGCAAGGGCCCAGAGAAAGGACCACCCCGATGTGCTTTTCCCCGGCTTGGGAGCGGATTGCGCGACTTGCGGGAAAAACGGACGACCTACCCAACTGCCTCCAAAGGCCGGTTTGCAAGCATTCTCGCCAGATTGCTGCCGCTCCCTGCCGAATGAGGCCTGCTTTTCCCGCAAGTCGCGCACTCTGCTCTTAAGCCCGGGAGAAAAGCGCTTCGGGGTGGGCCTTGCTCTGGGCCCTATTCCGTGAGCCTGGAGTCAAGCTTGGACATCCACATTGCCAGGAAGAGGCAGAATCACATGCATACGTTTCTTCCTGCCCCCTGCACCTTCCGAGAACTTGTTTGAGCCTGAGTCTGTCAGACAAGTCCTCCGCAGTCCCAGCAGGCCTGCCTGTGTGTCAAGGGGCACAGATGATCTAGGGGCAGAGTGGGCCTTTTGCTCTCCCACCTTGCTGGAGGCTGCTGGGCCAAAGAGGCCTTGGGAATCCACACACTTGCTCCGCACTTCCCTGTGACCAGGCCGTCTGAGCTCTAGGCTCTTGCTTGTGATAACAGCCCATGCCAGCACCTCCCCTCCTAGTAGGCCTCATATAAGGCCAAGCACAGGGGAAATGCGCTAGGGGGTAAGAGACTGCGGAGGTCACCAAGCATGTCTGGACAAACTCCCTGCAGCATGCCCTTCATGGGGCAGCAGCCCCGGAGGCCCGGAAGGTCTGGGCAACCCTGGCCAAGGGCAGAGACCATGCTGGGTGTTGCCCCTGGCCTGTGGGTCCTCTCAGCAGAACCACCCCTTTCCCGCATGAAGACCTCCCCTGCTGCCTCCAAGGGCCGGTTGCAAGCATTCTCGCCGTCTGCCGCACCTCCCACCAAAGGGAGGCTTGTTTTTCCCGCAAGTCGCGCAATCAGCTCCCAAGCCGGGAGAAAAGCACATCGGGGTGGTCCTTTCTCTGGGCCCTTGCCCCTGAGCCTGGAGTCAACCTTGGAGGTCCACACTCCCAGGCCAAGAAAGAACCACATGCACACGTCGTTTCCTGAGCCCTGCACCTTCCGAGAGCTCGAGTCAGCCGGAGTCTGTGAGGCACATCCTCGGCCACCCCAGCAGCACAGCCTGTGTGTCAAGGGGCAGAGCCGACCTAGGGGCAGAGTGGGCCTCCTGCTCTCCCAGCTGCCCTGAGGCTGCTGGGAGAAAAAGGCGTTGGGCATGCCACCCGTGAATCCCCACTTCCCTCTCACCAGGCCGTCTGAGTTCCAAGTCCTTGCAGTGTGGAGACAGCCACTTCCAGCACCTCCCTCCTAGTTGGACTCAAAAGAGGCCTAGGCCAGGGGAAATATGCTAGGGGGTAAGTAATTGGCGAGTCAACGAGGCAAATCTAGACACACACCCTGAAACATACCCCTTCATGGGGCAGGAGCCCCGGAGGCCAGGGAGGTCTGGGCAAGGCTGGCCAAGGACAGGGGTCTTGCTGGGTCCTCCCCATGGCCTGTGGGGACTCTGTGCAGAACCGGCCCTTTCCCGGAGGAAGACCTCCCCAACTGCCTCCCAAGGCCGGTTTGAAAGCATTCTCGCCAGACTGCTGCTGCTCCCTGCCGTGGGAGATCTGCTTATCCCGCAAGTCGCGCACTCTGCACTTAAGCCCGGGAGAAACGCACTTCGGGGTGGTCCTTTCTCTGGGCCCTTGCCCCTGAGCCTGGAGTCAAGCTTGGACATCCACAGTGCCAGGAACAGGCAGAATCACATGCATACGTTTGTTCCTGCTCCCTGCACCTTCCGAGGACTTGGTTGAGCCAGAGTTTGTCAGACCTGTCCTCTGCAGCGCCAGAAGGACTGCCTCTGTGTCAAGGGGTAGAGATGATCTAGGGGCAGAATGGGCCTCTTGCTCTCCCAGCTGCCCTGAGGCTGCTGACCCAAAGAGGCCTTGAGAATCCACACACTTTCTCCGCACTTCCCTGTGATCAGGCCGTCTGAGCTCCAAGCTCTTGCTGTGTGATAACAGCCCATGCCAGCACCTCCCCTCCGAGTAGGCCTTGAATAAGGCCAGGCACAGGGGAAATGCGCTAGGGGGTAAGAGACTGGGCAGGTGACCAGGTATGTCTGGACAAACTCCCCGCAGTGTGCTCTTCATGTGGCAGCTGCCCCGGAGGCCCGGAAGTACTGGGCAACCCTGGCCAAGGGCAGAGACCATGCTGGGTGTTGCCCCTGGCCTGTGTGTCCTCTCAGCAGAACCACCCCTTTCCACATGCACACGTCGTTTCCTGAGCCCTGCACCTTCCGAGAGCTCGAGTCAGCCGGAGTCTGTGAGGCACATCCTCGGTCACCCCAGCAGCACAGCCTGTGTGTCAAGGGGCAGAGCCGACCTAGGGGCAGAGTGGGCTTCCTGCTCTCCCAGATGCCCTGAGGCTTCTGGGAGAAAAAGGCGTTGGGCATGCAACCCGTTGCTCCCCACTTCCCTCTCACCAGGGCGTCTGAGTTCCAAGTCCTTGCAGTGTGGAGACAGCCTCTTCCAGCACCTCCCTCCGAGTTGGACTCAAAAGAAGCCTAGGCCACAGGAAATATGCTAGGGGGTAAGTGACTTGGGAGGTGACCAGGGATGTCTAGTCACACACCCAGCAGCCTGCCCCTTCATGGGGCAGCAGCCCCGGAGGCCAGGGAGGTCTGGGCAAGGCTGGCCATGGACAGAGGTCTTGCAGGGTCCTTCCCATGGCCTGTGGGGACTCTGTGCAGAACCGGCCCTTTCCCGCAGGAAGACCTCCCCAATTGCCTCCAAAGACCGGTTTGCAAGCATTCTCGCCAGACTGCTGCCGCTCCCTGGCTTGGGAGATCTGCTTTTCCCGCAAGTTGCGCACTCTGCTCTTAAGTCCGGGAGAAAAGCGCTTCGGGGTGGTCCTTTCTCTGGGCCCTTGCCCCTGAGCCTGGAGTCAAGCTTGGACATCCACATTGCCAGGAAGAGGCAGAATCACATGCATATGTTTGTTCCTGCCCCGTGCATCTTCCGAGGACTTGGTTGAGCCAGAGTCTGTCAGACATGTCCTCCGCAGTCCCAGCAGGACTGCCTGTGTGTCAAGGGCAGAGTCGACCAAGGGCAGAGTGGGCCTCTTGCTCTCCCAACTGCCCTGAGGCTGCTGGGAGAAAGAGGCTTTGGGCATTCAACCCATTGCTCCCCACTTCCCTCTCACCAGGCCGTCTGAGCTCCAAGTCCTTGCAATGTGGAGACAGCCTCTGCCAGCACCTCCCCTCTGAGTTGGACTCAAAAGAGGCCTAGACCAGGGGAAATATACTAGGGGTAAGTGACGGGGGAGGCGACCAGGCATGTTTAGACACACACTCCGCAGCCTGCCCCTTCATGGGGCAGGAGCCCAGGAGGACCGGGATGTCTGGGCAAGGCTGGCCAAGGACAGGGGTCTTGCGGGGACTTTCCCATGTCCTGTGGGGACTCTGAGCAGAACCAGCCCTTTCCCGCAGGAAGACCTCCCCAAATGCCTCCAAAGGCCGGTTTGCAAGCATTCTCGCCAGACTGCTGCCACTCCCTGCCTTGGGAGATCTGCTTTTCCCGCAAGTCACGCACTCTGCTCTTAAGCCCGGTAGAAAAGTGCTTCGGGTTGGTCCTTTCTCTGGGCCCTTGCCCCTGAGCCTGGAGTCGAGCTTTTACTTCCACCTTGCCAGGAAGAGGCAGAAACACATGCAAACATTTGTTCCTGCCCCCTGCACCTTCCCAGGACTAGGTTGAGCCAGAGTCTGTCAGACATGTCCTCCGCAGCCCCAGCAGGACTGCCTGTGTGTCAAGGGGCAGAGGCGACCTAGGGTCAGAGTGGGCCTCATGCTCTCCCAACTGCCCTGAGGCTGCTGGGAGAAAGAGGCTTTGGGCATCCAACCCATTTCTCCCCACTTCCCTCTCACCAGGCCGTCTGAGCTCCAAGTCCTTGCTGTGTGGAGACAGTCTCTGTCAGCACCTCCCCTCCGAGTTGGACTCAAAAGAGGCCTAGACCAGGGGAATTATGCTAGGGGTAAGTGACTCGGGAGGCGACCAGGCATGTCTAGACACACCCGGCAGCCTGCCCCTTCATGGGACAGGAGCCCCGGAGGCCAGGGAAGTCTGGGCAAGGCTGGCCAAGGACAGGGGTCTTGCTGGGCCCTTCCCATGGACTGTGGGGACTCTGAGCAGAACCGGCCCTTTCCCGCAGGAAGACCTCCCCAACTGCTTCCCAAGGCCGGTTTGCAAGCATTCTCGCCAGACTGCTGCCGCTCTATGCCGAGGGAGATCTGCTTTTCCCGCAAGTCGCGAACTCTCTTCTTAAGCCCGAGAGACAAGCGCTTCGGGGTGGTCCTTTCTCTGGGCCCTAGACCCTGAGCCTGGAGTCGAGCTTGGACTTCCACATTGCCAGGAAGAGGCAGAATCACATGCATACGTTTGTTCCTGCCCCGTGCACCTTCCGAGGACTTGGTTGAGCCAGAGTCTGTCAGACATGTCCTCGGCAGTCCTAGCAGGACTGCCTGTGTGTCAAGGGCAGAGCCGACCAAGGGCAGAGTGGGCCTCTTGCTCTCCCAACTGCCCTGAGGCTGCTGGGAGAAAGAGGCTTTGGGCATTCAACCCATTCCTCCCCACTTCCCTCTCACCAGGCCGTCTGAGCTCCAAGTCCTTGCAATATGGAGACAGCCTCTGCCAGCACCTCCCCTCTGAGTTGGACTCAAAAGAGGCCTAGACCAGGGGAAATATGCTAGGGGTAAGTGACTGGGGAGGCGACCAGGCATGTCTAGACACACACCCCGCAGCCTGCCCCTTCATGGGGCAGGAGCCCCGGAGGACAGGCATGTCTGGGCAAGCCTGGCCAAGGACAGGTGTCTTGCGGGGTCCTTCCCTTGGCCTGTGGGGACTCTGAGCAGAACCGGGCCTTTCCCGCAGAAAGACCTCCCCAACTGCCTCCAAAGGCCGGTTTGCAAGCATTCTCGCCAGACTGCTGCCGCTCCCTGACGAGGGAGGCCTGCTTTTCCCGCAAGTCGCGCACTCTGCTCTTAAGCCCGGGAGAAAAGCGCTTCGGGGTGGTCCTTTCTCTGGGCCCTTGCCCCTGATCCTGGAGTCTAGTTTGGACATCCACATTGCCAGGAAGAGGCAGAATCACATGCATATGTTTGTTCCTGCCCCCTGAACCTTCCCAGGACTAGGTTGAGCCAGAGTCTGTCAGACATGTCCTCTGCAGCCCCAGCAGGACTGCCTGTGTGTCAAGGGGCAGAGCCGACCTAAGGGCTGAGTGTGCCTCTTGCTCTCCCAACTGCCCTGAGGCTGCTGGGAGAAAGAGGCTTTGGCCATCCAACCCGTTTCTCCCCACTTCCCTCTCACCAGTCCGTCTGAGCTCCAAGTCCTTGCAGTGTTTAGACAGGATCTGCCAGCACCTCACCTCCGAGTTGGACTCAAAAGAGGCCTAGACCAGGGGAAATATGCTAGGGGTAAGTGACTGGGGAGTCGACAAGGCATGTCTTGACACACACCCCACAACCTGCCCCTTCATGGGGCAGCAGCCCCGGAGGCCAGGGAGGTCTGGGCAAGGCTGGCCAAGGATAGGGGTCTTGCGGGGTCCTTCCCTTGGCCTGTGGGGACTCTGAGCAGAACCGGCCCTTTCCCGCAGGAAGACCTCCCCAACTGCCTCCAAAGGCCGGTTTGCAAGCATTCTCGCCAGATTGCTGCCGCTTCCTGCCGAGGGAGATCTGCTATTCCCGCAAATCGCGCACTCTGCTCTTAAGCCCGGGAGAAAAGCGCTTCGGGGTGGTCCTTTCTCTGAGCCCTTGACCCTGAGCCTGGAGTCGAGCTTGGACATCCACCTTGCCAGGAAGAGGCAGAATCACATGCATACGTTTGTTCCTGCCCCCTGCACCTTCCCAGGACTAGGTTGAGCCAGAGTCTGTCAGACATGTCCTCCGCAGCCCCAGCAGGACTGCCTGTGTGTCAAGGGGCAGAGCCGACCTAAGGGCAGAGTGTGCCTCTTGCTTTCCCAACTGCCCTGAGGCTGCTGGGAGAAAGAGGCTTTGGGCATCCAACCCGTTGCTCCCCACTTCCCTCTCACCAGGCCGTCTGAGCTCCAAGTCCTTGCAGTGTGGAGGCAGCCTCTTCCAGCACCTCCCCTCCGAGTTGGACTCAAAAGAATCCAAGGCCAGGGGAAATATGCTAGGGGGCAAGTGACTGGCAGTCGACCAGGCATGTCTAGGCACACACCCAGCAGCCAGCCCCTTCACGGGGCAGCAGCCCCGGAGGCCAGGGAGGTCTGGGCAAGGCTGGCCATGGACAGAGGTCTTGCTGGGTCCTTCCCATGGCCTGTGGGGACTCTGCATAACAGGCCCTTTCCCGCAGGAAGACCTCCCCACTGCCTCCAAAGACATGCCTGGTCGCCTCCCCAGTCACTTACCCCTAGCATATTTCCCCTCGTCTAGGCCACTTTTGAGTCCAACTCGGAAGGAGGTGCTGGCAGAGGCTGTCTCCACACTGCAAGGACTTGGAGCTCAGACGGCCTGGTGAGAGGGAAGTGGGGAGCAACGGGTTGGATGCCCAAAGCCTCTTTCTCCCAGCAGCCTCAGGGCAGTTGGGAGAGCAAGAGGCCCACTCTGCCCCTAGGTCGGCTCTGCCCCTTGATACACAGGCATTCCTGCTGGGGCGGCGGAGGACCTATGTGACAGACTCTGGCTCAACTAAGTCTTCGGTAGGTGCAGGGGGCAGGAACAAACGTATGCATGTGATTCTGCCTCTTCCTGGCAATGTGGATGTCCAAGCTCGACTCCAGGCTCAGGGGCAAGGGCCCAGAGAAAGGACCACCCCGATGTGCTTTTCCCCGGCTTGGGAGCGGATTGCGCGACTTGCGGGAAAAACGGACGACCTACCCAACTGCCTCCAAAGGCCGGTTTGCAAGCATTCTCGCCAGATTGCTGCCGCTCCCTGCCGAATGAGGCCTGCTTTTCCCGCAAGTCGCGCACTCTGCTCTTAAGCCCGGGAGAAAAGCGCTTCGGGGTGGGCCTTGCTCTGGGCCCTATTCCGTGAGCCTGGAGTCAAGCTTGGACATCCACATTGCCAGGAAGAGGCAGAATCACATGCATACGTTTCTTCCTGCCCCCTGCACCTTCCGAGAACTTGTTTGAGCCTGAGTCTGTCAGACAAGTCCTCCGCAGTCCCAGCAGGCCTGCCTGTGTGTCAAGGGGCACAGATGATCTAGGGGCAGAGTGGGCCTTTTGCTCTCCCACCTTGCTGGAGGCTGCTGGGCCAAAGAGGCCTTGGGAATCCACACACTTGCTCCGCACTTCCCTGTGACCAGGCCGTCTGAGCTCTAGGCTCTTGCTTGTGATAACAGCCCATGCCAGCACCTCCCCTCCTAGTAGGCCTCATATAAGGCCAAGCACAGGGGAAATGCGCTAGGGGGTAAGAGACTGCGGAGGTCACCAAGCATGTCTGGACAAACTCCCTGCAGCATGCCCTTCATGGGGCAGCAGCCCCGGAGGCCCGGAAGGTCTGGGCAACCCTGGCCAAGGGCAGAGACCATGCTGGGTGTTGCCCCTGGCCTGTGGGTCCTCTCAGCAGAACCACCCCTTTCCCGCATGAAGACCTCCCCGGCTTCCTCCAAGGGCCGGTTGCAAGCATTCTCGCCGTCTGCCGCACCTCCCACCAAAGGGAGGCTTGTTTTTCCCGCAAGTCGCGCAATCAGCTCCCAAGCCGGGAGAAAAGCACATCGGGGTGGTCCTTTCTCTGGGCCCTTGCCCCTGAGCCTGGAGTCAACCATGGAGGTCCACACTCCCAGGCCAAGAAAGAACCACATGCACACGTCGTTTCCTGAGCCCTGCACCTTCCGAGAGCTCGAGTCAGCCGGAGTCTGTGAGGCACATCCTCGGCCACCCCAGCAGCACAGCCTGTGTGTCAAGGGGCAGAGCCGACCTAGGGGCAGAGTGGGCCTCCTGCTCTCCCAGCTGCCCTGAGGCTGCTGGGAGAAAAAGGCGTTGGGCATGCCACCCGTGAATCCCCACTTCCCTCTCACCAGGCCGTCTGAGTTCCAAGTCCTTGCAGTGTGGAGACAGCCACTTCCAGCACCTCCCTCCTAGTTGGACTCAAAAGAGGCCTAGGCCAGGGGAAATATGCTAGGGGGTAAGTAATTGGCGAGTCAACGAGGCAAATCTAGACACACACCCTGAAACATACCCCTTCATGGGGCAGGAGCCCCGGAGGCCAGGGAGGTCTGGGCAAGGCTGGCCAAGGACAGGGGTCTTGCTGGGTCCTCCCCATGGCCTGTGGGGACTCTGTGCAGAACCGGCCCTTTCCCGGAGGAAGACCTCCCCAACTGCCTCCCAAGGCCGGTTTGAAAGCATTCTCGCCAGACTGCTGCTGCTCCCTGCCGTGGGAGATCTGCTTATCCCGCAAGTCGCGCACTCTGCACTTAAGCCCGGGAGAAACGCACTTCGGGGTGGTCCTTTCTCTGGGCCCTTGCCCCTGAGCCTGGAGTCAAGCTTGGACATCCACAGTGCCAGGAACAGGCAGAATCACATGCATACGTTTGTTCCTGCTCCCTGCACCTTCCGAGGACTTGGTTGAGCCAGAGTTTGTCAGACCTGTCCTCTGCAGCGCCAGAAGGACTGCCTCTGTGTCAAGGGGTAGAGATGATCTAGGGGCAGAATGGGCCTCTTGCTCTCCCAGCTGCCCTGAGGCTGCTGACCCAAAGAGGCCTTGAGAATCCACACACTTTCTCCGCACTTCCCTGTGATCAGGCCGTCTGAGCTCCAAGCTCTTGCTGTGTGATAACAGCCCATGCCAGCACCTCCCCTCCGAGTAGGCCTTGAATAAGGCCAGGCACAGGGGAAATGCGCTAGGGGGTAAGGGACTGGGCAGGTGACCAGGTATGTCTGGACAAACTCCCCGCAGTGTGCTCTTCATGTGGCAGCTGCCCCGGAGGCCCGGAAGTACTGGGCAACCCTGGCCAAGGGCAGAGACCATGCTGGGTGTTGCCCCTGGCCTGTGTGTCCTCTCAGCAGAACCACCCCTTTCCACATGCACACGTCGTTTCCTGAGCCCTGCACCTTCCGAGAGCTCGAGTCAGCCGGAGTCTGTGAGGCACATCCTCGGTCACCCCAGCAGCACAGCCTGTGTGTCAAGGGGCAGAGCCGACCTAGGGGCAGAGTGGGCTTCCTGCTCTCCCAGATGCCCTGAGGCTTCTGGGAGAAAAAGGCGTTGGGCATGCAACCCGTTGCTCCCCACTTCCCTCTCACCAGGGCGTCTGAGTTCCAAGTCCTTGCAGTGTGGAGACAGCCTCTTCCAGCACCTCCCTCCGAGTTGGACTCAAAAGAAGCCTAGGCCACAGGAAATATGCTAGGGGGTAAGTGACTTGGGAGGTGACCAGGGATGTCTAGTCACACACCCAGCAGCCTGCCCCTTCATGGGGCAGCAGCCCCGGAGGCCAGGGAGGTCTGGGCAAGGCTGGCCATGGACAGAGGTCTTGCAGGGTCCTTCCCATGGCCTGTGGGGACTCTGTGCAGAACCGGCCCTTTCCCGCAGGAAGACCTCCCCAATTGCCTCCAAAGACCGGTTTGCAAGCATTCTCGCCAGACTGCTGCCGCTCCCTGGCTTGGGAGATCTGCTTTTCCCGCAAGTTGCGCACTCTGCTCTTAAGTCCGGGAGAAAAGCGCTTCGGGGTGGTCCTTTCTCTGGGCCCTTGCCCCTGAGCCTGGAGTCAAGCTTGGACATCCACATTGCCAGGAAGAGGCAGAATCACATGCATATGTTTGTTCCTGCCCCGTGCATCTTCCGAGGACTTGGTTGAGCCAGAGTCTGTCAGACATGTCCTCCGCAGTCCCAGCAGGACTGCCTGTGTGTCAAGGGCAGAGTCGACCAAGGGCAGAGTGGGCCTCTTGCTCTCCCAACTGCCCTGAGGCTGCTGGGAGAAAGAGGCTTTGGGCATTCAACCCATTGCTCCCCACTTCCCTCTCACCAGGCCGTCTGAGCTCCAAGTCCTTGCAATGTGGAGACAGCCTCTGCCAGCACCTCCCCTCTGAGTTGGACTCAAAAGAGGCCTAGACCAGGGGAAATATACTAGGGGTAAGTGACTGGGGAGGCGACCAGGCATGTTTAGACACACACTCCGCAGCCTGCCCCTTCATGGGGCAGGAGCCCAGGAGGACTGGGATGTCTGGGCAAGGCTGGCCAAGGACAGGGGTCTTGCGGGGTCTTTCCCATGTCCTGTGGGGACTCTGAGCAGAACCAGCCCTTTCCCGCAGGAAGACCTCCCCAAATGCCTCCAAAGGCCGGTTTGCAAGCATTCTCGCCAGACTGCTGCCACTCCCTGCCTTGGGAGATCTGCTTTTCCCGCAAGTCACGCACTCTGCTCTTAAGCCCGGTAGAAAAGTGCTTCGGGTTGGTCCTTTCTCTGGGCCCTTGCCCCTGAGCCTGGAGTCGAGCTTTTACTTCCACCTTGCCAGGAAGAGGCAGAAACACATGCAAACATTTGTTCCTGCCCCCTGCACCTTCCCAGGACTAGGTTGAGCCAGAGTCTGTCAGACATGTCCTCCGCAGCCCCAGCAGGACTGCCTGTGTGTCAAGGGGCAGAGGCGACCTAGGGTCAGAGTGGGCCTCATGCTCTCCCAACTGCCCTGAGGCTGCTGGGAGAAAGAGGCTTTGGGCATCCAACCCATTTCTCCCCACTTCCCTCTCACCAGGCCGTCTGAGCTCCAAGTCCTTGCTGTGTGGAGACAGCCTCTGTCAGCACCTCCCCTCCGAGTTGGACTCAAAAGAGGCCTAGACCAGGGGAATTATGCTAGGGGTAAGTGACTCGGGAGGCGACCAGGCATGTCTAGACACACCCGGCAGCCTGCCCCTTCATGGGACAGGAGCCCCGGAGGCCAGGGAAGTCTGGGCAAGGCTGGCCAAGGACAGGGGTCTTGCTGGGCCCTTCCCATGGACTGTGGGGACTCTGAGCAGAACCGGCCCTTTCCCGCAGGAAGACCTCCCCAACTGCTTCCCAAGGCCGGTTTGCAAGCATTCTCGCCAGACTGCTGCCGCTCTATGCCGAGGGAGATCTGCTTTTCCCGCAAGTCGCGAACTCTCTTCTTAAGCCCGAGAGACAAGCGCTTCGGGGTGGTCCTTTCTCTGGGCCCTAGACCCTGAGCCTGGAGTCGAGCTTGGACTTCCACATTGCCAGGAAGAGGCAGAATCACATGCATACGTTTGTTCCTGCCCCGTGCACCTTCCGAGGACTTGGTTGAGCCAGAGTCTGTCAGACATGTCCTCGGCAGTCCTAGCAGGACTGCCTGTGTGTCAAGGGCAGAGCCGACCAAGGGCAGAGTGGGCCTCTTGCTCTCCCAACTGCCCTGAGGCTGCTGGGAGAAAGAGGCTTTGGGCATTCAACCCATTCCTCCCCACTTCCCTCTCACCAGGCCGTCTGAGCTCCAAGTCCTTGCAATATGGAGACAGCCTCTGCCAGCACCTCCCCTCTGAGTTGGACTCAAAAGAGGCCTAGACCAGGGGAAATATGCTAGGGGTAAGTGACTGGGGAGGCGACCAGGCATGTCTAGACACACACCCCGCAGCCTGCCCCTTCATGGGGCAGGAGCCCCGGAGGACAGGCATGTCTGGGCAAGCCTGGCCAAGGACAGGTGTCTTGCGGGGTCCTTCCCTTGGCCTGTGGGGACTCTGAGCAGAACCGGCCCTTTCCCGCAGAAAGACCTCCCCAACTGCCTCCAAAGGCCGGTTTGCAAGCATTCTCGCCAGACTGCTGCCACTCCCTGACGAGGGAGGCCTGCTTTTCCCGCAAGTCGCGCACTCTGCTCTTAAGCCCGGGAGAAAAGCGCTTCGGGGTGGTCCTTTCTCTGGGCCCTTCCCCTGATCCTGGAGTCGAGTTTGGACATCCACATTGCCACGAAGAGGCAGAATCACATGCATACGTTTGTTCCTGCCCCCTGCACCTTCCGAGGACTTGGTTGATCCAGAGTCTCTCAGACATCTCCTCCACAGTCCCAGCAGGACTGCCTGTGTGTCAAGGGGCAGAGCCGACCTAGGGGCAGAGTGGGCCTCTTGCTCTCCCTACTGCCCTGAGGCTGCTGGGAGAAAGAGGCTTTGGGCATCCAACCCATTGCTCCCCACTTCCCTCTCACCAAGACGTCTGAGCTCCAAGTCCTTGCAGTGTGGGGACAGCCTCTGCCAGCAACTCCCCTCCGAGTTGGACTCAAAAGAGGCCTAGACCAGGGGAAATATGCTAGGGGTAAGTGACTGGGGAGGTGACCAGGCATGTCTAGGCACACACCCCGCAGCCTCCCCCTTCATGGAGCAGGAGCCCTGGAGGCCAGCGAGGTCTGGGCAAGGCTGGCCAAGGACAGGGGTCTTGCGGAGTCCTTCCCTTGGCCTGTGGGGACTCTGAGCAGAACCAGCCCTTTCCCGCAGGAAGACCTCCCCAACTGCCTCCAGAGGCCGGTTTGCAAGCATTCTCGCCAGACGGCTGCCGCTCCCAGCCTTGGGAGATCTGCTTTTCCCGCAAGTCGCGCACTCTGCTCTTAAGCCAGGGAGAAAAGCGCTTCGGGGTGGTCCTTTCTCTGGGCCCTTGCCCCTGAGCCTGGAGTCGAGCTTGGACTTCCACATTGCAGGAAGGGGCAGAATCACATGCATACGTTTGTTCCTGCCCCGTGCACCTTCCCAGGACTTGGTTGAGCCAGAGTCTGTCAGACATGTCCTCCGCATTCCTAGCAGGACTGCCTGTGTGTCAAGGGCAGAGCCGACCAAGGGCAGAGTGGGCCTCTTGCTCTCCCAACTGCCCTGAGGCTGCTGGGAGAAAGAGGCTTTGGCCATCCAACCCGTTCCTCCCCACTTCCCTCTCACCAGTCCGTCTGAGCTCCAAGTCCTTGCAGTGTTTAGACAGCATCTGCCAGCACCTCACCTCCGAGTTGCACTCAAAAGAGGCCTAGACCAGGGGAAATATGCTAGGGGTAACTGACTGGGGAGTCGACAAGGCATGTCTTGACACACACCCCGCAACCTGCCCCTTCATGGGGCAGGAGCCCCGGAGGCCAGGGAGGTCTGGGCAAGGCTGGCCAAGGATAGGGGTCTTGCGGGGTCCTTCCCTTGGCCTGTGGGGACTCTGAGCAGAACTGGCCCTTTCCCGCAGGAAGACCTCCCCAACTGCCTCCAAAGGCCGGTTTGCAAGCATTCTCGCCAGATTGCTGTCGCTTCCTGCCGAGGGAGATCTGCTATTCCCGCAAATCGCGCACTCTGCTCTTAAGCCCGGGAGAAAAGCGCTTCGGGTTGGTCCTTTCTCTGAGCCCTTGACCCTGAGCCTGGAGTCGAGCTTGGACATCCACCTTGCCAGGAAGAGGCAGAATCACATGCATACGTTTGTTCCTGCCCCCTGCACCTTCCCAGGACTAGGTTGAGCCAGAGTCTGTCAGACATGTCCTCCGCAGCCCCAGCAGGACTGCCTGTGTGTCAAGGGGCAGAGCCGACCTAAGGGCAGAGTGTGCCTCTTGCTTTCCCAACTGCCCAGAGGCTGCTGGGAGAAAGAGGCTTTGGCCATCCAACCCGTTCCTCCCCACTTCCCTCTCACCAGGCCGTCTGAGTTCCAAGTCCTTGCAGTGTGGGGACAGCCTCTGCCAGCAACTCCCCTCCGAGTTGGACTCAAAAGAGGCCTAGACCAGGGGAAATATGCTAGGGGTAATTGACTGGGGTGGCGACCAGGCATGTCTAGGCACACACCCCGCAGCCTGCCCCTTCATGGAGCAGGAGCCCTGGAGGCCAGCGAGGTCTGGGCAAGGCTGGGCAAGGACAGGGGTCTTGTGGGGTCCTTCCCTTGGCCTGTGAGGACTCTGAGCAGAACCGGCCCTTTCCCGCAGGAAGACCTCCCCAACTGCCTCCAAAGGCCGGTTTGCAAGCATTCTCGCCAGACTGCTGCCGCTCCCTGCCGAGGGAGATCTGCTTTTCCCGCAAGTCGCGCACTCTACTCTTAAGCCCGGGAGAAAAGCGCTTCGGGGTGGTCCTTTCTCTGGGCCCTTGCCACTGAGCTTGGAGTCGAGCTTGGACATCCACATTGCCACGAAGAGGCAGAATCACATGCATACGTTTGTTCCTGCCCCCTGCACCTTCCCAGGACTTGGTTGAGCCAGAGTCTGTCAGACATGTGCTCCGCATTCCCAGAAGGACTGCGTGTGTGTCAAGGGGCAGTGCCGACCTAGGGGCAGAGTGTGCCTCTTGCCCTCCCACCTGCCCTGAGGCTGCTGGGAGAAAGAGGCTTTGTGCATCCTACCCGTTCCTCCCCACTTCCCTCTCACCACGCCACCTGTGCTCCTAGTCCTTGCAGTGTGGAGACAGCTTCTGCCAGCACCTCCCCTCCGAGTTGGACTCAAAAGAGGCCTAGACCAGGGGAAATATGCTAGGGGTAAGTGACTGGGGAGGTGACCAGGCATGTCTAGGCACACACCACGCAGCCTCCCCCTTCATGGAGCAGGAGCCCTGCAGGCCAGCGAGGTCTGGGCAAGGCTGGCCAAGGACAGGGGTCTTGCGGAGTCCTTCCCTTGGCCTGTGGGGACTCTGAGCAGAACCGGCCCTTTCCCGCAGGAAGACCTCCCCAACTGCCTCCAAAGGCCGGTTTGCAAGCATTCTCGCCAGACGGCTGCCGCTCCCTGCCTTGGGAGATCTGCTTTTCCCGCAAGTCGCGCACTCTGCTCTTAAGCCCGGGAGAAAAGCGCTTCGGGGTGGTCCTTTCTCTGGGGCCTTGCCCCTGAGCCTGGAGTCGAGATTGGACTTCCACATTGCAGGAAGAGGCAGAATCACATGCATACGTTTGTTCCTGCCCCGTGCACCTTCCGAGGACTTGGTTGAGCCAGAGTCTGTCAGACATGTCCTCCGCAGTCCTAGCAGGACTGCCTGTGTGTCAAGGGCAGAGCCGACCAAGGGCAGAGTGGGCCTCTTGCTCTCCCAACTGCCCTGAGGCTGCTGGGAGAAAGAGGCTTTGGCCATCCAACCCGTTCCTCCCCACTTCCCTCTCAACAGTCCGTCTGAGCTCCAAGTCCTTGCAGTGTTTAGACAGCATCTGCCCGCACCTCACCTCCGAGTTAGACTCAAAAGAGGCCTAGACCACGGGAAATATGCTCGGGGTAAGTGACTGGGGAGTCTCAAGGCATGTCTTGACACACACCCCGCAACCTGCCCCTTCATGGGGCAGGAGCCCCGGAGGCCAGGGAGGTCTGGGAAGGCTGGCCAAGGATAGGGGTCTTGCGGGGTCCTTCCCTTGGCCTGTGGGGACTCTGAGCAGAACCGGCCCTTTCCCGCAGGAAGACCTCCCCAACTGCCTCCAAAGGCCGGTTTGCAAGCATTCTCGCCAGATTGCTGCCGCTTCCTGCCGAGGGAGATCTGCTATTCCCGCAAATCGCGCACTCTGCTCTTAAGCCCGGGAGAAAAGCGCTTCGGGGTGGTCCTTTCTCTGGGCCCTTGACCCTGAGCCTGGAGTCGAGCTTGGACATCCACCTTGCCAGGAAGAGGCAGAATCACATGCATACGTTTGTTCCTGCCCCCTGCACCTTCCCAGGACTAGGTTGAGCCAGAGTCTGTCAGACATGTCCTCCGCAGCCCCAGCAGGACTGCCTGTGTGTCAAGGGGCAGAGCCGAACAAAGGGCAGAGTGTGCCTCTTGCTCTCCCAACTGCCCTGAGGCTGCTGGGAGAAAGAGGCTTTGGCGATCCAACCCGTTCCTCCCCACTTCCCTCTCACAAGGCCGTCTGAGCTCCAAGTCCTTGCAGTGTGGGGACAGCATCTGCCAGCACCTCACCTCCGAGTTGCACTCAAAAGAGGCCTAGACCAGGGGAAATATGCTAGGGGTAAGTGACTGGGGAGTCGACAAGGCATGTCTTGACACACACCCCGCAACCTGCCCCTTCATGGGGCAGGAGCCCCGGAGGCCAGGGAGGTCTGGGCAAGGCTGGCCAAGGAGAGGGGTCTTGCGGGGTCCTTCCCTTGGCCTGTGGGGACTCTGAGCAGAACCGGCCCTTTTCCGCAGGAAGACCTCCCCAACTGCCTCCAAAGGCCGGTTTGCAAGCATTCTCGCCAGATTGCTGCCGCTTCCTGCCGAGGGAGATCTGCTATTCCCGCAATTCGCGCACTCTGCTCTTAAGCCCGGGAGAAAAGCGCTTCGGGGTGGTCCTTTCTCTGAGCCCTTGACCCTGAGCCTGGAGTCGAGCTTGGACATCCACCTTGCCAGGAAGAGGCAGAATCACATGCATACGTTTGTTCCTGCCCCCTGCACCTTCCCAGGACTAGGTTGAGCCAGAGTCTGTCAGACATGTCCTCCGCAGCCCCAGCAGGACTGCCTGTATGTCAAGGGGCAGAGCCGACCTAAGGGCAGAGTGTGCCTCTTGCTTTCCCAACTGCCCTGAGGCTGCTGGGAGAAAGAGGCTTTGGCAATCCAACCCGTTCCTCCCCACTTCCCTCTCACCAGGCCGTCTGGGCTCCAAGTCCTTGCAGTGTGGGGACAGCCTCTGCCAGCAACTCCCCTCCGAGTTGGACTCAAAAGAGGCCTAGACCAGGGGAAATATGCTAGGGGTAAGTGACTGGGGAGGCGACCAGGCATGTCTAGACACAAACCCCGCAGCCTGCCAGTTCATGGGGCAGGAGCCCCGGAGGCCTGGGAGGTCTGGGCAACGCTGGCCAAGGACAGGGGTCTTGCGGGGCCCTTCCCTTGGCCTGTGGAGACTCTAAGCAGAACCGGCTCTTTCCCGCAGGAAGACCTCCCCAACTGCCTCCAAAGGCCGGTTTTCAAGCATTCTCGCCAGACTGCTGCCCCTCCCTGCCTTGGGAGATCTGCTTTTCCCGCAAGTCGCGCACTCTGCTCTTAAGCCCGGGAGAAAAGCGCTTCGGGGTGGTCCTTTCTCTGGGCCCTTGCCCCTGATCCTGGAGTCGAGTTTGGACATCCACATTGCCAGGAAGAGGCAGAATCACATGCATACGTTTGTTCCTGCCCCCTGCACCTTCCGAGGACTTGGTTGAGCCAGAGTCTGTCAGACATCTGCTCCACAGTCCCAGCAGGACTGCCTGTGTGTCAAGGGGCAGAGCCGACCTAGGGGCAGAGTGGGCCTCTTGCTCTCCCTACTGCCCTGAGGCTGCTGGGAGAAAGAGGCTTTGGGCATCCAACCCATTGCTCCCCACTTCCCTCTCACCAGGCCGTCTGAGCTCCAAGTCGTTGCAGTGTGGGGACAGCCTCTGCCAGCAACTCCCCTCCGAGTTGGACTCAAAAGAGGCCTAGACCAGGGGAAATGTGCTAGGGGTAAGTGACTGGGGCGGCGACCAGGCATGTCTAGGCACACACCCCGCAGCCTGCCCCTTCATGGAGCAGGAGCCCTGGTGGCCAGCGAGGTCTGGGCAAGGCTGGCCAAGGACAGGGGTCTTGCGGGGCCCTTCCCTTGGCCTGTGGGGACTCTGAGCAGAACCGGCCCTTTCCCGCAGGAAGACCTCCCCAACTGCCTCCAAAGGCCTGTTTTCAAGCATTCTGGCCAGACTGCTGCCCCTCCCTGCCTTGGGAGATCTGCTTTTCCCGCAAGTCGCGCACTCTGCTCTTAAGCCCGGGAGAAAAGCGCTTCGGGGAGGTCCTTTCTCTGGGCCCTTCCCCTGATCCTGGAGTCGAGTTTGGACATCCACATTGCCACGAAGAGGCAGAATCACATGCATACGTTTGTTCCTGCCCCCTGCACCTTCCGAGGACTTGGTTGAGCCAGAGTCTGTCAGACATCTCCTCCATAGTCCCAGCAGGACTGCCTGTGTGTCAAGGGGCAGAGCCGACCTAGGGGCAGAGTGGGCCTCTTGCTCTCCCTACTGCCCTGAGGCTGCTGGGAGAAAGAGGCTTTGGGCATCCAACCCATTGCTCCCCACTTCCCTCTCACCAAGACGTCTGAGCTCCAAGTCCTTGCAGTGTGGGGACAGCCTCTGCCAGCAACTCCCCTCCGAGTTGGACTCAAAAGAGGCCTAGACCAGGGGAAATATTCTAGGGGTAAGTGACTGGGGAGGTGACCAGGCATGTCTAGGCACACACCCCGCAGCCTACCCCTTCATGGAGCAGGAGCCCTGGAGGCCAGCGAGGTCTGGGCAAGGCTGGCCAAGGACAGGGGTCTTGCGGAGTCCTTCCCTTGGCCTGTGGGGACTCTGAGCAGAACCGGCCCTTTCCCGCAGGAAGACCTCCCCAACTGCCTCCAGAGGCCGGTTTGCAAGCATTCTCGCCAGACGGCTGCCGCTCCCAGCCTTGGGAGATCTGCTTTTCCCGCAAGTCGCGCACTCTGCTCTTAAGCCCGGGAGAAAAGCGCTTCGGGGTGGTCCTTTCTCTGGGGCCTTGCCCCTGAGCCTGGAGTCGAGCTTGGACTTCCACATTGCAGGAAGAGGCAGAATCACATGCATACGTTTGTTCCTGCCCCGTGCACCTTCCGAGGACTTGGTTGAACCAGAGTCTGTCAGACATGTCCTCCGCAGTCCTAGCAGGACTGCCTGTGTGTCAAGGGCAGAGACGACCAAGGGCAGAGTGGGCCTCTTGCTCTCCCAACTGCCCTGAGGCTGCTGGGAGAAAGAGGCTTTGGCCATCCAACCCGTTCCTCCCCACTTCCCTCTCACCAGTCCGTCTGAGCTCCAAGTCCTTGCAGTGTTTAGAAAGCATCTGCCGGCACCTCACCTCCGAGTTAGACTCAAAAGAGGCCTAGACCACGGGAAATATGCTCGGGGTAAGTGACTGGGGAGTCTCAAGGCATGTCTTGACACACACCCCGCAACCTGCCCCTTCATGGGGCAGGAGCCCCGGAGGCCAGGGAGGTCTGGGAAGGCTGGCCAAGGATAGGGGTCTTGCGGGGTCCTTCCCTTGGCCTGTGGGGACTCTGAGCAGAACCGGCCCTTTCCCGCAGAAAGACCTCCCCAACTGCCTCCAAAGGCCGGTTTGCAAGCATTCTCGCCAGATTGCTGCCGCTTCCTGCCGAGGGAGATCTGCTATTCCCGCAAATCGCGCACTCTGTTCTTAAGCCCGGGAGAAAAGCGCTTCGGGGTGGTCCTTTCTCTGGGCCCTTGACCCTGAGCCTGGAGTCGAGCTTGGACATCCACCTTGCCAGGAAGAGGCAGAATCACATGCATACGTTTGTTCCTGCCCCCTGCACCTTCCCAGGACTAGGTTGAGCCAGAGTCTGTCAGACATGTCCTCCGCAGCCCCAGCAGGACTGCCTGTGTGTCAAGGGGCAGAGCCGAACAAAGGGCAGAGTGTGCCTCTTGCTCTCCCAACTGCCCTGAGGCTGCTGGGAGAAAGAGGCTTTGGCCATCCAACCCGTTCCTCCCCACTTCCCTCTCACAAGGCCGTCTGAGCTCCAAGTCCTTGCAGTGTGGGGACAGCCTCTGCCAGCAACTCCCCTCCGATTTGGACTCAAAAGAGGCCTAGACCAGGGGAAATATGCTAGGGGTAAGTGACTGGGGAGGCGACCAGGCATGTTTAGACACACACCCCGCAGCCTGCCCCTTCATGGGGCAGGAGCCCCGGAGGACCGGGAGGTCTGGGCAAGGCTGGCCAAGGACAGGGGTCTTGCGGGGTTTTTCCCATGTCCTGTGGGGACTCTGAGCAGAACCGGCCCTTTCCCGCAGGAAGACCTCCCCAACTGCCTCCAAAGGCCGGTTTGCAAGCATTCTCGCCAGATTGCTGCCGCTTCCTGCCGAGGGAGATCTGCTATTCCCGCAATTCGCGCACTCTGCTCTTAAGCCCGGGAGAAAAGCGCTTCGGGGTGGTCCTTTCTCTGAGCCCTTGACCCTGAGCCTGGAGTCGAGCTTGGACATCCACCTTGCCAGGAAGAGGCAGAATCACATGGATACGTTTGTTCCTGCCCCCTGCACCTTCTCAGGACTAGGTTGAGCCAGAGTCTGTCAGACATGTCCTCCGCAGCCCCAGCAGGACTGCCTGTGTGTCAAGGGGCAGAGCCGACCTAAGGGCAGAGTGTGCCTCTTGCTTTCCCAACTGCCCTGAGGCTGCTGGGAGAAAGAGGCTTTGGCAATCCAACCCGTTCCTCCCCACTTCCCTCTCACCAGGCCGTCTGGGCTCCAAGTCCTTGCAGTGTGGGGACAGCCTCTGCCAGCAACTCCCCTCCGAGTTGGACTCAAAAGAGGCCTAGACCAGGGGAAATATGCTAGGGGTAAGTGACTGGGGAGGCGACCAGGCATGTCTAGACACAAACCCCGCAGCCTGCCCGTTCATGGGGCAGGAGCCCCGGAGGCCTGGGAGGTCTGGGCAACGCTGGCCAAGGACAGGGGTTTGCGGGTCCCTTCCCTTGGCCTGTGGAGACTCTAAGCAGAACCGGCTCTTTCCCGCAGGAAGACCTCCCCAACTGCCTCCAAAGGCCGGTTTTCAAGCATTCTCGCCAGACTGCTGCCCCTCCCTGCCTTGGGAGATCTGCTTTTCCCGCAAGTCGTGCACTCTGCTCTTAAGCCCGGGAGAAAAGCGCTTCGGGGTGGTCCTTTCTCTGGGCCCTTGCCCCTGATCCTGGAGTCGAGTTTGGACATCCACATTGCCAGGAAGAGGCAGAATCACATGCATACGTTTGTTGCTGCCCCCTGCACCTTCCGAGGACTTGGTTGAGCCAGAGTCTGTCAGACATCTGCTCAACAGTCCCAGCAGGACTCCCTGTGTGTCAAGGGGCAGAGCCGAGCTAGGGGCAGAGTGGGCCTCTTGCTCTCCCTACTGCCCTGAGGCTGCTGGGAGAAAGAGGCTTTGGGCATCCAAACCATTGCTCCCCACTTCCCTCTCACCAGGCCGTCTGAGCTCCAAGTCCTTGCAGTGTGGGGACAGCCTCTGCCAGCAACTCCCCTCCGAGTTGGACTCAAAAGAGGCCCAGACCAGGGGAAATGTGCTAGGGGTAAGTGACTGGGGCGGCGACCAGGCATGTCTAGACACACACCCCGCAGCCTGCCCCTTCATGGAGCAGGAGCCCTGGAGGCCAGCGAGGTCTGGGCAAGGCTGGCCAAGGACAGGGGTCTTGCGGAGTCCTTCCCTTGGCCTGTGGGAACTCTGAGCAGAACCGGCCCTTTCCCGCAGGAAGACCTCCCCAACTGCCTGCAAAGGCCGGTTTGCAAGCATTCTCGCCAGACGGCTGCCGCTCCCTGCCTTGGGAGATCTGCTTTTCCCGCAAGTCGCGCACTCTGCTCCTAAGCCCGGGAGAAAAGCGCTTCGGGGTGGTCCTTTCTCTGGGCCCTTGCCCCTGAGCCTGGAGTCGAGCTTGGACTTCCACATTGCAGGAAGAGGCAGAATCACATGCATACATTTGTTCTTGCCCCGTGCACCTTCCGAGGACTTGGTTGAGCCAGAGTCTGTCAGACATGTCCTCCGCAGTCCCAGCAGGACTGCCTGTGTGTCAAGGGCAGAGCCGACCAAGGGCAGAGTGGGCCTCTTGCTCTCCCATCTGCCCTGAGGCTGCTGGGAGAAAGAGGCTTTGGCCATCCAACCCATTCCTCCCCACTTCCCTCTCACCAGTCCGTCTGAGCTCCAAGTCCTTGCAGTGTTTAGATAGCATCTGCCGGCACCTCACCTCCGAGTTAGACTCAAAAGAGGCCTAGACCACGGGAAATATGCTAGGGGTAAGTGACTGGGGAGTCTCAAGGCATGTCTTGACACACATCCCGCAACCTGCCCCTTCATGGGGCAGGATCCCCGGAGACCAGGGAGGTCTGGGCAAGGCTGGCCAAGGATAGGGGTCTTGCGGGGTCCTTCCCTTGGCCTGTGGGGACTCTGAGCAGAACCGGCCCTTTCCCGCAAAAAGACCTCCCCAACTGCCTCCAAAGGCCGGTTTGCAAGCATTCTCGCCAGATTGCTGCCGCTTCCTGCCGAGGGAGATCTGCTATTCCCGCAAATCGCGCACTCTGCTCTTAAGCCCGGGAGAAAAGGGCTTCGGGGTGGTCCTTTCTCTGGGCCCTTGACCCTGAGCCTGGAGTCGAGCTGGGACATCCACCTTGCCAGGAAGAGGCAGAATCACATGCATTCGTTTGTTCCTGCCCCCTGCACCTTCCCAGGACTAGGTTGAGCCAGAGTCTGTCAGACATGTCCTCCGCAGCCCCAGCAGGACTGCCTGTGTGTCAAGGGGCAGAGCCGAACAAAGGGCAGAGTGTGCCTCTTGCTCTCCCAACTGCCCTGAGGCTGCTGGGAGAAAGAGGCTTTGGCCATCCAACCCGTTCCTCCCCACTTCCCTCTCACAAGGCCGTCTGAGCTCCAAGTCCTTGCAGTGTGGGGACAGCCTCTGCCAGCAACTCTCCTCCGAGTTGGACTCAAAAGAGGCCTAGACCAGGGGAAATATGCTAGGGGTAAGTGACTGGGGCGGCGACCAGGCATGTCTAGGCACACACCCCGCAGCCTGCCCCTTCATGGAGCAGGAGCCCTGGAGGCCAGCGAGGTCTGGGCAAGGCTGGGCAAGCACAGGGGTCTTGCGGGGTCCTTTCCTTGGCCTGTGGGGACTCTGAGCAGAACCGGCCCTTTCCCGCAGGAAGACCTCCCCAACTGCCTCCAAAGGCCGGTTTGCAAGCATTCTCGCTAGACTACTGCCTCTCCCTGCCTTGGGAGATCTGCTTTTCCCGCAAGTCGCGCACTCTGCTCTTAAGCCTGGTAGAAAAGTGCTTCGGGGTGGTCCTTTCTCTGGGCCCTTGCCCCTGAGCCTGGAGTCGATCTTTTACTTCCACATAGCCAGGAAGAGGCAGAATCACATGCATATGTTTGTTCCTGCCCCGTGCAACTTCCGAGGACTTGGTTGAGCCAGAGTCTGTCAGACATGTCCTCCGCAGTCCCAGCAGGACTGCCTGTGTGTCAAGGGCAGAGTCGACCAAGGGCAGAGTGGGCCTCTTGCTCTCCCAACTGCCCTGAGGCTGCTGGGAGAAAGAGGCTTTGGGCATTCAACCCATTGTTCCCCACTTCTCTCTCACCAGGCCGTCTGAGCTCCAAGTCCTTGCAATGTGGAGAAAGCCTCTGCCAGCACCTCCCCTCTGAGTTGGACTCAAAAGAGGCCTAGACCAGGGGAAATATGCTAGGGGTAAGTGACTGGGGAGGCGACCAGGCATGTTTAGACACACACCCCGCAGCCTGCCCCTTCATGGGGCAGGAGCCCCGGAGGACCGGGAGGTCTGGGCAAGGCTGGCCAAAGACAGGGGTCTTGCGGGGTCTTTCCCATATCCTGTAGGGACTCTGAGCAGAACCAGCCCTTTCCCGCAGGAAGACCTCTCCAACTGCTTCCAAAGGCCGGTTTGCAAGCATTCTCGCCAGACTGCTGCCGCTCTATGCCGAGGGAGATCTGCTTTACCCGCAAGTCGCGAACTCTCCTCTTAAGCCCGAGAGAAAAGCGCTTCGGGGTGGTCCTTTCTCTGGGCCCTTGCCCCTGAGCCTGGAGTCGAGCTTGGACTTCCACATTGCCAGGAAGAGGCAGAATCACATGCATTCGTTTGTTCCTGCCCCGTGCACCTTCCGAGGACTTGGTTGAGTCAGAGTCTGTCAGACATGTCCTCCGCAGTCCTAGCAGGACTGCCTGTGTGTCAAGGGCAGAGCCGACCAAGGGCAGAGTGGGCCTCTTGCTCTCCCAACTGCCCTGAGGCTGCTGGGAGAAAGAGGCTTTGGGCATTCAACCCATTCCTCCCCACTTCCCTATCACCAGGCCGTCTGAGCTCCAAGTCCTTGCAATGTGGAGACAGCCTCTGCCAGCACCTCCCCTCTGAGTTGGACTCAAAAGAGGCCTAGACCACGGGAAATATGCTAGGGGTAAGTGACTGGGGAGGCGACCAGGCATGTCTAGACACACACCCCGCAGCCTGCCCCTTCATGGGGCAGGAGCCCCGGAGGCCAGGCATGTCTGGGCAAGCCTGGCCAAGGACAGGGGTCTTGCGGGGTCCTTCCCTTGGCCTGTGGGGACTCTGAGCAGACCCGGCCCTTTCCCGCAGAAAGACCTCCCCAACTGCCTCCAAAAGCCGGTTTGCAAGCATTCTCGCCAGACTGCTGCCGCTCCCTGACGAGGGAGGCCTGCTTTTCCCGCAAGTCGCGCACTCTGCTCTTAAGCCCGGGAGAAAAGCGCTTCGAGGTGGTCCTTTCTCTGGGCCCTTGCCCCTGATCCTGGAGTCGAGTTTGGACATCCACATTGCCAGGAAGAGGCAGAATCACATGCATATGTTTGTTCCTGCCCCCTGAACATTCCCAGGACTAGGTTGAGCCAGAGTCTGTCAGACATGTCCTCCGCAGCCCCAGCAGGACTGCCTGTGTGTCAAGGGGGAGAGCCGACCTAAGGGCTGAGTGTGCCTCTTGCTCTCCCAACTGCCCTGAGGCTGCTGGGAGAAAGAGGCTTTGGCCCTCCAACCCGTTCCTCCCCATTTCCCTCTCACCAGTCCGTCTGAGCTCCAAGTCCTTGCAGTGTTTAGACAGCATCTGCTAGCACCTCACTTCCGAGTTGGACTCAAAAGAGGCCTAGACCAGGGGAAATATGCTAGGGGTAAGTGACTGGGGAGTCGACAAGGCATGTCTTGACACACACCCCGCAACCTGCCCCTTCATGGAGCAGGAGCCCCGGAGGCCAGGGAGGTCTGGGCAAGGCTGGCCAAGGATAGGGGTCTTGCGGGGTCCTTCCCTTGGCCTGTGGGGACTCTGAGCAGAACCGGCCCTTTCCCGCAGAAAGACCTCCCCAACTGCCTCCAAAGCCGGTTTGCAAGCATTCTCGCCAGATTGCTGCCGCTTCCTGCCGAGGGAGATCTGCTATTCCCGCAAATCGCGCACTCTGCTCTTAAGCCCGGGAGAAAAGCGCTTCGGGGTGGTCCTTTCTCTGAGCCCTTGACCCTGAGCCTGGAGTCGAGCTTGGACATCCACCTTGCCAGGAAGAGGCAGAATCACATGCATACGTTTGTTCCTGCCCCCTGCACCTTCCCAGGACTAGGTTGAGCCAGAGTCTGTCAGACATGTCCTCCGCAGCCCCAGCAGGACTGCCTGTGTGTCAAGGGGCAGAGCCGACCTAAGGGCAGAGTGTGCCTCTTGCTTTCCCAACTGCCCTGAGGCTGCTGGGAGAAAGAGGCTTTGGCAATCCAACCCGTTCCTCCCCACTTCCCTCTCACCAGGCCGTCTGAGCTCCAAGTCCTTGCAGTGTGGTGACAGCCTCTGCCAGCAACTCCCCTCCGAGTTGGACTCAAAAGAGGCCTAGACCAGGGGAAATATGCTAGGGGTAAGTGACTGGGGAGGTGACCAGGCATGTCTAGGCACACACCCCGCAGCCTGCCCCTTCATGGAGCAGGAGCCCTGGAGGCCAGCGAGGTCTGGGCAAGGCTGGCCAAGGACAGGGGTCTTGCGGAGTCCTTCCCTTGGCCTGTGGGAACTCTGAGCAGAACCGGCCCTTTCCCGCAGGAAGACCTCCCCAACTGCCTGCAAAGGCCGGTTTGCAAGCATTCTTGCCAGACGGCTGCCGCTCCCTGCCTTGGGAGATCTGCTTTTCCCGCAAGTCGCGCACTCTGCTCCTAAGCCCGGGAGAAAAGCGCTTCGGGGTGGTCCTTTCTCTGGGCCCTTGCCCCTGAGCCTGGAGTCGAGCTTGGACTTCCACATTGCAGGAAGAGGCAGAATCACATGCATACATTTGTTCTTGCCCCGTGCACCTTCCGAGGACTTGGTTGAGCCAGAGTCTGTCAGACATGTCCTCCGCAGTCCCAGCAGGACTGCCTGTGTGTCAAGGGCAGAGCCGACCAAGGGCAGAGTGGGCCTCTTGCTCTCCCATCTGCCCTGAGGCTGCTGGGAGAAAGAGGCTTTGGCCATCCAACCCGTTCCTCCCCACTTCCCTCTCACCAGTCCGTCTGAGCTCCAAGTCCTTGCAGTGTTTAGACAGCATCTGCCGGCACCTCACCTCCGAGTTAGACTCAAAAGAGGCCTAGACCACGGGAAATATGCTCGGGGTAAGTGACTGGGGAGTCTCAAGGCATGTCTTGACACACACCCCGCAACCTGCCCCTTCATGGGGCAGGATCCCCGGAGACCAGGGAGGTCTGGGCAAGGCTGGCCAAGGATAGGGGTCTTGCGGGGTCCTTCCCTTGGCCTGTGGGGACTCTGAGCAGAACCGGCCCTTTCCCGCAAAAAGACCTCCCCAACTGCCTCCAAAGGCCAGTTTGCAAGCATTCTCGCCAGATTGCTGCCGCTTCCTGCCGAGGGAGATCTGCTATTCCCGCAAATCGCGCACTCTGCTCTTAAGCCCGGGAGAAAAGGGCTTCGGGGTGGTCCTTTCTCTGGGCCCTTGACCCTGAGCCTGGAGTCGAGCTTGGACATCCACCTTGCCAGGAAGAGGCAGAATCACATGCATTCGTTTGTTCCTGCCCCCTGCACCTTCCCAGGACTAGGTTGAGCCAGAGTCTGTCAGACATGTCCTCCGCAGCCCCAGCAGGACTGCCTGTGTGTCAAGGGGCAGAGCCGAACAAAGGGCAGAGTGTGCCTCTTGCTCTCCCAACTGCCCTGAGGCTGCTGGGAGAAAGAGGCTTTGGCCATCCAACCCGTTCCTCCCCACTTCCCTCTCACAAGGCCGTCTGAGCTCCAAGTCCTTGCAGTGTGGGGACAGCCTCTGCCAGCAACTCTCCTCCGAGTTGGACTCAAAAGAGGCCTAGACCAGGGGAAATATGCTAGGGGTAAGTGACTGGGGCGGCGACCAGGCATGTCTAGGCACACACCCCGCAGCCTGCCCCTTCATGGAGCAGGAGCCCTGGAGGCCAGCGAGGTCTGGGCAAGCCTGGGCAAGCACAGGGGTCTTGCGGGGTCCTTCCCTTGGCCTGTGGGGACTCTGAGCAGAACCGGCCCTTTCCCGCAGGAAGACCTCCCCAACTGCCTCCAAAGGCCGGTTTGCAAGCATTCTCGCTAGACTACTGCCTCTCCCTGCCTTGGGAGATCTGCTTTTCCCGCAAGTCGCGCACTCTGCTCTTAAGCCTGGTAGAAAAGTGCTTCGGGGTGGTCCTTTCTCTGGGCCCTTGCCCCTGAGCCTGGAGTCGATCTTTTACTTCCACATAGCCAGGAAGAGGCAGAATCACATGCATATGTTTGTTCCTGCCCCGTGCAACTTCCGAGGACTTGGTTGAGCCAGAGTCTGTCAGACATGTCCTCCGCAGTCCCAGCAGGACTGCCTGTGTGTCAAGGGCAGAGTCGACCAAGGGCAGAGTGGGCCTCTTGCTCTCCCAACTGCCCTGAGGCTGCTGGGAGAAAGAGGCTTTGGGCATTCAACCCATTGTTCCCCACTTCTCTCTCACCAGGCCGTCTGAGCTCCAAGTCCTTGCAATGTGGAGAAAGCCTCTGCCAGCACCTCCCCTCTGAGTTGGACTCAAAAGAGGCCTAGACCAGGGGAAATATGCTAGGGGTAAGTGACTGGGGAGGCGACCAGGCATGTTTAGACACACACCCCGCAGCCTGCCCCTTCATGGGGCAGGAGCCCCGGAGGACCGGGAGGTCTGGGCAAGGCTGGCCAAAGACAGGGGTCTTGCGGGGTCTTTCCCATATCCTGTGGGGACTCTGAGCAGAACCAGCCCTTTCCCGCAGGAAGACCTCTCCAACTGCTTCCAAAGGCCGGTTTGCAAGCATTCTCGCCAGACTGCTGCCGCTCTATGCCGAGGGAGATCTGCTTTTCCCGCAAGTCGCGAACTCTCCTCTTAAGCCCGAGAGAAAAGCGCTTCGGGGTGGTCCTTTCTCTGGGCCCTTGCCCCTGAGCCTGGAGTCGAGCTTGGACTTCCACATTGCCAGGAAGAGGCAGAATCACATGCATTCGTTTGTTCCTGCCCCGTGCACCTTCCGAGGACTTGGTTGAGTCAGAGTCTGTCAGACATGTCCTCCGCAGTCCTAGCAGGACTGCCTGTGTGTCAAGGGCAGAGCCGACCAAGGGCAGAGTGGGCCTCTTGCTCTCCCAACTGCCCTGAGGCTGCTGGGAGAAAGAGGCTTTGGGCATTCAACCCATTCCTCCCCACTTCCCTATCACCAGGCCGTCTGAGCTCCAAGTCCTTGCAATGTGGAGACAGCCTCTGCCAGCACCTCCCCTCTGAGTTGGACTCAAAAGAGGCCTAGACCACGGGAAATATGCTAGGGGTAAGTGACTGGGGAGGCGACCAGGCATGTCTAGACACACACCCCGCAGCCTGCCCCTTCATGGGGCAATAGCCCCGGAGGCCAGGCATGTCTGGGCAAGCCTGGCCAAGGATAGGGGTCTTGCGGGGTCCTTCCCTTGGCCTGTGGGGACTCTGAGCAGACCCGGCCCTTTCCCGCAGAAAGACCTCCCCAACTGCCTCCAAAAGCCGGTTTGCAAGCATTCTCGCCAGACTGCTGCCGCTCCCTGACGAGGGAGGCCTGCTTTTCCCGCAAGTCGCGCACTCTGCTCTTAAGCCCGGGAGAAAAGCGCTTCGAGGTGGTCCTTTCTCTGGGCCCTTGCCCCTGATCCTGGAGTCGAGTTTGGACATCCACATTGCCAGGAAGAGGCAGAATCACATGCATATGTTTGTTCCTGCCCCCTGAACATTCCCAGGACTAGGTTGAGCCAGAGTCTGTCAGACATGTCCTCCGCAGCCCCAGCAGGACTGCCTGTGTGTCAAGGGGCAGAGCCGACCTAAGGGCTGAGTGTGCCTCTTGCTCTCCCAACTGCCCTGAGGCTGCTGGGAGAAAGAGGCTTTGGCCCTCCAACCCGTTCCTCCCCATTTCCCTCTCACCAGTCCGTCTGAGCTCCAAGTCCTTGCAGTGTTTAGACAGCATCTGCCAGCACCTCACTTCCGAGTTGGACTCAAAAGAGGCCTAGACCAGGGGAAATATGCTAGGGGTAAGTGACTGGGGAGTCGACAAGGCATGTCTTGACACACACCCCGCAACCTGCCCCTTCATGGAGCAGGAGCCCCGGAGGCCAGGGAGGTCTGGGCAAGGCTGGCCAAGGATAGGGGTCTTGCGGGGTCCTTCCCTTGGCCTGTGGGGACTCTGAGCAGAACCGGCCCTTTCCCGCAGGAAGACCTCCCCAACTGCCTCCAAAGGCCGGTTTGCAAGCATTCTCGCCAGATTGCTGCCGCTTCCTGCCGAGGGAGATCTGCTATTCCCGCAAATCGCGCACTCTGCTCTTAAGCCCGGGAGAAAAGCGCTTCGGGGTGGTCCTTTCTCTGAGCCCTTGACCCTGAGCCTGGAGTCGAGCTTGGACATCCACCTTGCCAGGAAGAGGCAGAATCACATGCATACGTTTGTTCCTGCCCCCTGCACCTTCCCAGGACTAGGTTGAGCCAGAGTCTGTCAGACATGTCCTCCGCAGCCCCAGCAGGACTGCCTGTGTGTCAAGGGGCAGAGCCGACCTAAGGGCAGAGTGTGCCTCTTGCTTTCCCAACTGCCCTGAGGCTGCTGGGAGAAAGAGGCTTTGGCAATCCAACCCGTTCCTCCCCACTTCCCTCTCACCAGGCCGTCTGAGCTCCAAGTCCTTGCAGTGTGGTGACAGCCTCTGCCAGCAACTCCCCTCCGAGTTGGACTCAAAAGAGGCCTAGACCAGGGGAAATATGCTAGGGGTAAGTGACTGGGGAGGTGACCAGGCATGTCTAGGCACACACCCCGCAGCCTCCCCCTTCATGGAGCAGGAGCCCTGGAGGCCAGCGAGGTCTGGGCAAGGCTGGCCAAGGACAGGGGTCTTGCGGAGTCCTTCCCTTGGCCTGTGGGGACTCTGAGCAGAACCGGCCCTTTCCCGCAGGAAGACCTCCCCAACTGCCTCCAAAGGCCGGTTTGCAAGCATTCTCGCCAGACGGCTGCCGCTCCCTGCCTTGGGAGATCTGCTTTTCCCGCAAGTCGCGCACTCTGCTCCTAAGCCCGGGAGAAAAGCGCTTCGGGGTGGTCCTTTCTCTGGGCCCTTGCCCCTGAGCCTGGAGTCGAGCTTGGACTTCCACATTGCAGGAAGAGGCAGAATCACATGCATACGTTTGTTCCTGCCCCCTGCACCTTCCGAGGACTTGGTTGAGCCAGAGTCTGTCAGACATCTCCTCCACAGTCCCAGCAGGACTGCCTGTGTGTCAAGGGGCAGAGCCGACCTAGGGGCAGAGTGGGCCTCTTGCTCTCCCTACTGCCCTGAGGCTGCTGGGAGAAAGAGGCTTTGGGCATCCAACCCATTGCTCCCCACTTCCCTCTCACCAGGACGTCTGAGCTCCAAGTCCTTGCAGTGTGGGGACAGCCTCTGCCAGCAACTCCCCTCCGAGTTGGACTCAAAAGAGGCCTAGACCAGGGGAAATATGCTAGGGGTAAGTGACTGGGGAGGCGACCAGGCATGTCTAGGCACACACCCCGCAGCCTCCCCCTTCATGGAGCAGGAGCCCTGGAGGCCAGTGAGGTCTGGGCAAGGCTGGCCAAGGACAGGGGTCTTGCGGAGTCCTTCCCTTGGCCTTTGGCAACTCTGAGCAGAACCGGCTCTTTCCCGCAGGAAGACCTCCCCAACTGCCTCCAAATTCCGGTTTGCAAGCATTCTCGCCAGACTGCTGCCGCTCCCTGCCTTGGGAGATCTGCTTTTCCCGCAAGTCGCGCACTCTGCTCTTAAGCCCGGGAGAAAAGCGCTTCGGGGTGGTCCTTTCTCTGGGCCCTTGCCCCTGAGCCTGGAGTCGAGCTTGGACTTCCACATTGCCAGGAAGAGGCAGAATCACATGCATACGTTTGTTCCTGCCCCCTGCACCTTCCGAGGACTTGGTTGAGCCTGAGTCTGTCAGACATGTCCTCCGCAGTCCCAGCAGGACTGCCTGTGTGTCAAGGGCAGAGTCGACCAAGGGCAGAGTGGGCCTCTTGCTCTCCCAACTGCCCTGAGGCTGCTGGGAGAAAGAGGCTTTGGGCATTCAACCCATTGCTCCCCACTTTCCTCTCACTAGGCCGTCTGAGCTCCAAGTCCTTGCAATGTGGAGACAGCCTCTGCCAGCACCTCCCCTCTGAGTTGGACTCAAAAGAGGCCTAGACCAGGGGAAATATGCTAGGGGTAAGTGACTGGGAGGCGACCAGGCATGTCTAGGCACACACCCCGCAGCCTGCCCCTTCATGGGGCAGGAGCTCCGGAGGCCCGGGAGGTCTGGGCAAGGCTGGCCAAGGACAGGGGTCTTGCAGGGACTTTCCCATTGCCTGTGGGGACTCTGAGCAGAACCAGCCCTTTCCCGCAGGAAGACCTCCCGAAATGCCTCCAAAGGCCTGTTTGCAAGCATTCTCGCCAGACTGCTGCCGCTCCGTGCCTTGGGAGATCTGCTTTTCCCGCAAGTCGCGCACTCTGCTCTTAAGCCCGGGAGAAAAGCGCTTCGGGGTGGTCCTTGCTCTGGGCTCTTGCCCCTGAGCCTGGAGTCGAGCTTGGACATCCACATTGCCAGGAAGAGCCAGAATCACATGCATACGTTTGTTCCTGCCCCCTGACACTTCCGAGGACTTGGTTGAGCCAGAGTCTGTCAGATATGTTCTCCGCAGCCCCAGCAGAACTGCCTGTGTGTCAAGGGGCAGAGCCGACCTATGGGCAGAGTGGGCCTCGTGCTCTCACAACTGCCCTGAGGCTGCTGGGAGAAAGAGGCTTTGGGCATCCAACCTGTTGCTCCCCAGTTCCCTCTCACCAGGCCGTCTGAGATCCAAGTCTTTGCAGTGTGGAGACAGCCTCTGCCAGCAACTCCCCTCCGATTTGGACTCAAAATAGGCCTAGACCAGGGGAAATATGCTAGGGGTAAGTGACTGGGGAGGCGACCAGGCATGTCTAGACACACACCCCTCAGCCTGCCCCTTCATGGGGCTGGAGCCCCGGAAGCCAGCGAGTTCTGGGCAAGTCTGGCCAAGGACAGGGGTCTTGCGGGGTCCTTCCCTTGGCCTGTGGGGACTCTGAGCAGAACCGGCCCTTTCCCGCAGGAAGACCTCCCCAAATGCCTCCAAAGGCCGGTTTGCAAGCATTCTCGCCAGACTGCTGCCGCTCCCTGCCTTGGGAGATCTGCTTTTCCTGCAAGTCGCGACTCTGCTCTTAAGCCCGGGAGAAAAGCGCTTCGGGGTGGTCCTTTCTCTGGGCCCTTGCCCCTGAGCCTGGAGTCGAGCTTGGACATCCACATTGCCACGAAGAGCCAGAATCACATGCATACGTTTGTTCCTGCCCCCTGCACCTTCCCAGGACTTGTTTGAGCCAGAGTCTGTCAGACATCTCCTCCGCAGTCCCAGCAGGACTCCCTGTGTGTCAAGGGGCAGAGCCGACCTAGGGGCACAGTGTGCCTCTTGCTCTCCCTACTGCCCTGAGGCTGCTGGGAGAAAGAGTCTTTGGGCATCCAACCCGTTGGTCCCCACTTCCCTCTCACCAGGCCGTCTGAGCTCCAAGTCCTTGCAGTGTTTAGACAGCATCTGCCAGCACCTCACCTCCGAGTTGGACTCAAAAGAGGCTTAGACCAGGTGAAATATGCTGGGGTAAGTGAATGGGGAGTCGACAAGTCATGTATTGACACACACCCGCAACCTGCCCCTTCATGGGGCAGGAGCCCCGGAGGCCAGGGAGGTCTGGGCAAGGCTGCCCAAGGACAGGGGTCTTGCGGGGTCCTTCCCTTGGCCTGTGGGGACTCTGAGCAGAACGGGCCCTTTCCCGCAGGAAGTCCTCCCCAACTGCCTCCAAAGGCCGGTTTGCAAGCATTCTCGCCAGACTGCTGCCGCTCCCTGCCGAGGGAGATCTGCTGTCCCCGCAAGTTGCGCACTCTGGTCTTAAGCGCGGGAAAAAAGCGCTTTGGGGTGGTCCTTTCTCTGGGCCCTTACCCCTTAGTTTTGGTCGAGCTTGGACATCCACATTGCCAGGAAGAGGCAGAATCACATGCATACGTTTGTTCCTGCCCCCTGAACCTTCCGAGGACTTGGTTGAGCGAGAGTCTGTCAGACATGTCCTCCGCATTCCCAGAAGGACTGCCTGTGTGTCAAGGGGCAGAGCCGACCTAGTGGCAGAGTGGGCCTCTTACTCTCCCTACTGCCCTGAGGCTGCTGGGAGAAAGAGGCTTTGGGCATCCAACCCGTTGCTCCCAACTTCCCTCTCACCAGGCCGTCTGATCTCCAAGTCTTGCAGTGTGGAGACAGCCTCTGCCAGCACCTCCCCTCAGAGTTGGACTCAAAAGAGGCTTAGAGCGGGGGAAATATGCTAAGGGTAAGTGACTGTGGTGGCGACCAGGCATATCTAGACACACACCCCGCAGTCTGCCCCTTCATGGAGCAGGAGCCCTGGACGACAGCGAGGTCTGGGCAAGGCTGGCCAAGGCCAGGGGTCTTGCGGGGTCCTTCCCTTGGCCTGTGGGTCTCTGAGCAGAAACGGCCCTTTCCCGCAGGAAGACCTCCCCAACTGCCTCCAAAGGCCGGTTTGCAAGCATTCTCGCCAGACTGCTGCCGCTCCCTGCCTTGGGAGATCTGCTTTTCCCGCAAGTCGCGCACTCTGCTCTTAAGCCCGGGAGAAAAGCGCTTCGGGGTGGTCCTTTCTCTGGGCCCTTGCCACTGAGCTTGGAGTCGAGCTTGGACATCCACATTGCCACGAAGAGGCAGAATCACATGCATACGTTTGTTCCTGCCCCCTGCACCTTCCCAGGACTTGGTTGAGCCAGAGTCTGTCAGACATGTGCTCCGCATTCCCAGAAGGACTGCGTGTGTGTCAAGGGGCAGTGCCGACCTAGGGGCAGAGTGTGCCTCTTGCTCTCCCAACTGCCCTGAGGCTGCTGGGAGAAAGAGGCTTTGGCGATCCAACCCGTTCCTCCCCACTTCCCTCTCACAAGGCCGTCTGAGCTCCAAGTCCTTGCAGTGTGGGGACAGCCTCTGCCAGCAACTCCCCTCCGATTTGGACTCAAAAGAGGCCTAGACCAGGGGAAATATGCTAGGGGTAAGTGACTGGGGAGGCGACCAGGCATGTTTAGACACACACCCCGCAGCCTCCCCCTTCATGGGGCAGGAGCCCCGGAGGACCGGGAGGTCTGGGCAAGGCTGGTCAAGGACAGGGGTCTTGCGGGGTCTTTCCCATGTCCTGTGGGGACTGTGAGCAGAACCGGCCCTTTCCCGCAGGAAGACCTCCCCAACTGCCTCCAAAGGCCGGTTTGCAAGCATTCTCGCCAGACTGCTGCCGCTCCCTGACGAGGGAGGCCTGCTTTTCCCGCAAGTCGTGCACTCTGCTCTTAAGCCCGTGAGAAAAGCGCTTCGGGGTGGTCCTTCCTCTGGGCCCTTGCCCCTGATCCTGGAGTCGAGTTTGGACATCCACATTGCCAGGAAGAGGCAGAATCACATGCATATGTTTGTTCCTGCCCCCTGAACCTTCCCAGGACTAGGTTGAGCCAGAGTCTGTCATACATGTCCTCCGCAGCCCCAGCAGGACTGCCTGTGTGTCAAGGGGCAGAGCCGACCTAAGGGCTGAGTGTGCCTGTTGCTCTCCCAACTGCCCTGAGGCTGCTGGGAGAAAGAGGCTTTGGCCATCCAACCCGTTCCTCACCACTTCCCTCTCACCAGTCCGTCTGAGCTCCAAGTCCTTGCAGTGTTTAGACAGCATCTGCCAGCACCTCACCTCCGAGTTGCACTCAAAAGAGGCCTAGACCAGGGGAAATATGCTAGGGGTAAGTGACTGGGGAGTCGACAAGGCATGTCTTGACACACACCCCGCAACCTGCCCCTTCATGGGGCAGGAGCCCCGGAGGCCAGGGAGGTCTGGGCAAGGCTGGCCAAGGAGAGGGGTCTTGCGGGGTCCTTCCCTTGGCCTGTGGGGACTCTGAGCAGAACCGGCCCTTTTCCGCAGGAAGACCTCCCCAACTGCCTCCAAAGGCCGGTTTGCAAGCATTCTCGCCAGATTGCTGCCGCTTCCTGCCGAGGGAGATCTGCTATTCCCGCAATTCGCGCACTCTGCTCTTAAGCCCGGGAGAAAAGCGCTTCGGGGTGGTCCTTTCTCTGAGCCCTTGACCCTGAGCCTGGAGTCGAGCTTGGACATCCACCTTGCCAGGAAGAGGCAGAATCACATGCATACGTTTGTTCCTGCCCCCTGCACCTTCCCAGGACTAGGTTGAGCCAGAGTCTGTCAGACATGTCCTCCGCAGCCCCAGCAGGACTGCCTGTATGTCAAGGGGCAGAGCCGACCTAAGGGCAGAGTGTGCCTCTTGCTTTCCCAACTGCCCTGAGGCTGCTGGGAGAAAGAGGCTTTGACAATCCAACCCGTTCCTCCCCACTTCCCTCTCACCAGGCCGTCTGGGCTCCAAGTCCTTGCAGTGTGGGGACAGCCTCTGCCAGCAACTCCCCTCCGAGTTGGACTCAAAAGAGGCCTAGACCAGGGGAAATATGCTAGGGGTAAGTGACTGGGGAGGCGACCAGGCATGTCTAGACACAAACCCCGCAGCCTGCCAGTTCATGGGGCAGGAGCCCCGGAGGCCTGGGAGGTCTGGGCAACGCTGGCCAAGGACAGGGGTCTTGCGGGGCCCTTCCCTTGGCCTGTGGAGACTCTAAGCAGAACCGGCTCTTTCCCGCAGGAAGACCTCCCCAACTGCCTCCAAAGGCCGGTTTTCAAGCATTCTCGCCAGACTGCTGCCCCTCCCTGCCTTGGGAGATCTGCTTTTCCCGCAAGTCGCGCACTCTGCTCTTAAGCCCGGGAGAAAAGCGCTTCGGGGTGGTCCTTTCTCTGGGCCCTTGCCCCTGATCCTGGAGTCGAGTTTGGACATCCACATTGCCAGGAAGAGGCAGAATCACATGCATACGTTTGTTCCTGCCCCCTGCACCTTCCGAGGACTTGGTTGAGCCAGAGTCTGTCAGACATCTGCTCCACAGTCCCAGCAGGACTGCCTGTGTGTCAAGGGGCAGAGCCGACCTAGGGGCAGAGTGGGCCTCTTGCTCTCCCTACTGCCCTGAGGCTGCTGGGAGAAAGAGGCTTTGGGCATCCAACCCATTGCTCCCCACTTCCCTCTCACCAGGCCGTCTGAGCTCCAAGTCGTTGCAGTGTGGGGACAGCCTCTGCCAGCAACTCCCCTCCGAGTTGGACTCAAAAGAGGCCTAGACCAGGGGAAATGTGCTAGGGGTAAGTGACTGGGGCGGCGACCAGGCATGTCTAGGCACACACCCCGCAGCCTGCCCCTTCATGGAGCAGGAGCCCTGGTGGCCAGCGAGGTCTGGGCAAGGCTGGCCAAGGACAGGGGTCTTGCGGGGCCCTTCCCTTGGCCTGTGGGGACTCTGAGCAGAACCAGCCCTTTCCCGCAGGAAGACCTCCCCAACTGCCTCCAAAGGCCTGTTTTCAAGCATTCTCGCCAGACTGCTGCCCCTCCCTGCCTTGGGAGATCTGCTTTTCCCGCAAGTCGCGCACTCTGTTCTTAAGCCCGGGAGAAAAGCGCTTCGGGGAGGTCCTTTCTCTGGGCCCTTCCCCTGATCCTGGAGTCGAGTTTGGACATCCACATTGCCACGAAGAGGCAGAATCACATGCATACGTTTGTTCCTGCCCCCTGCACCTTCCGAGGACTTGGTTGAGCCAGAGTCTGTCAGACATCTCCTCCATAGTCCCAGCAGGACTGCCTGTGTGTCAAGGGGCAGAGCCGACCTAGGGGCAGAGTGGGCCTCTTGCTCTCCCTACTGCCCTGAGGCTGCTGGGAGAAAGAGGCTTTGGGCATCCAACCCATTGCTCCCCACTTCCCTCTCACCAAGACGTCTGAGCTCCAAGTCCTTGCAGTGTGGGGACAGCCTCTGCCAGCAACTCCCCTCCGAGTTGGACTCAAAAGAGGCCTAGACCAGGGGAAATATTCTAGGGGTAAGTGACTGGGGAGGTGACCAGGCATGTCTAGGCACACACCCCGCAGCCTACCCCTTCATGGAGCAGGAGCCCTGGAGGCCAGCGAGGTCTGGGCAAGGCTGGCCAAGGACAGGGGTCTTGCGGAGTCCTTCCCTTGGCCTGTGGGGACTCTGAGCAGAACCGGCCCTTTCCCGCAGGAAGACCTCCCCAACTGCCTCCAGAGGCCGGTTTGCAAGCATTCTCGCCAGACGGCTGCCGCTCCCAGCCTTGGGAGATCTGCTTTTCCCGCAAGTCGCGCACTCTGCTCTTAAGCCCGGGAGAAAAGCGCTTCGGGGTGGTCCTTTCTCTGGGGCCTTGCCCCTGAGCCTGGAGTCGAGCTTGGACTTCCACATTGCAGGAAGAGGCAGAATCACATGCATACGTTTGTTCCTGCCCCGTGCACCTTCCGAGGACTTGGTTGAACCAGAGTCTGTCAGACATGTCCTCCGCAGTCCTAGCAGGACTGCCTGTGTGTCAAGGGCAGAGCCGACCAAGGGCAGAGTGGGCCTCTTGCTCTCCCAACTGCCCTGAGGCTGCTGGGAGAAAGAGGCTTTGGCCATCCAACCCGTTCCTCCCCACTTCCCTCTCACCAGTCCGTCTGAGCTCCAAGTCCTTGCAGTGTTTAGACAGCATCTGCCCGCACCTCACCTCCGAGTTAGACTCAAAAGAGGCCTAGACCACGGGAAATATGCTCGGGGTAAGTGACTGGGGAGTCTCAAGGCATGTCTTGACACACACCCCGCAACCTGCCCCTTCATGGGGCAGGAGCCCCGGAGGCCAGGGAGGTCTGGGAAGGCTGGCCAAGGATAGGGGTCTTGCGGGGTCCTTCCCTTGGCCTGTGGGGACTCTGAGCAGAACCGGCCCTTTCCCGCAGAAAGACCTCCCCAACTGCCTCCAAAGGCCGGTTTGCAAGCATTCTCGCCAGATTGCTGCCGCTTCCTGCCGAGGGAGATCTGCTATTCCCGCAAATCGCGCACTCTGTTCTTAAGCCCGGGAGAAAAGCGCTTCGGGGTGGTCCTTTCTCTGGGCCCTTGACCCTGAGCCTGGAGTCGAGCTTGGACATCCACCTTGCCAGGAAGAGGCAGAATCACATGCATACGTTTGTTCCTGCCCCCTGCACCTTCCCAGGACTAGGTTGAGCCAGAGTCTGTCAGACATGTCCTCCGCAGCCCCAGCAGGACTGCCTGTGTGTCAAGGGGCAGAGCCGAACAAAGGGCAGAGTGTTCCTCTTGCTCTCCCAACTGCCCTGAGGCTGCTGGGAGAAAGAGGCTTTGGCCATCCAACCCGTTCCTCCCCACTTCCCTCTCACAAGGCCGTCTGAGCTCCAAGTCCTTGCAGTGTGGGGACAGCCTCTGCCAGCAACTCCCCTCCGATTTGGACTCAAAAGAGGCCTAGACCAGGGGAAATATGCTAGGGGTAAGTGACTGGGGAGGCGACCAGGCATGTTTAGACACACACCCCGCAGCCTGCCCCTTCATGGGGCAGGAGCCCCGGAGGACCGGGAGGTCTGGGCAAGGCTGGCCAAGGACAGGGGTCTTGCGGGGTTTTTCCCATGTCCTGTGGGGACTCTGAGCAGAACCGGCCCTTTCCCGCAGGAAGACCTCCCCAACTGCCTCCAAAGGCCGGTTTGCAAGCATTCTCGCCAGATTGCTGCCGCTTCCTGCCGAGGGAGATCTGCTATTCCCGCAATTCGCGCACTCTGCTCTTAAGCCCGGGAGAAAAGCGCTTCGGGGTGGTCCTTTCTCTGAGCCCTTGACCCTGAGCCTGGAGTCGAGCTTGGACATCCACCTTGCCAGGAAGAGGCAGAATCACATGGATACGTTTGTTCCTGCCCCCTGCACCTTCTCAGGACTAGGTTGAGCCAGAGTCTGTCAGACATGTCCTCCGCAGCCCCAGCAGGACTGCCTGTGTGTCAAGGGGCAGAGCCGACCTAAGGGCAGAGTGTGCCTCTTGCTTTCCCAACTGCCCTGAGGCTGCTGGGAGAAAGAGGCTTTGGCAATCCAACCCGTTCCTCCCCACTTCCCTCTCACCAGGCCGTCTGGGCTCCAAGTCCTTGCAGTGTGGGGACAGCCTCTGCCAGCAACTCCCCTCCGAGTTGGACTCAAAAGAGGCCTAGACCAGGGGAAATATGCTAGGGGTAAGTGACTGGGGAGGCGACCAGGCATGTCTAGACACAAACCCCGCAGCCTGCCCGTTCATGGGGCAGGAGCCCCGGAGGCCTGGGAGGTCTGGGCAACGCTGGCCAAGGACAGGGGTTTGCGGGTCCCTTCCCTTGGCCTGTGGAGACTCTAAGCAGAACCGGCTCTTTCCCGCAGGAAGACCTCCCCAACTGCCTCCAAAGGCCGGTTTTCAAGCATTCTCGCCAGACTGCTGCCCCTCCCTGCCTTGGGAGATCTGCTTTTCCCGCAAGTCGTGCACTCTGCTCTTAAGCCCGGGAGAAAAGCGCTTCGGGGTGGTCCTTTCTCTGGGCCCTTGCCCCTGATCCTGGAGTCGAGTTTGGACATCCACATTGCCAGGAAGAGGCAGAATCACATGCATACGTTTGTTGCTGCCCCCTGCACCTTCCGAGGACTTGGTTGAGCCAGAGTCTGTCAGACATCTGCTCAACAGTCCCAGCAGGACTCCCTGTGTGTCAAGGGGCAGAGCCGAGCTAGGGGCAGAGTGGGCCTCTTGCTCTCCCTACTGCCCTGAGGCTGCTGGGAGAAAGAGGCTTTGGGCATCCAAACCATTGCTCCCCACTTCCCTCTCACCAGGCCGTCTGAGCTCCAAGTCCTTGCAGTGTGGGGACAGCCTCTGCCAGCAACTCCCCTCCGAGTTGGACTCAAAAGAGGCCCAGACCAGGGGAAATGTGCTAGGGGTAAGTGACTGGGGCGGCGACCAGGCATGTCTAGACACACACCCCGCAGCCTGCCCCTTCATGGAGCAGGAGCCCTGGAGGCCAGCGAGGTCTGGGCAAGGCTGGCCAAGGACAGGGGTCTTGCGGAGTCCTTCCCTTGGCCTGTGGGAACTCTGAGCAGAACCGGCCCTTTCCCGCAGGAAGACCTCCCCAACTGCCTGCAAAGGCCGGTTTGCAAGCATTCTCGCCAGACGGCTGCCGCTCCCTGCCTTGGGAGATCTGCTTTTCCCGCAAGTCGCGCACTCTGCTCCTAAGCCCGGGAGAAAAGCGCTTCGGGGTGGTCCTTTCTCTGGGCCCTTGCCCCTGAGCCTGGAGTCGAGCTTGGACTTCCACATTGCAGGAAGAGGCAGAATCACATGCATACATTTGTTCTTGCCCCGTGCACCTTCCGAGGACTTGGTTGAGCCAGAGTCTGTCAGACATGTCCTCCGCAGTCCCAGCAGGACTGCCTGTGTGTCAAGGGCAGAGCCGACCAAGGGCAGAGTGGGCCTCTTGCTCTCCCATCTGCCCTGAGGCTGCTGGGAGAAAGAGGCTTTGGCCATCCAACCCATTCCTCCCCACTTCCCTCTCACCAGTCCGTCTGAGCTCCAAGTCCTTGCAGTGTTTAGATAGCATCTGCCGGCACCTCACCTCCGAGTTAGACTCAAAAGAGGCCTAGACCACGGGAAATATGCTAGGGGTAAGTGACTGGGGAGTCTCAAGGCATGTCTTGACACACATCCCGCAACCTGCCCCTTCATGGGGCAGGATCCCCGGAGACCAGGGAGGTCTGGGCAAGGCTGGCCAAGGATAGGGGTCTTGCGGGGTCCTTCCCTTGGCCTGTGGGGACTCTGAGCAGAACCGGCCCTTTCCCGCAAAAAGACCTCCCCAACTGCCTCCAAAGGCCGGTTTGCAAGCATTCTCGCCAGATTGCTGCCGCTTCCTGCCGAGGGAGATCTGCTATTCCCGCAAATCGCGCACTCTGCTCTTAAGCCCGGGAGAAAAGGGCTTCGGGGTGGTCCTTTCTCTGGGCCCTTGACCCTGAGCCTGGAGTCGAGCTGGGACATCCACCTTGCCAGGAAGAGGCAGAATCACATGCATTCGTTTGTTCCTGCCCCCTGCACCTTCCCAGGACTAGGTTGAGCCAGAGTCTGTCAGACATGTCCTCCGCAGCCCCAGCAGGACTGCCTGTGTGTCAAGGGGCAGAGCCGAACAAAGGGCAGAGTGTGCCTCTTGCTCTCCCAACTGCCCTGAGGCTGCTGGGAGAAAGAGGCTTTGGCCATCCAACCCGTTCCTCCCCACTTCCCTCTCACAAGGCCGTCTGAGCTCCAAGTCCTTGCAGTGTGGGGACAGCCTCTGCCAGCAACTCTCCTCCGAGTTGGACTCAAAAGAGGCCTAGACCAGGGGAAATATGCTAGGGGTAAGTGACTGGGGCGGCGACCAGGCATGTCTAGGCACACACCCCGCAGCCTGCCCCTTCATGGAGCAGGAGCCCTGGAGGCCAGCGAGGTCTGGGCAAGGCTGGGCAAGCACAGGGGTCTTGCGGGGTCCTTTCCTTGGCCTGTGGGGACTCTGAGCAGAACCGGCCCTTTCCCGCAGGAAGACCTCCCCAACTGCCTCCAAAGGCCGGTTTGCAAGCATTCTCGCTAGACTACTGCCTCTCCCTGCCTTGGGAGATCTGCTTTTCCCGCAAGTCGCGCACTCTGCTCTTAAGCCTGGTAGAAAAGTGCTTCGGGGTGGTCCTTTCTCTGGGCCCTTGCCCCTGAGCCTGGAGTCGATCTTTTACTTCCACATAGCCAGGAAGAGGCAGAATCACATGCATATGTTTGTTCCTGCCCCGTGCAACTTCCGAGGACTTGGTTGAGCCAGAGTCTGTCAGACATGTCCTCCGCAGTCCCAGCAGGACTGCCTGTGTGTCAAGGGCAGAGTCGACCAAGGGCAGAGTGGGCCTCTTGCTCTCCCAACTGCCCTGAGTCTGCTGGGAGAAAGAGGCTTTGGGCATTCAACCCATTGTTCCCCACTTCTCTCTCACCAGGCCGTCTGAGCTCCAAGTCCTTGCAATGTGGAGAAAGCCTCTGCCAGCACCTCCCCTCTGAGTTGGACTCAAAAGAGGCCTAGACCAGGGGAAATATGCTAGGGGTAAGTGACTGGGGAGGCGACCAGGCATGTTTAGACACACACCCCGCAGCCTGCCCCTTCATGGGGCAGGAGCCCCGGAGGACCGGGAGGTCTGGGCAAGGCTGGCCAAAGACAGGGGTCTTGCGGGGTCTTTCCCATATCCTGTAGGGACTCTGAGCAGAACCAGCCCTTTCCCGCAGGAAGACCTCTCCAACTGCTTCCAAAGGCCGGTTTGCAAGCATTCTCGCCAGACTGCTGCCGCTCTATGCCGAGGGAGATCTGCTTTACCCGCAAGTCGCGAACTCTCCTCTTAAGCCCGAGAGAAAAGCGCTTCGGGGTGGTCCTTTCTCTGGGCCCTTGCCCCTGAGCCTGGAGTCGAGCTTGGACTTCCACATTGCCAGGAAGAGGCAGAATCACATGCATTCGTTTGTTCCTGCCCCGTGCACCTTCCGAGGACTTGGTTGAGTCAGAGTCTGTCAGACATGTCCTCCGCAGTCCTAGCAGGACTGCCTGTGTGTCAAGGGCAGAGCCGACCAAGGGCAGAGTGGGCCTCTTGCTCTCCCAACTGCCCTGAGGCTGCTGGGAGAAAGAGGCTTTGGGCATTCAACCCATTCCTCCCCACTTCCCTATCACCAGGCCGTCTGAGCTCCAAGTCCTTGCAATGTGGAGACAGCCTCTGCCAGCACCTCCCCTCTGAGTTGGACTCAAAAGAGGCCTAGACCACGGGAAATATGCTAGGGGTAAGTGACTGGGGAGGCGACCAGGCATGTCTAGACACACACCCCGCAGCCTGCCCCTTCATGGGGCAGGAGCCCCGGAGGCCAGGCATGTCTGGGCAAGCCTGGCCAAGGACAGGGGTCTTGCGGGGTCCTTCCCTTGGCCTGTGGGGACTCTGAGCAGACCCGGCCCTTTCCCGCAGAAAGACCTCCCCAACTGCCTCCAAAAGCCGGTTTGCAAGCATTCTCGCCAGACTGCTGCCGCTCCCTGACGAGGGAGGCCTGCTTTTCCCGCAAGTCGCGCACTCTGCTCTTAAGCCCGGGAGAAAAGCGCTTCGAGGTGGTCCTTTCTCTGGGCCCTTGCCCCTGATCCTGGAGTCGAGTTTGGACATCCACATTGCCAGGAAGAGGCAGAATCACATGCATATGTTTGTTCCTGCCCCCTGAACATTCCCAGGACTAGGTTGAGCCAGAGTCTGTCAGACATGTCCTCCGCAGCCCCAGCAGGACTGCCTGTGTGTCAAGGGGCAGAGCCGACCTAAGGGCTGAGTGTGCCTCTTGCTCTCCCAACTGCCCTGAGGCTGCTGGGAGAAAGAGGCTTTGGCCCTCCAACCCGTTCCTCCCCATTTCCCTCTCACCAGTCCGTCTGAGCTCCAAGTCCTTGCAGTGTTTAGACAGCATCTGCTAGCACCTCACTTCCGAGTTGGACTCAAAAGAGGCCTAGACCAGGGGAAATATGCTAGGGGTAAGTGACTGGGGAGTCGACAAGGCATGTCTTGACACACACCCCGCAACCTGCCCCTTCATGGAGCAGGAGCCCCGGAGGCCAGGGAGGTCTGGGCAAGGCTGGCCAAGGATAGGGGTCTTGCGGGGTCCTTCCCTTGGCCTGTGGGGACTCTGAGCAGAACCGGCCCTTTCCCGCAGAAAGACCTCCCCAACTGCCTCCAAAGGCCGGTTTGCAAGCATTCTCGCCAGATTGCTGCCGCTTCCTGCCGAGGGAGATCTGCTATTCCCGCAAATCGCGCACTCTGCTCTTAAGCCCGGGAGAAAAGCGCTTCGGGGTGGTCCTTTCTCTGAGCCCTTGACCCTGAGCCTGGAGTCGAGCTTGGACATCCACCTTGCCAGGAAGAGGCAGAATCACATGCATACGTTTGTTCCTGCCCCCTGCACCTTCCCAGGACTAGGTTGAGCCAGAGTCTGTCAGACATGTCCTCCGCAGCCCCAGCAGGACTGCCTGTGTGTCAAGGGGCAGAGCCGACCTAAGGGCAGAGTGTGCCTCTTGCTTTCCCAACTGCCCTGAGGCTGCTGGGAGAAAGAGGCTTTGGCAATCCAACCCGTTCCTCCCCACTTCCCTCTCACCAGGCCGTCTGAGCTCCAAGTCCTTGCAGTGTGGTGACAGCCTCTGCCAGCAACTCCCCTCCGAGTTGGACTCAAAAGAGGCCTAGACCAGGGGAAATATGCTAGGGGTAAGTGACTGGGGAGGTGACCAGGCATGTCTAGGCACACACCCCGCAGCCTGCCCCTTCATGGAGCAGGAGCCCTGGAGGCCAGCGAGGTCTGGGCAAGGCTGGCCAAGGACAGGGGTCTTGCGGAGTCCTTCCCTTGGCCTGTGGGAACTCTGAGCAGAACCGGCCCTTTCCCGCAGGAAGACCTCCCCAACTGCCTGCAAAGGCCGGTTTGCAAGCATTCTTGCCAGACGGCTGCCGCTCCCTGCCTTGGGAGATCTGCTTTTCCCGCAAGTCGCGCACTCTGCTCCTAAGCCCGGGAGAAAAGCGCTTCGGGGTGGTCCTTTCTCTGGGCCCTTGCCCCTGAGCCTGGAGTCGAGCTTGGACTTCCACATTGCAGGAAGAGGCAGAATCACATGCATACATTTGTTCTTGCCCCGTGCACCTTCCGACGACTTGGTTGAGCCAGAGTCTGTCAGACATGTCCTCCGCAGTCCCAGCAGGACTGCCTGTGTGTCAAGGGCAGAGCCGACCAAGGGCAGAGTGGGCCTCTTGCTCTCCCATCTGCCCTGAGGCTGCTGGGAGAAAGAGGCTTTGGCCATCCAACCCGTTCCTCCCCACTTCCCTCTCACCAGTCCGTCTGAGCTCCAAGTCCTTGCAGTGTTTAGACAGCATCTGCCGGCACCTCACCTCCGAGTTAGACTCAAAAGAGGCCTAGACCACGGGAAATATGCTCGGGGTAAGTGACTGGGGAGTCTCAAGGCATGTCTTGACACACACCCCGCAACCTGCCCCTTCATGGGGCAGGATCCCCGGAGACCAGGGAGGTCTGGGCAAGGCTGGCCAAGGATAGGGGTCTTGCGGGGTCCTTCCCTTGGCCTGTGGGGACTCTGAGCAGAACCGGCCCTTTCCCGCAAAAAGACCTCCCCAACTGCCTCCAAAGGCCAGTTTGCAAGCATTCTCGCCAGATTGCTGCCGCTTCCTGCCGAGGGAGATCTGCTATTCCCGCAAATCGCGCACTCTGCTCTTAAGCCCGGGAGAAAAGGGCTTCGGGGTGGTCCTTTCTCTGGGCCCTTGACCCTGAGCCTGGAGTCGAGCTTGGACATCCACCTTGCCAGGAAGAGGCAGAATCACATGCATTCGTTTGTTCCTGCCCCCTGCACCTTCCCAGGACTAGGTTGAGCCAGAGTCTGTCAGACATGTCCTCCGCAGCCCCAGCAGGACTGCCTGTGTGTCAAGGGGCAGAGCCGAACAAAGGGCAGAGTGTGCCTCTTGCTCTCCCAACTGCCCTGAGGCTGCTGGGAGAAAGAGGCTTTGGCCATCCAACCCGTTCCTCCCCACTTCCCTCTCACAAGGCCGTCTGAGCTCCAAGTCCTTGCAGTGTGGGGACAGCCTCTGCCAGCAACTCTCCTCCGAGTTGGACTCAAAAGAGGCCTAGACCAGGGGAAATATGCTAGGGGTAAGTGACTGGGGCGGCGACCAGGCATGTCTAGGCACACACCCCGCAGCCTGCCCCTTCATGGAGCAGGAGCCCTGGAGGCCAGCGAGGTCTGGGCAAGCCTGGGCAAGCACAGGGGTCTTGCGGGGTCCTTCCCTTGGCCTGTGGGGACTCTGAGCAGAACCGGCCCTTTCCCGCAGGAAGACCTCCCCAACTGCCTCCAAAGGCCGGTTTGCAAGCATTCTCGCTAGACTACTGCCTCTCCCTGCCTTGGGAGATCTGCTTTTCCCGCAAGTCGCGCACTCTGCTCTTAAGCCTGGTAGAAAAGTGCTTCGGGGTGGTCCTTTCTCTGGGCCCTTGCCCCTGAGCCTGGAGTCGATCTTTTACTTCCACATAGCCAGGAAGAGGCAGAATCACATGCATATGTTTGTTCCTGCCCCGTGCAACTTCCGAGGACTTGGTTGAGCCAGAGTCTGTCAGACATGTCCTCCGCAGTCCCAGCAGGACTGCCTGTGTGTCAAGGGCAGAGTCGACCAAGGGCAGAGTGGGCCTCTTGCTCTCCCAACTGCCCTGAGGCTGCTGGGAGAAAGAGGCTTTGGGCATTCAACCCATTGTTCCCCACTTCTCTCTCACCAGGCCGTCTGAGCTCCAAGTCCTTGCAATGTGGAGAAAGCCTCTGCCAGCACCTCCCCTCTGAGTTGGACTCAAAAGAGGCCTAGACCAGGGGAAATATGCTAGGGGTAAGTGACTGGGGAGGCGACCAGGCATGTTTAGACACACACCCCGCAGCCTGCCCCTTCATGGGGCAGGAGCCCCGGAGGACCGGGAGGTCTGGGCAAGGCTGGCCAAAGACAGGGGTCTTGCGGGGTCTTTCCCATATCCTGTGGGGACTCTGAGCAGAACCAGCCCTTTCCCGCAGGAAGACCTCTCCAACTGCTTCCAAAGGCCGGTTTGCAAGCATTCTCGCCAGACTGCTGCCGCTCTATGCCGAGGGAGATCTGCTTTTCCCGCAAGTCGCGAACTCTCCTCTTAAGCCCGAGAGAAAAGCGCTTCGGGGTGGTCCTTTCTCTGGGCCCTTGCCCCTGAGCCTGGAGTCGAGCTTGGACTTCCACATTGCCAGGAAGAGGCAGAATCACATGCATTCGTTTGTTCCTGCCCCGTGCACCTTCCGAGGACTTGGTTGAGTCAGAGTCTGTCAGACATGTCCTCCGCAGTCCTAGCAGGACTGCCTGTGTGTCAAGGGCAGAGCCGACCAAGGGCAGAGTGGGCCTCTTGCTCTCCCAACTGCCCTGAGGCTGCTGGGAGAAAGAGGCTTTGGGCATTCAACCCATTCCTCCCCACTTCCCTATCACCAGGCCGTCTGAGCTCCAAGTCCTTGCAATGTGGAGACAGCCTCTGCCAGCACCTCCCCTCTGAGTTGGACTCAAAAGAGGCCTAGACCACGGGAAATATGCTAGGGGTAAGTGACTGGGGAGGCGACCAGGCATGTCTAGACACACACCCCGCAGCCTGCCCCTTCATGGGGCAATAGCCCCGGAGGCCAGGCATGTCTGGGCAAGCCTGGCCAAGGACAGGGGTCTTGCGGGGTCCTTCCCTTGGCCTGTGGGGACTCTGAGCAGACCCGGCCCTTTCCCGCAGAAAGACCTCCCCAACTGCCTCCAAAAGCCGGTTTGCAAGCATTCTCGCCAGACTGCTGCCGCTCCCTGACGAGGGAGGCCTGCTTTTCCCGCAAGTCGCGCACTCTGCTCTTAAGCCCGGGAGAAAAGCGCTTCGAGGTGGTCCTTTCTCTGGGCCCTTGCCCCTGATCCTGGAGTCGAGTTTGGACATCCACATTGCCAGGAAGAGGCAGAATCACATGCATATGTTTGTTCCTGCCCCCTGAACATTCCCAGGACTAGGTTGAGCCAGAGTCTGTCAGACATGTCCTCCGCAGCCCCAGCAGGACTGCCTGTGTGTCAAGGGGCAGAGCCGACCTAAGGGCTGAGTGTGCCTCTTGCTCTCCCAACTGCCCTGAGGCTGCTGGGAGAAAGAGGCTTTGGCCCTCCAACCCGTTCCTCCCCATTTCCCTCTCACCAGTCCGTCTGAGCTCCAAGTCCTTGCAGTGTTTAGACAGCATCTGCCAGCACCTCACTTCCGAGTTGGACTCAAAAGAGGCCTAGACCAGGGGAAATATGCTAGGGGTAAGTGACTGGGGAGTCGACAAGGCATGTCTTGACACACACCCCGCAACCTGCCCCTTCATGGAGCAGGAGCCCCGGAGGCCAGGGAGGTCTGGGCAAGGCTGGCCAAGGATAGGGGTCTTGCGGGGTCCTTCCCTTGGCCTGTGGGGACTCTGAGCAGAACCGGCCCTTTCCCGCAGAAAGACCTCCCCAACTGCCTCCAAAGGCCGGTTTGCAAGCATTCTCGCCAGATTGCTGCCGCTTCCTGCCGAGGGAGATCTGCTATTCCCGCAAATCGCGCACTCTGCTCTTAAGCCCGGGAGAAAAGCGCTTCGGGGTGGTCCTTTCTCTGAGCCCTTGACCCTGAGCCTGGAGTCGAGCTTGGACATCCACCTTGCCAGGAAGAGGCAGAATCACATGCATACGTTTGTTCCTGCCCCCTGCACCTTCCCAGGACTAGGTTGAGCCAGAGTCTGTCAGACATGTCCTCCGCAGCCCCAGCAGGACTGCCTGTGTGTCAAGGGGCAGAGCCGACCTAAGGGCAGAGTGTGCCTCTTGCTTTCCCAACTGCCCTGAGGCTGCTGGGAGAAAGAGGCTTTGGCAATCCAACCCGTTCCTCCCCACTTCCCTCTCACCAGGCCGTCTGAGCTCCAAGTCCTTGCAGTGTGGTGACAGCCTCTGCCAGCAACTCCCCTCCGAGTTGGACTCAAAAGAGGCCTAGACCAGGGGAAATATGCTAGGGGTAAGTGACTGGGGAGGTGACCAGGCATGTCTAGGCACACACCCCGCAGCCTCCCCCTTCATGGAGCAGGAGCCCTGGAGGCCAGCGAGGTCTGGGCAAGGCTGGCCAAGGACAGGGGTCTTGCGGAGTCCTTCCCTTGGCCTGTGGGGACTCTGAGCAGAACCGGCCCTTTCCCGCAGGAAGACCTCCCCAACTGCCTCCAAAGGCCGGTTTGCAAGCATTCTCCCCAGACGGCTGCCGCTCCCTGCCTTGGGAGATCTGCTTTTCCCGCAAGTCGCGCACTCTGCTCCTAAGCCCGGGAGAAAAGCGCTTCGGGGTGGTCCTTTCTCTGGGCCCTTGCCCCTGAGCCTGGAGTCGAGCTTGGACTTCCACATTGCAGGAAGAGGCAGAATCACATGCATACGTTTGTTCCTGCCCCCTGCACCTTCCGAGGACTTGGTTGAGCCAGAGTCTGTCAGACATCTCCTCCACAGTCCCAGCAGGACTGCCTGTGTGTCAAGGGGCAGAGCCGACCTAGGGGCAGAGTGGGCCTCTTGCTCTCCCTACTGCCCTGAGGCTGCTGGGAGAAAGAGGCTTTGGGCATCCAACCCATTGCTCCCCACTTCCCTCTCACCAGGACGTCTGAGCTCCAAGTCCTTGCAGTGTGGGGACAGCCTCTGCCAGCAACTCCCCTCCGAGTTGGACTCAAAAGAGGCCTAGACCAGGGGAAATATGCTAGGGGTAAGTGACTGGGGAGGCGACCAGGCATGTCTAGGCACACACCCCGCAGCCTCCCCCTTCATGGAGCAGGAGCCCTGGAGGCCAGTGAGGTCTGGGCAAGGCTGGCCAAGGACAGGGGTCTTGCGGAGTCCTTCCCTTGGCCTTTGGCAACTCTGAGCAGAACCGGCTCTTTCCCGCAGGAAGACCTCCCCAACTGCCTCCAAATTCCGGTTTGCAAGCATTCTCGCCAGACTGCTGCCGCTCCCTGCCTTGGGAGATCTGCTTTTCCCGCAAGTCGCGCACTCTGCTCTTAAGCCCGGGAGAAAAGCGCTTCGGGGTGGTCCTTTCTCTGGGCCCTTGCCCCTGAGCCTGGAGTCGAGCTTGGACTTCCACATTGCCAGGAAGAGGCAGAATCACATGCATACGTTTGTTCCTGCCCCCTGCACCTTCCGAGGACTTGGTTGAGCCTGAGTCTGTCAGACATGTCCTCCGCAGTCCCAGCAGGACTGCCTGTGTGTCAAGGGCAGAGTCGACCAAGGGCAGAGTGGGCCTCTTGCTCTCCCAACTGCCCTGAGGCTGCTGGGAGAAAGAGGCTTTGGGCATTCAACCCATTGCTCCCCACTTTCCTCTCACTAGGCCGTCTGAGCTCCAAGTCCTTGCAATGTGGAGACAGCCTCTGCCAGCACCTCCCCTCTGAGTTGGACTCAAAAGAGGCCTAGACCAGGGGAAATATGCTAGGGGTAAGTGACTGGGAGGCGACCAGGCATGTCTAGGCACACACCCCGCAGCCTGCCCCTTCATGGGGCAGGAGCTCCGGAGGCCCGGGAGGTCTGGGCAAGGCTGGCCAAGGACAGGGGTCTTGCAGGGACTTTCCCATTGCCTGTGGGGACTCTGAGCAGAACCAGCCCTTTCCCGCAGGAAGACCTCCCGAAATGCCTCCAAAGGCCTGTTTGCAAGCATTCTCGCCAGACTGCTGCCGCTCCGTGCCTTGGGAGATCTGCTTTTCCCGCAAGTCGCGCACTCTGCTCTTAAGCCCGGGAGAAAAGCGCTTCGGGGTGGTCCTTGCTCTGGGCTCTTGCCCCTGAGCCTGGAGTCGAGCTTGGACATCCACATTGCCAGGAAGAGCCAGAATCACATGCATACGTTTGTTCCTGCCCCCTGACACTTCCGAGGACTTGGTTGAGCCAGAGTCTGTCAGATATGTTCTCCGCAGCCCCAGCAGAACTGCCTGTGTGTCAAGGGGCAGAGCCGACCTATGGGCAGAGTGGGCCTCGTGCTCTCACAACTGCCCTGAGGCTGCTGGGAGAAAGAGGCTTTGGGCATCCAACCTGTTGCTCCCCAGTTCCCTCTCACCAGGCCGTCTGAGCTCCAAGTCCTTGCAGTGTTTAGACAGCATCTGCCAGCACCTCACCTCCGAGTTGGACTCAAAAGAGGCTTAGACCAGGTGAAATATGCTGGGGTAAGTGAATGGGGAGTCGACAAGGCATGTATTGACACACACCCGCAACCTGCCCCTTCATGGGGCAGGAGCCCCGGAGGCCAGGGAGGTCTGGGCAAGGCTGCCCAAGGACAGGGGTCTTGCGGGGTCCTTCCCTTGGCCTGTGGGGACTCTGAGCAGAACCGGCCCTTTCCCGCAGGAAGTCCTCCCCAACTGCCTCCAAAGGCCGGTTTGCAAGCATTCTCGCCAGACTGCTGCCGCTCCCTGCCGAGGGAGATCTGCTGTCCCCGCAAGTTGCGCACTCTGGTCTTAAGCGCGGGAAAAAAGCGCTTTGGGGTGGTCCTTTCTCTGGGCCCTTACCCCTTAGTTTTGGTCGAGCTTGGACATCCACATTGCCAGGAAGAGGCAGAATCACATGCATACGTTTGTTCCTGCCCCCTGCACCTTCCGAGGACTTGGTTGAGCGAGAGTCTGTCAGACATGTCCTCCGCATTCCCAGAAGGACTGCCTGTGTGTCAAGGGGCAGAGCCGACCTAGTGGCAGAGTGGGCCTCTTACTCTCCCTACTGCCCTGAGGCTGCTGGGAGAAAGAGGCTTTGGGCATCCAACCCGTTGCTCCCAACTTCCCTCTCACCAGGCCGTCTGATCTCCAAGTCTTGCAGTGTGGAGACAGCCTCTGCCAGCACCTCCCCTCAGAGTTGGACTCAAAAGAGGCTTAGAGCGGGGGAAATATGCTAAGGGTAAGTGACTGTGGTGGCGACCAGGCATATCTAGACACACACCCCGCAGTCTGCCCCTTCATGGAGCAGGAGCCCTGGACGACAGCGAGGTCTGGGCAAGGCTGGCCAAGGCCAGGGGTCTTGCGGGGTCCTTCCCTTGGCCTGTGGGTCTCTGAGCAGAAACGGCCCTTTCCCGCAGGAAGACCTCCCCAACTGCCTCCAAAGGCCGGTTTGCAAGCATTCTCGCCAGACTGCTGCCGCTCCCTGCCTTGGGAGATCTGCTTTTCCCGCAAGTCGCGCACTCTCCTCTTAAGCCCGGGAGAAAAGCGCTTCGGGGTGGTCCTTTCTCTGGGCCCTTGCCCCTGAGCCTGGAGTCGAGCTTGGACATCCACATTGCCAGGAAGAGGCAGAATCACATGCATACGTTTGTTCCTGCCCCATGCACTCTCCGAGGACTTGGTTGAGCCAGAGTCTGTCAGACATGTCCTCCGCAGTCCCAGTAGGACTGACTGTGTGTCAAGGGCAGAGCCGACCTAGGGGCAGAGTGGGCTTCTTGCTCTCCCAACTGCCCTGAGGCTGCTGGGAGAAAGAGTCTTTTGGCATCCAACCCATTACTCCCCACTTCCCTCTCACCAGGCCGTCTGAGCTCCAAGTCCTTGCAATGTGGAGACAGCCTCTGCCAGCACCTCCCCTCCGAGTTGGACTCAAAATAGGCCTAGACAAGGGGAAATATGCTAGGGATAAGTGACTGGGGAGGCGACCAGGCATGTATAGACACACACCCCGCAGCCTGCCCCTTCATGGGGTAGGAGCCCTGGAGGCCAGGGACGTATCGGCAAGGCTGGTCAAGGACAGGGTCTTGCGGGGTCCTTCCCATGGCCGGTGGGGACTCTGAGCTGAACAAGCCATTTCCAGCAGAAAGACCTCCCCAACTGCTTCCAAAGGCCGGTTTGCAAGCATTCTCGCCAGACTGCTGCCGGTCCCTGCCGAGGGAGATCTGCTTGTCCCGCAAGTCGCGCACTCTGCTCTTAAGCCCGGGAGAAAAGCGCTTCGGGGTGGTACTTTCTCTGGGCCCTTGCCCCTGAGCCTGGAGTGGAGATTGGACATCCACTTTCCCAGGAAGAGGCAGAATTACATGCATACGTTTATTCCTGCCCCCTGCACCTTCCGAGGACTTGGTTGAGCCAGAGTCTGTCAGACATGTCCTCCGCAGTCCCAGCAGGACTGCCTGTGTGTCAAGGGGCAGAGCCGACCTAGGGGCAGAGTGGGCCTCTTGCTCTCCCAACTGCCCTGAGGCTGCTGGGACAAAGAGGCTTTGGGCATCCAACCCATTGCTCCCCACTTCCGTCTCACCAGGCCGTCTGAGCTCCAAGTCCTTGCTGTGTGGAGACAGCCTCTGCCAGCACCTCCCCTCCGAGTTGGACTCAAAAGAGGCCTAGACCAGGGGAAATATGCTAGGGGTAAGTGACTGGGGAGGCGACCAGGCATGTCTAGACACACCCGGCAGCCTGCCCCTTCATGGGGCAGGAGCCCTGGAGGCCAGGGAAATCTGGTCAAGGCTGGCCAAGGCTAGGGGTCTTGCTGGGCCCTTCCCATGGCCTGTGGGGAATCTGAGCAGAAACGGCCCTTTCCCGCAGGAAGACCTACCCAACTGCTTCCAAAGGCTGGTTTGCAAGCATTCTCGCCAGACTGCTGCCGCTCTATGCCGAGGGAGATCTGCTTTTCCCGCAAGTCGCGCACTCTGCTCTTAAGCCCAGGAGAAAAGCGCTTCGGGGTGGTCCTTTCTCTGGGCCCTTGCCCCTGAGCTGTTGGTCGAGCTTGGACATCCACATTGCCAGGAATAGGCAGAATCACATGCATACGTTTGTTCCTGCCCCCTGCACCTTCCCAGGACTTGGTTGAGCTAAAGTCTGTCAGACATGTCCTCCGCATTCCCAGAAGGACTGCGTGTGTGTCAAGGGGCAGTGCCGACCTAGGGGCAGAGTGTGCCTCTTGCTCTCCCACCTGCCCTGAGGCTGCTGGGAGAAAGAGGCTTTGGGCATCCTTCCCGTTCCTCCCCACTTCCCTCTCACCATGCCGCCTGAGTTCCAAGTCCTTGCAGTGTGGAGACAGCTTCTTCCAGCACGTCCCCTCCGAGTTGGACTCAAAAGAGGCCTAGACCAGGGGAAATATGCTAGGGGTAATTGACTGGGGAGGCCACCAGGCATGTCTAGACACAAACCCCGCAGCCTGCCCCTTCATGGGGCAGGAGCCCCGGAGGCCTGGGAGGTCTGGGCAAGGCTGGCCAAGGACAGGGATCTTGCGGGGTCCTTCCCCAGGCCTGTGGGGACTCTGAGCAGAACGGGCTCTTTCCCGCAGGAAGACCTCCCCAACTGCCTCCAAAGGCCGATTTGCAAGCATTTTCGCCAGACTGCTGCCGCTCCTTGCCGAGGGAGATCTGCTTTTCCCGCAATTCGCGAACTCTCCTCTTAAGCCCGGGAGAAATGTACTTCGGGGTGGTCCTTTCTCTGGGCACTTGCCCCGGAGCCTGGAGTCAAACTTGGACATCCACATTGCCAGGAAGAGGCAGAGTCACATGCATACGTGTGTACCTGCCCCCTGCACCTTCCGAGAACTTGGTTGAGCCAGAGTCTGTCAGACATGTCCTCCGCAGTCCCAGCAGGACTGCCTGTGTGTCAAGGGCAGAGCCGACCTAGGGGCAGAGTGGGCCTCGTGCTCTCCCAACTGCCCTGAGGCTGCTGGGAGAAAGAGGCTTTGGCCATCCAACCTGTTGCTCCCCACTTCAATCTCACCAGGCCGTCTGAGCTCCAAGTCTTGCAGTGTGGAGAGAGCCTCTGCCAGCACCACCCCTCCGACTTGGACTCAAAACAGGCCTAGACCAGGGGAAAAATGCTAGGGGTAAGTGACTGGGGAGGCGAACAGGCATGTCTAGACACACACTCCGCAGCCTGCCCCTTCATGGGGCACGAGCCCCGGAGCAAGGTAGGTCTGGGCAAGACAGGCCAAGGACAGGGGTCTTGCGGTGTCCTCCCTTTGGCCTGTGGAGACTCTGAGCAGAACCGGCCCTTTCCCGCAGGAAGACCTCCCCAACTGCCTCCAAAGGCCGGTTTGCAAGCATTCTCGCCAGACTGCTGCCGCTCCCTGTCTTGGGCGATCTGCTTTTCCCGAAAGTCGTGCACTCTGCTCTTAAGCCCGGGAGAAAAGCACTTCGGGGTGGTCCTTTCTCTGGGCCCTTGCCCCTGAACCTGGAGTAGAGATTGGACATGCACATTGCCAGGAAGAGGCAGAATCACATGCAAACCTTTGTTCCTGACCCCTGCACTTTCTGAGGACTTGGTTGAGCCAGAGTCTGTCAGATATCTCCTACGCAGTCCCAGCCTGACTGCCTGTGTGTCAAGGGGCAGAGTCGACCTAGGGACGGAGTGGGCCTCTTGCTCTCCCAACTGCCCTGAGGCTGCTGGGAGAAAGAGGCTTTGGGCTTCCTACCCGTTCCTCCCCACTTCCCTCTCACCAGCCCGTCTGATCTCCAAATCCTTGCAGTGTGGAGACAGCCTGTGCCAGCACCACCCCTCCGAGTTGGACTCAAAAGAGGCCTAGACCAAGGGAAATATTCTAGGGTAAGTGACTGGGGAGCCGACCAGGCATGTCTAGACACATACCCCGCATCCTGCCCCTTCATGGGGCAGGAGCCAGCGAGGCCAGCGAGGTCTGGGCAAGGCTGGCCAAGGACAGGGGTCTTGCAGGGTCCTTCCCATGGCCTGTGGGGACTCTGAGTAGAACCGGCCCTTTCCCGCAGGAAGACCTCCCCAACTGCCTCCAAAGGCCAGTTTGCAAGCATTCTAGCCAGACTGTTGCCGCTCCCTCCCTTGGGAGATCTGCTTTTCCCGCAAGTCGCGCACTCTGCTCTTAAGCCCGGGAGAAAAGCGCTTCGGGGTGGTCCTTTCTCTGGGCCCTTGCCCCTGAGCCTGGAGTCGAGCTTGGACATCCACATTGCCAGGAAGAGGCAGAATCACATCCATACGTTTGTTCGTGCCCCCTGCACCTTCCGAGGACTTGGTTGAGCCAGAGTCTGTCAGACATGTCCTCCGCAGTCCCAGCAGGACTGCCTGTGTGTCAAGGGGCAGAGCCGACCTAGGGGCAGAGTGGGCCTCTTGCCCTCCCAACTGCCCTGAGGCTGCTGGGAGAAAGAAGCTTTGGGCATTCAACACGTTGCTCCCCACTTCCCTCTCACCAGGCCGTCTGAGCTCCAAGTCCATGCAGTGTGGAGACAGCTTCTGCCAGCACCTCCCCTCCGAGTGGGACTCAAAAGAGGCCTAGACCAGGGGAAATATGCTAGGGGTAAGTGACTGGGGAGGCGACCAGGCATGTCTAGACAAACACCTCGCAGCCTGCCCCTTCATGGGGCAGGAGCCCCGAAGGCCAGAGAGGTCGGGGCAAGGTGGCCAAGGACAGGGGTCTTGCGGGGTCCTTCCCTTGGCCTGTGGGGACTCTGAGCAGAACCGGCACTTTCCCGCAGGAAGACCTCCCCAACTGCCTCCAAAGGCCGGTTTGCAAGCATTCTGGCCAGACTGCTGCCGCTCCCTGCCGAGGGAGATCTTCTTTTCCCGCAAGTCGCGCACTCTGCTTTTAAGCCCGGGAGAAAAGCGCTTTGGGGTGGTCCTTTCTCTGGGCCCTTGCCCCTGAGCCTGGAGTCGAGCTTGGATATCCACATTGCCAGGAAGAGGTAGACTAACATGCATACGTTTGTTCCTGCCCCCTGCACCTTCCGAGGACTTGGTTGAGCCAGAGTCTGTCAGACATGTCCTCCGCAGTCCCAGCAGGACTGCCTGTGAGTCAAGGTGCAGAGCCGACCTAGGGGCAGAGTGGGCCTCTTGCTCTCCCTACTGCCCTGAGGCTGCTGGGAGAAAGAGGCTTTGGGCATCCAACCCATTGCTCCCCACTTCCCTCTCACCAGGACGTCTGAGCTCCAAGTCCTTGCAGTGTGGGGACAGCCTCTGCCAGCAACTCCCCTCCGAGTTGGACTCAAAAGAGGCCTAGACCAGGGGAAATATGCTAGGGGTAAGTGACTGTGGAGGTGACCAGGCATGTCTAGGCACACACCCCGCAGCCTCCCCCTTCATGGAGCAGGAGCCCTGGAGGCCAGTGAGATCTGGGCAAGGCTGGCCAAGGACAGGGTTCTTGCGGAGTCCTTCCCTTGGCCTGTGGGGACTCTGAGCAGAACCGGCCCTTTCCCGCAGGAAGACCTCCCCAACTGCCTCCAAAGGCCTGTTTGCAAGCATTCTCGCCAGACGGCTGCCACTCCCTGCCTTGGGAGATCTGCTTTTCCCGCAAGTCGCGCACTCTGCTCTTAAGCCCGGGAGAAAAGCGCTTCGGGGTGGTCCTTTCTCTGGGCCCTTGCCCCTGATCCTGGAGTCGAGCTTGGACTTCCACATTGCAGGAAGAGGCAGAATCACATGCATACGTTTGTTCCTGCCCCGTGCACCTTCCGAGGACTTGGTTGAGCCAGAGTCTGTCAGACATGTCCTCCGCAGTCCTAGCAGGACTGCCTGTGTGTCAAGGGCAGAGCCGATCAAGGGCAGAGTGGGCCTCTTGCTCTCCCAACTGCCCTGAGGCTGCTGGGAGAAAGAGGCTTTGGGCATCCAACCCGTTCCTCCCCACTTCCCTCTCACCAGTCCGTCTGAGCTCCAAGTCCTTGCAGTGTTTAGACAGCATCTGCCCGCACCTCACCTCCGAGTTAGACTCAAAAGAGGCCTAGACCACGGGAAATATGCTCGGGGTAAGTGACTGGGGAGTCTCAAGGCATGTCTTGACACACACCCCGCAACCTGCCACTTCATGGTGCAGGAGCCCCGGAGACCAGGGTGGTCTGGGCAAGGCTGGCCAAGGATAGGGGTCTTGCGGGGTCCTTCCCTTGGCCTGTGGGGACTCTGAGCAGAACCGGCCCTTTCCCGCAGAAAGACCTCCCCAACTGCCTCCAAAGGCCGGTTTGCAAGCATTCTCGCCAGATTGCTGCCGCTTCCTGCCGAGGGAGATCTGCTATTCCCGCAAATCGCGCACTCTGCTCTTAAGCCCGGGAGAAAAGGGCTTCGGGGTGGTCCTTTCTCTGGGCCCTTGACCCTGAGCCTGGAGTCGAGCTGGGACATCCACCTTGCCAGGAAGAGGCAGAATCACATGCATACGTTTGTTCCTGCCCCCTGCACCTTCCCAGGACTAGGTTGAGCCAGAGTCTTTCAGACATGTCCTCCGCAGCCACAGCAGGACTGCCTGTGTGTCAAGGGGCAGAGCCGAACAAAGGGCAGAGTGTGCCTCTTGCTCTCCCAACTGCCCTGAGGCTGCTGGGAGAAAGTGGCTTTGGCCATCCAACCCGTTCCTCCCCACTTCCCTCTCACAAGGCCGTCTGAGCTCCAAGTCCTTGCAGTGTGGGGACAGCCTCTGCCAGCAACTCCCCTCCGAGTTGGACTCAAAAGAGGCCTAGACCAGGGGAAATATGCTAGGGGTAAGTGACTGGGGTGGCGACCAGGCATGTCTAGGCACACACCCCGCAGCCTCCCCCTTCATGGAACAGGAGCCCTGGAGGCCACCGAGGTCTGGGCAAGGCTGGGCAAGGACAGGGGTCTTGCGGGGTCTTTCCCATGTCCTGTGGGGACTCTGAGCAGAACCGGCCCTTTCCCGCAGGAAGACCTCCCCAACTGCTTCCAAAGGCCGGTTTGCAAGCATTCTCGCCAGACTGCTGCAGCTCTATGCCGAGGGAGATCTGCTTTTCCCGCAAGTCGCGAACTCTCCTCTTAAGCCCGAGAGAAAAGCGCTTCGGGGTGGTCCTTTCTCTGGGCCCTTGCCCCTGAGCCTGGAGTCGAACTTGGACTTCCACATTGCCAGGAAGAGGCAGAATCACATGCATTCGTTTGTTCCTGCCCCGTGCAACTTCCGAGGACTTGGTTGAGCCAGAGTCTGTCAGACATGTCCTCCGCAGTCCTAGCAGGACTGCCTGTGTGTCAAGGGCAGAGCCGACCAAGGGCAGACTGGGCCTCTTGCTCTCCCAACTGCCCTGAGGCTGCTGGGAGAAAGAGGCTTTGGGCATTCAACCCATTCCTCCCCACTTCCCTATCACCAGGCCGTCTGAGCTCCAAGTCCTTGCAATGTGGAGACAGCCTCTGCCAGAACCTCCCCTCTGAGTTGGACTCAAAAGAGGCCTAGACCAGGGGAAATATGCTAGGGGTAAGTGACTGGGGAGGCGACCAGGCATGTCTAGACACACACCCCGCAGCCTGCCCCTTCATGGGGCAGGAGCCCCGGAGGCCAGGCATGTCTGGGCAAGCCTGGCCAAGGACAGGGGTCTTGCGGGGTCCTTCCCTTGGCCTGTGGGGACTCTGAGCAGACCCGGCCCTTTCCCGCAGAAAGACCTCCCCAACTGCCTCCAAAGGCCGGTTTGCAAGCATTCTCGCCAGACTGCTGCCGCTCCCTGACGAGGGAGGCCTGCTTTTCCCGCAAGTCGCGCACTCTGCTCTTAAGCCAGGGAGAAAAGCGCTTCGGGGTGGTCCTTTCTCTGGGCCCTTGCCCCTGATCCTGGAGTCGAGTTTGGACATCCACCTTGCCAGGAAGAGGCAGAATCACATGCATACGTTTGTTCCTGCCCCCTGCACCTTCCGAGGACTAGGTTGAGCCAGAGTCTGTCAGACATGTCCTCCGCAGCCCCAGCAGGACTGCCTGTGTGTCAAGGGGCAGAGCCGACCTAAGGGCAGAGTGTGCCTCTTGCTTTCCCAACTGCCCTGAGGCTGCTGGGAGAAAGAGGCTTTGGCAATCCAACCCGTTCCTCCCCACTTCCCTCTCACCAGGCCGTCTGAGCTCCAAGTCCTTGCAGTGTGGGGACAGCCTCTGCCAGCAACTCCCCTCCGAGTTGGACTCAAAAGAGGCCTAGACCAGGGGAAATATGCTAGGGGTAAGTGACTGGGGCGGCGACCAGGCATGTCTAGGCACACACCCCGCAGCCTCCCCCTTCATGGAGCAGGAGCCCTGGAGGCCAGCGAGGTCTGGGCAAGGCTGGCCAAGGACAGGGGTCTTGCGGGGTCCTTCCCTTGGTCTGTGGGGACTCTGAGCAGAACCGGCCCTTTCCCGCAGGAAGACCTCCCCAACTGCCTCCAAGGCCGGTTTGCAAGCATTCTCGCCAGACTGCTGCCGCTCCCTGCCTTGGGAGATCTGCTTTTCCTGCAAGTCGCGCACTCTGCTCTTAAGCCCGGGAGAAAAGCGCTTCGGGGTGGTCCTTTCTCTGGGCCCTTGCCCCTGAGACTGGAGTCGAGCTTGGACATCCACATTGCCACGAAGAGGCAGAATCACATGCATACGTTTGTTCCTGCCCCCTGCACCTTCCCAGGACTAGGTTGAGCCAGAGTCTGTCAGACATGTCCTCCGCAGTCCCAGCAGGACTGCCTATGTGTCAAGGGGCAGAGCCGACCTAGGGGCACAGTGTGCCTCTTGCTCTCCCTACTGCGCTGAGGCTGCTGGGAGAAAGAGGCTTTGGGCATCCAACCCGTTCGTTCCCACTTCCCTCTCACCAGGCCGTCTGAGCTCCAAGTCCTTGCAGTGTTTAGACAGCATCTGCCAGCACCTCACCTCCGAGTTGGACTCAAAAGAGGCCTAGACCAGGGGAAATATGCTAGGGGTAAGTGACTGGGGCAGCGACCAGGCATGTCTAGGCACACACCCCGCAGCCTGCCCCTTCATGGAGCAGGAGCCCTGGAGGCCAGCGAGGTCTGGGCAAGGGTGGCCAAGGACAGGGGTCTTGCGGGGTCCTTCCCTTGGCCTTTGGGGACTCTGAGCAGAACCAGCTCTTTCCCGCAGGAAGACCTCCCCAACTGCCTCCAAAGGCCGTTTTGCAAGCATTCTCGCCAGACTGCTGCCGCTCCCTGCCTTGGGAGATCTGCTTTTCCCGCAAGTAGCGAACTCTCCTCTTAAGCCCGAGAGAAAAGCGCTTCGGGGTGGTCCTTTCTCTGGGCCCTTGCCCCTGAGCCTGGAGTCGAGCTTGGACTTCCACATTGCCAGGAAGAGGCAGAATCACATGCATTCGTTTATTCCTGCACCGTGCAACTTCCGAGGACTTGGTTGAGCCAGAGTCTGTCAGACATGTCCTCCGCAGTCCTAGCAGGACTGCCTGTGTGTCAAGGGCAGAGTCGACCAAGGGCAGAGTGGGCCTCTTGCTCTCCCAACTGCCCTGAGGCTGCTGGGAGAAAGTGGCTTTTGGCATTCAACCCATTCCTCCCCACTTCCCTATCACCAGGCCGTCTGAGCTCCAAGTCCTTGCAATGTGGAGACAGCCTCTGCCAGAACCTCCCCTCTGAGTTGGACTCAAAAGAGTCCTAGACCAGGGTAAATATGCTAGGGGTAAGTGACTGGGGAGGTGACCAGGCATGTCTAGACACACACCCCGCAGCCTGCCCCTTCATGGGGCAGGAGCCCCGGAGGCCAGGCATGTCTGGGCAAGCCTGGCCAAGGACAGTGGTCTTGCGGGGTCCTTCCCTTGGCCTGTGGGGACTCTGAGCAGACCCGGCCCTTTCCCGCAGAAAGACCTCCCCAACTGCCTCCAAAGGCCGGTTTGCAAGCATTCTCGCCAGACTGCTGCCGCTCCCTGACGAGGGAGGCCTGCTTTTCCCGCAAGTCGCGCACTCTGCTCTTAAGCCCGGGAGAAAAGCGCTTCGGGGTGGTCCTTTCTCTGGGCCCTTGCCCCTGATCCTGGAGTCGAGTTTGGACATCCACATTGCCAGGAGGAGGCAGAATCACATGCATATGTTTGTTCCTGCCCCCTGAACCTTCCCAGGACTAGGTTGAGCCAGAGTCTGTCAGACATGTCCTCCGCAGCCCCAGCAGGACTGCCTGTGTGTCAAGGGGCAGAGCCGACCTAAGGGCAGAGTGTGCCTCTTGCTTTCCCAACTGCCCTGAGGCTGCTGGGAGAAAGAGGCTTTGGCAATCCAACCCGTTCCTCCCCACTTCCCTCTCACCAGGCCGTCTGAGCTCCAAGTCCTTGCAGTGTGGGGACAGCCTCTGCCAGCAACTCCCCTCCGAGTTGGACTCAAAAGAGGCCTAGACCAGGGGAAATATGCTAGGGGTAAGTGACTGGGGCGGCGACCAGGCATGTCTAGGCACACACCCCGCAGCCTCCCCCTTCATGGAGCAGGAGCCCTGGAGGCCAGCGAGGTCTGGGCAAGGCTGGCCAAGGACAGGGGTCTTGCGGGGTCCTTCCCTTGGCCTGTGGGGACTCTGAGCAGAACCGGCCCTTTCCCGCAGGAAGACCTCCCCAACTGCCTCCAAGGCCAGTTTGCAAGCATTCTCGCCAGACTGCTGCCGCTCCCTGCCTTGGGAGATCTGCTTTTCCCGCAAGTCGCGCACTCTGCTCTTAAGCCCGGGAGAAAAGCGCTTCGGGGTGGTCCTTTCTCTGGGCCCTTGCCCCTGAGCCTGGAGTCGAGCTTGGACATCCACATTGCCACGAAGAGGCAGAATCACATGCATACTTTTGTTCCTGCACCCTGCACCTTCCGAGGACTTGGTTGAGCCAGAGTCTGTCAGACATGTCCTCCGCAGTCCCAGCAGGACTGCCTGTGTGTCAAGGGGCAGAGCCGACCTAGGGGCACAGTGTGCCCCTTGCTCTCCCTACTGCGCTGAGGCTGCTGGGAGAAAGAGGCTTTGGGCATCCAACCCGTTCGTTCCCACTTCCCTCTCACCAGGCCGTCTGAGCTCCAAGTCCTTGCAGTGTTTAGACAGCATCTGCCAGCACCTCACCTTCGAGTTGGACTCAAAACAGGCCTAGACCAGGGGAAATATGCTAGGGATAAGTGACTGGGGAGTCGACAAGGTATGTCTAGATACACACCCCGCAACCTGCCCCTTCATGGGGCAGGAGCCCCGGAGGCCAGGGAGGTCTGGGCAAGGCTGGCCAAGGAAAGGGGTCTTGCGGGGTCCTTCCGTTGGCCTGTGGGGACTCTGAGCAGAACCGGCCCTTTCCCGCAGGAAGACCTCCCCAACTGACTCCAAAGGCCGGTTTGCAAGCATTCTCGCCAGATTGCTGCCGCTTCCTGCCTTGGGAGATCTGCTTTTCCCGCAAATCGCGCACTCTGCTCTTAAGCCCGGGAGAAAAGCGCTTCGGGGTGGTCCTTTCTCTGAGCCCTTGACCCTGAGCCTGGAGTCGAGCTTGGACATCCACCTTGCCAGGAAGAGGCAGAATCACATGCATACGTTTGTTCCTGCCCCCTGCACCTTCCCAGGACTAGGTTGAGCCAGAGTCTGTCAGACATATCCTCCGCAGCCCCAGCAGGACTGCCTGTGTGTCAAGGGGCAGAGCCGACCAAGGGCAGAGTGTGCCTCTTGCTCTCCCAACTGCCCTGAGGCTGCTGGGAGAAAGAGGCTTTGGCCATCCAACACGTTCTTCCCCACTTCCCTCTCACAAGACCGTCTGAGCTCCAAGTCCTTGCAGTGTGGGGACAGCCTCTGCCAGCAACTCCCCTCCGATTTGGACTCAAAAGAGGCCTAGACCAGGGGAAATATGCTAGGGGTAAGTGACTGGGGCGGCGACCAAGCATGTCTAGGCACACACCCCGCAGCCTGCCCCTTCATGGAGCAGGAGCCCTGGAGGCCAGCGAGGTCTGGGCAAGGGTGGCCAAGGACAGGGGTCTTGCGGGGTCCTTCCCTTGGCCTTTGGGGACTCTGAGCAGAACCAGCTCTTTCCCGCAGGATGACCTCCCCAACTGCCTCCAAAGGCCGTTTTGCAAGCATTCTCGCCAGACTGCTGCCGCTCCCTGCCTTGGGAGATCTGCTTTTCCCGCAAGTCGCGAACTCTCCTCTTAAGCCCGAGAGAAAAGCGCTTCGGGTGGTCCTTTCTCTGGGCCCTTGCCCCTGAGCCTGGAGTCGAGCTTGGACTTCCACATTGCCAGGAAGAGGCAGAATCACATGCATTCATTTGTTCCTGCCCCGTGCACCTTCCGAGGACTTGGTTGAGCCAGAGTCTGTCAGACATGTCTTCCGCAGTCCCAGCAGGACTGCCTGTGTGTCAAGGGCAGAGTCGACCAAGGGCAGAGTGGGCCTCTTGCTCTCCCAACTGCCCTGAGGCTGCTGGGAGAAAGAGGCTTTGGCCATCCAACCCGTTCTTCCCCACTTCCCTCTCACAAGGCCGTCTGAGCTCCAAGTCCTTGCAGTGTGGGGACAGCCTCTGCCAGCAACTCCCCTCCGAGTTGGACTCAAAAGAGGCCTAGACCATGGGAAATATGCTAGGGGTAAGTGACTGGGGCGGCGACCAGGCATGTCTACGCACACACCCCGCAGCCTGCCCCTTCATGGAGCAGGAGCCCTGGAGGCCAGGGAGGTCTGGGCAAGGCTGGCCAAGGACAGGGTTCTTGCGGGGTCCTTCCCTTGGCCTGTGGGGACTCTGAGCAGAACCGGCCCTTTCCCGCAGGAAGACCTCCCCAACTGCCTCCAAAGGCCGGTTTGCAAGCATTCTCGCTAGACTACTGCCGCTCCCTGCCTTGGGAGATCTGCTTTTCCCGCAAGTCGCACACTCTGCTCTTAAGCCCGGTAGAAAAGTGGCTCTGGGTGGTCCTTTCTCTGGGCCCTTGCCCCTGAGCCTGGAGTCGAGCTTTTACTTCCACCTTGCCAGGAAGAGGCAGAATCACATGCAAACGTTTGTTCCTGCCCCCTGCACCTTCCGAGGACTTGGTTGAGCCAGAGTCTGTCAAACATGTCCTCCGCAGCCCCAGCAGAAATGCCTGTGTGTCAAGGGGCAGAGCCGACCTAGGGTCAGAGTGGGCCTCATGCTCTCCCAACTGCCCTGCGGCTGCTGGGAGAAAGAGGCTTTGGGCATCCAACACGTTGCTCACCACTTCCCTCTCACCAAGCCGTCTGAGCTCCAAGTCCTTGCAGTGGGGAGACAGCCTCTGCCAGCACCTCCCCTCCGAGTTGGACTCAAAAGAGGCCAAACCAGGGGAAATATGCTAGGGGTAAGTGACTGGGGAGGCGACCAGGAATGTCTAGACACACACCCCGCAGCCTGCCCCTTCATGGGGCAGGAGCCCCGGAGGCCAAGGACGCCTGGGCAAGGCTGGCCAAGGACAGGGGTCTTGCGGGGTCCTTCCCATGGCCTGTGGGGACTCTGAGCAGAACCGGCCCTTTCCCACAGGAAGACCTCCCCAACTGCCTCCAAAGGCCGGTTTGCAAGCATTCTCGCCAGACTGCTGCTGCTCCCTGCCTTGGGAGATCTGCTTTTCCCGCAAGTGGCGCACACTGCTCTTAAGCCCGGGAGAGAAGCGCTTTGGGGTAGTCCTTTCTCTGGGCCCTTGCCCCTGAGCCTGGAGTCGAGCTTGGACATCCACATTGCCAGGAAGAGGCAGAATCACATGCATACGTTTATTCCTGCCCCCTGCACCTTCCGAGGACTTGTTTGAGCCAGAGTCTGTCAGATATGTCCTCCGCAGCCCCAGCAGAACTGACTGGGTGTCAAGGGGCAGAGCCGACCTAGGGGCATACTGTGCCTCTTGCTCTCCCAACTGCCCTGAGGCTGCTGGGAGAAAGAGGCTTTGACCATCCAACCCGTTGCTCCCCACTTCCCTCTCACCAGGCCGTCTGAGCTTCAAGTCCTTGCAGTGTGGAGGCAGCCTCTGCCAGGTCCTCCCCTCCGTGTTGGACTGAAAAGAGGCCTAGACCAGGGGAAATATGCTAGGGCTAAGTGACTGGGGAGGCGACCAGGCATGTCTAGACACACCCTGCAGCCTGCCCCTTCATGGGGTAGGAGCTCCGGAGGCCAGGGAATTCTGGGCAAGGCTGGCCAACACAGGGGTCTTGCTGGGTCCTTCCCTTGGCCTGTGGGGACTCTGAGCAGATCCGGCCCTTTCCCGCAGGAAGACCTCCCCATATGCCTCCAAAGGCCGGTTTGCAAGCATTCTTGCCAGACTGCTGCCGCTCCCTGCCGAGGGAGATCTGCTATTCCCGCAAGTCGCGCACTCTGCTCTTAAGCCCGGGAAAAAAGCGCTTCGGGGTGGTCCTTTCTCTGGGCCCTTGCCCCTGAGCCTGGAGTCGAGCTTGGACATCCACATTGCCAGGAAGAGGAAGAATCACATGCATACGGTTGTTCATGCCCCCTGCAACTTCCCAGGACTTCGTTGAGCCAGAGTCTGTCAGACATGTCCTCCGCAGCCCCAGCAGGACTGCCTGTGTGTCAAGGTGCAGAGCCGACCTAGGGGCAGAGTGTGCCTCTTGCTCTCCCAACTGCCCTGAGGCTGCTGGGAGAAAGAGGCTTTGGGCATCCAACCCGTTTCGCCCCACTTCCCTCTCACCAGGCCGTCTGAGCTCCAAGTCCTTGCAGTGTGGAGACAGCCTCTGCCAGCACCTGCCCTCCGAGTTGGACTCAAAAGAGGCCTAGACCAGGGGAAATATGCTAGGAGTAAGGGACTGGGGAGGCGACCAGGCATGTCTAGACACACACCCCGCAGCCTGCCCCTTCATGGGGCAGGAGCCCCGGAGGCCAAGGACGCCTGGGCAAGGCTGGCCAAGGACAGGGGTCTTGCGTGGTCCTTCCCATGGCCTGTGGGTACCCTGAGCAGAACTGGCCTTTTCCCGCAGGAAGACCTCCCCAACTGCCTCCAAAGGCCGGTTTGCAAGCATTCTCGCCAGACTGCTGCCGCTCCCTGCCGAGGGAGATCTGCTTTTCCCGCAGGTCCCGCACTCTGCTCTTAAGCCCGGGAGAAAAGTGCTTTAGGGTGGTCCTTTCTCTGGGCCCTTGCCCCTGAGCCTGGAGTCGAGCTTGGACATCCACATTGCCAGGAAGAGGTAGACTAACATGCATACGTTTGTTCCTGCCCCCTGCACCTTCCGAGGACTTGGTTGAGCCAGAGTCTGTCAGACATGTCCTCCGCAGTCCCAGCAGGACTGCCTGTGAGTCAAGGTGCAGAGCCGACCTAGGGGCAGAGTGGGCCTCTTGCTCTCCCTACTGCCCTGAGGCTGCCGGGAGAAAGAGGCTTTGGGCATCCAACCCATTGCTCCCCACTTCCCTCTCACCAGGACGTCTGAGCTCCAAGTCCTTGCAGTGTGGGGACAGCCTCTGCCAGCAACTCCCCTCCGAGTTGGACTCAAAAGAGGCCTAGACCAGGGGAAATATGCTAGGGGTAAGTGACTGTGGAGGTGACCAGGCATGTCTAGGCACACACCCCGCAGCCTCCCCCTTCATGGAGCAGGAGCCCTGGAGGCCAGTGAGATCTGGGCAAGGCTGGCCAAGGACAGGGTTCTTGCGGAGTCCTTCCCTTGGCCTGTGGGGACTCTGAGCAGAACCGGCCCTTTCCCGCAGGAAGACCTCCCCAACTGCCTCCAAAGGCCTGTTTGCAAGCATTCTCGCCAGACGGCTGCCACTCCCTGCCTTGGGAGATCTGCTTTTCCCGCAAGTCGCGCACTCTGCTCTTAAGCCCGGGAGAAAAGCGCTTCGGGGTGGTCCTTTCTCTGGGCCCTTGCCCCTGATCCTGGAGTCGAGCTTGGACTTCCACATTGCAGGAAGAGGCAGAATCACATGCATACGTTTGTTCCTGCCCCGTGCACCTTCCGAGGACTTGGTTGAGCCAGAGTCTGTCAGACATGTCCTCCGCAGTCCTAGCAGGACTGCCTGTGTGTCAAGGGCAGAGCCGATCAAGGGCAGAGTGGGCCTCTTGCTCTCCCAACTGCCCTGAGGCTGCTGGGAGAAAGAGGCTTTGGGCATCCAACCCGTTCCTCCCCACTTCCCTCTCACCAGTCCGTCTGAGCTCCAAGTCCTTGCAGTGTTTAGACAGCATCTGCCCGCACCTCACCTCCGAGTTAGACTCAAAAGAGGCCTAGACCACGGGAAATATGCTCGGGGTAAGTGACTGGGGAGTCTCAAGGCATGTCTTGACACACACCCCGCAACCTGCCACTTCATGGTGCAGGAGCCCCGGAGACCAGGGTGGTCTGGGCAAGGCTGGCCAAGGATAGGGGTCTTGCGGGGTCCTTCCCTTGGCCTGTGGGGACTCTGAGCAGAACCGGCCCTTTCCCGCAGAAAGACCTCCCCAACTGCCTCCAAAGGCCGGTTTGCAAGCATTCTCGCCAGATTGCTGCCGCTTCCTGCCGAGGGAGATCTGCTATTCCCGCAAATCGCGCACTCTGCTCTTAAGCCCGGGAGAAAAGGGCTTCGGGGTGGTCCTTTCTCTGGGCCCTTGACCCTGAGCCTGGAGTCGAGCTGGGACATCCACCTTGCCAGGAAGAGGCAGAATCACATGCATACGTTTGTTCCTGCCCCCTGCACCTTCCCAGGACTAGGTTGAGCCAGAGTCTTTCAGACATGTCCTCCGCAGCCACAGCAGGACTGCCTGTGTGTCAAGGGGCAGAGCCGAACAAAGGGCAGAGTGTGCCTCTTGCTCTCCCAACTGCCCTGAGGCTGCTGGGAGAAAGTGGCTTTGGCCATCCAACCCGTTCCTCCCCACTTCCCTCTCACAAGGCCGTCTGAGCTCCAAGTCCTTGCAGTGTGGGGACAGCCTCTGCCAGCAACTCCCCTCCGAGTTGGACTCAAAAGAGGCCTAGACCAGGGGAAATATGCTAGGGGTAAGTGACTGGGGTGGCGACCAGGCATGTCTAGGCACACACCCCGCAGCCTCCCCCTTCATGGAACAGGAGCCCTGGAGGCCACCGAGGTCTGGGCAAGGCTGGGCAAGGACAGGGGTCTTGCGGGGTCTTTCCCATGTCCTGTGGGGACTCTGAGCAGAACCGGCCCTTTCCCGCAGGAAGACCTCCCCAACTGCTTCCAAAGGCCGGTTTGCAAGCATTCTCGCCAGACTGCTGCAGCTCTATGCCGAGGGAGATCTGCTTTTCCCGCAAGTCGCGAACTCTCCTCTTAAGCCCGAGAGAAAAGCGCTTCGGGGTGGTCCTTTCTCTGGGCCCTTGCCCCTGAGCCTGGAGTCGAACTTGGACTTCCACATTGCCAGGAAGAGGCAGAATCACATGCATTCGTTTGTTCCTGCCCCGTGCAACTTCCGAGGACTTGGTTGAGCCAGAGTCTGTCAGACATGTCCTCCGCAGTCCTAGCAGGACTGCCTGTGTGTCAAGGGCAGAGCCGACCAAGGGCAGACTGGGCCTCTTGCTCTCCCAACTGCCCTGAGGCTGCTGGGAGAAAGAGGCTTTGGGCATTCAACCCATTCCTCCCCACTTCCCTATCACCAGGCCGTCTGAGCTCCAAGTCCTTGCAATGTGGAGACAGCCTCTGCCAGAACCTCCCCTCTGAGTTGGACTCAAAAGAGGCCTAGACCAGGGGAAATATGCTAGGGGTAAGTGACTGGGGAGGCGACCAGGCATGTCTAGACACACACCCCGCAGCCTGCCCCTTCATGGGGCAGGAGCCCCGGAGGCCAGGCATGTCTGGGCAAGCCTGGCCAAGGACAGGGGTCTTGCGGGGTCCTTCCCTTGGCCTGTGGGGACTCTGAGCAGACCCGGCCCTTTCCCGCAGAAAGACCTCCCCAACTGCCTCCAAAGGCCGGTTTGCAAGCATTCTCGCCAGACTGCTGCCGCTCCCTGACGAGGGAGGCCTGCTTTTCCCGCAAGTCGCGCACTCTGCTCTTAAGCCAGGGAGAAAAGCGCTTCGGGGTGGTCCTTTCTCTGGGCCCTTGCCCCTGATCCTGGAGTCGAGTTTGGACATCCACCTTGCCAGGAAGAGGCAGAATCACATGCATACGTTTGTTCCTGCCCCCTGCACCTTCCGAGGACTAGGTTGAGCCAGAGTCTGTCAGACATGTCCTCCGCAGCCCCAGCAGGACTGCCTGTGTGTCAAGGGGCAGAGCCGACCTAAGGGCAGAGTGTGCCTCTTGCTTTCCCAACTGCCCTGAGGCTGCTGGGAGAAAGAGGCTTTGGCAATCCAACCCGTTCCTCCCCACTTCCCTCTCACCAGGCCGTCTGAGCTCCAAGTCCTTGCAGTGTGGGGACAGCCTCTGCCAGCAACTCCCCTCCGAGTTGGACTCAAAAGAGGCCTAGACCAGGGGAAATATGCTAGGGGTAAGTGACTGGGGCGGCGACCAGGCATGTCTAGGCACACACCCCGCAGCCTCCCCCTTCATGGAGCAGGAGCCCTGGAGGCCAGCGAGGTCTGGGCAAGGCTGGCCAAGGACAGGGGTCTTGCGGGGTCCTTCCCTTGGTCTGTGGGGACTCTGAGCAGAACCGGCCCTTTCCCGCAGGAAGACCTCCCCAACTGCCTCCAAGGCCGGTTTGCAAGCATTCTCGCCAGACTGCTGCCGCTCCCTGCCTTGGGAGATCTGCTTTTCCTGCAAGTCGCGCACTCTGCTCTTAAGCCCGGGAGAAAAGCGCTTCGGGGTGGTCCTTTCTCTGGGCCCTTGCCCCTGAGACTGGAGTCGAGCTTGGACATCCACATTGCCACGAAGAGGCAGAATCACATGCATACGTTTGTTCCTGCCCCCTGCACCTTCCCAGGACTAGGTTGAGCCAGAGTCTGTCAGACATGTCCTCCGCAGTCCCAGCAGGACTGCCTATGTGTCAAGGGGCAGAGCCGACCTAGGGGCACAGTGTGCCTCTTGCTCTCCCTACTGCGCTGAGGCTGCTGGGAGAAAGAGGCTTTGGGCATCCAACCCGTTCGTTCCCACTTCCCTCTCACCAGGCCGTCTGAGCTCCAAGTCCTTGCAGTGTTTAGACAGCATCTGCCAGCACCTCACCTCCGAGTTGGACTCAAAAGAGGCCTAGACCAGGGGAAATATGCTAGGGGTAAGTGACTGGGGCAGCGACCAGGCATGTCTAGGCACACACCCCGCAGCCTGCCCCTTCATGGAGCAGGAGCCCTGGAGGCCAGCGAGGTCTGGGCAAGGGTGGCCAAGGACAGGGGTCTTGCGGGGTCCTTCCCTTGGCCTTTGGGGACTCTGAGCAGAACCAGCTCTTTCCCGCAGGAAGACCTCCCCAACTGCCTCCAAAGGCCGTTTTGCAAGCATTCTCGCCAGACTGCTGCCGCTCCCTGCCTTGGGAGATCTGCTTTTCCCGCAAGTAGCGAACTCTCCTCTTAAGCCCGAGAGAAAAGCGCTTCGGGGTGGTCCTTTCTCTGGGCCCTTGCCCCTGAGCCTGGAGTCGAGCTTGGACTTCCACATTGCCAGGAAGAGGCAGAATCACATGCATTCGTTTATTCCTGCACCGTGCAACTTCCGAGGACTTGGTTGAGCCAGAGTCTGTCAGACATGTCCTCCGCAGTCCTAGCAGGACTGCCTGTGTGTCAAGGGCAGAGTCGACCAAGGGCAGAGTGGGCCTCTTGCTCTCCCAACTGCCCTGAGGCTGCTGGGAGAAAGTGGCTTTTGGCATTCAACCCATTCCTCCCCACTTCCCTATCACCAGGCCGTCTGAGCTCCAAGTCCTTGCAATGTGGAGACAGCCTCTGCCAGAACCTCCCCTCTGAGTTGGACTCAAAAGAGTCCTAGACCAGGGTAAATATGCTAGGGGTAAGTGACTGGGGAGGTGACCAGGCATGTCTAGACACACACCCCGCAGCCTGCCCCTTCATGGGGCAGGAGCCCCGGAGGCCAGGCATGTCTGGGCAAGCCTGGCCAAGGACAGTGGTCTTGCGGGGTCCTTCCCTTGGCCTGTGGGGACTCTGAGCAGACCCGGCCCTTTCCCGCAGAAAGACCTCCCCAACTGCCTCCAAAGGCCGGTTTGCAAGCATTCTCGCCAGACTGCTGCCGCTCCCTGACGAGGGAGGCCTGCTTTTCCCGCAAGTCGCGCACTCTGCTCTTAAGCCCGGGAGAAAAGCGCTTCGGGGTGGTCCTTTCTCTGGGCCCTTGCCCCTGATCCTGGAGTCGAGTTTGGACATCCACATTGCCAGGAGGAGGCAGAATCACATGCATATGTTTGTTCCTGCCCCCTGAACCTTCCCAGGACTAGGTTGAGCCAGAGTCTGTCAGACATGTCCTCCGCAGCCCCAGCAGGACTGCCTGTGTGTCAAGGGGCAGAGCCGACCTAAGGGCAGAGTGTGCCTCTTGCTTTCCCAACTGCCCTGAGGCTGCTGGGAGAAAGAGGCTTTGGCAATCCAACCCGTTCCTCCCCACTTCCCTCTCACCAGGCCGTCTGAGCTCCAAGTCCTTGCAGTGTGGGGACAGCCTCTGCCAGCAACTCCCCTCCGAGTTGGACTCAAAAGAGGCCTAGACCAGGGGAAATATGCTAGGGGTAAGTGACTGGGGCGGCGACCAGGCATGTCTAGGCACACACCCCGCAGCCTCCCCCTTCATGGAGCAGGAGCCCTGGAGGCCAGCGAGGTCTGGGCAAGGCTGGCCAAGGACAGGGGTCTTGCGGGGTCCTTCCCTTGGCCTGTGGGGACTCTGAGCAGAACCGGCCCTTTCCCGCAGGAAGACCTCCCCAACTGCCTCCAAGGCCAGTTTGCAAGCATTCTCGCCAGACTGCTGCCGCTCCCTGCCTTGGGAGATCTGCTTTTCCCGCAAGTCGCGCACTCTGCTCTTAAGCCCGGGAGAAAAGCGCTTCGGGGTGGTCCTTTCTCTGGGCCCTTGCCCCTGAGCCTGGAGTCGAGCTTGGACATCCACATTGCCACGAAGAGGCAGAATCACATGCATACTTTTGTTCCTGCACCCTGCACCTTCCGAGGACTTGGTTGAGCCAGAGTCTGTCAGACATGTCCTCCGCAGTCCCAGCAGGACTGCCTGTGTGTCAAGGGGCAGAGCCGACCTAGGGGCACAGTGTGCCCCTTGCTCTCCCTACTGCGCTGAGGCTGCTGGGAGAAAGAGGCTTTGGGCATCCAACCCGTTCGTTCCCACTTCCCTCTCACCAGGCCGTCTGAGCTCCAAGTCCTTGCAGTGTTTAGACAGCATCTGCCAGCACCTCACCTTCGAGTTGGACTCAAAACAGGCCTAGACCAGGGGAAATATGCTAGGGATAAGTGACTGGGGAGTCGACAAGGTATGTCTAGATACACACCCCGCAACCTGCCCCTTCATGGGGCAGGAGCCCCGGAGGCCAGGGAGGTCTGGGCAAGGCTGGCCAAGGAAAGGGGTCTTGCGGGGTCCTTCCGTTGGCCTGTGGGGACTCTGAGCAGAACCGGCCCTTTCCCGCAGGAAGACCTCCCCAACTGACTCCAAAGGCCGGTTTGCAAGCATTCTCGCCAGATTGCTGCCGCTTCCTGCCTTGGGAGATCTGCTTTTCCCGCAAATCGCGCACTCTGCTCTTAAGCCCGGGAGAAAAGCGCTTCGGGGTGGTCCTTTCTCTGAGCCCTTGACCCTGAGCCTGGAGTCGAGCTTGGACATCCACCTTGCCAGGAAGAGGCAGAATCACATGCATACGTTTGTTCCTGCCCCCTGCACCTTCCCAGGACTAGGTTGAGCCAGAGTCTGTCAGACATATCCTCCGCAGCCCCAGCAGGACTGCCTGTGTGTCAAGGGGCAGAGCCGACCAAGGGCAGAGTGTGCCTCTTGCTCTCCCAACTGCCCTGAGGCTGCTGGGAGAAAGAGGCTTTGGCCATCCAACACGTTCTTCCCCACTTCCCTCTCACAAGACCGTCTGAGCTCCAAGTCCTTGCAGTGTGGGGACAGCCTCTGCCAGCAACTCCCCTCCGAGTTGGACTCAAAAGAGGCCTAGACCAGGGGAAATATGCTAGGGGTAAGTGACTGGGGCGGCGACCAAGCATGTCTAGGCACACACCCCGCAGCCTGCCCCTTCATGGAGCAGGAGCCCTGGAGGCCAGCGAGGTCTGGGCAAGGGTGGCCAAGGACAGGGGTCTTGCGGGGTCCTTCCCTTGGCCTTTGGGGACTCTGAGCAGAACCAGCTCTTTCCCGCAGGATGACCTCCCCAACTGCCTCCAAAGGCCGTTTTGCAAGCATTCTCGCCAGACTGCTGCCGCTCCCTGCCTTGGGAGATCTGCTTTTCCCGCAAGTCGCGAACTCTCCTCTTAAGCCCGAGAGAAAAGCGCTTCGGGTGGTCCTTTCTCTGGGCCCTTGCCCCTGAGCCTGGAGTCGAGCTTGGACTTCCACATTGCCAGGAAGAGGCAGAATCACATGCATTCATTTGTTCCTGCCCCGTGCACCTTCCGAGGACTTGGTTGAGCCAGAGTCTGTCAGACATGTCTTCCGCAGTCCCAGCAGGACTGCCTGTGTGTCAAGGGCAGAGTCGACCAAGGGGCACAGTGTGCCCCTTGCTCTCCCAACTGCCCTGAGGCTGCTGGGAGAAAGAGGCTTTGGCCATCCAACCCGTTCTTCCCCACTTCCCTCTCACAAGGCCGTCTGAGCTCCAAGTCCTTGCAGTGTGGGGACAGCCTCTGCCAGCAACTCCCCTCCGAGTTGGACTCAAAAGAGGCCTAGACCATGGGAAATATGCTAGGGGTAAGTGACTGGGGCGGCGACCAGGCATGTCTACGCACACACCCCGCAGCCTGCCCCTTCATGGAGCAGGAGCCCTGGAGGCCAGGGAGGTCTGGGCAAGGCTGGCCAAGGACAGGGTTCTTGCGGGGTCCTTCCCTTGGCCTGTGGGGACTCTGAGCAGAACCGGCCCTTTCCCGCAGGAAGACCTCCCCAACTGCCTCCAAAGGCCGGTTTGCAAGCATTCTCGCTAGACTACTGCCGCTCCCTGCCTTGGGAGATCTGCTTTTCCCGCAAGTCGCACACTCTGCTCTTAAGCCCGGTAGAAAAGTGGCTCTGGGTGGTCCTTTCTCTGGGCCCTTGCCCCTGAGCCTGGAGTCGAGCTTTTACTTCCACCTTGCCAGGAAGAGGCAGAATCACATGCAAACGTTTGTTCCTGCCCCCTGCACCTTCCGAGGACTTGGTTGAGCCAGAGTCTGTCAAACATGTCCTCCGCAGCCCCAGCAGAAATGCCTGTGTGTCAAGGGGCAGAGCCGACCTAGGGTCAGAGTGGGCCTCATGCTCTCCCAACTGCCCTGCGGCTGCTGGGAGAAAGAGGCTTTGGGCATCCAACACGTTGCTCACCACTTCCCTCTCACCAAGCCGTCTGAGCTCCAAGTCCTTGCAGTGGGGAGACAGCCTCTGCCAGCACCTCCCCTCCGAGTTGGACTCAAAAGAGGCCAAACCAGGGGAAATATGCTAGGGGTAAGTGACTGGGGAGGCGACCAGGAATGTCTAGACACACACCCCGCAGCCTGCCCCTTCATGGGGCAGGAGCCCCGGAGGCCAAGGACGCCTGGGCAAGGCTGGCCAAGGACAGGGGTCTTGCGGGGTCCTTCCCATGGCCTGTGGGGACTCTGAGCAGAACCGGCCCTTTCCCACAGGAAGACCTCCCCAACTGCCTCCAAAGGCCGGTTTGCAAGCATTCTCGCCAGACTGCTGCTGCTCCCTGCCTTGGGAGATCTGCTTTTCCCGCAAGTGGCGCACACTGCTCTTAAGCCCGGGAGAGAAGCGCTTTGGGGTAGTCCTTTCTCTGGGCCCTTGCCCCTGAGCCTGGAGTCGAGCTTGGACATCCACATTGCCAGGAAGAGGCAGAATCACATGCATACGTTTATTCCTGCCCCCTGCACCTTCCGAGGACTTGATTGAGCCAGAGTCTGTCAGATATGTCCTCCGCAGCCCCAGCAGAACTGACTGGGTGTCAAGGGGCAGAGCCGACCTAGGGGCATACTGTGCCTCTTGCTCTCCCAACTGCCCTGAGGCTGCTGGGAGAAAGAGGCTTTGACCATCCAACCCGTTGCTCCCCACTTCCCTCTCACCAGGCCGTCTGAGCTTCAAGTCCTTGCAGTGTGGAGGCAGCCTCTGCCAGGTCCTCCCCTCCGTGTTGGACTGAAAAGAGGCCTAGACCAGGGGAAATATGCTAGGGCTAAGTGACTGGGGAGGCGACCAGGCATGTCTAGACACACCCTGCAGCCTGCCCCTTCATGGGGTAGGAGCTCCGGAGGCCAGGGAAATCTGGGCAAGGCTGGCCAACACAGGGGTCTTGCTGGGTCCTTCCCTTGGCCTGTGGGGACTCTGAGCAGATCCGGCCCTTTCCCGCAGGAAGACCTCCCCATATGCCTCCAAAGGCCGGTTTGCAAGCATTCTTGCCAGACTGCTGCCGCTCCCTGCCGAGGGAGATCTGCTATTCCCGCAAGTCGCGCACTCTGCTCTTAAGCCCGGGAAAAAAGCGCTTCGGGGTGGTCCTTTCTCTGGGCCCTTGCCCCTGAGCCTGGAGTCGAGCTTGGACATCCACATTGCCAGGAAGAGGAAGAATCACATGCATACGGTTGTTCATGCCCCCTGCAACTTCCCAGGACTTCGTTGAGCCAGAGTCTGTCAGACATGTCCTCCGCAGCCCCAGCAGGACTGCCTGTGTGTCAAGGTGCAGAGCCGACCTAGGGGCAGAGTGTGCCTCTTGCTCTCCCAACTGCCCTGAGGCTGCTGGGAGAAAGAGGCTTTGGGCATCCAACCCGTTTCGCCCCACTTCCCTCTCACCAGGCCGTCTGAGCTCCAAGTCCTTGCAGTGTGGAGACAGCCTCTGCCAGCACCTGCCCTCCGAGTTGGACTCAAAAGAGGCCTAGACCAGGGGAAATATGCTAGGAGTAAGGGACTGGGGAGGCGACCAGGCATGTCTAGACACACACCCCGCAGCCTGCCCCTTCATGGGGCAGGAGCCCCGGAGGCCAAGGACGCCTGGGCAAGGCTGGCCAAGGACAGGGGTCTTGCGTGGTCCTTCCCATGGCCTGTGGGTACCCTGAGCAGAACTGGCCTTTTCCCGCAGGAAGACCTCCCCAACTGCCTCCAAAGGCCGGTTTGCAAGCATTCTCGCCAGACTGCTGCCGCTCCCTGCCGAGGGAGATCTGCTTTTCCCGCAGGTCCCGCACTCTGCTCTTAAGCCCGGGAGAAAAGTGCTTTAGGGTGGTCCTTTCTCTGGGCCCTTGCCCCTGAGCCTGGAGTCGAGCTTGGACATCCACATTGCCAGGAAGAGGCAGAATCACATGCATACGTTTGTTCCTGCCCCCTGCATCTTCCGAGGACTTGGTTGAGCCAGAGTCTGTCAGACATGTCTTCTGCAGCCCCAGCAGGTCTGCCTGTGTGTCAAGGGGCAGAGCCGACCTATGGGCAGAGTGGGCCTCTTGCTCTCCCTACTGCCCTGAGGCTGTTGGGAGAAGGAGGCTTTGGACATCCAACCCGTTGCTCCCCACTTCCCTCTCACCAGGCCGTCTGAGCTCCAATCCTTGCAGTGTGGAGACAGCCTCTGCCAGCCCCACCCCTCCGAGTTGGACTCAAAAGAGGCCTACACCAGGGGAAATATGCTAGGGGTAAGTGACTGGGGAGGCGACCAGGCATGTCTAGACACACACCCCGCAGCCTGCCCCTTCATGGGGCACGAGCCCTGGAGGCCAGGGAGGTCTGGGCAAGGCTGGCCAAATACAGGGGTCTTGCGGTTTCCTTCCCTTGGCCTGTGGGGACTCTGAGCAGAACCGTCCCTTTCCCGCAGGAAGACCTCCCCAACTGCCTCCAAAGGCCAGTTTGCAAGCATTCTCGCCAGACTGCTGCCGCTCCCTGCCGAGGGAGATCTGCTTTTCCTGCAGGTCGCGCACTCTGCTCTTAAGACTGGGAGAAAAGCGCTTCGGGTTGGTCCTTTCTCTGGGCCCTTGTCCCTGAGCCTGCTGTCGATCTTGGACATCCACATTGCCAGGAAGAGGCCGAATCACATGCATACGTTTGTTCCTGCCCCCTGAACCTTCCAAGGGCTTGGTTGAGCCAGAGTCTGTCAGACATGTCCTCCGCAGCCCCAGCAGGACTGCCTGTGTGTCAAGGGGCAGAGCCGACCTAGGGGCAAAGTGGGCCTAGGTGAGGGAGTTTCGGCCAGCGACGAGAGATCTTGCAAACAGGCCTTTGGAGGCTGCTGGTGATGTCTTCCAACGCCAGAGTCCTGGTTCTGCTCAAAGGCCCCAAAGCCACGGGCAGGTTCCAGCATGGACCCTGCCCCAGGACAGCCATGACCAGACCTTCCTGGCCTCCGTGGGTACTGCCTCACAAAAGGGCAGGCGGTGGGGAGTTGTTCAGGCATGCCCAGACACCTCCCCAGGATCATTCCCTGAGCGCCTTTCCCATGGTTCCTAGGCCTCATTTGAGGCCTATTTGGAGGGGAGGTTTCTGCCAGGGGCTCTCTCCACACTGCAACTGACTAGAGCCCGGAGGGATTGATGAGATGGAAGAGGCCAGCAAGGGGGTCGATATCCAAGGCCTCTTTTTCCCAGAAGGATCAGGGCAGCAGGTTGAGCAAGTGGCCCTCAGTGACCGTAGCTCGGCCCTGCCCCTTGAGACACAGGCACTGCTACTGGGCTTCCCCTGGAGCTGCCTTACAGACTGTGGCTCTCCCGAGCTCTCTGACGGTGCAGAGGGCCGGAAGATACATGTGCATGTGGTTCCGCCTTGGCCTGTTAGTTTGGAACCCCTAGCTGTCTCCCAGGGTCAGGGGCAAAGGCCTGAGAGAGGAACATCCTGAAGCGCTTTTCTCTCAGGCATGGAAGCAGAGTGCGTGGTTTGCGGGAAACCCGGGCCTCCATCGTTTAGGGAGAGGACGCCAGCCTGTGAGAGTGCTTGCAAACCGGCCTTGGAGTCTGCTGGTGAGGTGTTCCAATGGCACAGTGCTGGTTCTGCTCAGAGGCCCCACAGGCCAGGGACAGGCCACAGCAAGGACCTGCCCCAGGCCAGCCTTGCCCAGACCTTCCTGACCTCTGGATGCACTGCCCCACGAAGATGCAGGCGGGAGGGAGTGTATCCAGACATGCTGAGGCGCCTCCCCAGTCTCATTCCTTAGCACCTTTCTCAAGATACCTTGGCCTCATTTCAGGACTATTTGGAGGGGACGTTTCTGGCAGGGCCTCTCTCCACACTACAAGGGACTGGAACCTGGACGGCCTGGTCAGAAGGAAGAGGCCAGCAATGGGGTCGATGTCCAAGGCGTCTTTGTCCCAGCAGCCTCAGGGGACCAGGGTGAGCAACTGGCCCTCACTGCCTCTAGGTCGGCCCTACCCCATCACACACATGTGCTGCTGGTCTTGCCCAGGCGCTGACAGACAGACTCTGGCTCTCCCAAGCTCATTGAAGGTACAGAGGGCAGGAAGACTCGTGTGCACGTGGTTCTGCATTGGCCTGGGTGTGTGGAGCCCCTAGCTGACCCCAGTTTCAGGGGCAAGGCCCTGAGAGGGGACCACACAAGAGCTTTTTTCCTGGGCTTGGGGACAGAGTGCATGGCTTGCGGGAATCGCAGTCACCCCTCGGTGAGGGACATGTGGTCTGCCAGCGAGAGTGCTTGAAAACCGTCCTTTGGAGGCTGCCGGGGAGGTCGTCCATCGCCACAGTCCTGGTTCTGCTCAGAGGCCTCACAGGCCAGGGGCATGTCCCAGCATGGACCCTGCCCCAGGCCAGCCTTGACCAGACCTTCCTGGCCTCCGGGGGTACTGCCTCACGAAGGGGCAGGCTGCGGGGACAGTGGCGAGACATGCCCAGTCACCTCCCCAGGCTCATTCCATTATGCCTTTTCCCTGGTGCCTAGGCCTCATTTGAGGCCTACTTGGAGGGGAGGTTTCTGGCAGGGGCTCTCTCCACATTGCAAGGGCCTGGAGCCCAGAAGGCCTGGTCAGAGGGAAGAGGCCAGCAAGGGAGTCGATGGCCAAGGCCTCCTTGGCCCAGCAGCCATAGGGCAGCAGGGAGAGCAAGTGGTCCATTGTGCCCCTAGGTCAACCCTGCCCCTTCACACACAGGCGCTGCTGCTGGGCTTGCCCAGGAGCTGCCTAACAGACTGTGGCTCTCCCAAACTCTCTGACGGTGCAGAGGGCCGGAAGAGACGTGTGCATGTGGTTCTGCCTAAACCTGGGTGTGTGGAGCCCCTAGCTGTCCCCCAGGCTCTGGGGCAAGAGCCTGAGAGCGGATGAACTTAATGCGCTATTATCCTGGGCTTGGGAGCAGAGTGCTTGGCTTGCGGGAAACGCGGGTCTCCCTCAGGGAGAGTGCTTGCCAACCGGCCTTTTGAGGCTGCCAGTGAGGTCTTCCTGTGGCACAGTGCTGTATCTGATCAGAGGCCCCACAGGCCAGTGGCAGGTCCCTGCACCGACCCTCCCCGAGGCCAGCCTTGACCAGACCTTTATGACCTCCGGAGGTGCAGCCTCACGAATGGTCAGGTGGCGGGGAGTGTGTGCAGACATGACCAGGCGCCTCCCCAGTCTCATTTCCTTAGCACCTTTCCCATGATTCCTAGGCCTGATTTGAGGTCTACTTGGAAGGTTGGTTCCTGGCAGGGCCTCTCTCCAAACTGCAAGGGACTGGAGCCTGGATGGCCTGGTCAGAGGAAAGAGGCCAGCAAGGGGGTCGATGCCCAAGGCCTCTTGGTCCCAGCAGCCTCAGGGCAGCAGGGTAAGCAAGTGGCCCACTGTGCCCCTTGGTCGGCCCCGCCCCTTCACACACAGGCTCTGTTGTTGGGCTTGCCCAGGAGCTGCCTGACAGACTCTGGCTCACCTGAGCTCTCTGATGGTGCAGAGGGCAGGAAGGCTCTTGTGCATGTGGTTCTGCCTTGGCCTGGGAGTTTGGAGTACCCTAGCTGTCCCCCACGCTCAGGGGCAAATCCATTAGAGGGGACCACTCAAGTGCTTTCCTCCTTGGCTTGGGAGCAGAATGCATGGCCTGCGGGAATCGCGGGCCTCCCTCGGTGAGGGAGAGGTTGCCAGCCAGCGAGAGTTCTTGCAAACTGGCCTTTGGAGGCTGCCGGTGAGTTCTTCCATGGCCACAGTGCTGGTTCTGCTCAGAGGCCCCACAGGCCAGTGGCAGGTCACAGCACGGACATTGCCCCAGACCAGCCTTGACTAGACCTTCCTGGCCTCCAGGGATACTTCCTCACGAAGGGGCAGGCGGCGGGGTGTGAGTCATAACATGCCCAGGGACCTCCACAGGCTCATTCCCTGAGCGCCTTTCCCATGGTTCATAGGCCTCATTTGAGGCCTACTTGGAGTGGCGGTTTCTGGCAGGGCCTCTCTCCAAACTGCAAGGGACTGGAGCCCGGACGACCTGGTCAGAGTGAAGAGGCCAGCAAAGGATTCGATGCCAAGGCCTCTTTATCCCAGCAGCCTCAGGGCAGCAGCGTGAGCAAGTGGCCTTCAGTGCCCCTAGGTCAGCCCTGCCCCATCACACACAGGCAGTGCTTGTGGGCTTGCCCAGGATCTGCCTGACAGACTCTGGCTCACCCGTACTCTCTGATGGTGCAGAGGGTAGGTAAAGACGTGTGCATGTGCTTCTGCCTTGGCCTGGGAGTGTGGAGCCCTAGCTGGCCCCCAGGCTCAATGGAAAGGGCCCTGAAAGAGGACCACCCCGAAGCGCTTTTCTCCCGGGCTTGGGAACAGAGTGCGCAGTTTGCGAGAAGTACGGGCCTCCTTCGGGGAGGCTGCTTGCAAACCTGCCTTTGGAGGCAGCTGGGTAGGTCTTTCAGCGGCAGAGTCCTGGTTCTGCTCAGAGGACCCACAGGCCACGGGCAGGTTCCACCATGGACACTGCCCCAGGCCAGCCTTGCCCAGACCTTCCTCGCCTCCAGGGGGTACTACCCCATGAAGGTGCAGGCTGCTGGGCGTGTTTCCATACATGCTCAGGCACCTCCCCAGGCTCATTCCATTAGCGCCTTTTCCCTGGTGACTATGCCTCATTTGAGGCCTACTAGGAGTGGAGGTTTCTGGCAGGGGGTCTCTCCACACTGCAAGGGCCTGGAGCCCAGACGGCCTGGTCAAAGGGAATAGGCCCGCAAGGGGGTCAATGCCCAAGTCCTCTTTGGCCCAGCAGCCTCAGGGCAGCAGGGAGAGAAAGTGGCCCACTGTGCCCCTAGGTCGGCCCTGCCCCTTCAAACACAGGCGCTGCTGCCCGGCTTGCCCAGGAGCTGCCTAACAGTCTGTGGCTCACCCGAGCTCTCTGACGGTGCAGAGGGCCGGAAGAGACGTGTGCATGTGGTTCTGCCTTGGCCTTGGTGTGTGGAGCTCCTAGCTGTCTCCCAGGTTCAGGGGCAATGGCCTGAGAGAGGATCACCCCAAAGCGCTTTTCTTCCAGGCTTCGGAGCAGAGTGCGTGGCTTGCCGGAAACGGAGGCGTCACTCGGTGAGGGAGAGGCAGCCAGCCGGCGAAAGTACTTGCAAACCGGCCTTTGGATGCTGCCGGTGATGTCTTCCAGCGGCACAGAGCTGGTTCTGCACAGAGGATCCAAAGGCCAGTTGCAGGTCCCAGCACGGACCCTGCCCCAGGCCAGCCTTGACCAGACCTACCTGGCCTCTGAGGATACTGCCTCAAGAAGGGGCAGGTGGTGGGGAGTGTATCCAGACATGCCCAGAACCTCCCCAGGCTCATTCCCTGAGCACCTTTCCCATGGTTCCTAGGCCTCATTTGAGGCCTACTTGGAGGGGAGGTTTCTGGCAGGGCCTCTCTGCACACTGCAAGGGACTGGAGCCCGGACGGCCTGGTCACAGGTAAGTGTGGAGCAAGGGTCCACGCACCCAGGCCAAGGCAGAACCACATGCACACGTCTCTTCTGGCCCTCTGCACCATCAGAGAGCTCGGGTGAGCCAGAGTCTGTCAGGCTGCCCCTGGGGAAGCCCAGGAGCAGCGCCTATGTTTGAAGGGGCAGGGCCGACCTAGGGGCACAGAGCGCCACTTGCTCTTCCTGCTGCCTTTAGGCTGCTGGGACAAAGAGGCCTTGGGAAACGACCCCCTTGCTGGCCTCTTTCTTCTGACCAGGGCATCCTTCCTCCAGACCCTTGCAGTGTGGAGAGAGCCTCTGCCAGAAACCACCCCTCCAAGTATGCCTCAAAAGGCCTAGGCAACAGGGAAAAGGCGCTAATGGAATGAGCCTGGGGAGGCGCATGGGCATGTCTTGACACACGCCCCGCCGCCTCCCCCTTCATGAGGCAGTACCCCCGGAGGCCAGGAAGGGCTGGGCAGGCTGGTCTGGGGCAGGGTCCATGCTGGAACCTGCCCATGGCCTGTGGGGCCTCTGAGCAGTACCAGCCCTCTGCCTCTGGAAGACCTCCCCAGCTGCCTCCAAAGGCCAGTTTGCAAGCACCCCCCCCCGAGGGAGGTCCGCGATTCCCACAAGCTTCGCACTCTGATCCCAAGCCCAGGAGAAAAACGCTCGCGGTGGTCCTATCTCAGGGCCCTTGCCCCTGAGCCCGGGGGCGAGCTAGGGGCTCCACACTCCCAGGCCATGCAGAACAACATGCACACGTCTTTTCCTGCCCCTACACCATCAGAGAGCTTGGGTGAGCCAGAGTCTGTGAGGTAGCTCCTGGGAAAGCCCAGGAGCACCGCCTGTGTGTGATGGGGCAGGGCCGAACTAGGGGCACAGAGGGCCACTTGCTCTCCCTGCTGCCTTTAGGCTGCTGGGACAAAGAGGCCTTGGGCATCGACCCCCTTGCTGACCTCTTTCCTCTCACCACGCCATCCGGGCTCCAGGCCATTGCAGTGTGGAGAGAGCCCCTGCCAGAAACCTCCCCTCCAAGTAGGCCTCAAATGTGGCCTAGGCACCAGGGAAAAGCGCTCACGGAATGAGCCTGTGGAGGTGCCTGAGCATGTCTGGACTCACTTCCCGCAGCCTGCTTCTTCGTGGGGCAGTTCACCCGTAGGCCAGGAAGGTCTGGACAAGGCTCTCCTTGGGCAGTGTCCATGCTGGAACGTCCCTGTGGCCTGTGGGACCTCTGAGCAGAACCAGCACTCTGCCGCTGGAAAACCTCCCCGGCTACCTCCAAAGGCCAGTTTGCAAGCACCGTCCCCGAGGGTGGCCCGCGATTCCTGTAAGCTGCGCACTCTGCTCACAAGCCCGGGAGAAAAGCGCTTCAGGGTGGTGCTCTCTCAGGGCCCTTGCCCCAAGCCTGGGGTTCAGCTAGGGGCTCCACACACCCAGCCAAGGAAGAATCACATGCACACTTCTTTTCCTGCCCCCTGCACCGTCAGAGAGCTTGGGTGAACGAGTCTGTCAGGCAGCTCCTGGGCAAGCCCAGCAGCACCGCCTGTGTGTGATGGGGCAGGTCCGACCTAGGGGCACAGTGGCTCACTTGCTCTTCCTGCTGCCCTGAGGCTGCTGGGACAAAGAGGGCTTGGGCATCGACCCCCTTGCCGGCCTCTTCCCTCTGACCAGGCCGTCCGGGCTCCAGTCCCTTGCAGTGTGGAGAGAGGCCCTGGCAGAAACCTCCCCTCTAAATAGGCCTCAAATGAGGCCTAGGAACTATGGGAAAGGCGCTCAGGGAATGACCCTGGGGAGGTGCCTGGGCATGTCTGGACACAGTCCCCACGGCCTGCTCCTTCGTGAGGCAGTACCCTCGGAGGACAGGAATGTCTGGTCAAGCCTGGCCTCGGGCAGGGTCCGTACTGTGACCTGCCATTGGCCTGTGGGTCCTCTGTGCAAAACCATCACTGTGCCGCTGGAAGACATCACCGGCAGCCTCCAAAGGCCGGCTTGCAAGTACTCTCTCCAGCTGGCAACCTCTCCCTCACCGAGGGAGACCCACGATTCCCGCAAGCCACGCACTCTGTTCCCAAGACCAGGACAATAGCGCATCGGGTTCATCCGCACTCATGCCCTTGACCCAGGGCCTGGGGGACAGCTAGGGGCTCCACACACCCAGGCAAAGGCAGAACCGCATGCACACGTGTCTTCCTGCCCCCTGCACCTTCAGAGAGCTTGGGTGAACAAGAGTCAGTCAGGCCGCTCCTCCACAGGCCCAGCAGCAACACCTGTGTGTGATGGGGCAGGGCCGACCTAGGGGCACTGAGGGCCACTTGCTCACCCTGCTGCCGTGAGTCTTCTGGGAAAAAGAGGCCTTGGGCTTCGAACCTCTTTCTGGCCTCTTCCCTCTGACCAGGCTGTCCGGGCTCCACTCACTTGCAGTGTGGAGAGAGGCCCTGGCAGAAACCTCCCCTCCAAATAGGCCTCAAATGTGGCCTAGGAACGATGGGAAAGGCGTTCAGGGAATGATCCTGGGGAGGTGCCTGGGCATGTCTGGACACACTCCCCACCGCCTGTCCGTTCGTGAGGCAGTTCTCCCGGAGTCCAGGAAGGTCTGGACAAGGCTGGCCTGGGGCACGGTCCATGCTGGAACTTGCCCGTGGCCTGTGGGGCCTTTGAGCAGAACCAGGATTCTGCCGCTGGAAGACCTCCCCGCCTGCCTCCAAAGGCCAGTTTGCAAGCACTCTCCCAGAGGGAGGCCCGTGATTCCCAGAAGCTGCGCACTCTGCTCCCAAGCCCGGGAGAAAAGCGCTTCGATTTTGTCCTCTCTCAGGGCAATTGCCCCTAAGCCTGGGGGCCAGTTAGGGGCTCCACACTCCCAGGCCATGGCAGAACCACATGCACACGTCTTTTCCTGCCCCCTCCACCGTCAGAGAGCTTGGGTGAGCCAGAGTCTGTCAGGCAGCTCCTGGGCAAGCCCAGCAGCAGCGCCTTTGTGTGATGAGCCAAGGCCGACCCAGGGGCACAGTGGGCCACTTGCTCTTCCTGCTGCCCTGAGGCTGCTGGGACAAAGAGGCCTTGGGCATCGACCCCCTTGCTGGCCTCTTCCCTCTGAACAGTCCGTCCAGGCTCCAGTCCCTTGCAGTGTGGAGAGAGGCCCTGGCAGAAACCTCCCCTCCAAATAGGCCTCAAATGAGGCCTAGGAACCATGGGAAAGGCGCTCAGGGAATGATCCTGGGGAGGTGCCTGGGAATGTCTGGACACACTCCCCGCCACCTGCCACTTCCTGAGACAGCACCCCCTGAGGCCAGGAAGGTCTGGTCAAGGCTGGCCTGGGGCAGGGTCCATGCTGGGACCTGCTCCTGGCCTGTGGGGCCTTTGAGCACAGCCAGCAATCTGCTGCTGGAATACCTCACCGGCAGCCTCCAAAGGTCGTTTGGCAAGCACTCTCCCTGAGGGAGACCCTCGTTTCCCGCAAGCTACGCACTCTGTTCCCAAGACCAGGAAAATAGTGCATCGGGTTCGTCCACTCTCTGGCCCTTGCCCTAGTGCCTGGGTGACAGCTAGGGGCTCCACACACCCAGGCCAAGGCAGAACCATATGCACACGTCTCTTCCTGCCCCCTGCACCGTCAGAGAGATTGGGAGAGCCAGAGTCTTTCTGTCAGCGCCTGGGCAAGACCAGCAGCAGCGCCTGTGTGTGATGGGGCAGGGTCGCCCTAGAGGCAGTGAGGGCCAGTTTCTCACCCTGCTGCCCTGAGGCTGCTGGGCCAAAGACGCCTTGGACATCAACCCCATTGCTGGCCTCTTCCCTCTGATCAGGCCGTCCAGGCTCCAGTCCCTTGTAGTGTGGAGAGAGGCCCTGCCAGAAACCTCCCCTCCACATAGACCTCAAATGAAGCCTAGGTATCATGAGAAAGGTGCTAAGGGAATGAGACTGGGGAGGCGTCTGGGCATGTCTGGACACACTCCCTGCCACCTGCATCTTCGTGGGCAGTTCACCCAGAGGCCAGGAAGGTCTGCTCAAGGCTGGCCTGGGGCAGGGTCCTTTCTGGGCCAGCCCCTGGCCTGTGGGGCCTCTGAGCAGAACCATTACTGTGCCATTGGAAGATCTCAAGCAGCCTCCAAAGGCCGGTTTGCATGCACTCTCACAGGCTGGTGTCCTCTCCCTCACCGAGGGAGGCCCGCATTTCCCGCAAGCCGCGCACTCTGCTCCCATGCCTGGGAAAAAAGTGCTTCGTATGTTCCTCTTTCAGGCCTTTGGCCCTGAGCCTGGGAGACAGCTAGGGTCTCCACACACACAGGCCAAGGCTGAACCACATGCACACGTCTCTTCCGGCCCTCTGCACCATCAGAGACCTCGGGTGAGCCACAGTCTGTTAGGCAGCTCCTGGGGAAGACCAGTAGCAGCACCTATGTGTCAAGGGGCAGGGCTGACCTAGGGGTACAGTGGGCCACTTGCTCTCCCTGCTGCCCTGAGGCTGCAGGGCCAAAGAGGCCTTGGGCATCGACCCCCTTGCTGACCTCTCTCCTCTGACCAGGCCTTCCAGGCTCCAGACCCTTGCAGTTTGGAGAGAGCCCCTGCCAGAAACCTCCCCTCCAAGTAGGCCTCAAATGCGGCCTGGGCACCAGGGGAAAAGCGCTCAAGGAATGAGCCTGGAGAGGTGACTGAGCATGTCTTGACACACTTCCTGCAGCCTGCCGCTTCATGGGGCAGTTCCCCCGGAGGCCAGGAAAGTCTGGACAAGGCTCTACTGGGGCAGTGCCAATGCTGGAACCTCCGTGTGGCCTGTGGGGCCTCTGAGCAGAACCAGCACTCTGCCGCAGGAAGAACTCCCCGGCTGCCTCCAAAGGCCAGTTTGCAAGCACCCTCCCCGAGGGTGGCCCACGATTCCCGTAAGCTGCGCTCTCTGCTCCCAAGCCCTGCAGAAAAGCGCTCAGGGTGGTGTTTTCTCAGGGCCCTTGCCCCAAACCTGGGGGCCAGCTAGGGTCTCCACACACCCAGCTAAGGCCGAACCATATGCACACGTCTTTTCCTGCCCTCTGCACTGTCAGAGAGCTTGGGTGAGCAAGAGTCTGTCAGGCAGCACCTGGGGAAGGCCAGCAGCACCACTTGTGTTTGATGGTGCAGGGCCGACCTTGGGTCACTGAGGGCCACTTGCTCACCCTGCTGCCTTGAGGCTTCTGGGACAAACAGGCCTTGGGTATCGAACCCCTTGCTGGCCTCTTCCCTCTGACCACACTGTCTGGGCTCCAGTCACTTGCAGTGTGGAGAGAGGCCCTGGCAGAAACCTCCCCTCCAAATAGGCCTCAAATGAGGCCTAGGAACCATGGCAAACGCTCTCAAGGAATGATCCTGGGGAGGTGTCTGGGTATTACTGAGCATACTCCCCGCCGCCTGCCCTTTCATGAGGTGGTACCCCCGGAGGCCAGGAAGGTCTGGTCATGGCTGTCCTGGGGCAGGGTCCATGCTGGAAACTGCCCATGGCCTTTGAGGCCTTTGAGTAGAACCAGGACTCTGCTGTTGGAAGACCTCATCAGCAGTCTCCAAAGGCCTGTTTGGAAGACCTCTCGTCTGCTGGCCGTAACTCCCTCACAAAGGCCCACTCAGCCCCTAGGTCGGCTCTGCCCCTTGACACACAGGCAGTCCGGCTGGGGCTGCGGAGGACATGTCTCACAGACTCTGGCTCAACCAAGCCCTCGGAAGGTTCAGGGGGCAGGAACAAACGTATGCATGTGATTCTGCCTCTTCCTGGCAATGTGGATGTCCAAGCTCGACTCCAGGCTCAGGGGCAAGGGCCCAGAGAAACGACCACCCCAAAGCGCTTTTCTCCCGGGCTTTGGAGCAGAGTGCGCGACTTGCAGGAAAAGCAGGCCCCCCTCGGGCAGGGAGCGGCAGCAGTCTGGCGAGAATGCTTGCAAACCGGCCTTTGGAGGCAGTTGGGGAGGTCTTCCTGCAGGAAAGGGCCGGTTCTGCTCAGAGTCCCCACAGGCCATGGGAAGGACCCAGCAAGACACCTGTCCTTGGCCAGCCTTGCCCAGAACTCCCTGGCCCCCGGGGCTGCTGCCCCATCAAGGGGCAGGCTGCGGGGTGTGTGTCTAGACATGCCTGGTCGCCTCCCCAGTCTCTTACCCGCTAGCATATTTCCCCTGGCCTAGGCCTCTGTTGAGTCCAACTCGGAGGGGAGGTGCTGGCAGAGGCTGTCTCCACACTGCAAGGACTTGGAGCTCAGACGGTATGGTGAGAGGGAAGTGGGGAGCAACAGGTTGGATGCCCAAAGCCTTTTTCTCCCAGCAGCCTCAGGGCAGCTGGGAAAGCAGGAGGCCCACTCTGCCCCTAGGTCGGCTCTACCCCTTGACACACAGGCTGTGCTTCTGGGGTGGCCGAGGACCTGCCCGATAGACTCTGGCTCACTCAAGCTCTCGGAAGGTGCAGGGCTCAGGAAACAACATGTGCATGTGGTTCTTTTTGGTCTGGGAGTGTGGACCTCCAAGATTGACTCCAGGATCAGGGGCCAGGGCCCAGAGAAAGGACCACCCCGAAGCGATTTTCTCCCAGCTTTGGAGCAGAGTGCGCGTCTTGCGTGTAAAGCAGGCCTCCCTCGGCAGGGAGCGGCAGCAGTCTGGCGAGAATGCTTGCCAACCGGCCTTTGGAGGCAGTCGGGGATGTCTTCCTGCGGGAGAGGGCTGGTTCTCCTCAGAGTCCCCACATTCCAGGGTAAACACCCAGCAAGATTCCTGCCCTAGGTCAGCCTTGCCCAGACTTTCCTGGCCTCCAGGGCTGCTCCCCCATGAAGGGGCAGGCTGCGGGGTGTGTGTCTAGACATGCCCTGTCGACTCCCCAATCTCTTACCCTCTAGCATATTTCCCCTGGTCTAGGCCTCTTTTGAGTCCAACTCGGAGGGGAGGTGCTGGCAGAGGCTGTCTCCACACTGCAAGGTCTTGGAGCTCAGACAGCCTGATGAGAGGGAATTGGGGAGCAAGGGTGTGGATGCCCAAGGCCTCTTTGACCCAGCAGCCTCAGGGCAGCTGTGAGAGCAAGAAGCCCACTCTGCCCCTTGGTCGGCTCTGCCCCTTGACACACAGGCTGCGCTCCTGGGGTTGCCGAGGAGCTGCCTGACAGACTCTGGCTCCCTCGAGCTCTCGGAAGGTGCAGGGTGGAGGAACAGACATATGCATTTGGTTCTGCTTCGGCCTGGGAGTGTGGATTTCCAAGCTTGAATCCCGGCTCAGGGGCAAGGGCCCAGAGAAAGGACCACCTCGATGTGCTTTTCTCCCGGCTTGGAATCTGATTGCGTGACTTGCGGGAAAAACAAGGTTCCCTTGGGGTGGGAGCTGCGGCAGCCAGCAAGAATGCTTGCAACCGGCCCTTGGAGGCAGCCGGGGACGTCTTCATGCGGGAAAGGGGTGGTTCTGCTGAGACGACCCACAGGCCAGGGGC